>NC_056682.1:124510183-125710183 GCF_018350215.1 Panthera leo | reverse complement strand
TGTATAGAGAAAGTATACATCTCTTGCGATAAATTATATGGTTGGATTAAGTAAATATTATTTGCTTAATCTAGTCCCGGGTTTCTCAGAGTGGAGTCTGCACATGATCTGTCTCAGAATCACATGGGATCTTGAATATTCACTTCCCTTGGCTCACCTGAGACCTATGGAATGAGGATTTGGTATGTAACAAACTCCTCATATACACATGGCCATCTACAGGTCTTCTCTAGGCTAAAATATAAGAAACTGTTGGAGAAAGTTAGGTGCACATTTTATATAAATTTGAAGAATCTAATGAATTTAGAATTAATGATTGGAGGAAATGCTGGTAAATTGATTTAACATACTTTATTGCTTTCCCCTTCAATTTTCACTAAGCATTCAGCTAATTATCTTACCATGCAAAAATTATCCCATCTTCTTTTAAAACTCTCATTTTCTGATGGAACCAGTGGCTAGAGGCATTAGTTTGTGGTTTAAGAAATTAACACTTGCATATGTATGCATGTGTATTATTGCTAAACAGAATAGCGATAGTATGCTATTGAGTATATTGCATCTTTGGCCTAGAATTTCAGTGTTTTAACCCAGCATCTTTTAGATAATTTGTTCTAATTTGATTTGTTTTAATTATAAGCAAGCTCAATTTGTGATGAGAGAGATTTTAAATCAAACATTGCTCAGGTTGACCATTTATGCAGTGACGTAGCATGTATGAGAGCTCCTGCCACAATGGCTGAAATATCATAGGTATCAGTTAATGCATGCCTCCTTTTGGAGCTTCATTACTTTTCAAAAGTGGTGGTAAAGAGGAAAAATATGAAAACCATCTTAGTCATAGGTCACCCTGTATTAATGAACCGTCTTACTATTTAAAAAGTAAAAAAAAAATAGATCCTTCCAATAATATTAGCTAACAGTAATATGTTACTACGTGACATATACACTCTAAGCTGTTGACATGAGGTAGGTGGTTGTAATAACCTCCACTTTAATGATAAGTGGAGCACAACGAGATTATTTATAAAGTTATCCAAGGTCAACCAACTGGTAAATAGTAAAGCCTAATTTTGACCTCAGAAAATCTGTCTCTAGAGATCATGTCTACTATTATGTCTTCCATCAAAGATGTACAACCATCGCTACTCTAATAGGAAGACACTTTCCATGTAAAAGCTGATAGGGAAGAGGTATCATTTGATATATATTAGAGATAACTAAGTTTTCACCATCCTACCCAATTTTGAATGTTAAGTATTTCTAATAATTTCTTTAAAAAATACATGATATACCTAAAGTAGAGAGATGGGTAGGAAGGCAGTTTTAGGGACCAGACAATCTGGGTTTAAATGCTTACCTGATGATTTATTAGGTGTGTTCAGATCACGTAAAGTCTTAGTTTTCTCCTCTGCAGATGGGAATGATAATATTTACCCATACTGTTACCATACGGAGTAGAGATAATATATATGCTAGTGTCTCATTGAGCTCTTTGCACTCAAAGACGACTATTCTAATTTAATGTGTAGGATGCTATCTTGAAAGGGTTATGAGAATTTCTGTATTTTATATGAGACATATACAATTGTAATAATTATATGATTTCTAATGTCGAAATCATTAAAACATCTGTTTTAGGGGCGCCTGGGTGGCTCAGTCGGTTAAGCGTCCGACTTCGGCTCAGGTCACGATCTCGCGGTCCGTGGGTTCGAGCCCCACGTCGGGCTCTGGGCTGATGGCTCAGAGCCTGGAGCCTGCTTCTGATTCTGTGTCTCCCTCTCTCTCTGACCCTCCCCCGTTCATGCTCTGTCTCTCTCTGTCTCAAAAATAAATAAACTTAAAAAAAAAATTAAAAAAAAAAACAAAAAACATCTGTTTTATGTTTAAATCTGTAAGTATCATAAATAGCGAATATTTTGTTTAATCTCATTGTTCTTTGGATAGCAGACTTTGGTCTATCCCACAGATACTTAAACTCTTATTCTTTCTTCTTTTCAGCAAACTTACTTGATAACATGCTTTTGCGAAGTTCAGGAAAGTTAAATGTGGGCACCAAGAAAGAGGATGGTGAGAGTACAGCCCCCACCCCTCGTCCAAAGATCTTGCGTTGCAAATGTCACCACCATTGTCCAGAAGACTCAGTCAACAATATTTGCAGGTTGGTCATATAAATTATTTAAATGTAGTTTTAACGGAGAGTCATACTTTTTAAACTACAGAATTGTAGGCTGGTGTTTTCCAAGAACACATTTTGAGGAATAGTGCCTGACTCCATTAACTTACAGGGCAGTGCCTGTGTTTAGAAAAAAATATTAAATTGCATCTTGACCCGAAATGGTGTTCTGGGATTCTTCTCCCTTGCTGCAAACATCACATATGCACATAAACATAGAGCATAGATCCCAGGCTTGGGACAAGTGTCAAGCAGCAAAAGCCAATTGTTTGCCTTCAAAAGACCTTGTCCCCCAAATAAATTCAATAGCAGAGGGTGTCAACTGTCTGATGATTTTTCTTTAACCATTCATCATGTCAGTGGTGGTTGGTCTTATGGAAAGAACACCTGCGTCATTAGGAATATTCACGGACTCTGGGAAGCAGTATAGTGATAGAGCTTACATGAGTCTACCAGATGTCAGGAAAGACATTGTAAGAGTATTGGAGAACTAAACTCCTTAGTGGATAATCATGTTTGTAACAAAACCTTATTTGGAACTGGACTCTAGCTTTGTCTTTCTTACGCATCCTTATGCAGCCACATCCATTTTTCCAAACACCATAGCCTGCATTTACACCCCTCGTGAGGACAACAGTGGGTGGAGAGGCATAGCTAATGAGGCCAGTATGCCTAGGAAGATGTGGCAGAGTAACCAGACAAGTACTGATCTCAAGAGTTAAAATGCCAGAGAAGCAGAATATCCCTTGAGAAGGGTAATGGACCAAATGGGAAAATGGACTCCTAGGTTTGAAGTCCAGGCAGAATACCTAAGTAATCATTTGGGGCCTCATTACCCAGGAAAGAACATGAAGATGAGCTGGATGCTTTTTTTTTCTTCCTGAGGAAGAAAGTGTATCCTGAGATATGCAGCTCAAGAAGTATCTACTAACAGAATGACAGAGAGGAAAGTTTGGTATGCTCATAAATATATATCTCCTTTAATTATCAGAACAACTCAGCATGGTAGGGGATGCTTATTTCTTACCATTAGGTATAAAGAATTCAGGACCCAGGGAGGTCTGTTAACTTGGCTCTTACACGATAGAACAAACTTGGATTACCGAGTCTTGTGCCATGATAAAATGATTCCAGAGCTCAGACAGTATTTCCTGGGAAACACTACCTCTTTGTAGTAAGTGGAAAAAGTATCAGGAAAATGTCAGAGTTTTCTGAAGAAAAAAAAATTATTAGGAGAAAACATATTAGGGGGATACTTTACTATTTTGCCTGGGTCTGTAGTAATTAAGAGTAAATTGTGTCATTGGATTATTGCTTATAATTGATTGCTTATAATTGATTGCTTATAATTGATTGCTTATAATTGATTATTGCTTATAATTGCCATTGATTATATGGGCAGGCTTTCCACAGTTATTCCAACTTTAAATATTTTGTCCTATTTTCCTTATACATCAGTGAAGTGTCCTAAGTTGATTTGGAAGAAAGTTCATTTGGAAGATTTCTTCCAGATTCTCTGTGTGGAAAGGAGCAACTTGGCATGTTCGAAGAAGACTGGTTTTCCTAAAGTGCAGGGAGCAGAAGGAGGTGTGGCAGTAGTTGAGTGTGGACCCGGGAGAGATTACCCATGGCCTGGTCGGCTCTATTAAGGATGTTCGTCTTATTCCTGGAAGCATTGGGAAGCCATTGAGGGGGATTTGTTTAAGCAGGTGTGGCAGTGGGTATTGATGTGGATTTAGGAAGGACAGTTCATGTGAGAGAGAATGATCTTGGACTAGGTTGATGCTGGTGCAAGAATGAGGTACATGTATTGGGGAAATATTTAGAAGGAAAGTTTTATGTTGATGAATTGGATCTAGGAAGGGGCCCAGAGAGGCTTCACCAGTCTGGATGTACATTTATATACACGGTGTAGGCTTTTAATGAAAGAGGACAGAGGGAAATAATCAAGTTCTAATCTGGACATGCTGAGTTTAAGGTTTTTGATAGCTACAAAATGGAGACATCAGAGAGTAGGCCATGGGATATGGATTTGGAGTGAAGATAGGGTTTGGGGAGAGTCTAGAGTGAGTGAGTAGAATGTGAGGCAGTTTTTGCTGTGAAATAAGTGAGCTCAGAATCATAGTAACTTACAACTAAAGACATTTGTCTTTTCATTCCTGGGTCTACAAATGGGCTGCAGCTGTGCTGGGACCTGCTGGATTAGGGTGGACTTGGCATTGGGCTGCTGCTTCACTTCCCGCCTGCTCTACATGTTTGTTCATCCTTCTTGGACCAGAAGCTAACCAGAGCATATTCTTTTTCACTTGACTGTGAGGGAGCAACCTCTTAAAACTTCTGCTTGTCCTCTAACATTCCATTTACCAAATCAAGTGACACAGTCAAGCTCAATGTCAGAGAGAAGCTATGGGTAGAGTGGAGCGTGAAGAATTGAGTACGGTAGTAAAACAATCTGATCGAACAGAGTAGGACTGAGCCTTGAGATGTTTAATGGTTGGGTCAAGGAGGCTCTCCCCACAAGATCCAGAATGAACATGAAACAGTGAGTATGGTGTCATTGAAGCCAAGTTTACCGAGGGAGGAAGTAAGGTCAGCCATGTTAGAAGCTGTCAGAGGTCAAGAGGGTAAGAACTAAAACATGGAGGTCAGATTTATTGACCTTGATAACTGCAGTTTAGAAATACTCATCCCAAAGTCCTGAATTCTTGACCAGCAGCCAACCCCTGAACTGGATCTCAGAAGAGCGAATATTCACTCTTGGGCAAAATGCACATCCTTTTTGCTAACAGGATGTTAACTCCAGTTGAGTCTCCTGTGAACTGAGATCAATCATGTGAGTCACAGGGGCTGCTTTTATTCCTGAGTCCTAAGACCTAGAATAAATTCGGGCGTCCATTCCTCCATTCCCACTATCTACTCTTTGACTTCCAAATCAATACTTCTCACACTATCTCTGGTGAAAGATGCTCCCCACCCAACCCCATAAGTTGCACTGGTATTTTTCTAGAGTACAATAAAAATGAATTACTAGAAAAATAAATATAAAAATATTTGCACCTTGCATGCTCAATTTTTTCCTATTTTTCTGTTATTTAGATCCAAGAGAGCTAAATGTATTACTCTGCAAGTTTCCATTTCTGTATTAACCTCCTCACAGACCAGTAGCAAGCAGTTTGCTGACCTGGAAGGGAACATACTTGGGGTAATATTGCATTAAATCTTGCACTCCTAGGTAAAGGAGTTCTAAAGACAAGGATATGCTTTCTTGAGCTTAGATAAGGGCTTGTCAAAACTGTGTGGCCTGAGGTCTTGTAGGCAGTTCTTAGCCAATTTGGGTATCCTAGGGAGGTCTCCTGCTCATTACCACTCCCATATTCCTGGACAGAATAATCTAAAAAGTGGCCCAGATCAGAAGTATATCATACTTAAAAGAGATTTTGAAATCCCACATAATAATTCAGAAAATATGTGTTAAGTTTAGAGGGTTTTTAATCTCTCTGTGAGTAGCATCAATCACGTTACCCACCAAACACAGAGTCATTCTTGGCCTTGATTCCCATCATGTGTGGGTGTGTCTACTTCCAAAATCCATGCCCTTTCCATTGCTTCACAGCATACATGTTAGAGGATGTTGTGCAAATAAGCTAAATAAAGTATTAGAACCTTTTTTTATATCCATAACTCAAGAAGGGAAGCTGTTATTTTATCTCCCTCAAGATAATACCTATCTTCTAAATATCTTTCCAGCTGTTATGGTACATTGTTAATCCTTCTCATTCCATTTCCAGATTTATTCCCGGGATCTTAGATAATCACTGTATGCCTTGAATGCTTCAAAGTCTCCTGGAATAACTCTTCTTTACATGACTTTCACCCTGCAAAAGTTTTGTATCATTTTGCAGCCTTGTTTGTCTGTTTTTTTCTCTATATAATCTGATCCTGCTTTACACATCCTTTCTTGTTTTACCTGTCTTTTTGCCTCTGATAGTCATTTTTGTTACTACTTACCACCTCTCTCAAGTTCATCCAGGCGGTCACACAAGTGTATCCATTTGTAAAAGTTATTTTTCACTCTTTTTCAGAGATGATTTTAAAGACTTCACCATAGTTAAATACTTACTTGTTAGGTTTGACCGAGAATTCTGCCTGGACAGTTTTCAGGGTTTACAGGTGTAGTAAGTAATTGGATGTTTGCACAAAGGATGTGCAAATGACACCAGGCTGCCTAAATGAGGAATTAGATAAGACCCCAACCGTGCCTTGCGGAGTCACAACGGGAAGAAGGGAAAGGTTAGGGGCTTGTGAGCCTTTTTATAAAGTTTGCATCAACCCAGGACTTTCAGACCTCTTGCTGAATGTGATGGTGTGAGTTTTCCGACAGGCGCTCCTGACCTAAGATCTCAGAGTGTTTAAAGTGCAAGTTGTTCTCGTTTGTTTATACATCTTCCATTGCATCCAGTTTATTCCACCATTGCTCAGACCATCTGAATATTGAGTTTTATGATCTTTAAAAAAATTTTCAGTAGATGTGAGTTAAAACCATCACACTTATGAGAATACGTTCTTCCTTAGAATTTATAATTTAGTTGGTAAAGGCAATGATTTCAGATGCACTTATGAAGATTTTTATAAGGAATAACTCTGCTTTTGTGCTTCTTAGTCATAAATGAGACTGTTAAATGGGCCCATTTGTTGTTGGAGTTAATGGAAAATGAATAGCTCGGAGCTCTTTAAACTTCTACATAGAGAACTGTTGATGATTTTAAAGCAGAGAAGGAAAATGTAAGATTTACCAGGAAGTGCTGTACAGAATTGTTTAGAGTCCAGAGGGAGGGGATGGGCAGGCCTGCTGGAAGGCAATCAGACAAATCTAAGTGAGAGACGAAGAGCATCTGCACAGGTGAGAATATACAAATGCTCGATTCATACAAAAATAGAGACAAATTCAGAAGATCTTGTACCTCATAGAAGAAAATAAACAAAATGCCAAATCACTCGGTATGGCTGCTAGAGAAGGATGTAAGATCATTACACATCCTTTTGTTTTTTAAAAATTTTTAAGTTTATTTATTTTGAGAGGGAGGGAGAAAGAGTGCACATACGAGCGAGCAGGGGAGGGGCAGAGAGAAAAGGAGAGAGAGAATCCCAAGCAGGCTGTGCACAGTCAGCACAGAGCTTGATGCGGGGCTTGAACTCACGAACTGTGAGATCATGACCTGAGCTGAAACTGAGTCGAACACTAACGGACTGAGCCACCCAGGTGCCCCGATAGTTACCCATTTCTGAAGATAAAGTAAAAGTCATTTCTCACATTGCAACTTTATCATTAATGTAACTTCACCTTCCTCCAGTTCAGTGACATCTCGGAGGAAAAATCATAGCAGGGGACCAGTAGTAGCCATATATATTTTACCCTTTATCCCTTACTACTATGGGAATCCATCTGTCTAAGGTGGTAAGGAAAAAACATATAAACTTTAGGATTCCATTACTTTGATAATTACCACCGTTCAACATCCTTCTTTGCTTTTTTTCCCCAATTCAGTAGGAAACACTTCTAGCTTTTGATTTCTGTCTTTACTGCTAGAATTTGAATCACTTGGCTTCTCCTAGGATTGTGGCATTCATAGACTATGAGCTCCTTCAAAGCAAAGGCTACATCTTCCTCACCCTGAGTTCTGGATATCTAACTCTGCCTGGATCATCGTACGCTCAATAAATGTTTGTCAAGTGAACTACTGTTAACAAAGTTGTAAGCAGCTTTCAGCTGTTCTAATTAACTAAAATTTGCATGATTTAAATAGCCGCTTTAAAATTTGTATGTATCTTTGAGTTTATCTGTGACAGAAAACTTTGAAAACTTCTCTTTATTCTCATGAATGTGAAATAGGTATTTTAGAAGATGGAATGTTCTCAAGGACTGATTTAAAATGGACTAAAACCAAACAGTCTTTCTAATCAATTCTAACTGAAACTTAAAAGAAATTTAGGAATTCTAGTATTTCTCCCATACTGACATAAAATTGGCATAAATATTGGGGCACCTGCATGGATCAGTCAGTTGAGCATCCCAACTCATGATTTCGGCTCAGGTCATGATCCCCAGGGTCATGGAATCGAGTCCCACACTGAGCTCCATGCTGAGTGTGGAGCCTGTTTAAGATTCTTTCTCTCTCTCTCTCTCTCTCTCTCTCTCTCTCTCTCTCTCTCTCTCTCCCTCCCCCTCCCTCCCTCCCTCCCTTCTTTCTTCCCCCGTCCCTCTCTTCCACTCATAATCTCTCTCTTTCACTCTCCCTCTGCCTGTCTCTCCCACTCGTGCTCTCTCTCTCTCCCTCAAATTAAAAAAAATGGCATAAATATGGAGAAGCAGTCAGTATTGACAACTGATCGCCTTTGTACGCAGCTGTTTTATTTTGTTCATTGCTCGTCTTTACCTATAACACAGGGGCAGCATTTTTAAAATATTACATCAATGGTCTTTTTTAAAACTTTTCTTTAATGTTTATTTATTTTTGAGAGGGATAGAATGTGAGTGGGGGAGGGGCAGAGAAACAGGGAGACACAGAATCTGAAGTAGGCTCCAGGCTCTGATCTGTCAGCACAGAGCCTAATGTAAGGCTCGAACCCATGGACCACACGATCATGAACTGAGCCGAAGTCGGAAGCTCAGCTGACTGAGCCACCCAGGAGCCTTTTTGTTAAATTCATAATCATTACTGTAACTAAATGATTCATCCTATATCCCTGTATACATCTCAGTACTTTCAGTTTTGTTTAAAATTATTCCTACTTTTGTTTTCTTCATGAGTCTTCATTTCTTCTTAAACACTGTGGGAATGATGAGATAATAATAATCAGTATGCAACCTTTAAAAACTAAGCCTAAACATGGCAGCCAGGCAGCAGAATGTTCAAGTAAGCCCATGGGAGGACTTAATTGCCTTTTGTGACATTCTGCAGCCCTCTCTCAGCAGAGGGAGTTGAACAGCTTTGACTCTGGAACATAGCTTTGTTTACGTTTGTGTTTGCTCAAGAATTGAAAGTTCTCAAGTGATTCTGAAGTTTCTGTAATTGTACTGCTCATTTCCAGTTAGTGTTCCTAACTAGCTGGTAATGTCAATGAGAAGCTTATAAATTTTGCTTTGTTGCAGATAATATGCACTTGAAATGGTTCTCTAACCTTTTTGCTTGTCCTCCAACTAAATATTTGATTTCTGTCTGAATTTATGACTTAGGGGACACTGACTTTTCTCCAGTTTCTCTCCTTCTCCACACCCTGTTTATATTTTTAGTTCTACTCTCTTGCAGACAAGGGAGTATATTTTTAAAGCTTGAATTTACTCTCCCTGATGTTTCTTTACATTTCCCAGGACATTGTAAGAATAACTTGCTAACAGCTTAACCAGCATTTCTTCTTCTTTTTTTTTTTTTTTGATTCTGATGAGTGCCTTTCCATATATTCAGATTTTGAGTAAGGGGAAGTCATAAATAAGGAGAATTTTTTTTTTTGTTTAGATTTAACATATTGTATCACTCTTTCTAGCCCTGTGAATTCCTAATGTCAGAAAATTAAGATGACTTTATTTCTGATAATTCCTGAATTTTACTTGTGATGAGAAAACTAAGTCACACATATGGTTTAAATGGGAAGGAAAGGAATAAAAAAAATCATCTGGGTATTGTTTGCTCATATTGCTTACATTTCTAAGGGACAGCTCTTTTATTTATTGCCTTCAGTGATTACATGCTTTAGATTTTCATAGCAATTTCAGCAAATTGGCTAAAAAGCCCCAAAGAATTGAGAGCAAGGGTTGTTCAGAGGCAGAGTCTGTATTCCACAATAATTTTCATGCATTTGACCTTAGTCAAACAAAGAGATTTACCATCGGCCCTTCCTAGCCATTCATTAGTATATTTGAACTTTGCTGTTCTAGTTCTTATAAACTGAAGTATTTTGGATCACGAGGGTTATAAACCAAGTAAACAGTTCTAAGGGTGTTGATGATAACTGAAGGGCTAATGTACGGCAGAATGCTGCTACCACTAATATAGAATAGACAAATCCACAAATCATGGCTAATGCTGTTCTCAGAGCATTCTTCCTGTGACCTTTCAGGACTACACTGCCATATCTGTCTTGGGCGCTGAGCAAGCATATGTATGAGAAAAAGATGGAGATATAGTTTAGTACTTCATTTCTTAACACACGCAATAGTGGTTGATGACATATATTAGGAGTCACCCTAACTTGTGAAGACAGTAAAGTCTGTTTGTAAATAGTTCTGTATATAATAGTTCTTGTTTTTCAGATTTGGTCCCAGGAGAGGATAGTGGAAAACGTGTGGGGATTTACCAAGAGGTCCTTGATGCAAGGCCTGATTCTGTTACTGTTTGTTCTGCAACCTTGTACAAGTTTATTAAACTCTCTACCTTTAATTTCTCATCTGTAAATAGAAATAGTATTATTTTCCATTGTTGTTGAGAGGATTGCATGAGGTAGAATAAGTGAATGTTGCCTTTAATGTAGAAAACCATGCAGAAATTTAGTTTTTGTTTCTTTGGTTTCCATGATCTTGTTAACAGCCCTTCTTTCTGTTGTCCACCCTCACCGTACCCCCGATCTAAGCCCCACCTGCTTACAACAAAGCCTGATGTTTCTCATGACAGATCAGTCCCAAAGCAGAGGGACCCAGTGGCACAGTCTCAATCACCTTGGTTATGTTGTGCTGATCCCAGCTTCTACCTGTCTTTCTTTTGGTGCCTTAGTGAGAGACAAGTTTGTTTCATTTGGAGCAAATAGAACCAACATAAATGTTCACCTGCGTGGGGTCAAACCTCTGCCTTGCCTCTCACTGTCTGTAAGGCCTTTGAGAAATTGCTCAAGCTCTCTGAGCCTCAGTTCCTTCATATAGAAGGTGAGAAAAATAGTTGTGTTTTTGGATTTGTGCAGGCGATGGAGGACCAAAATGAGTGTGTAGTAATTGGGGTATATGGTTACTAATAGTATATGTTATATGGCAAGTTTATTTCCTTCTTTCTCACAAGTTTCTAGACAGAGAAGATATTACCAAATGTTTTATGATTATTAAATCCAGTTTCATAAAAGAAAGTTTTGGAATTTTCTTAACAGGTTGTAACTTGTAATGATCATTGACTTTCTCCTTGTGTGTAGTAAAACAAATGATTAACATGTTCCTTTCCTTTTCCCCTAGACACACACACACACACACACACACACACACACACACACACTTACTTTGCCTGTTTGGTCTTCAGCACAGATGGATATTGTTTCACAATGATAGAAGAAGATGATTCTGGGATGCCTGTGGTCACTTCTGGATGCCTAGGACTAGAAGGCTCAGATTTTCAGTGCCGGGTAAGGAAGATCACATGCTTCTGCCTTGTAACTTTCATTGCTAGCTTTCAAACAGTTAGGTTTCAAGCTATATAAAAGAATTGTTTTTCTTGCCCACCCTGTTTTTAGTAAGTTGGAAAATAATCTGAAAATTGTCTCATTGGGCCAATCCTCCTTTCGTTTCAGAAGCAAGTATTATTTTTATTTTTGCTGTTAGCTTCTTGCTTAATGACTCTTTAGATCATCCTGCTCAGATTCCAGTTTAGTTAATTGCATTAATGCAAGCCATCTTCCTCAGTTTATAACTATGCACCCTGGTTATTACAAATGCAGTAGTAGTTTTGTTGAAATGCAAAAGCCGCAGTAAGATAATATATGGAAATTTGAGAGAAATTTTCTAATATAAAAAAACATTTTCAGAATGTTTCAGGAAAATTATCAGAATTTTAAGTGAATTCCCTGAATGGTGTTAGTGTCTCAAGTTTTAGATTATGTGACTTTGAGGGGGTGCCTGGGTGGCTCAGTTGGTTAAGCGTCTGACTCTTGATTTCGGCTCAGGTCACGATCTCACAGTTTGTGGGTTCGAGCCCTGTTTCAGGCTCTGTGCTGACAGTGTGGAGCCTGCTTGGTATTCTCTGTCTTCCTCTCTCTCTGCCCCTCCCCTGCTCGAGCTGTCTGTCTCTGTCTGTCTCTCTCTTTCTCTCCAAATAAATAAATAAGCTAAAAAAATTTTAGATTATGTGACTTTGAAATTTAGGGGAACCCCACTCATAGCTGTTTGGGCTCAACTTTAGGACACCCCCATTCCTCATCAGAGAAGATCCATTGAGTGCTGCACAGAGCGGAACGAGTGTAACAAAGACCTGCACCCTACGCTGCCTCCACTGAAGAGTAGAGGTAAGGAGAAGAAAGCTTTGGGGCTGGAAGAGCTTTAGCCACAAAGATAATAAAGACGAGAATTACTCTGCCTTTCCTAAATTAGTGTACCTGATCATTTTCCACTGCTGGGGCAGGGGACCAAGGCAAGATGACGTAATTCAAAGACATGGGCAAGTAGTTCTTGGAAAAGTAGTCGTATGGGGCTTCATGCTTGAGAATCTCGTTTCTTTCACTTGTCACCACTTCCCTGTGAAATCTAGGGGTTCCAGAGCTTGCAGTGTGTTTTAGAAGCATAGAGGAGGGAGACAGGGTTCTATGCCTACCTTGAAGTGTTAATCAGAAGTTATATTTCACTCGAAAACTGCCATTAGGCTAACATGCATTAAAAAAAATAAAAGATTGAATTGGATTATTTGCTGGAAAATTTCCTTTTATCTGTACTAGAGCAGCTAGTTTTTAGCCAAATCATATATCAATATATTGATAGAATGGAGGAGATATCTAGAAAATTTAATTTCAAAACTTCCACATTTAAGTGTCGCTCGTTGCAAAAGACAAATACCGCAGCTGGAAGGGCTTTTTGTTAAAAACTGCTCCCATGTTTCCTTTCTCCTCTTTACTCTCACCACAAAATAGATAATTGGAATTGTCACCGTGTCCTAAAGCCTAAGTCTTATATCAGTGGTTTAAAATGATTTCTCATGATTGATTTTACTTCTTGAGAAAATCTTCCTAACAAAATATACTGACATTTCATGGCTTTGATGATAACATTTTATAACGCTTGTTTCTGCTAAAGCCTAGAAAGCTTTAAAAGATTATTCATAATCATTCACATAAAACATTCACAGACAGATTTTTTATATAGATTGCCAGTCAACATGCTAGGTGTTAGGGATACAGAAATGGATGAAGAAAATTCTTGCTCTCAAGACGTGCACACTGGCCTGTGAGAGAGAAATATGTAAATAATTAAATTGTATTCAGTCAGGAATGTTTTAGTGGAGTCAGATTGTAAAGTGTATTAAGGACACAAACAAGTGAGTGGTTTACTGTGGGGTGGGAGGATGTCAAAAGACCTTCATAGAAGTGACACTTGAACAAGACTGTAAGGATGCATAGGAGATCACTGGATGGATAAGACAGGAATAAAAATTTTAAAAATATTATAATGGCTAACATGAGCCAGGCATGTTCAGTATCACATCATTTAACCCATTTGAGTCCCACAACAATCCTATGAGGTACTTAGACTTACTCCTTGTGTAAAGATAAGGACATTGCAGCACAGAGGGGTCACCTAACTTTCCCAAGGTTGCACCGCCTGTTAGGAGCAGTGACTAAATAGAGGCAGTAGTAAACACAGAGTTTTTGTTTGTAAGGCTTGAGAAGCATTTGCAAAATGCAGGCATAGCAAACAATGTGGTTGGTTGGAGAAAATCTCATAATTAAGTTTTCTAAAGCTTTGTTATTGAAAATAGGTCTGTAGATCAGCTCATCAGTGTCCGTCAGAACTCATTACGCGTGTGGAATCTCTGACCCCACCCCAGACTACAAAATGTATTTTTAAACAATATTCCTCAAATGATTTGTATGCACATTAAAGTTTGGGTAATACTTTTGGTAGAAAAAACACCGCTTGTGTCTCAGCATGCCTTTGACAACACCTTCAAAGAGAAGTCTGCTGATATCAAATTGTGGTCAAGTTCTAAATGTTTGCTTTCTGGTTTTTGTAGCTATTTCCTTGTGAACCAGTTGCAGAAAGTTGGCAGTCTATAGACAACATTTTGAATAGCCCTGGTATAGCGGCTTATGTACTGGGGACAAGGGAGGGAGGAGGGTGAGAAATGGCTGGAAATGAAGGCAGTGGTGCTAGATTTCAGAATCTCTTCCCCCAAGGAGGAAAGGCTTTTCACATGCAAGTGGAAGCAATGTGTCTTAGAACTTGCAATAAGTTTAGGAAAATTCCAACCCTTCTATTGCTGAAAGGGCTGCAGTGCATGTATCGTCCTGTAGATGGAGCCAGATTCTAGTTAGCACTAGGCAGATGAGGGAATTTTCTCTGAGGAGGCTGAGACTTTTAAAATAGTGGAATAAATCTCTGGAGAACTGAGTGAAACGGCTTTGAGTAGAAAGGCAGCAGCATTGAGAAGACAAATCCTTGTTTTAGAGCAGAATGGGAAAGAGGATTCAGGAATGGTTGGTGCATAATACTGAAAATTATGTAAAGTGATAGGCTTGTGTGGAGTTTATTGCTTGAAATTTGAGGATCCCCGGTAGTACCTAGGTGAGTTCTGGGCAGATTCTATCTTACCCTTCTGGTGCAGTCATTCTGGGGTCTAGTAAAAGTCACTGTAGGTAGTGGTCTGAGAGCACTAGCATTTGTAACATAGCTATGCCATAGAGCTGCTGCCTTTTTTTTTTTTTTTTTTTTTTTTTAACCTCCACCATACACTGGCCATGGCCAGTGGTTTAAAAGAAGAGTGGGATGGGACAGGTTCTGAGTGGACACATCCCCCGGGTCCTGGAGACTCATTGCTTAATGGGAAGGGTCATGGTTGGAGGGAGCCAGAGTAGGACCCTTGAAAGCTCAGAGCCCAGGCTGATTTTCTGGCCTAAGAGCCATGGGAATCATCCTCATGATTGTGATATTTGCTAATGAGAATGGAACACTTACTTTGGCTCTTTTCTAAGTACTTTACATATACATAACTACTGAATCCATATATAGTAGATTTATTATAAATCTTTATGTCAAATTGCTAGAAAGCAGAGGCTATGTTATCAAAAGACTAGAAGGCTAAAATATCGAGCTGACCATTTTCGTTGTTGTTGTTCTTGCTTCTTATATAACTGCTCTTCCAAAAAAGTTAAATGATTAACCTCATCGCAAAAGACCTGTATTACTGGGTGCTACATAATAACAAGCTTAGGCAAGGTTCTGTTATTAGAGATTAGAGAAGTACTGAGCATAGGGGTAAAAACCTACAAATAAATTGTCCTTACTAAAAACAAACAAGAAAATCTTTCCTACCTATCCAGAGGTTTCTCAGGCTCTTTTTTTTTTAAACTTAGATACATTCAGCAGGATATTAGAGATACACAATCCCATGCAATAATATTTATCAATGTTTATTTATGTCCTCGAAATTTTATTTGTCATCTTCTCTTTCAAAAAGGAAGATGAAGGACAGCCAGAATACAGCTAAATTCTTTAATGAATGCTGGGTTTCCTTTTGCTTTGTTTATTCGCTTTCAGCCCCAGAAAAGCAGAACACCCCAGGATAACATTCTTTCTCTGGAAGGAGGAAATATGGGAAGTAACTAGATCAAATGCAGCACCTGTATCATAAACACTAAAATATGATCTGGGAAGCCCAGTAACACTGCAGCTGGTGCTAAGGGTAGGAAGAGATGTCTGTTTTGATGGAGAGGCTTAAAGGGAGAGGTCGTGGTGCCCTGCTGTCTGGCTCCCTGTCTGCAGAATTGGTGATCAGGGCACCAGGATGCTGAGAGGAATGATGTGTGTCCAGACTCACAGCATCAGATGGTTTGACCAAGATATTGGGAGTAAAATGCTCTCTTGCAATTGTGTGAAGGCAGGAGAAATTGATGAGGTTTTTTACCCTTACTCCAAATTACTTACTATAGTTACTTATTTTTTAATTCCTTTAAATGAGCACTTAAAGAAGTGAATGGTGTTGAAATGAGCAGAAGCTGTTCCTTTTTTAAATGGGATCCTTTAATTTTGCTTCTATAAAATCAAAGTTATATAATTTTTTGAAATAGATATGTTCATGTGTCTAAATATAGTAATTCCTCATATATACTACATGTATACTTCATAGAAGATGTCTCAGAAATAACATTCTGTTTTGACATATGGTAATCTCAATGTAGTTTAAGTCAAATTATACTACACAATTTTCAGAGTTAAAATGTATCGTATTTCTTTTCTTAGTTAAAAAATATATTCTGAGAAGTTTACAGATTTGTTTTAAAATGCTATTGCTGGGGCACCTGGGTGGCTCAGTTTGTTAAGTGTCAGCTTCAACTTAAGTCATGATCTCATGGTTCCTGGGTCCTGCATCAGGCTCTGTGCTGACAGCTCAGAACCTGGAACCTGCTTCAGATTCTGTGTCTTCCTCTCTCTCTGTCCTCCTCTACTTACACTCTGTCTCCCTCTCTCTCTCTGTCAAAAATAAATAAACATTGAAAAAAAAAAAACTTTAAAAAAAGCTATTGCATAGGTTAGATACTGCCAATTACAAATCAAAGTCTGTAGGTAACAGATATTTAACCAATGGAACATCTTCTTTGTTCTCCACATCACAGATAGATTGAATATATAATAGTGTCAAGAATGCAAAGATGAGTTTCAGAATTTTCCTTCTAATACATATATTATGCCCATGGCAGTATGATCCAATGCATGAGTCTGAGCTAAATTTCTTGCTAGGGAGTAGCTCTAACATCTCTCGAAGTGTTCAGCTCCTAACTGTTTCTAGGTAGCTTTGTATATGAGACAGATGAAAGGAATTTAGAAATAATTAGTCCTTTTCTTTCTCATTGAACACAGTAATCTGGATATAAAAATGATGTCTTCAGAATCTAAAATACAGAGAATAAACTGGGGGTTGCTACAGGGGGAGGGAGTTGGGAGGGTGGGCAGAATAGCTGACCAAGATTAAGAGGCACAAACTTCCAGCTATGAAATATATAAGTCAGGGGCATGAAAAGTACAGCGTGGGAAATTTAGTCAATAATACTGTAATAATGTATGGTGTGCATGGTAATACACCTGTCCTTGTAAGCATAGCTTAATATATAGAACTGCTACATCACTATGTTGTACACCTGAAACTACTGGAACGTTGCATGTCAACTGTACTTAAATTAAAAAAAAATAATAAAATTACCATTAACAAAAATCTGTCTTAACCTGTTGTGCTACCAAGAAGTGTAATTGTAACTATTTTTATTCAGGAAAATAACTAGTAAATTATATCTTTGTCGTTATAGTCCATTTATTTCTAAATGTTACTATAAGAGAGAATCCCAATGTGAGATGTAAGTAAGATACTTTTGCAGTATCCCTTGTTGACCAAAATCCTCTGAAAAAATATACTTTTCAGGCGCTTTGTGCTCTATGAATAGAAAGCTGTCTTTAATTTATCCATGATTATAATTTTGAGAGCCCCAGCAGAGATATCTTTGGGCAGTCTTATTTCCAAGATCTTTCCTAGCGACCTGGTTTTTTCTTCTATGTCTTATTGCAATTAGGAACCATCCTTTGGACTTAAAAAAAAAAAAAAAAAGTCTTGCTGTTTTAAACAGTTGCAAACTGCTTACTTATCAGAGAAAAAACAAGCAGTGACAGAATGCTATTTTGTTAAGAAACCACTGGTGATTCTTACTTGCTTCTAAGAGTGAACCAGACTTCCCTGGAGGGTTCTCCGTTCTACTTCCTTGAGCAGTTGAAGTGACAGCACAGGTAAAACTCTGCTGCCCTAGAGAGAACTGTGTGCTCTGTTCCTTTCCTGATAGGAATCTGGAAGTGTTCGCTTTCCAAGACCCTGGCAGTGACTTGAATGTTTACATTGTTAATGCTCTGAGCACAGGTAATGGCAGATTCAAACATGACCAGCATGACCAACAGAAACAAAAGGTTTATTGATAAGGATCACCTGTTCGTGACAGAAGACAAGGAGGCTGCAGGGGATGGGGTTATTGGGGCAAAGAAAAGGAAAATGGGAGTAATGCTAGCCTTAGAAAGAAAGCACTTGATGGTTAAGGAAAAAATCCCTTAGATCCTTTCTAGTCTCATTGCTCTCATAAATCAGAAATCTAATAAGATGGGCAATAAATACAATGTTCTTACAGTTCAGAGTGTACTCTGCATTTGCATGGAAAGCAAAAGGCAGCGAGGCTGAGTTTCAGTACAATTAATCACTGGAATGAAAAAGTGTTCTGTGTGCATATACTGATAATACATTGTGCTTAAGTAGTTGGTTCTTCTCGTTTTAATTGAGTATCCGGCATTCTCTTGGTTTTCTGCAAGCTCAGGCTTTTTGCTCTTGTTATCCATAAAATTGGAAACACATTTTAAACTAAGTTTCCAGGGACAGTGTTTGCATGTATATGTACCATGGCATTTGTACCTCTGCGTATGTATAAACACAGTGAATTGTGCTCTCACTGGAGTAGTGTTGTGTTCACCTTGGGTTTATTGTTGACTTTGCCCGTAACCTGGTGGAGGGAAATTTGCTACGCAATTCATTGTGTAAAAACCTTGGCCTCTTTGATTTGAAAAGTCCTCAAGTTATTTTCAAGATTTCCTAAGCACCACTTGCCAGACAGTGCATGTGCTACTTTGTATAATTTCTGCTGGTGTTAAAGCCTAAATGGCTTTTTGGACCTGTCCTGCATTGTGGGTCAGGTTCCTGAACATCTTACTCTCTGGACCGTTGGCAGTGTCTCTGAAGTTGTAAATACAAAACTGCATTTCTTTAATGGTCTCTTATTTAGTCTTTTCAGATGCAGACTGCTTCCATTAATATTTTATAAGTAGTGTAGATCATGAATAATTGTTCAGCGTATTTTAGGCTGATGACAAGATTATCAGCCTAGTATGAAGACCTGTGGATTATAGTTTATAACAAAAATCCAAATATTTCAAAGTAAGATTTATTTTCAATTTCTGTATTCATGTTAATTTCCTCATTTTGACAATTTTATTACCATTTTGTAAGACCTTGTCCTTGTCCTTAGGAAGTGCATTCTGAAGTGTTTATGGGTAGGGCATTATGTCTGTAACTTTAGATGATCTTTGCATTATACATACATATGAGTAAATAAACATAAATATGAATACAAATATATATACATATTTATATATACATATTATGTATATATATGCATATATATATGTGTATATATATATGTGTGTGTGTATATATATATATATATATATATATATATATATATAAAGATGGACACACAGACACCCGTACTGAGAGAGCAAGACAATTATAAAACAGGTATGGTAAAATTTTAAAAATGGGAAATCTCTGTGAAGAACATATTCGACTTCTTTGTCCTTACAGGTTTTATATAAGACTGAAATTACTTCAAAATAATTAAAACATATGGTCACACTGATGGTGAAATATAAAGCTTTGTAATATTTTTTAAAGGACATTTTGACAATGTATTTGCAAAGCCTTGAAATATATATTGGTTGAATTAATAACTCTACTTCTGGGAATCTAGATTAAAGAAATCACCATTGACATCTGTCATGATGTACTTGTAAGAGTGTTCACAGGGTTTTGTGTATTTCAGCAAAGGTGTATTAGAGCAAAATCTTCATGGTCTTCTAAATATACAACATCAGAAGATTGACTTCGTCAAAAAATTTTTTTCTTTTAAGATTTTTTTAAAGTTTATTTATTTTTCAGACACACAGAGAGAGACAGAGCACAAACAGGGAGCGGGGGCAGAGGGAGAGGGAGACAGAGAGTCTGAAGCAGGCTCCTGGCTGAGCTGTCAGCACAGAGCCCGACGCGGGGCTTGAACCCACGAGCTGTGAGATCATGACCTGAGCTAAAGTCGGACGCTTAACTGACTGAGCCACCCAGGTGCCCCAGAAGACTGACTTTCTAATCAGGATGTGCCTGCATATATACCATGCAGTGTTTAAAACTTATGTGGAGAAAATTTTTATTGTTTTTGAAAATATTCACAGTATTATTAACGAAAACAATCTAGTTCTGAAGCAACAGTGTTTTGTTTTGTTTTTCTCCAATTTTTCTCTATGGTAAAATACACCATAGAATTTACCATTGTAACTGCTTTTCAGTATACAATCCAGTGGTACTAAATATTTTTGTAATGTTGTACAACTATCAACCTCATCCATCTCCATAGCTCTGTTCATCTTGTAAAACTGAAACTCTGTACGTATTAAACATCAGCTTCCCCCAGCTCCTGGCAACCACCACTATTCTACTCTTTCTCTTTATGATTTTGACTCCTCTAAGTATCTCGTAGAAGTGGAATCATACACAATGTTTGTCTTTAAGTTACTGGCTTATTTCACTTGGTATAATGTCCTTACGAGTCAGCAAATTGTAGCATATATCGTAACACAATAAGGTCGAATAATATTCTGTGTATGTAAGCATGTACCACAGTTTGCTCATCTTTTCACCTGTCAGTGGACAGTTGGGTTTCTTCCACATTTTAGCTATTGTGAATAATGCTGCCACGGACAAGGGTGTATATAATGCCTTCTTGTGAAATAGTTTGCTCGTAAGCTTTTTTTTCTATTCATTGAAATGATACTGCAAAAGCATGTGTTAA
The DNA here is from genome assembly GCF_018350215.1 of Panthera leo. Taxonomy (NCBI): domain Eukaryota; kingdom Metazoa; phylum Chordata; class Mammalia; order Carnivora; family Felidae; genus Panthera; species Panthera leo. The sequence continues at coordinate 125,689,407 of NC_056682.1, read as the reverse complement.
ATGCTAATAGTAATTTTCCTAAGTAGTGAGATGATGGCGATTTTAGTTATTTCATTAGTTGGTGCTTTTTAGTTTTTATTCATGGACTATGTAATATTTTTAAGTGAAAAAAAAATGTTACATTGGGTGAGATAGGGTCCCCAGGCAAAACATTTAGGTAGCCATACAGTTAAAAGTATAGAGTGCAGTTGGAAAACCTCTTGTTCATAGCAACCAAAGTCATAAATTACAATAATACCCTTAAAAATTAAATAAAAGTAATCACTCTCTCAAGGGAGTATGGTCCCCATAGTAAGAACACTGCTAATTCTGTTACTACATAAGTGCACCTGGTTTTAGGTCAGTTTTCTCAAAATATGTTTCAGAGACTACTTGCATATAAATCATCTGGGATGATTGTAAAAAAATAAAATACTTGGAACAAAAATCTCTGAGGTTACAGTCAGTAAATATGCATTTGTATAAAGCTTTCCAAGTTTAAGAAATCATGCTGTAAGTAAATCTGATTTGTCAAGAACTGCAGTTAAAACAACATGAATAATATTTAATAATTTGTTCTATAAAAGGATCACACAATAATTCTTTGAGTAGAACATACCCATTATTTTAAAATATGATGCAATTTATGGAAAATTTAGCAATGTGGTTTTGAAAGGCATCTTTGTTTGAAGTGGTGCACATCATATCTTCTGTATTTGGCAACTTTTGAGGAATCCTGTTCCCTTGTATCCATCATAAGATGACCGTGTGTTTCATGTACAAAGAATATAGACCAGTTTTTTTATCCAAATTCATGATATGGAACACTCCAGAAATCACACGAGAAAAGCCTGTAAACCCATCAGCTGGATCTGAAATAAAGTTGAACTACCTACTTCTATTTTGGGGGTATTGATCCATTTACATTCATTCATACTCTATACTTCTATTCTGTGTCAAGCCTATTCCTTCCAGAGAGGAGGAAATTCACGCTCTTGAAATAAATGCCTAGGTGAACAATGATTCTTCACAGTAGTTGAACTTATTTAATTTGGAATACGTATATATATATATATATATATATATATATATATATATATGTATGTATTTACTATACAATTATATATATATATTAATATATACAAATATACAAACATATTATTACAAATACAGATATATATTAATACACACGTATATATTTACTATACAATATACAGTATTCTTATCAATTGGCAGATTAAAAGGATCTTTTATATCTTGTATATGGGGCTTAGCAAACGCTTTTAGGAAAGAGTTGCTTCCTAATTTTTAAGTAAAAAATATTCTCCATATTATGGCTCTCTTTCTTTTTAATTTCAGATTTTGTTGATGGACCTATACACCACAAGGCCTTACTTATATCTGTAACTGTCTGTAGTTTGCTATTGGTCCTTATTATTTTATTCTGTTACTTCAGGTAAGTTTCTGACATGTGGATGTAGAATTCTGAGTTTGAAATATGAGCCTCATACGACTGTTCCACCTGTTATTTTTCGCCGTAGCTTTCTTTGACCGAATTAAATCTTAGATTTCCCTGATACTATCAGTTACTTTTGAAAATATTTGTCCTAATGAAGCTGTTAATAGATACCTTCTCATTTCTGTTTCAGACATCAAAGCCACCCAGATAAATTTCACCCTTAGGGAATTTAGGATAGTTAGGGAATTCAGGAGCTACTTGTTACTAAGGTTTGATCATAAGTGAAGAAATGGCCATGTTGAACCTAGAATCATTCTAGTAATTCCTTATTTCCCAAGTTAACAATTTTCCCTTAATACTGAAAAATTTTAAACCACATTTTTATTAGTGATTCAGCTAAAATAAGCTCAGTTATTAAAGTTAAGTGAGAGTTACTTTTTGTTCACTAAGAACTTATTTTCTACTTTGTGAGATATCAAGGACCTTTAAATTTTTATCATTTGCTTTTTGTAACACTCATTTATGATACTGTTCTGCAAATAGGAGTTGATTCAAGTAAATTCATTTCTAATTGGAGGCATAATTATTGACAAGATGTTTCTAAAGTTTAAATTTCTTTCATTTGTCTGTATTATTGCTTTATACATTATCTTAGATGAAGTAGTTTTCTGTTATGTCTTTTGTAAACCCCAAATTTTCAGCTTTAATTAGGGACCTTAAGGGGAGAAATTTTAGGCAATGAGTAGTGGAACCATAGAAAAATATTGAACCCCTGCTGGGAAATAGGCAGTTGAATGGAGAAGAAGAATTATAGATGGTTGAGACCAAGTAAAAACATGTAGCTTACTTAAAAAATAGGTTAGCAAAATAATTATGATTTATATTTTGAAAATCATAACTAAGGGTAATAAATAGTAAGCATGTATCTTGTATTGGTAAAGAAGTACTAGCATTTATCATGTAAGGATAATAAATACTAAAATTTATCTTCTCTTGTGCTAAAATGAAATCTGCTGTGATGACTGTTTTGTTTGCAGTGTTTTACCCATCATTGCAATTCAGTATCTTAAATTATCTTCCTCTGTGCATCTTTAGGTATAAAAGACAAGAAACCAGGCCTCGGTACAGCATTGGGTTAGAACAGGACGAAACGTACATTCCTCCTGGAGAATCCCTGAGAGACTTAATTGAGCAGTCTCAAAGCTCAGGAAGTGGATCAGGCCTCCCTCTGCTGGTATGAGAAGAACATATCCTGAATTTAAAGGAAATGTCTTCTGAGAGGAAATGTCAATAAGTACGGGGTTTCATTTTACTGAAACAGATAGGGTGGTGGACAAAGAGAAGCTCTACACTATCAGTTAGACATCAGATCTCAGATGAAGGGCTTTCTGATAACATTTTGACATATTGGGGGTAAGGTGATTGTTTTTCAGTGTAAGTGTATGGTTACAATCCAGACCCTTAGACATTCTGATAAGGAGCAGATTAGAAAACATTTAAGTATGGAGCCATCTTCCCTCTGCTTTCAGTAAGGATAGTGTTACTGAACTTTGGCCTGGCTTTTGAAGGCAAAAGTATTACAACGAACTGGGATCTGAGTACTTCTCCAGGGGAAGAAGACTGCATTTCAGCTGGAGGGCTTATGTTTCAGGATGAAGTCCTGGCTTTTCCATTCATGAGAGGTATAATTTTCTGATAGTCAACATCGCCAAACTTGAAGAAAACATACAGTGAATCCAAGGCATTTGTTTTAATGAGAAAACATTTGATTCCTTTATAGACCATGCAAAAAAGATTGTTGGGATAGAAAATAACAATTATATATATATACATACATATATATATATATATGTATGTATATATATATATATATATATTTAACAAACTCTTAAGATTGATTTACCTAATCTTTATTGTCTGGTTCTGACTTTGGATATCATATTTACTTGATTGTTTCATGACCTCTTATTGTAGTACTAAAAGTTTTTTTTTAATCTCAAGTCAAGAATTATAACTTTTTTGAGATATAAAAGCTATATGTACTTAATGTATAAAAGTATATATTTCATGTATACGATTTGAAGAGTTTGGGGATAAGTATACATCTGTGAAACCATAACCCTAATTTATGCCATGAGCCTATTCATCATCTCCAAAAGTTTCCTCCTGCCCTCTTGTTATTTTGTTCTTGTTATTTTGTCTTGTTTATTTGTTGTTATTTTTTTTAATGTAAGAACATATAATGTAAGAACTACTCTCTTAGCAAATTAAATTTTTTTTTAATGTTTATTTATTTTTGAGAAGAAAGAGTGCAAGCACAAGTAGAGGAAGAGAAGAGAGAGAGACACACACAGAATCTGAAGCAGGCTCCAGGCTCTGAGCTGTCTGCACAGAGCCCGATGCGGGGCTCGAACCCAAAAACCATGAGATCATGATCTGAGGCTAAGTCAGATCATGGCTTAACTGACTGAGCCAGCCAGGCACCCTCTTAGCAAATTTTTAAGAATACAATACACTACTGTTAATTGTAGGCATTGTGCTGTGCAACAGATCTCCAGGGCTTACTTATTTTGCATAACTGAAACACTTTTCTCTTTGATTAATATGTCCTCTGCAGGTAATAGACCAGACAGAAGATAACTTGTGAGGTAGTCATTATGACCAAACTGATACTACTTAGGATGTAAATATTTATTTTACTGTAGAGGTTTTTATTATCAAATTTACTGTTTTTTTAATTGTTAGAATTTAATATGTAGCAGATATGGTTCTTATATTTTAAAATCTGTATATTATAATTTTTTAAAAGAAAAGTACAAATATGAAAATCCCCTTCAGTATTAATGAATCAGATGTTTATGCTCTTGGAACTGAAACCTATTTGTTTTCCAGTGTTTTCCTCCTTAGAAGTTATAATAAATCTCAAAACTAAAGTACATTTTAAATTTCTGAGTATAATTTAGTGACACTTTTTATCTTTGAGATAAGTTCCTATTCTTTCAAGCATTGCCAATTCCATTAGTACATTCATTAAATTACGAGAAGCTATATTATTGTTAGAAAAGAAGTGCATGCAAAACTGTTTATGTCAGAAAATGTTCTGTAGATTTCCATACACAGTGCTCTGTAACATCTGTAAATTAAATACAAAATTTCTGTAATAAATGTGGGAAGTGTCCTCCCTAGTCAGTAATTTAACTATTTGCGGATTTGTCTCTCAGCTGCTTAGTGCCCTTGGTGCCGCTGTTCCCCCATTTAGAAGTGGAAATACATTGAACATTTCCTTGAATAGCATGTTTGAACTCTTCTGGAGAGTTCCTTATTTACTTCAGGCTGAGTGGCTTAATTGCATGTCAGCAATGCTTTAATTTTTCAATCCTTCGTTTAGAAAACAGCATTAAAAAACAGATTTTATCTTTTTTCCTAAAAGCTTCTAGTCTGATATGGGTGCTGTTAATGCCTCTGGCAATGGTTAGCATGACCTCTTGAATTAATAAAATCATCCATGATGCAAAAACAGAACCGACCCTAGTTGGTAGACATCTCTGGTAGGCATAATGCCCCCCAAAATGTCCTAATCCCTGGAATCTGTTATTTTACGTGGCAAAGGGGACTTAAGGTTGCTAATCAGCTCACCTTGAGATGAGATTATTCTGGATTATCTGGGTGGACTCAGTTGTATTGGTCCTTAAAAGTGTAAACGTATAAAGAAACATTTCAACTTTACTTGATTCAAAGCACATTTCTGCTAAGAATTCATTCCAGTTTTCTGGTCAGATCTTGTGAGAGTTTTGTGTTAGGTTCTTTATATATGCCTCCCAAATTATGTAAATTATCATCAATACTTAGCCATTTCAGTGCATGGAGTTCTTACAGTATTTTCATGTGAGTACAGATGGGCCGCAGATCATATGTAAAGAGACATTTAACCCTTAGACCACTTTCCTCTCATATTTTCTTTCTCTTTGTTTCTACTGCTCTCTCTAGTTCTTTAGAGCTCTCTTCAAGCTTAACTTCCTCTCCAGATCTAACCTGCTCTTTTTCTTCTACCTGTCCATTTTACATTTTCGACTGTGACAATTAACGGTTCCACTTCAGAGTGTAATTTTCAACAATTATTTGCTGCTTCCTTCTTTTTCATTTGTCTTCTGTTTCTTTACATATTTCATACAGTGTTCCGTGGCATTGTATGTCTGAAAATTCCTGTATCTGAAATCTGAAGGGGTTCAATCTACTTGGGTTGTTTTTCTTGACTCTTATTTATAGTGGCTGTTTCTTTTGGTTTTAAGGAATTTATTCTGTGGGATCTTCTTTTCCTGTCTCCCTTCCTTCTCCCCCTTCATTTTCTTTCTTCCCTACCCGCCTCGTCTTGGGAATTTCCTGTATTTCTTTGCGAGGCCAATAATTCATTATAGTTTTTTATTTCTTACATCTTACCACGATCGAGTTGTATGGTGGCAAGTGTTCCTTCAAGGTATCTAATAGCTGGCTGTAGTGGTGGGATGAAAAATATTCTGCAAGTGATTTTCTCTGGAGAGTATTTCTGTTTGTTCTTGCTGGGAGCCATGGGGTGCTACCAACCTCAGGCAAATTTAGTGTCACTCAGTGGTCCCAGCTTAATGCCAAAGCCCTAGGTTCAGTTTCTCTACTTTTAAAGGGGTCAGAGTTTAGATTCCAGATCGCAGTGCTCATGTTATTCTTCACCCAGACAGCAGCTTGGCTTTTGTATGTGCTAATGGTTACTGTTCCCTGCTCTGGTCTCAGCTCTTCCCTCCCTCCTCCTCCCCACCCTCCTCCCTCTACCCTGACCTTCTTACTTGGAGATTTCCTTTATTTCTTTGTGTCCAACAATGCATTGCAATTGTGTTTCATTGTAATTTATCCAAGATCAAGTGTATGGTGGGTGAGTCCTTTCAGAGCGTCCAGTATCCCGCTACAGTAGTGGGAGTGAAAAGTGTTTTTATTCTGCTAGTGACGGTGAACCATTCAGGTTTTTTTCCTCTATGAGAATGATAATAGGTAGAATGAAATATTTAATAATGTAGAAGCAATAATTCAAAAATTCAGAATCCATAATCAATCTCAAAAACATTTAAAAGGGGACAGTATAAAATAATAAATAAATATAAATAATGTGTCTATGTAAAGAAAAACTACTGGCTAAATATATTTTGCATGCAGTAATTGTTTCTTCTCTGGAGGAGGAAAAAAAAAAGATTAAACAAATCTGTAGTGCTGCGAATACACTAACAGTGTGTTTTGGGATTTAACAGGTCCAAAGGACTATAGCTAAGCAGATTCAGATGGTGAAACAGATTGGAAAAGGTCGCTATGGGGAAGTTTGGATGGGAAAGTGGCGTGGCGAAAAGGTAGCTGTGAAAGTGTTCTTCACCACGGAGGAGGCCAGCTGGTTCCGAGAGACAGAAATATATCAGACAGTGTTGATGAGGCATGAAAACATTTTGGGTGAGTCGGTACAGCGGTATTCAGTGTTTCCTAGATTTCCTCTATTTTCTGTTAACATCTGCCTATTAACTCATCTGTCTAGACCTGTGATGAAATATATAGACATTTTCTTCTTGGCCTGAGCCCAAGAACGTCATAAGTTTCTACTGGGAGACCTCACAGGAGGAATGACTAAGCCACTTCTGTGAATGAATAGTGGGCTGGAAATGGAATACTCTCCAATAATTTTTTCTTCAGGGACAGGAAATGCAAATGTAATACCAGAATTTCTTAGGGTTTCTTAGGGATTTGAAGGAGCACATGTTTAAATGTTGTGAAAAGTTAGAGAAGTTTTATCTGTAGGGTGTGTGTGTGTGTGTGTGTGTGTGTGCGCGTATCCAGAGTTTATATTGAGAATTGATTTTTAAAACATTTTCTCAAGTTAGAAGTAATGTACCTGCATCATCCAAGTTGGAAAGAGTATAAGCTAATATGGAGTGTAAGCCCTGACTCCAGACCTGTTTTGTAAACCGTGGCTTATGTATACTATTTACTGTAATATAATAACGTAAATATCAATGACTGACTAGAAAGGGCTCATGTTTTCAGGTACAAACGCTTAATGTTCCTCTACCTCTACTGTTTTGATGGCCTCTGGTTGGTATTCATAATTTAATACTGTCATAGGCATAACCATAAAGCTGAACGAAATACTAAACAAAGACACCTCTGTGACAAGGAATGGTATTTGGGAATATGAATTATTCTTGATAGTATTCAGAAAACACTTGGCTTCAAACCTTTTTGTCTTTCTTCCTTTTAGGGTTCATTGCTGCAGATATCAAAGGGACAGGGTCTTGGACCCAGTTGTACCTAATTACAGACTATCATGAAAACGGTTCCCTCTATGACTATCTGAAGTCCACCACTCTAGATACAAAATCAATGCTGAAGTTAGCCTATTCTGCTGTCAGTGGCTTATGTCATTTACACACTGAAATCTTTAGTACCCAAGGCAAACCGGCAATCGCCCACCGAGATCTGAAAAGTAAGAACATCCTGGTGAAGAAAAACGGAACGTGCTGTATAGCTGACCTGGGCCTGGCCGTCAAATTTATTAGGTTAGTATTAAAGTGAATGAATACACTTTTTAATGATTCTCTTCTATCCCTTTTTTATAGATTGTACATTCTGGCATTTGGTGCTGCTAGGAAATTTAGAGGAGGAACCTTCTTAATTTTGATGTTTCTTTGGAGAGAAAAAGTAGAAACATTAATTTGAAGAAACACGTATTTGTGTCCTGTTGTTTCTGTGCTCCTCGGTGACCTGGCTTCTAGACAGTGTTTACATTAGGTTTGTAGCTGTCATGAAGCTCTTTAGAAAAGAGTACCTAATGTCTGGGATGATTTGGTGAGCATTCTGCATACGTTTGTAGGTAGGAAAAGGTTTTAGTAAAGATCTACATGTTATGTGGTGATAAAGGCCGTGGTTTTTTTTTATCTTATGCAAGAAAGATTGTTTGCATAGCTATGCCATGAGAAATGTTAGAAACTAACAAAGCACGGTCAGCGTTCAGCACTACTGTACCATGACTTAAAGTGACTAACACATAAACCAACATGTGTCATAACACAGTGGTTTCAGACCGCTGGGGCTCCTTGGAGTGACAGCAGCAGCTTGTACAGAGTGGGGAGGAAGAGTACACAGTAAGTGGGGCTCTATTTTGCCCCTAATTAGTGCAGCCCCTTTTATCTTGCAGATGATTTAGTTAGAAGAAATGATTCCTTTGCTTTGAATACAAAACAGAATGAGTTTGCAAACTGCTGGCGTAGAGGGGTCATCATAGAACTAACTACCCTTTTAAAAACTTAATCTAGGTTTAGCCTTTATTAATTCGTTGGATCCTCTCATGGATTTTTTTTTCCCCCAAAGAAGACTTGATAGAATATGGAGAAGGGCACAGTGGAAAAGCCATGGAGATGATGAAATGTTTGGACAATAAAACTCATGAGAAAAGACTAATAGATTGGTATTTTTGTAAAGACTGAGGTGTGACTTAATAATAGGCCCCCAATACAGGAAGGTCTCCACCATTTAGAGGATGGTATTGAAGTTCTCACCTTTAAAATCAAAGCAGGAGGAAATTAAGAACCTCCTGACAACATGAAAAAAATCCCTTCTCTCTTCTGAATTCTTTTTTCTAATCTACAGCCTTTTTTAAGTCTCCTCTACCAAATCAATCAGTCAATCAATCAATCAATCAATCCTATGATGCTTCTCAAATTCCCGGCCTCTCTTCGGTCCTCCCCTGTTAAATTTCTTGAGTTCCATAGAGTAATCTGCTTGCAGAATCCAGTAATTCACAATGTCTTGTGTGATTTTGTGTCTTCTCCCTTCTCTCCTGAGCTCCTGTTTTAAGGGGTACCATTGATCTTTGTCACCAGAAGCCTTTCTTATTGTCATTCCACTGTCCACAGTGTGCAAACCTTTCTTCCTGCTATTTTCTTGATGTGCCTTTATTCCACATTCATTTTCTTTGTCTGTGGGTTCTGTTCTTGGTCTGTCTCTTACATATTTCCCTACTGCTAGATTTCCTGCTGATACCTGCTTTCCTTTCTAGTTCTCAGTTGTGGTTGATCCATTCTAAAATGTGTGGTGCCTGACATTTCCTTTGTTCCTTCAGTTTTTGGTTTGCTCAGTTGAATGGATTCTCTCTCCATGATATTCCCACTAGGACTGAATCCCGTTTGGGTCTTCTACCATTTTTCTAGATTCTGGAGTGAAGCACTTTGTAGTTTTTGTAGTCTTTGTCTTTCCTATTTTTCCATTTTTTTTCCCCTACATGCTGCTGCCAGATTTATTTTCTTGAAACATAATTTTGGACAGCATAATAATTTCATGGTTTCCTATAGCTTTGGGTTCAACTGTAGTATATATTCTGAATGCTTCATTCTTTCTCACACCTTCAGGTGTTTTAACATGTTTTTATCTTTACCTGAGTGCCCAGCATCTCCTCTTTTGTTTGCATAACTACTACTTATCTTTGCAGTTTATTTCTTTGGGACACCTTTTATTATTCCCTTTTAAGTCTGACTTTTAGTTAGTCTTCTGCCCTCCGTGTGACCCTGTGCACGCTGTCATGACATTTCTCATACTCTTGTGCAATACTCATGGACTGCTTGTCTGTTATTCCCAATGAAGACTAAGCTCCATGAAGGTAGATAACATGTTTTTTTTCCTCAAATTTACATCCCTCCTGCCTTTCCTTGGTGCCCATTACACAGGTGCTGCTCCCAAATTTTGTATTAATGGACAGATACACAATCCCTTGTGAACTACAGGTTGAAGAAAAAAAGCATCTGTTCTTAGCTCCAGAGGTCCTACACACTCTGGATTAAATCTACTTTCCTGGTTGTTTTTTTTTTTTTTTTAATGTTTATTTATTTTTGAGAGAGAGAGAGAGAGAGAGATAGAATGGGGGAGGGACAAAGGGAGAGGGGGGTAGAGGATCTGAAATGGGCTCTGTGCTATCAGTATGGAGCCTGATGTGGGTCTTGAACTCATGAACCATGAGATCATAACCTGAGCCAAAGTCGGATGCTCAACCCAATGAGCCACCCGGGTGCCCCTACCTTCCTTGTTTTACGTCCTACAAACCCTCCAGTTTGTATGTGTGCTTTTGCAAAACTGATGTATTTGTTTTCTCCATATGTACTGCATGTTTACTGTGCCTTGCATAGTTTCCAGTCTGAAATGCCCCTGCTTCTTCGTGTACCTTAATCCGGTCTCAGAGCTGCCTTTAAGTCACTTTACCCATCCTCTAGCTAGGAATAATGACATCATCTTTTCTACTCCCTGGTAATTTCCCAGCCCTTGTCTGCCTGATAGTATAAGTATATTAGTACCTGCCTCATCTTGCCTATTTGTCACTGGGCATCTTGAGAGCAGGATCCGTGCCAGATTCATTAATGTATTTCCCATTTGACATGACATAGTGAATTATTTGTTATAGGTATTCCAACATTGTTTTGAAGCAATACATCTTGGCAATATCAGAGTAATTGAGGACTTTTCTTCTCTAAAGATCTTAAAATAGGCAAGGAAAGCGAGTGTTATATTTCTGAAACTCAGCTCTGCTAATATAAGGAGAATAAACTAAATGATCTTTCAAATTTCATGTGAACCCTGATTCCAGGAAGCAGAGGGGAGTGCTTTAAGGGATAATTCAGAGCTCTGTTTGGCATATATTGACTTGTTCATCAAGAGAGGAAGGCTTGAGGACACTGGCTCAGCTGTGAAACCGTGGCTGTTGGAGGCACAAATCTCATGGCTAGAGCAGTTGTGGGCCCATTTACTTTTCTGGACCTCAGTTTCCTTCCATTAAATGGAGGCTGCATTTGATAATTTCAGAGGTCCTTTTCACATTTTATTTTCTGTGTTTCAAAGGAACTTTGCTTTTCTCAATTTTTGAGCTTTACTTTTAAACCTTGTTTTATACATTTCTTTGGTTTCTGGTCTTTTCCTGATTTTCCTATTTTGGGGGCACGTGCACACACAGAGATCGTTAGAGATCTTATTACAAGTGGGGTCAAAGGTAACCCAGTGTGGAGTTCTCAGACTTCATAAGTGAACTTCCTGTGAGAATTTAATATTTACCATGGTCTCTACATGGTAAGTGTTCTCTCAGGCTTTTAAGTAATTTCTGGGAGGTTCCCAAGGAAGTTGAGAGCCACAGAGAGAGTGGACTATGCTTCAGAGATTTCCTGCTCGTATGATTTTTTTTAGGCTGTCTTCATTTTTTTTTTCATGCACTCTCTTGAAAATGACGTAAGTGCTGATGTATTTCTTGCCCAACAGAGACTTAATCCAGGTGATGCTGAAGCAGACATCATCGTAACCCCAAATCTCTCTTGGGAGGACAAAACAATGACATGTGAAATCCCTTAAAGGAACTTATCAATCTTTTCACTTTTTACTTTGGAGGATCAAGCAACCCCACTGGTCCTTCAGTGTCAGAATAATATATTTTCTTAGGGGAAAAAAAATCCTGGTTTGGAACTTCTCTGCTATTAAATTTTAAATAGAAAAACTACAATGGAGATCGGTCTGTAACACGGATCTCCCAGCTGATATTTGTCAACTTGTCCAAATGCAAAGGAGGTGGAGTGACCCAGCCCAGGGGGCACTGCATTTCCTCTGCGTCCTTCTGATGCCATTAGCACTAACCCTGCCTCTGGTTTGTGTACTTAGTGGTATATTTAAAAAGTGCCATGCCTAAATGACTCGTCGGAGTCCGAGAACTCCGCTGATTAGTGGCAGAATCCCTGCTCTCTGTCAGGGTTTTGCAGCCATGTCCACCCTCTTTTGAAGGGTTTTTAGCTTGAAAGTTCTGTTGCTCAGAAATCCTGAGATGTCTCAGGATTTAATTGTAGAAGCATTGAGTCTTTTTGAAAGTGCAGCAGAAAACTGTCCTCATTGGTTAGCATCTGACTGGGCAGAGTTCAGCGTGGCCGGCCAGCACCACTGTTACCTACCAGATGCTGTAGGAAACACCCAGGGATGTGCACAGTCCCTTCCTCTGAAGGCTCAGGAGGGTCTTTCATGCGTTGGGAGGCTGCTTCTGTCTTCCTACCAGGAGGTTCCGGAGGCTCTACTATGTTTCCCGAGTGGTTAATTTCAGATGTCATTTGCAAGCCTCAAGCAAACCATTGGCTTCCCTTACAAGTCTTATGCCTCCTGCCCTTCTTTCATTGTTCTTGGAAGTTCAGTTCTTCTTGTTTATTTATTGTTTTGGAGTAGTTTATTTTCTTTTTCTTTTTTCTTTTGAATTCAGATCCAAGTTAGTTAACATATAGTACAATAATGATTTCAGGAGTAGCCTTTAGTGATTCATCACTTACATGCAACACGCAGTGCTCATCCCCACAAGTGCCCTCCTTCATGCCCATCACCCATCTAGCCCATCTTCCCCACCGCCCCCCCCAGCAACCCTCAGTTTGTTCTCTGTATTTAAGAGTCTCTTATGGTTTGCCTCTCTCTCTGTTTTTATCTTATTTTTGCTTCCCTTCCCTTTTGTTCATCTGTTTTGTTTCCTGAATTCCACATATGAGTGAAGTCCTACGGTATTTATCTTTCTCTGGCTGACTTATTTCACTTAGCATAATACACTCTAGTTCCATCCATGTTTTGCAAATGGCAAGATTTCATTCTTTTTTGATCACTGAATTCTTATTTTTTAAACCCCTTTTTAGATTATTAAAGGTATGCGATGTTTGCTTCTCTTCCTTCCCTATTACCTTTTTATCTCCCTTCTCCCTCTCTCCTTCTTTCATCTCTCTGTTTTAGACACCAGCAACACCCAGCAGAAGACCACCTGCGTGTGACCAAAGGCTTCATGAGCCACAGCCACCTGGTTGGAGCTAACATCTTGATTCCCCAAGCTGGTTTCTCATGGCCACAGTGGGATCTTCATGTCTTTCGTGCACCTCTCCCTTCAGCCGATGGTACAGGGGGAATGTGCACTGTGCCGAACCTGTGGCTTTTTCCTTTACGCAACTCTTCTTGCAAGAATTCCTGCTATGTGTTTATAATTGGGAGGTTTAATGAACCTGAAAAATAGTTAACCCAAAACAAGGTTAAGGCGAAGACTGTGTTTTTAAAAATCTGCTTTATTATACTCTGCCACCAAAATAAAAATCTTTTGCCTGCCCCTGCTCTGGTGCGTCATGGCTGACAGTGTAAGTCGTGCCCTATTCCGCAGTCCCATGCTTTGCCCAGGCTCATCCTCCAGTTCTCTCTGGCTCCTTGCTGGAGGCTCCACTTTGAGCCTCTCTGCATTCACAGGAGCTCCACGGTTCCCTCTGCTGGTTACTTTAAGAACTGCAGTGTGCACGTGCCACTCTGGGTACCAGGGCCAGACCCAGGGGGCCACATACACAGTAGGGAGCGGCACTGTCCATAGACAATAAAACCGATTAAAATCGTCACCGTGCTCCCAAGGTTCTAAACCACGTCAGTAATGAAATCTGTCTCCCAGCAGGTCCTATTGCTTCTCCCGTGTGCCTACTTCATCAGCCCTCCTTGTCACCTTCAGAAGAGGAAAATCTTAGTATTGTATCCTTTCATTGCCTTCTCTTCCCTTCTCTGCTGCCATTGTCTCACACTGTCAGTGTGCCTTGCTGCCCTCTCCCTGCCTAAAGCAGTTGCCTTGAGGACCCTTGATCACTTTGTATCCCCGTTGGATGAGAAGGAGCCACTGAGAGTGTTCGAATGCTGGAAGGTTTGGTCTCCTCTGTAGACCTCTTACACCACCATGCTGCCACTTTCTTTATCCTACCACTGTCATCCAAATGATTTTGGTCAGAAATAGGAAGTTTGTTTTCATGCCTCTTTATGTAGTCCTAGCTGAGGGCATCCTACATTTTGAGAATCAAATAAAATTACACTTCATCAGCCCTAATCCTACTTAATACAGTAGGGAACTCGGTTTCATTCACAGCGCATCTGGGGACCCTAAGGAACTGTTTTCCTCTCTGTCCTATCAGCCTTATATCTTTGATATATGTTCTATATATATGTTTGCTATACCTCCACATAATATAGTGGCTGATTCTTTTCTTTGCCGAACACCGTCAACTCAAGGTTGAAGAGAGCTTTGCTGAGATATGTTGTAGGGCACTGTGTAAAATTTAGTCATAAAATTCATGCCACCATAACATTTTCCTGATCTTTGTTTCCTACAGAAGCTTAACATCTTGTCATGACTCTAGGTCAGAGGGGAGAACCCTTTTTCTCCCTAATTGACTTGCCTCTTTACCCCCAACCTCCCAAATTACTGTTTATTTTTTATTCAGAAAATTTTAGGTGTTTTTATTTAATCCTGTCCCAGCCCACTGTCCCTAAAGTTCATAAAGAAAAATACCCAGTAATGTAAGATTCTAAAACAATTTTTTTTCCTGGAGAGGAAGTTGCCTGACAACCCTTAATTTATTTTGTTCAAAAAAATATATTTATATTTATATTTATATTTAGATATATTTTTTTAAGTTTATTTATTTTGAGAGAGAGAAGGAGAGAGACAGCGTGTACACACATAAGTGGGGGAGGGGCTGAGCGAGAGGGAGAGAAAGAAAGAGTCCCAAACAGGCTCTGAGCTGTCAGTGCAGAGCCTGATGTGGGGCTCGATCCCATGAACTGTGAGATCATGACCTGAGCCAAAATCAAGAGTAGGATGCTTAACCCACTGAGCCACCCAGGTGTGTCATTCAAATTATATTTTTATGTTTTTTCACATTCTACTTAAGCCTGTATCATACTGGTACATTAACAGGGATGAAAGCCAGTGTTGGATCTAGTAGAAGGATTAATTATTAAAGTGTAAGTAAAAATATCTACCCCTGTAGTCCTCTAAACCCAATTTTTCAGTTATGAGCCCTTTGTGCAAATATTTCTAACTCTTCTCCATTGGAAGGCAGGAGAGATCATGTTTTCCTCTACAGTGAACGTGGCACCCATGTTTTTGATGGAATGTTTTTCCTGGTAGAAACTCATCTTCTCTACTTTGGTCCACTTTTGCTCTTCAGAGCCTTATGTTTCCAACCTATCCCTTAATCCTTGAAAGGTACATTTTTCTTGTTCCTTACCCTGCTGAATTCTTTTCCTTTATAATATATTTAATTAAAATATATTTATATATACAGAAAAGTATAAAAAATAATAAGGCACTCATGTAACAATTGTTATAATGTTAACAAAGTTAACAAGTTGCCTTATTTTTATCTGGTCTTTTTGTTTTTTTTTTTAATGCAATGTTGAAGATAGCCCTTTTCATTCTGCTCCCTATTTTATTCCCCTTTACCCGACCCGGAAGTAGCTAGTATCCTGAAGTTGGTATTTATCTTTGCTCTGAGTGAGTTTATGATTTGACCACATGTACGTGTGGCCGCTGCAGCACAGAGGATTCTTTTGTGCATTTAGAGTTCGTTTCTCCGACTCTACCCTCCTTGTACAGTATCTGTCTTTTCTCATGAACTGCCCCTTCATGGAAAAGGAAGCCAGGGAAAGCTGAAGGAGCCCTGACCTTTCCTGTTTCTTTCTTCCTCCTTGACCCCCTCCTTCAGGTACTTTATCCCCTATTCTTACATGCTCTGCATGTAAGAATCTCTACTTACCGCCTCTTTTTCTTCCTGGTCCCCCAGTGTCAATATCCCTGGCTTCTATTTTTGGTCTTGAAGATGAACAAACTTACTTTTTCTCTTCCCTAATTTGGGAGCAGCTAAGATAACGTTACTGAAAACCTGAGAGAGAGCTGCAGTTTAATTACTTTCCAATATAGAAACACTCCTGAGTGAAGAGGGGCTGGAGCTATATATGTCTTGGAGGGTCTGCCCCTTTATAATGTTTGATATGAAGTACTTATAATTGGCGTGTTTGTCATTTAAGTGTAGTGCTGAAGGCATTTGCCATTAGGTTAACAGTAATCTTTTGCAATGTTACTTTGCTTAACAAAATTTTATTTAACCTCTTAGATATTGGTAATGTCTCATTTTATGGTCTATATACAACAGAGATTTTTTAAAAATATTTTTAATGTTTATTTATTTTTGAGAGAGAGAGAGAGAGAGAGAGAGAGAGCATGAGCAGGGGAGGGCAGAGAGAGAGAGAGAGGAAGACCCAGAATGTGAAGCAGGCTCCAGGCTCCGAGCTGTCAGAACAGAGCTCAATGCAGGGCTTGAACTCATGGTCCGTGAGATCATGACCTGAGCTGAAGTCGGACGCTCAACTGACTGAGCCACCCAGGTGCCCCAGAGATTTTTTTATATTTCTCTTTAAAGTATCTATAGCAAAGTTTACTGTGGACTGGCCTTTTCTTTCTTTCAGTTAAAGTGTATTATTTACCAACCATGTGCACAGCCCATTGTGAATGGAGAGGGATCAGGACAATTCTCTTTAGGGCTATGAAATGATTATGGTAGATAGTTAGGGCTCAAGGAGTTTACACTTTTAGGTTGGAAGACAGATACTTATTCAGATATTCTGAGGGAGGGTATCTATTTACATACTACTAGGGAAACACGAAGGGTGGGGAAAGGAAGGAAGAGAGGGGACAGTCGTGCCAAGCCTGCACACTTTTTGGGAATCTGACGGACCAACCAAATCCTTGATTGTATGTTTGTTCAGTGTTTGAGGGAATGAGAGTGTAGAGATGAACTCTGTGTAGTCTACCTATCAGAAATCTTAATTCTGTCATCAAGTGACTATTACCTTTCAGTTTACAATATATTGTCTCCATGTCAGACATTCTGTTAGCCCTTCCTGACCTAGCAAATCCAAATAAAGCACAAGAAGCTAAGAGTAAGAATGGGAAGGAGTTGCCTAAAATCTTTATCAAGTGTGGTCACTATATCTTTGGACCAGATACACTCTTGTGGGGCCCATGATAAGACTGGTCTTGATTTCGTCTCCCAGTCCACGTTCTGGAATATAATTTAGGCCCTTTGCCAGTTTCTTTCCATCTGCAAGCCCCCATGTTTGTTTCTTTGTATAGAAACCAGAATTCTCTACCCAGGCCCACCACTGTCTTCCTCTAATGATTCAAAATCATAAATTAGAACACATTAATGAAGTACCTACTATGTGCTCACAGAAGAGATGTCAGTATAATTAAAAGTGGAATTTTTGTGGCATCTTTGAAATCTGATATTTTTCATTTTATCATTAAGCTGCTTCTTGGCTCACTTTCTTCCAAGTCTATATTACAGACTAATATATATTATATAACATATATATATATATATATATATATATATATATATATATATATGTGTATATATATATATATATGCATGTATATGTAAATTTATTTATTTTCATTTTTAAAAATTTACACTTTAACTTTTATTTTAAAAACAAACAGGCTTTCTCAGAGCAGTAGCTCCTAGAAGATCCTGAGGGGCCTAATGAGAATACTGGTGGCCCATCTGTTGCAATAGCTTTATATTAAGGCTTTTAGCTGGAAATGAATTTAAAATGGTTCTAAGGATGAAGCTTTATGCGTTTTAGTAAATGTTAACAGTTTGGAGATCTGCAGAGAGACATCTGCCACCCTTTAAATTTTCCCAAGTGACACTGCATAGTTTCTGTTGTAGACAGTAAAGATGGAGGCAGGGAGATCAAAGCCACAGGTTCTTTCTGAAAGCCAGTAGTGTTTGGGCAAGTTTGGCGTTATTGCCTGTGACCCAGCCTGATAAATGTGATATTTGCTCTGTGTAACTTCCTCATGGAATAGAAATAACACGTAGCTGCTAGAGAGTCAGTGGAGTGTGATGAAAAGGAGAACACGTTCCCTAGGAATTAGGAGATAGCCGGGTTTAGCCACGATCCCCCGCAAACGGCAGTTTTAACAATGACTTTTTGTGTCTTTTCTGTTTAATAGTTTCTTCACCAAAACTGGGGTTTATTGCTCTTCCTAGCTCCACTAGTGTCTGCTGAGAGAATACTAGTTAACCTCTGATACATGCTTCGGACTGTGCTGGTCGCGATTTTACATACCTCGTCTTGGTTAGTTGTCAGCCTATCAAGCAATAGTAGTTTGACTTTACACATCTCCATTCAGAACTACGGCTGCAGCTCGCAGCACTGAGGCAGTGGTTCCCAAGTGCCATTCTACAGATTGGTGTCCACCCATCGTGAATTTTCTCCCAGTCTATGGGACATCATGGTGAATGGATCACGTCCTGAAATTTTCATTCACCTACTGATACTATGTTCAGTTATTCCTTTCTTCCTTTTATTAAGAAGTACATGTTGTAGATCCTGCTTATCAGAGTAAAACATTTTCAGGTCTTTGTTGGTTCTCTTCCTCCCTCATTTTTTAACTTGTTTGCACCTCTAAAAACCTCGCGACACTTGGTTTTAAAAATACTGTCTCAAACGAACCACCTTGGCATGTGCTCATGCCAATTTTCAGAGCAAAGCTATTAAAATATGAAGGGGAAGAAGATATTTTTAGGCATTTTTAATAGATATATAGCAATTATTCCGAGTGTATATTTGATCCAGTGGCAATGCAACCTTGTATGTTGTAGCTTCACTCTGCCATCTTCGTTGGGTTTTTACGTGTGAATATATAATACAACTCCTGGCAAAACATAAGTTTCAGGGAAACGTTATTCTGTGAAAGGCTATCCCTTCCCACCTTTCGCTAAAACCCTGTTCAGGAATCCCTTCAACTTGTCATTTGTTGGTCCTGCTCAGTGCTGATAGGGCTTTGCTTTCCTTTTTCCTCAGTGATACCAATGAAGTTGACATACCACCCAACACCCGAGTTGGCACCAAACGCTATATGCCCCCAGAAGTGTTGGACGAGAGCTTAAATAGAAATCACTTTCAGTCTTACATTATGGCCGACATGTACAGTTTTGGACTCATCCTCTGGGAGGTTGCTAGGAGATGTGTATCAGGAGGTAAGTAACAGTGATGCTGTTGGATCTACTACAGATCCTTTCTGATCAGAGATCGGAGTTAGCATATTGTCCACGATTGCCTTTTATTTTCCACCTTGTTTCGGTTGATACAGTCACAGTCCCCCCAGTAAGTGATATCTGACGTCTTAGAATCATCTCGGACTGCCTCCTTCCAGCTTCTTGTCACCAACCTGCTGGGCCCCATCCCCCACTCCAATACCCCATTCCTTGTGGCTTCCTCTACGCAGATTAAGGTACAGACAGAAATGTGGGGTGGGACACCCATTCTTAACCTCCCCCCACACTTGACTTTCTATAGTTCTTCTTCATAAAGCAGTTTGAAAACATCAGTTTTTATCAAAAGGAAATGAAAGCATAAGAGTATTACTACTGGTCATGATAAGTTTCCTACAAACAAGGATTCCCTAGTAAGACAACGCAAGACATTGCTAAATATTCAGAGGCATTATTAATGCGTGTAGTATCTCGCTTACTGCTGCATCATCTGTCTTTAAATAGATTCCATCACTTTTTAGGCGAGAAGCTGAATCTTAGGCTCTTCATGATCAAGTACCCTGTTTATGGTTACTCTCATGGCTGTGCTTGGTAAGAGACCGTGCTGCTGCTCATCACGGCCAATTTAAACTCACTTTTGTGAAACCCTGAGTTTGCCCATGCTTCTGAAAGTGTGGAGAACACTTCACTGGGGCTGGGGTTCATTCTCAAACCTGCTGTTTACTATCTGTGAACCTTTGACAAGTTACTCAGCTTGATTCCAGTTCTCTCTTCTTAAGAAGGAGGTGAATTAAAGAGAATTAAAACTTCCTGGTACATCAGTAGCTTTCAATACATGTTAGCTCTTATTTAAAATTTTCATTTTGGTGGGTAGGGGCTTAACTTCTATTTGGATTCATATTTAAATATAGAGGAGAAACAGTTAATCAACAGGCATTTAGATTTTGGTGGAAAGATCACGATGCAATGCCTTCTCATCACTCTGGGAATTCTGAGCCTATTAGAAGCTTAATTTAAAATAGAACACGTTCCGTCTAAAGTGAGAGAACTGCAAAAAGGAAAGTTGACATAGGAAATGTTTCCTAACATTATATACGAAGAAGAAAAGAGCAAACCAAAATAGAAGTTAACTAACTGTGCCTTGGTTCATGATGTATAAAGAGTAGATGAGCCTATTTTTGAATACTATGCTTACACTTACGATAGGTTTGTAGAAGTTGAAGGAGTGGTAAGTAGACTACAAGACTACTTCTCTAATTACGTTTTCCTGAACATCTAAAGCAAACAAGTCCACAGGAAACCTGTATTTGGAAGCCTGTGAGCTGGAACACAGGAGAAATGATTCTCAGCTTAAAAACAAGTTAGCCTTATAAAAACAGCACGGTATTAATTGCTTTACTAGGTCTGTCTTTGCCTATGGAGATTTGAGAGGTACTAAAATGTTGCCTTTTCTCTTTATGAGATTGACATATGTTTGTCAGAGACATTCCAGTCCCAGCTCTGCCCCATACCAACTGTATGGCCTTGGGCAAGGTACTGAATCCCTCAAAACCGACTTTTCTCATCTGGATAATGTGGGTAATAATGCTACCTCACAAACATGTTTATAAAAATTTAATAAGTTATACAGCATACTTACCTACATGCCTGATATCTAGTGGGTTCCTAATAAGTGAGTTTGTTTTCTCTTTCCAGAAAGGCAAACACACACAAAACTCTGTTCTCCAACACTTTCCTTTATGAAGATGGTAGAAGTTTTGGTCTTGTCTTTCTAGTCTAGGGACTATTGGGTGACCTAGATACATCTGGATGTAGGTCTTCTAAACCTGGGAAGAAAAAGAATTTTTGAGGTTTCAGACACCATTAAATGGCAGCTAATATGGAAGTTTTGATAACTTAATTGCATATAAGGAGAAAGAAGGAAGGCCTATAGTTCAAAGATAGACTTTGATTAATTCATAATTTTATGTGGTTGGCTCTGAGTTTGCTGTGGTACATATACTTGCTTACCACCATGTTGATAACGACTCCAACATTAGGCATTGAGGAAAATATGAGATGAATAAGACAGACGTGGCCCTTGCCCTCAAGGTGTTGCCAGAGCCATTGTCTTAAGAATTAGAAAAAGAGGAAGAACTCAAATGAAGTGTGAGCATCCCCTATGCTTTAGACCCTGTGCTTTCAGTATCTCCTATAGAGATGAAACACAATGGAAGGAACTGTTAATGTAGACGACACATACAGTCATGCTCTGTGGTCTCAGCGAGGAACAAGACAGTGAGTTGGAATGGTCTGAGGAAACTGCTGAACCTTCTCGTCCTTTAGGTTTATATATGGGTTTGAGTTTGCAAGAAAGGGCCTAACACAGACTCTTGCTTTTGTCAGAGTAAACCCCAGCGAATTTAATGATGCACTGGATAACCTGCCAACCTGGCGGTATCATCTTGTTCAGATAAAAGCAATTACGCTTCTGTGATAGATGATTCAGGATGGGGAGGAAAGGTGCTCCACATAGAGTGTTCAGAGCAGTATCCTCTAAGGACAGAGGCTGCTGGTAATTATTGTGAGGAATTAATCAGATAGGACTGAAAAGAAGATATAAGTAGCCTGCTTTTCTAAAGGACAAAAGGAATAAGGTAGAAAGTAGATACCAGGAAAAATGAAACGGAATTTCTCACGCTAAGTGCCATTTTCCTAAGATGACATAGATTTGTATCTTAACCCTCCTTTATGCAATACCTCTTTTTTTTCTCAAAGTAATGCATTTCTTAGAGAAAGTTGGGTGAAACAGAAAATTTAAAGGAGAAAATAATTAAAAATCAGACAGTTCTTGCACCTAAAAAATCATGGCTAGTATTTTTAGGTGTGTATAATTTTTTGAATTTTAAGTGCGGAAAAGTGCATTCTTATGATTAAGCAGAAAAATGTAAATCTCCCGTTTTGTTCGAGTAGGACACACTGCCAAATGTATTATGAGATTCATAATCTCATATTGCAATAATAGAAACAGTCCCATATTATGCGGTATGAGTTTGGGAGGTGCCTGCCAAGTTTGCATTGAGATTTAATATAGATTCTTTTTTTAATTTGGCACACAAAACCCTTTATGAAATTGGAAATAAATTTGAGATGCTTGTTTTACTTAGCTTTGGGAAATTAGAAAAAACCTGTAATAACATGTTTCATTAGGTTTTCTATTTATGTTTTTAATTAGATTAAGTGTCATTGGGGCACATGTAGTTTTTCAAGACTTATTTTGCAGTTTTTCAGCCTACACTTGTCTTTAGTACTGACAGAACTTTTTGAGAACGGTTTGTATGTTGGCCGTTTAGGTCTACCTCATAGAAAGTGATGATAATAATAGTTCAAAAACAACTCATATTTTCAGGTATAGTGGAAGAATACCAGCTTCCCTATCACGATCTGGTGCCCAGTGACCCCTCTTACGAGGACATGAGAGAGATCGTGTGCATCAAGAAGCTACGTCCCTCATTCCCCAACCGGTGGAGCAGTGATGAGGTAAGGCTTGAGGTAAACAGGTGGCTATGACCAACTTCTAAATAGACTCTTCTCTTTTTGCTGAAATTCCGTATATTCACTGCAGGAATCCTCCTTCTTTGTTTTGATGGTGACAGAAATGGTGCTTCACTGCAGTCATTTATGTGGAGCTAAGTGTAGTATGTTAAATTACCTGTTTCTTTTCTCCAATTTGCTTTTGCTACTTCTAAACTATATTGAGTGGGTTAACACTTAGCCTGCACAGTGGGTACACATTATTTCACTTGTTTGTGATGTCCTGACATTTGCATAAAGGATGTTCCTTCTGTGTGTGTGTGTGTGTGTGTGTGTGTGTGTGTCTTTGTCTTTAAAGCATCATGATTTTCTCCATGACAAACCAGCCTGCAACAGTCTCTCATCATGAGGAGAGAAAAGATAGGCATCTGCAGAATCTAGTTTTCTTTACACTGAAGGGATACTAGTTGACTTAGTTGAGCTGCCCAACTGTGCCACGGACCTTTGTTAACAGGCCATGATATGATGCAGTCTGAACAAACCCATATTCAGCCTGGCTCTGAGGACACAGTGATGAGACCTGAGCAGGTCTGGAAGGCAGCTCTTCAGAAGGAGGAAGCAAGTTAGGTGGCCTTGCATTTCCTGACTCATCTCCTCCTCCGCTTCCTCTCCATCCACGCTCCAAGCTTGTAAATTCACCAAGTCCTGGAGTGATCGGGCAGGCTGGAACATTCAGAGAGGAGTTTGAAGCATCCCCAGGGGGGAAAAAAAAGTAACCCCCCCAAAACCCACCCCACCAAACATGTACCAAAGCCCATGCCAACAAATGGAAAGAGCACTGTATATAAACTAATTCTTGAATGCTAAATGCATTTAAAAATAATCCTTGGTTCATTGTTTTTGTGTCTCATTACTGAAATGCTAAATAATGCAGATGTTTTCCAATGAGCTATGCAGAAAACTTTATGAGATCCTGGAGTTCTGTTATTTTGAAGGTGGTTACAGGCATTGGTATTATTCAGAATCCCTTCACTGAAGATTTCTAATGAAGTGAAATTGTGCTTTTCAACAGGAAGACCAATAATTGATGTGGCACAGGAGAACACAGGAGAAAGTTTTAGCGAGGCTGTGCACAGGTCATTAATCTTGTTAAATGGTACAGTGCGATGCTCTTATTGTAGCAGACAGCTGTGATTTAGGAATAACCATGTTTGTTTGAATAGTATGGAATTAGATAAAAGATTTAAGCTCATCGAGTGTTATAAACAATGTAGGAGTGTGGAGTGGAACACAGACTCCCTGGGTATTTTTGTATTTGTTTAATACGGACTTCAAAGACACTCTTCTACAATCAGCAAAACCACCTGCTTGCTACTGTCATAAGGAATACATGAAAATGTGTTTTAGTCATTTAGAATTTGTATGAAAAAAGAATTTTTTATGGAATTTTGTCTACATGCTTTTAGGAGTATCTTTTGAAACTATATTTACAGGGTGCCTGGGTGGCTCAGTTGGTTAAGCACCTGAATTTGGCTCAGGTCATGATCTCACGGTTCGTGGGTTCAAGCCCCGAGTTGGGCTCTGTGCTGACAGTTCAGAACCTGGAGCCTGCCTCGGATTCTATGTCTCCCTCTCTCTCTGCCCCTGCCCCCTTGCGCTCGCTCTCTCTCTCTTTTTCTCAAAAATAAACATTAAAAAAATAAAAAATATATATTCAAACTTCTGAAGCCTCAGACCAAAAGCCAGATATGAAATGGCCACCTTGCTGATAATCCCTGTGTCTCGTGTTACTCCAGCTTTCCTTTCCCTTCCCACAGTGTCTGAGGCAGATGGGAAAGCTCATGATGGAATGCTGGGCTCACAATCCTGCATCACGACTGACCGCCCTGCGCGTCAAGAAAACACTAGCCAAAATGTCAGAGTCCCAGGACATTAAACTCTGATTTGAGGGGAAAAAACAAGCATCTCTTGAGAAAGCCAGTAGATACTCTTCTGTTTGTGGGCAGAGCAAAAGATGTTCCAGAAGCATCCACAGTACAAGCCTTGAACACCATCCTGCTTCCCAGTGGGTTCAGCCTCACCTCTCAGGGAGCAGCCTGGACAAAGAGAAGTTCCCAGAAACACGTTCTTACCGTGTCTGTTTGTAGGAGGGAGAAACCGCTTGGGTAACTTGTTCAAGATATGACGCGTGTTGCTTTCTAAGAAAGCCCTGTATTTTGGGATTGCCCTTTTTTTTTCTTCAAAAGATGCTTTAATTTTGCCAAAATAGAACAAATAATGTAGATGTTTTAAGGTTTTTACTATTATAGTTTAATAACAACAAAAGGTCTTCCCAGAAATTCTGCCGGAAGGCAAGTTTTAAAATACCTTTTTCCATTAGTGTAATTTTGTTGCACTCTTCAAACCAAGAGACAGTCTGTGAAGTTGGAGAACACAGAGTGGAACTCCTCTGAAAATCTCCCCGGTTCTGCCTCCTCAGACCACTTTGGCCAGCCCTGAATTTAGGGGCCGCCACAGCAATGTGAATGCACCTGGGTACAGATGCCACCTGTCTGGGACCTCGTTTGGGGGTTCCTGCAGGTGACCCTTCGTAGCTTCAGACAATATGGAACAAATGAAGGTTTCATGTGACTCTGTGAGAAGTAGTAAGTGTTGATGCTTTTCTTTAGAACCACTTTGTGTTTCTGGTTCTTTTAAGGCGTTTCTGTCACGGTAAAATCCTTTCCTTTTCATTAAACACAAACAGAGCTGTTTTTAGGTGCAGAGAACTGACCCATGCATGTTTTTGATCTCTCAAACGAAAGGATCGATATTACATAAAATTGCCATCAGTTTTGTTGTAAACAAGCCTCTTTAAAATAGAGCTAATTTTGCTCCTGTGTTGTAAGAAAAATATGTCAGTAAGGTAGAAGATGAGGCTTGGGGGTGCAAATGGCTTGTCTCTTATCTGTGCAGGAAAGCCCGCCTTAGAAGCACAAGGGAAAGTATGCCTGTCTTATTTTGTATATAGATAATGACAGTTTCTTTTTGTTATTGTCTGTCTCTTTTGTGTCTGAGTGAAGGGAAGGAGAGAAAGCATGTCATATTAATTTAACTAAATTTTAATTTAAAAGTAGAAATATAACCTCCAGAGGGGACAGCAGAAGAGAGCAAGTGGAGGGCACAAAATATTATGGCTGCTGTGATTTATTATTCTAAGATAGATATGGATTGAGCATACTCACCCTAAATGATAGTTTCACGTCTTAAGAGTGCTGACTCAGTTTATTTTATTTTCATGACGTTCAGTTCACTTGTTAATTAATTTATTTATTTTTCTTCTCTGTGGCACTTGTGCAAAGCATCTCCTCACCTACTCGGCTCTGTGGGGTTTGAACTTTTGAGGAACGTGAGTCAGATCATTGACAGGGCCAATATTCCTCAGCAACAGGAACATAAAGCTTAAAATTGTGCACACCCCTCTCACCTGTATCCGTCTACGTTTCCTTACTGTGGTTTTCTTTTGTTTCTTAGAGATTCTGCAGTGTTTAGTAAAGAGTTGGGGAAGTACTTCTTGGTCTTTTTAAACACGACGTTCCTTCCAGAATACTCCAGGGGGCAGTGTTTTATAACACATTTTCACCAGTTGGTGCCTGAAGGATGGAGGGTGTTTGAAAATGTGACAGCTGCATGAAAAATGAGAAAATATTCTCCTCACTTCTGGAGTAGGCCTGCAGCTGGTGACTTGTTCAACCTGAAAACGTCTTAGAGCACAGAGTGGTTGTGAGCTGTGCTTACAGTTGGGGAGAACATCAGGAGAGAGTGTTCTGTAGTCAGCATTCTCTTCCCAGTGCTTTAGAGCCGCGTTTTGTGTGTAACGAAGATTTTCTTAACCCTTGAATAGGAACAAAGTTTGTTTCTGCCAGATTAAAAACACTCGTTTCCAAATAGAATTGTAATCAGAAGGCTGCTTTTAGTGAGATTAAAATCACCTGAATTGCAACCCAAAGGTTCCTTTCCCTTGGGTCACATTGTATCCCCTGTGATAGCTTGGAAGGAATGCGTGCGTACAATGAAGTGTGATAATCATCTGAGCCTTGGAGAGAAACTTCAGTGCCTCTAAATTAGATAATCTACAAACAAATAAGCAAACATTGATGCCCGTTGAGTGGGGACGCAGTTGTGTTTCTTGATTTTCCCTAAATTTAAGCGAGGTTGGGCTTACCTCTTAGATAAAAATGTGTGTTATTTTTGGTAAATTTTTATACATAGGTAACTTCAATCAAAATACTTTGTGGGGAGGTGATGATTTGAAAGTAAACTAGATTTGTAGGGGGGACTTGGTTCCAATGAAGAATGGGAAGAAATTAAAATAGTATCCAAATTTCTTCTATATTATTTGTTTAGTTGTTTTGGAAAAATCTATAGCTTGCTTTCTAATCCTCAACCTGATTTACTCACTATGAACATTTAAAAATTAGTCTTGATATATTTAAAAAGACCCATTTAGTTGTTAGTGTCTTTCAATGAGATAGGCATTTATTTATGAGTAGACTTTTCTTTGTATCTTACCCAAACCCACCTTATTTAGGGAATACTAAATTGTTCTTAAAGGGACTACCTACTCACTTCCAAATCATACTTTCTGATTTTTAAATTTTTAGTAGCTCAGAAATGAATTTTGTTTTTTTCTTTTGTCTTTCAATAGAATAAGTGGGAACCTGAAAATTACTGTAGTCAGTTGTTTCCTTTCAAGACTATTTCAAAGACTAAGATTTTCTTCTAATCACTCCCTCCCCTCCAAGGGAATCCTAAAATATTAGTTGCTAGCTAATGTGAGTTTTGTATGCTAAGATGTTCAGGTTTATAGTTTATGTATGTGTGTATATAGTATATAAATATATATGTATATATAAATATTATGTTCAGTTTGGAGTCTGGCACAACTCCATTATGTGGATTAGAGAGTAAAATATTATGGATGATAAAGTACTAAATGAAACATAATATTTATTTATGAAAGCATGTAGTTGGTTAAGTCACAAGTGACAGTGCTATGAACGTCGTGTATGAGGAGACAGGGCTTGGCCTTGCCAGACAGCACCGCTCACAGGCCACTAGAGACTGTTCTGTTTATTCTTCAAACATAAAGCTTCTTAGAAAACATGCCAAGATTTTGTTTCCAGGGAATTCCTTGACACATTTCGATTGTTGTGTACTCAGGTACAGGAAATACTGAATAACGACAGAATTTCGTGTTCCTAGAGTCATGCATAGTCATTAGACGTTACGGAGGTTTACGCCGTTGGTCTGTTCTGGTTCCTCTTTGTTTGTGAGCGGGAAGGCACTGAAGGCAATTTTTTTTTTTAAACTTGAATAGTTCTGCAGTTATATCTCTTTAGAAAACTCGGTCGCATAGCAGTGGAAATGAAAGAAGTGGCATCAGAAGTGGTTTAATTTAGCAATTATGATTCCTCTTGTAAAACAAAACAAAGAACAATGCCATATTTTTTGGAGAAAAGTTGGCAATATATAAGGGGTTTTGTTGTCTGTTTCAAAAGAAGATTCATTTGTGTTCTTTTGGGGAACCAGTGCCTTATTGAATTTGTATATACTGTAATTATTCAGGACTAGGGAACAAACAATTGTATTTGTTACAAATTGTATATGGCTTTGTTTTAACATTCCCCCCTCCCCCACCACCCCCCCCCCCCCACTGAAATAAAATGGATTCTTTATCCCCTTGGAAAGAACATGTCTGTTATCTTATAGTTGTGCCTTTTTTCCATCTTTGAAAATGTCACATTGTAACAGGCGGGAAGGCAGCCGTGGAAGAAAATGATGCAGGTAAGCTTATGTGTTTGGTGGCGGGAGAGCGAGATAAATGGTCTGATGGCTTCTGTCTTCTCTGTAATTAGGAGGCACAGTCATCTGTTGAGAACGAGAGGCAAGGTAGGGAAGTGAGGGGTTTAGGACAAGTGAGACAGTTTAAAATTGCGCCGTGGAAAATTGCAGCCAGATGGTTACAGGCAGCGCCGAGGGCCCGGTTCGCGGATGGGACTGACCGTGTGGCTTAGCGGCCGAGAGGGTGGGCCTGTGGATTGCCAGGCGGCCTGTGTGGAGCCTCTCATACCCTCAGTTGTGTGACAACAGACCTGTGTGCACCTCACAGAGACTCCTTTTCTGTCCCTTCAAGTTGAGAATAATATTACCTAATGTGTGACGCCATCCTGAAGACGAAGCCCTCCACGCATCCGGCATGAAGTGAGCGCTCAGCCATTGCTGAATATTAGCTGGCGGTACAAAGTCATGGTGCCACTTTCCTGTGTGGTTTCTGTCAGTCCCGAAGCGTAGGCCTGGGGCCTGCAACAAACATTCCCTCAGGGTTGAAGGTTTTCGGGCACATGTAGTCATGGATCATGCAAAACGCGGATCACCACCATCCAGGGAGATGGCTGACGTGGCCCAGAGAAGGGATTGAAGAGGAGGCAGCTGGTGGGTGGAGGGAAACTAGGTCCAAGGAGAGAGAACCCTTCCGGGGTTGGGTGGTGTACCAGCAGTGACAGGGGCTGCAGTCCACATGATGCTTCAGAGAGAGAGCAGCAAGGCTAAGGACGGGCAGGAGGGTGCGATCACAGGAGTGCAGGGATTTAGCTAGTGGACAAGATTATCGATACCGAAAGAAGAACCCAACAGTAAGGCTTTTGGAGAGGTCTTCACGGATCCTGGGGCCCCTGAGGATGGTAGCAGTCTAAGGAAAGGAAGGCTGTGAGGCCAAGTTCTCCAGGGCCACAGGAAAATGGGGGATGGTCTATGAGGGCAGTGAGTCCGGACAGAGGCCGGTCGGGCCTGGTAGGCTGAAGCACAAAGCAGTGGGTTCCATGCAAGGGCCGCGAACGACAAACAACCCATCTTTCCTCCCAGCCGTGACACGTGGGGTATGGAAGAAGGAGGCTATTGCCTTTGTCCCGAAACGGTGTCCCCTTGGACCAGAGAAAGCCCTCTGCAAAGGGAGAGGGAAAGGATTGGGTTATTTCTGCTTGGATTGTGAATCTTGGCAGGTAGGGTAGAAAGTTTAGTTTTGAGGGGATCCGTTGGAGACTGGGTCAGGAGAGAAGCCCGGGATCGTTTGGGCACAGACAGTATAAGAATACTCCCTTAGTTACCAGGGACTCCAAAGTGTTTGTGTGACTGGCTGCATTTAGCCAGCTGCACTTGGGCCAAGGGAATTCATCCCAGCACTGGGATTCAGATCGACTTGGCTCACGTTCCGTGGTTTTCACTTTCTCACTTCTGTGGAAGTATAGAATCTGAGCACCGTTTTCTCCCCTGTATATGGGATAAAAATACCCATCTGCTTAGGGCTCTCATGAGAAGCACATGAGATGAATTTGTGAAGTACGTGAAGGCCCCACCCAGCACGTAGCAGAAGCTTTTCCTCACCGACGTGAGTTCAACAGGATATAAGCTAGCGATGTTTAAAGAATTCACAGTTCACTGTGGGCACACCTCTTCGCCCCTCTCTGTGCCCCACTTCTATATGCTATGGCCATTCATGGGACTTGAAGGGAGATGGGTAGTAAATCCCAGCTCAGGAGAACAGAACCTTCTCTTGGCACAAGTCATTTGTTACAACCCCACTCTTAGAAGGACTTTTGTTTCTGGAAAGTAATTTCTACCCTAGGTTCTGAGCTGCAGGACCTCTGGGACAGAAGAAGGTTCTTTGGTGCCTGTGTGCTGGCCCAGAAGGACAGATACAGTGGGAGGCCAGGCCTTAGAGAGCTCCGTAGTGTCCCCAGCCCAGGTCGCATGTCAGCGCCCTCACAGACTCATTTGGTAGCTCTCATAGGTTCAGCTTTCCCAACAGGGATCCCAGCTGCCAACGCTCCAGAGTAGGGGTCAGTGGACGGCATGGGGGAGTCTTACCACCCTGTGATTTCTTTGAGAAGTACCGTTTGATTCTTTAATTGTATTTTCATCTTTATTTTTTAAGTGTCTGTTTATTTTTGAGGAAGTGCAAGCGGGGGAGGGGCACAGAGAGGGGGGAACAGAGGATCCGAAGCGGGCTCTGTGCTGACAGCAGCGAGCCCGATGCGGGGCTCGAACTCATGAACCTGAGCTGAAGTCAGACGCTCAACCGACTGAGCCACCCGGGTGCCCCTGTATTTTCATCTTTTTGGATGGAGTTGAAATCTCTAGTCCAGCCATAGAACCCACTTCTGCCTTTTCTTTTCCCGAGGTTCCAGTTTTACACACAGTCACTACTTCCTTAGTCCCGACAAGCATTTGAGTTTGTGACCCCAGCTTTAAATCTGTCTGAAGTCACTGTCTCCCAGGCCTCAGGAGGGGGCGTTTTCTCAGCACTGGTACAATTGTCATCCACTCCTGTGATCCCACCTGAGCAGGGGTGGGCAGATTGCAGTCCGTCCAAGGGCACGGCTCCAAGTAGTTCTCTCACTAAGGGAGGAGCCACCTTTGATTCCACTCGTTTCATGGCCATCATCCACCGCACGCTTGGAGCCTTCTGCTGGCTCGCTCTAAAGGGGTGACGGGGTGTCCTGTACCGGTGGCATTTGCCATAGCTCTGGGCATCCTGTGTTACCGGGCTCATCTTTCATGCCCTACCGATTAGCGTAGTTGTTTGCAAACAACTGATTTCATTTAAAATCAGGTCTCTTGGGGTAGAGCCCCATATTCTTTTTATCCACAAGGTCCCCAGGACCTTCTGATGCTGCTCTAAGACTGGTTCTCCCCATTTACTGCTCACCACTATCACCTGGGGCCATTAAAAAGCTCTCGACAACCAGGCTACCCCCTAGACCTATAAAATCAGAACCTCTAGGGTCGGGAGCCAGGTACTAGTGGTGTGTTTGTGTATTTTGAGAGTGAGCTTGAGACGGGGAGGAGAAGAGAGAGGGAGAGAGCGAGAGAGAGGGAATATAAATCTTAAGCGGGCTCCACACTCAGCACGGAGCCCAACACGGGGCTCGGTCTCATGACTGTGGTATCATGACCTGAGCTGAAATCAAGATTATGGCACTTAATCAACTGAGCCACCCAGGCATCTCCAGGCACTAGTGGTTTTTAAAGCTACTCAGGTGATTATAATGTGCAGAGAGGCTTGAGAAACACTGATTCCAGAACCTTCATCCTGTCCCCAAGGGAGGCTGTGATTACCATCCTTGCGGACTCCAAGGGCTTTTGTGTCCGAAAGAAACGCAGGGTGACCCTTCACACAGGAGTGTTTTGTTATGAAGAAACAAAGGAGGTAGCACTCTGTTGCTTATAAATATAATTTATTACCTGTTTAAAAATTCTTTCTTACATTTTGTACATGTTGGCTGACAGAATAAATGCAGGCAATTTACAAACCAAGGGACTGCAGGAAAAATGGGGAGAGGCAGCAGGGAGAGAGAAGAGGCACACCCAGAGCCGGCATCCCTCACCTTCACCACACAGCGGCATGGTGGACGGGATGCCCAGAGAGCACTCCTCCACCAGGGGTTTTCTAGAAAAGGAATTGCATAGAAGATACAGCAAGAGGGAACTCCACAACAACAAAAGAAGTGTTCCGTATCTGAAAAGCCAAAGTTGTGTTGTCGTGTTTCCAAAAGAAAAATGACAAAGCACAAAATCTCAATCCGACACTTCTGCAGTTGAACTGTTCCAAAGGGAACAGCAGGTGGATGACACAGGCTCTTCAACACAGACTGCTGGGGATTTCTCTCTGACAAACACTGCCTGTCTTCTTTAGAAAGAGCGAAGCGGAAGGTCACCAACTTGCTACAGCTCAACGTTAAACTCGGTGAACATGTACAACACTGACACCCAACACACACACACTGATGATATTCCCTGCAATTGGCTGAATGCATTCTGTCTGGAGGGCGAGGGATTCGGTACCAATAGCAGATTGAGGGAAGAGTGAGGGGGAGAACGCAAACCACTCAGCTTGTTCTGATTGCTGTCCTCTTTCTTTCCCAAGGCCTGGAGGGGTACGCACTTGAACTTAAGCCCCTAGGATTACAGGCGTCATATGAGACTTTAAGAGTATAAAAAGGCAAAGGCATTTTCCACTGGCTGTAGATTTCTTGCTCTTTTAAGCTGTTCTAAAACAGGTTTGTTTTAGCCTGGAGAAGATAGCTCACGTCACGATTCTTGGATATTGCCTCACCATCGTGCCGAGGTGCAGAGGTCAATGGCTCATCAACTCCTAGGCTACCGCTCAGAGATACCGGCCTATGATTCACATTCTGAACTCCAGAAATGAGGGTTACTGCACCCTGGGTCAGCGCCATCAGGCTCAACAGCAGCTCTGATAGCCCCAATTCCAACAGATCTTTGGAATTGAAGGATGACACATAGAATTTGAGAATATTTATAATGGGCCCTGAAGTGTGATGGCCTTCGGCAATTTACAATATTGCCGAGGCACAAATCTCAAATGGCATGTTAAGAGGCTGGTATACAGTGCCAAATACTTTGGCTGGTGGGCAGCTGACTGTGTCTCAGGGCAGCTTCCTCGTTGTCTTCTGAACAACTGGTGTACCGGCCACAACTCTTGCGACATTCTGCAGAGATTCCCAACTTTGGATTCTGGAAGATCTCTTCAATCCCCGAGAGTCTAAGTGTATGGCTGGCTGGGAAACAGCCTCTTACCAACAGTGCGTTCTGACGGCTGCTGGGGTTTGTGTACCAGCACATTTGTGGAGTTCCTAGTGGTTTGTCTTGGTGATGCCTCCCTCAGCCATTCTAAAATCGGTCGAGGAGCATATGTTACATTTGGTTGAATGAGCTCATTAGTAATCCCACCACAAATCAATAGGAGGAGGGGACAAGCCTACCGGAAAAGCTGGGAGCCCTGAACTCTTCTGAAGACAGATTTTTTTTTTTAAGTAGGGTTTCTGAAAATGGGGGCAAGCACAAGGCCAGTAAGCCTGAAGGATCAGAAAGTTGTTAGTCTTAGTTCACAGGGAAAACCTACCCAGTGACATACGTTGCCATTCCCCCCTCCCCCCACCCCTGCCTTTGGAAAATAGCAGGTTTTAGGCATGAATTCTGGAAATACTTATGACTCCATTTGGCTAACTTGACCTGTATGGACACAGGTTTAAATTAACATTGGTTGCAATATATTTATTCCCCTTATGACTTATTCCATTGAAAAAAAATCATTAGAGAATGCAAGGGAAATCTTTGAAAGTGATCATTACAGCCAGAGATTATACAAATATATTTCTTAGGGTAGAGAAACAGCACTTCATTGCACAGAGTCAAAGTTCTAAGGATTTCATTCAACATTAGTTCAACAAGGTTAAAAAAAAACACACAAAAACAAAAAACCCAAAGTGTAATAGTTGGTCCTATGAGGCACTCGGAAGGTAAAAAAAATGTCTTATTACCTTGAGATAATAATAAAAATATTTTCCTTATTGGATCTATAAAATCTAATGCTCATTGACCACTATCATCTTTACAAATAATTGGCTTTAAGCAACAACATTCTGATTCACAAAAGCTCCTCTATTCTCAAAGAAGATGGATAAAACCCAGTTTCATTTCAGCTGTTTCCATGGTCATTATTCCCTCATTGGCCCTTGGACTTGTACTGAGGTCTCTATGTGAAACAGATAACTTGTCCAGAGCAACTGCTCAGCAAAAGCTAAAGAAAACTCACATTCAACTTCAAGACTGAAAATTCAACATGTAAACTTCTTCTACATTCTTTACACTTTCTTGCAGGTCCTTATATAGTTTTTATTTGCTTGACCCCATGGGGGCAGACCATATACTGGCAAAGGCTTGTGAATTCTAGGAAGTTAGTGATCACCTTACTGGCTCCCTTCCTCATACGTGGATGACAGAAGTGGACCGAAAGCATATCCGCCGTGTTCCTGACAGTCATACACACGGGGATACAAAGGACGAGAGCCTCGTTTGCTTCTCTCCAGAAGTAAAAAGTCTTGATTCCACCATCTGAATGCTTACTTTGAAGGTATCTAACTTACATGAGAAATAAATATCTTAAAAAAAAAATTACAGAGTATCTAATTTCCAGAGTGTCCTAAACTCAGTCTCCATGACTTCTTCCTAAAGAATGGCTCTACTGTTTAAAGGTTAAGAGAGTAATATCTCTAAAATAATAGTACATATGAAAATGGGCAATGGTTTTACAGTTGAGTATTGGACACCTCACCCAAAATATTGCCCTGCCTTTGAAGAACTCCTCTGAGGATGGGGATTTTTTCCTTGTAGCGGAGGTGAGTGTCCACATTGGTGTCCACACAGTTTGTGAAAAGGCTGTTCTCTGTTACATGTTTGTCATCACCCTGTGTCCAGTTACCAGTACTGAATCCAGTTTTTATTCCTTCCAGATCAGACTAAGGAAATCTGAGTGAATGTGGTGAGAATAAAATGAAAATGGGATGAGACCTCTGCCTTTAGACACCCACATTCAGCAGAAAGGAATCTTCCTTCCAGTCCTGGTTACCAATCACAAATCTCCCTTCCTTAGACACAGTTCTGTCATTTGCATATATAAAACTTATTTGTAAGTGGATTCTTCTTACATTTCCAAAAATAAATATTAGAAAACTAAATGTAGGAGATTTAAAACATCCAAATCTCAATAAAAAATGTAAATGTTAAACATGACAACTCTTCAAAAACTGTTTTATACACAGATTTATTTCTATCATTCCTATTAC
The DNA here is from genome assembly GCF_018350215.1 of Panthera leo. NCBI lineage: Eukaryota > Metazoa > Chordata > Mammalia > Carnivora > Felidae > Panthera > Panthera leo. The sequence continues at coordinate 125,653,846 of NC_056682.1, read as the reverse complement.
CCCAAACCAACTTGATACATACTGTGTGTGAAAGAGTTGGTGTACTAGCCTCATAGTGACATGGAATTTTTATGGGTGATTTAAGTAAAGAAGTGTGACAATAAGAAAACTATAGATTTGAAGTGAAAATTTACCCACGTGTGTCCTAAAGATCCTGACTCTTTAGCCATTAATTCCCTGTCAAACAACTTTACGTGAATTTTTATGTGACACTAGGATAGATTGCGTTGTGCACCACTAGATGGCACTATGCACAAATGATAAGTTTCTTTCCCCATCCCAAAGAAGTAATAAGCGCGTCCTTCCTCACAAGCTATATAGAAACCCTAGTAATCAAAGGCAGGACATGTCACATAGAATGATGGAGTGGCTCTCTATGAAATGAACTGTTGAATCTGGACCTTCTAAGTTTGAGAGCAACCTAACTGCTATTATTTTACTCCAAAGGAAAAGGAAATCAGAATTCGTAGGGAAAATTATTGGACATGAATGGTGTGTTGTACGTAAGGGAGTTGGCATTCACTTGATGGGGAACATAACAGGTTCCATGACAGATGAGTACCTCACTTACAAGGAATCAACCACTCTTTCCTTTCCACTAGGCATGGAAGTTCCTTTGAACATCCTTCAGATTTCTAATTCTTGATTTCCACAGATGACAGCTCCCCAAACCAGTATTGATGAGCAATCTTGAGAAGTTATTTCAAACTGAAGTAATGGACAATAGCAATCTTTTGTCCTCCTCTTTGTAAAAAAATATCTATTTAAAAATCTTTTTACGTAGCATACAGTGTTACTGTCTTTTGGTCAAATACGCATTGGTACAAACATTATCCACTGAACTTATTTATTACTGCAATCCCTTCCTTTCACGATAAGTGTAACATGTTTTTATCTATGGTGCAGGGGTGGCCTGAGAGAGACAGGTTATGGAAAATAGGCCCCAAACAGAAGATAAGAAACAAAAACGGTGAGAGAAGAGGCTCCATAACAAGGTATCAGTAGTTCCTCAATGATGAGGATGCCTTGAGGAATCTTGGGCGTACTAAGAAGTCACCAAAATAGAAGAGGAAATATATGGGTAAAGAAGGAGGAAAATATCTAAAATGATTTCTCGTTCAATGCTAGTCAGTAACCTCTATACCTCTAGCCCAAAAGTGAACCACGGCCATGTTTTGAAGGTTCTGATTCATACACATGGGTGCTTGTTGTTCAGTCGTGGCTTGGCTTCTGGGCTGTTGACCCTTTATTTCCCACCTGTTGAATGAATGGAGTCCCTGGGTTAAAACCAAGGGCCTGTGATAATTCTCAGGAAATACCATAGTTTACACAAAGTAGTCGTTTGACTACTTTTTGGTTAATTTTTTTTTTAATTTTAAAAACGTTTGATTAAGACAATAATAGAACATAACTTGCAACGAGTCAGGAAGGCAAGTGGTCCCCAAAGAGGAAAGAAAATGATAATAAAGGGATGCCACCTCTTGGTGAGCAGCACAAAGACGAGGCTGGGAAGCATGACAAACAGGTTACAGGTAAGGATCATCCTCTTCAAAGCTGGAACTATTTGGAAGGCATACTGTAGCCTGGGCAAGAGACTAGCTAGCTCTTTATTGATCCAGGTCAGCGTCCAGTGTGGGCCTCAGACTGATGAATGAGACTGGAGACATCACAGGAAAAGTCTAGCATTTTAGAACCTTGAGAATATCTAATACTTCCACCCTTTCATTGGACACATGGGGAAACTGAGGTCCAGGGAGGTTCAATTACTTTCCCAAGGTAGCACAGCTAGACAATGACAAAGCCAGAATGTGAACTGGTTTTCCGATTGCCAGTTCGGAGGCTGTTCCTCTATGCACACTGCCTCTAAAGTAGACAGAGTACCCTGGGGGAGTCAGTGTGCAATCACATAACTACAATATTCAGTGAACTTTAATAGAGAACGCTTCTTCCAACAAGACTCGGAGGAGAAAGACCTTGCCTGAGCGAGCTGAAAGAAGAGACTGACAAAGCCAGTGAGCACTGACTATCTTTCTGGTGCAGAAGGATGCAAGAAAGATAAAAGGTCAAGGAAGCAAAGCCTTTTAATTACACTGGTGACCACGCCCACCTTATGTGAGAAGAGTGAAGCAGGTCTAGTCAATATCTAAATACTAACAGTACTGCTAACAAAAACAGAAGCTAAAAGAAAATCCTTTTACTAGAATACCTGTAAATACTCATTAATAATAATAATGATAATAATGATACCTTTAAAAAAACACCTCAAATTGCGTATTACAAACACACATGTGGTGAAGAAATGCTTGTTTGTGTGGCTGAACATGAATCACTGTCTTCCCTGCATTGCTACAGCTTTGTTCCCGGAGGGCACCAGATGGGTGCCCTCAAGGAATAAAGAGTCTTAGTTATTTCTCCTTTACACTTAGATTCTCCACCTCCCTGATACAAACAGTAACACTGGTTCTACAAGTTCTAGAAACGGAACACCAATGGAAGGATTATCTGAGACACTTGATGCACACAGTTTGTAGCAAAAGTCTGTGATTTCTCTGTAAATTACTAATCTGAAATAGACACAACAAACCGTCCACAGCTTCAACTTCAAATGATTTAAACAAAAATAGAACGAGCCATGGACAGTGTCCGCATCCCTGTCCAATTTGATGTAAACAACGTTTGTAGAAATTGGGTTTGTTAAGAAAGTTTATCCATATACCTGGATAGCAATAAAAAGCGTTTCCTAGGAAACTGTAAGATCCTGTACCACACAGCATACAGCCCAACTAAGAGGAAAATTAGGTCGATTTCTAAATTCAAGGTACAAATTTACACAATTGTTCTTAACTCCTGTGATGATGTCCGAGTAAAGTGGGCACGTGTATCAGCAGTTGTGTTATGTTTTCCTTCTCTCTCCCGCTTGCAGTCTTGCCTTTGAAACTCATCGGTCTGGGTCCATTCTGGATTTCCTTCTCAACTGCGATGGCCTGGACGGCCACAGACTCCCTGTGCATTGCCGTCCTTCATTTCCAGTCCCAGCACGAGTCAGTACTGCCCTTCCGCTGCTAAAGACACCACTGTCTCATGCCTTCCCATTTCTTCCAGGACAGCCGCCAGCATGCTCAAATTTCCATCTGGGAAGTTCTGTGCTTCCCAGAGATCCAGGATTACGCCAGTCGGGCTCGATTTGGTAGCAAAGTAATTCAAGTACCTGTAATTGGGAATGGGAGAGTGTGCTGAAGGGTGAGATTTACAGACCTATTTTCTCTGTACTAAACCCTTCCGTCTCTCCATTTGTCTTTTAAGTATCCGGGTCCCACTGGAGAAGCTGTGGTTTACAGGGAGCCATCCTAAATAACCAGCACATGCTTAATTAGATCAGCCCCAGACAGGAGATGTGATGTTTAACTTTGTTAACCTCAACTCTGAGTAAGATAATTTAAGAGGCGAGATGTCTACGGGTCATATCCTAAACAGGAAATCAAAACACTTATGTTTTCTTTCCAAGCCAGGCTCTGATCATCTTTGACAGATCATGCCATGTCTTGTGCTTGGTGGTGATGGCAACATTCCACGAAGAAGGGCTCCTGAGGTCTCTTTATAACTCAGTATCAATGCGGTGATTAGCATGTTAATTAAGCATCAAGCATCAGCTCTTGTTCAACCGGAGTTGAGGAACAACAATTACTTTAAGTGAATGGATATATTATTTAGGGCCATTTAGCCCATCAGCTTTGCAAAGTGGATCACAAAACCTGATCCTTGTCTTGTCAGATAAGCCCAGGATATCTCTCAACAAGGTGTCTGTGAGACCAAGATGCAAGATGCAAAGAAGCCACTTAATACGGGTTTGCAGAATGACAAAAAGTAAATAGGTAAAAATAAAAGTAAACAGGTGTATGGGTAGAAAACAACAAAGGTTGCCCTAAGTCTCACGGGCATCAGCCCCGGTGCTCTGTGTCTAACAGAAACAGGAGCCCAGCCATACCCACCTGTCCAGGTTCAGCTTATGGGCCAGCATACGCCAGTCATGACCTCTCGTCTGCGGGGCGTCCAGGCTGCTACAGAGCTTCTGTCTGATAGGTGGAGGGATGCTGAAAGCGCTGGGTCCCGTCACGGTGGTGATGGTGCTCGCTGGGTCCAGCAGAGGCAGATCGATGCCAGTAGGCTCCTGTAGTTTGGGCACAGGAACAACACAGCATTATTTCCAAAGACAAAAGCAATCTCTATTGAACCAATCGACATAATGCCTTGCTTTGCGCAATAAGAAGAGAATGGCCTCTTCCTGTCCGAAAGCCGGGACCTGACCTGGCCGAGAAGAAGAGGTACCTTCTGTGCTGACTTTGCATAGCCTTGAATGTATAGGTTTTCGCTCTGGGCTGGGCTTGGTGGAAGTTCTGGTGGGATTCGATAGCAGCTTTTCTCTCATCCCGTTCAGGATGAAAGAGGGGAGAGGACTATCAATCCTCCTAAAGGTTTAGATTTCAAGAGGGGAGAAATGTTCGAAAGGGCAGTTCTTTGTGAATGAACAGATCTGAGATTAGAAGGCTGGGAGTTCAGAGCTTCTAGAAACTGTCTTGACCCTGAGGGGAATGCCCTGGGCAAATGCCCAAGTAAATTCTCTCTCTAACCTCTGCAGAAGAAGAGTCAGTTCTGCTTTTGTTGAATGAAATGGAACACAGCTCTCCTCCAAATGATATCAAATTAAGACTAATTTTTTACAGAAAATGGTGAACACAGTAGATTGCCTTAGGGCAAGCTGCTAATGGCATCCTCCAATTGCTGTACACCCTTATTTTTGTTCAATCTAATTTTAGGGGAGAAAATCATAAATTGGCTCTTAAAATAGTTTCAGCTCATAAAACAGCACAAATGCAAAATCTGAATTTCATCTGCAGGAGAAACTCTAATCATTTTCTGATCACTTCTGCTGGTTAGGAAAGCAAAAGCAAATGTTGCCTGGGAACTATTAAAGCAATAAAAGAAAATCCACTTAATCTACTTTAAATGTCATCTCTCTCTCCCTCTCTCTCTCAGAGCAGGTAACTCCTTGGTGTACATAATTAGTTGCTGGAGGATAAACTAGACACAGTTTCAGTCATCATGAAGTCTCTGGTGTCTTGCAGAGTGCTTGGCTCAGGGGGTCAGTGCCACCACTGTCCAGAGCCCCCCAAACTGCTCCTGCCCGGTGGGGATCACTGCTGTCTGTGTCCCAGTGTTCAGTGACAGTACGTTCTGTATTCTGGGGCCAACTGCCAAGGCTCACGGCTCGGCTTGTGCAATCCCACTGCACAGGGTCCATCCAGGGGCCGGGAGGGCACATTAGAGCAAAACTTTTTTTTTTTTTTTGCCATAATACACACGATGGGGTTGGCCGCCATCACAGTATTTGGCCTCAAAACCCCAAAACTGACAAACGGAGACTGAGGATTCCATTTGCTCCTCTGTGCTCATTCCAGCACATGCCAGTTAAAAGACTGGTATGAATGAAACACATTAGCAACATGTGGGATTTGGGGTCCCCCAGTGAAGACACGACTTGTAGATCTTTCCCCACATCTGACAGAGTTCCTTCCAAGGGACCCTGAAGACAGAGGAATCCTGACCTCAAGGACACAGGACTTAAAGGAGAGCAGAAGAATGACCCAGGGGCAGGTGATGGTGTTTATCAATGCATTTGTGTTGGGGATTTCTGAACCAAAGGACTTCAACACTCGTATTAGGCAAAAATGATGTATGTATGGGTTGGGAGGTGGAGGGGAAGAGAAATCACGTGGTATTTCCACAGCTTAGTGCCATCACCCGTGCTGAGATCCTGCTTGCTTCCTACCTGGACAGTAACAACAGAGCCTAGAAGGAAATGCCGCATATCCCCAGGTATGACTATCCCTTGTTGGCAGTGAAGATTAAATTTGCGCCTGAAGCAACAAGGAGTATGCTTTGTGTAGCTCAGACTTGCTTCCCCAGAGAGTATGCTTGCGGTTGGCCACATCTCCTTACTGATTACCTGTGGTCTATGCCAGACTAATCTTCCCAAAGTTCCACGCTGATGTTTCTCCCTTTTCTTTCTTATTAAAAAGCCTTAAATGCTCCTCCTACCACATGGAGTCCCGCAGTGAGGGATACCTGTGCCACCTGCCCCCTTGGGTGGTATGAGGCCTGAGGGGTGATGCCTGCATAGTACGGGTCCAGGCCTGACATGCAGTAGGGGCCCCATCCTCCCGTTCTCCCACCACTTCACAGTCCGACCCGGTCTCATGTTGCCTGGACAGAACTCAAACTCTCCTCAGACTGGACCACTCACTCTTCCTAGTGCCTTTTTAAAGGATGGACCTCTGATAGTTCTGCCCTTTCCCTTACTCTTTGCTGGGTAAATCCCTCAAAGTCTGGACCCAAACACATGTTGGGGTACCTCCCCTGAACAAACCCACCGAAAGTCACCAACCTGGGACCTCTTGCAGCACCTTTCCCGGTCCACACATCTGCTCTGGGCAGGTTGGCCATATTTATGTGTTATTTCTTTTGATTTCTTAAATTTCTTGGAGATGAGGGTATTTTTGTCATCCTCAGAATCCCCCTGGTACTCAGCACAGTGCCCTGCACACAGATGCTCCTCAATTCAAATTTGGTGAAATGAAAGAAAACATTTTTCCTCGTACAGAAAGGGGATAAAGGCCCATCCCACAGAGATCCCGACAGAGGCCCAACCCACAGAGTAGTGTGTTATGCATCCTTCCAGGTAAATGTGGCTAATAATACGGCTCTTCTCACCGTTAAATCCTGAAATAAAGGCCAGGTAAAGGCAGGCATGCCTCTCGGGAGGGTTTGTTCATGTATTCTTGTTGTCAACCTTTTCCTGATGAGTAAAAACCGTTACCACTTCATGTGGGCCTTCCAAGTCTGAGTCACCAGCCCTGTCTGCTGTGCCTATTTATTTCTGCATGGATGAAATTAGCCCAATAGGGCACAACTTTTTTGCATCTCTTACCAGATGGCTGACACCAGCCTTGGAGGTAAAAGAAAAATATACATCTATACTTCCGTTTCCATTTCTTCTAGTAACTTCAGTTATTAGTTCTTCCTTTACTTCCAGGTAAGAGTAGAGTTTACTCTTATGGAATGCTTATTACAATAATCGTTTATGATATTGGTACCATCTGTCTCTGATGTTATGATTCCCTTAGTTAGACATACGATTTTTCAACATTAGCCAAACAGCTGCTGTGGGTGACGGCACACATTTTCAGTACTGGGCGGTGGAAATAACGTTCCACTCCCATACTCTGACTCTTCTTCCTAAAGCCACTTAAAAAAAAAATGTTTTCCTGGGGTGCCTGGCTGGCTCAGTCAGTTGAGCATCCGGCTCTTGATTTCAGCCCAGGTCACAATCCCAGGGGCGTGGGATTGAGCCCCGTGTCGGGCTCCACACTGAGCATGGAGCCTGCTTGACATACTCTCTCTCCCTCTGCCCCCTCCCCCATTTGTGCCCTCTCTTTCTTAAAACAAAACAAAACAACAGCAACTAGATTTTCCTAATGATTGTTTAAACGGGTTCTAGAAAACTGAAGAGTAAGTGCATGAGATGAGTACAGCAGACTGATGTACACAAAGATTATTCTAGCAAATGTAGGAAATTATAACTGTTATTATTATCTGGAAATCTGTTAGTAAAACAATTGACTAATACTGCCTCCTCAAGTTCTACCTTTTTCAGGGTTGAAAGCTATGAACTAAAGCAAGGTATGAAAAACCAGCCTGGGAATAAAAGCTATCTCCTTTACCCTGAGGACTAATATTTATTTATTTACTTATTAAGATTTATTTTCCATTCATTTCTTTTTACAGTGGCTGGCAGAGGTTTTATTTTATTATTTTGATAAAAAGGGAATCTAAAGTTTAATTTGATGACAGATGCCACAGCTTGCAGAGGCAGAGTTTACTCAAGAATTCAGTGATCCTAATAGCATCGGTGGGAGCAGTAATGGTGAACATCAACTGAACATGTGCTGTAAGCCAAGTTCTGTTCAGTGCACTTACTACCATTCACTCGTTCCATTCTCACAACAGACCCAAAACTTCATGCTATTATTATATCAATTTACACAGGAGGAAACTGAGGCAAGAGGGGTTAAGTAATGGCCCATATCCCCATGGAACTGTCCATTTGGGAATTTCCTACCAGAGGTCTTTGCATATAGTTACAACTAAATGGAAGGTCTGAAGAGCCTTTAAATTTCCCTCTCTTCTCTACACTACTTTTTCCTCTGGTGTTGATGAATAGCTTCCCTGTTCTTACTCTGCCCATATCCCTCTTAAAAAAAAAAAAAAAAAAGTAAAACCTTTAATTACTTACATTTGGGCATGCATTCATGCCCATACTTTTACTCTTTCAGACATTTTCATTATTAAACCCCATCTCTGTGAGACTAAAGGCTTTGTCTCTCCTTCAGGAATCTCTGGCCAAAGCACCCAGTGAAGAACAACTGTCTGGCTCTTGACATCACCATGGTCTATGTCAAGCACAGCCTGGTCTCCCTGGGGGGCAACAGGTCCTTCCTGACTAGAGAGGCCAAGGGCTATGGCTTTATAAATGACTGCTGGTGACTGCCTTGAGTGGTGGGTGGCTGGGGGGCGGGGGCAGCACATTCCTGGCAAGTCAGCTCATTCTTGGAAGATAGCACTTTGGAACTGCAACCCCAGCCCACCTGCCAGCTAGCTGTGTGACCCTAGGAAGGAGCGCTGTGCGGGAGAAAGGCACCACAAATGGCGCCTTTTCTCTGTTTGGTTACGGTTTGTCAGTCACAGTGTACCCCTACTTGGAGCTTTTGATGAAGATGGGGGCTCAGGGCTCTCCAGATCAATTGTTCAGAGCCGAGCCTTGCTCCTCAACATCAGTACCCAGCCCCACGCGTCTGTCCCCCTCTGTGGGCCGCATGCACCCGCATTCAAATGCTAACCACAGCGGTGGGACTCAGTGACCCAGAAGTAAAAGCAGCAGAGTACCCCATAATACCCAAAGTCATCTGACTCCAGTCATTTCTGACCCTCCCTTGGTTATGTGAGCTTGTGGTCACGCGCGGGCAAAGGCCTCCGAGGCCACAGAAGGGATGGCCTCTCTGAGCTGACCGCCACCAAGTTGCAAAAGAAATCACCTTTCCTCTACGTTGGCACGACAAGGGAAGTCCTTAAGTTGGGCTTACACTATGCAAAACTCTTTTCCCAGCGTGGGGCTGGCGGCCCTGGGGGAGGGGCGCGCCAACAGCTCTCTTTAACTGGCGGCCGCGCCTCGTCCAGCTTTTCATCAGGCCGCGAACGTTCGCACTGAACTGAAAGCAGGCATCAAAGGAGCAGACCTCCTCGCCCCCCTCCCAAATTCCGCGGCCTTTGTTGTCCCTGGAGCTGGGCGGTTATTGAACTCTGCAGACCCGCTGGGCCCAGAAAGTGAAAACACCCTCCGGAGCCAGCAGGGGTGGTGCTGTGTGCCTGGGAGATCGGGCCTGCGCACCGGAGGGCCGGGCGGTTGCCATGGCGCCCTGACACCGAGATCATTCCTTATGAATGTCACCGGGGTCTGTGACTAAAGTTGTTTATGAGTCAAAAGTCTCCCGAAACTACAGCAGGAAGTGATGGCCGAGGCCGGGCAGGCTGTGGGAAAGGAGGCTGGAGCATCCCGGAGCGGACGGGCTCCCCCCTCCTTGGTTTGCTATGGAAGACAGCCCTCAAATGCAACATGGAGCGCGCCACACGGCGCAGGGCCACATTTCATTCGTCACCGCGCGTGACACCGCGAGGGAGAAGCCGTCTTTTAAATCACAGGCCGTCCCGCTGTAGTTTTAAAAATACGACAGTCCTGCGCTTTGTGGTTCAGCAAGCAGCGCGGAGCTGGGCTCCTCGAGGCCCCAGGAAATGTTGCCTTCTGACCATTTGCCTGATTCCTTTTCCTTTGTTCCTCCAGGGTGCAGGGTTTCTACTGTTCAAAAGGAGGACGGGGAGAGTATGGCGCTCCGAGGGGACGCTCTGGGAAAAGTTACTCCGTGTACACGCTGCTTAAATTAAACCTTACACTTGAAATTCAGATCTGTTGTAAAAAGTTAGAACACGATCCTTAAATGCATGTCACTAAATATAAAAGCCTTCTTCCTCCAAAAGGATTTCCTATTATATTCTTTTATATATCTGGCTCCCTGTGTTCATTAAAAATAGTATTCTATTAATAAATAGGACCTACAGGAAGCTTCTCAGGACTTCCCACATGGCCTATGCTGAGATACCTTTATCCTCCACACCCCCTCTCCCTCCCAAGGTCGTTCTTTCCCCTGATTTCAGAGGCAGCCAAGAAAGAGCTTCTTACCTCTGACACGGTGCAGTTTAGCTGGAAGATCTGCCCTTCTCCTTCCACCTGTCGCACGCAGAGTTTGCAAACCAGTTCCACTGTGTTCAGGCTGAATCTTTCCAAGGTGAAAGTGCAGTGGAGGTTTCTTTGAGACCCACTCCATATATGATAAAAAGGAATTTCCTAAAGGGTATACAAACGTTAACCACCAATGAGGGGCTAATACCAAAAGCGACTCTCAGACACTGCATGGCCAAGTCCTTTTCTCAGGATTACAAGTGACCTTATTTCACCCTCACAACAGGCTTAGGGGTAGGGACACTCCAACCCGCTTTTCAGATGAAAAAACTGAGGCCCAGAGATGTTAAATCTACCACCCTCCAATCCCACAGCTAGTAAGTGGCAGAGTTGAGATATGAACCCAGGGGGTCAGCCTCCAGAATCCATTTACCTAACCAGTCTGCACTTCTCTGTCATTTACAAAAGAAGCCATTGTAAGTGATTTTTCAAAAGTTTAGCAATTCCCAAAATAAAACCTACACACTCCAGTCATTGCTCATTAAAAGGAATCCCTGCCGTGGTATTCTGGAGAAAAGCAAAGAAAGTCTAAAGGGTAAACCACTGATCTAGTTCGCTTTCATGCCTATATGCCCCCTCTGCACAGGACAGGGGGGAAAGTCAGAACTCACTGCAAGTGGGAAACTGTGGGCTGCCGATTAGCTGCCACAGAAAATCCTTGGCCTAAAAAGCGCCAAGCCTCTAACAGACATAAATTTTCTAAAATTCTAGACCACCTTAAAGAGCCCATCCTAGAATCTTGTTCCCATAAAGGAAAGAAAAGGTTGATATGTTTAAAAAAAAAAAAAAAAAAAAGGGGGTGGGGGTGGGGGGAGAACAATGGTGGTTAAGAACTAAGGCTCTGGAGCCAAATTCAGTACAAATGCGAACACTCTCCCCTTGCCTATTTGGTGACGTGGGGTGAGATAATCTTTCCGTGCCTCAGTTTCCTTATCTGTGAAAAGGTAAGCGAAAGAGTAGCGTAATCATAGACCTACTGGGGTTGAATGAGATAAACCAAAGTGCAGGAGTGTCTGGAAGATGTTACAAATTCAGCCAGTTCAAGGCTTAGCTTGAACTAATAGCAGATTATCATTATTATTAAAATAGTATTTTCCATTATGATTGCACAAAGGATACAGGTCATAAAAGGGAAATATTTCTGGGGTTTTATGGCAGTTGCAAAATAAGAGAGAGAAGAAAGCAAAGGAAGATATTTAATGAGAAAGTCAAAAGCCTGATCCCTCTACCAAGTGCTGAGTTATACAGAAGGGCCTGGTATGCACCCCTTATGAAAGCTTCAGACTGTTGGCAAGCTAAGAAGTTTGTTTCCCACAGTTTATATTTAAGTACTAGATATATGAGACTAAGAATGAACTAGAAACCTTCCCTTCACTCTTAGTATGTTCACTGACTTATATCAGGAAGTCGCACCCAGCTTAGCTGCAGTGCTGGGGTGTGGGATTGGATTTGCGTGCATGTAGACACGGATTCACAGATTATCCAAGTGTGCCTGCATCTCCTGGGACTGGGTATGAGGCTAGAGATTGCGTTGCACAGCCTCCTGGGAGCTCGGGCTCAGAGATGTGGGGGTAGGGGGGCAATGAACAACCCTTGGAGAGGCCTCTGCTTTCCCCATGTATCCATGCAGTGAGATTTTGGACCAGTATTTTTATGCTCTTATTTAATAAAATCCTGACCACATTTTATTTTCAGGTGCTATTTCCACTTCCAAATTGGTGTTCCTTCCAAGTTTTCAATGTAAATGTATTTTCCTAGCAAGGCTGAGGCCTAATTTGTGTCACATGTGATAACACGGTTCTTCTGGTTTTCCTTATGAAGGCATTTTTGAGGCTGTTCTGGTCAATTCGATATTAGCATTTATTCTGAAAATGAATTGAAATGATGGACTTGGAAGTCCTTTTTACTAAAAATAAAACAATAACAGTACAATTATTTGAAGGAGAAATATGAAAAGAATTCTTTCAAATATTCTATAATATTTTTCAAAAATCCTAAACTCAACACCATTTTAGAGAAACAACTACCGATGCAGGATTAATTTCAAGGAGAGTAATATCTGATTTCTAAATAACTTTAGACCTTTTTCCTTTTTTAAAAATGTTTACTTATGTATTTTTGAGAGACAGAGGAAGGGAGAGAGAGAGAGGGAGAGAACGAACCCCAAGCAGGCTCAGCACTGTCAGCACTGAGCCCAATGCGGGCTTGAACTCATGAACCATGAGATCATGACCTGAACCAAAACCAAGAGTCAGACACAACCAACTGAGCCACCCAGGCACCCCTAGGCTTCTTTCTTGGAGCTGTCTCCAGTCCTTTGGTTCAGCCTGGGAACCTTACCTGATATTTTGCCAGCAATTTGCTTTTCCAGAGGGAATGGGTGATATCGTGAATCGACAGGCGCAGGTTGTGGGTGCTGCCTTTAAAATGAAGAGCCTTAGGTTCTTCTAGGAGCTGTCCTCCCATCTGTCTCTCAAGCTGCAATACCTCCTACAATGACATGCCCAAAGTCAAAAGCAAATTACTGAATCGTATGTCTTCTGCTGGCCGGCCGTCTCATCAAATGCGTAATGTTTCCTCACCGGGCCGCCCCCACACCACAACCAACTGGTACAGACTCCCTCTTCTGCAGCCTGGAGACCCTCCAATTGAAGCCCCTGCCAGTTTGTATGTGACTGGATCCACCTGACCATCAACAATCTACATCATATGCTGTGAAGCAAATTCAGTACAGGCTGCATTTCCCAATGGATGAGTGGAAGATTTAATCAAATCCTGGAAAACAACAATCAGAGCCCCAAATGGGAAGAACTCCAAATGAAAGAAAAAAAGAGGTAGGAATATAGATAAACAGTTGAAGTAAGGAGATTTTCAATAAACTTTTAGGGCAAAGGGCAACCCCCTAGAAAACAAACCCATGTCTTGGACCTGGTAAAACCAGCCAACAAGTAAAGACCTGGAATTCATTTTGGGCATTTTTTCAACTTTTTATAGTTTCTTTACGTACAGAAATAATAACATTTTTTGCTTAAAATTATCCATTGCACACTTCTTGATCATCAAAAATATATATACTCATTATATGTCCTATTAGAGGAAAATATACTAATACAAATTAGGAAAGTCTGTCAGCACCGAATATTGAACTAAAGAGTTACTCAAAGTTGAAAAACAATTGCCTCATCTTTCAAGAACCACGGCTGATCAAAAAATTTGCTATGTAACTTTACTTATGCTATAAAGATGTAACATGAAGACAAATTCTAAATCTACTTCCATTCCTCAAACAAGCTAATGGGAGTTAACGAAGCATTTCCAAGTACAGCTGCAATTATCCAAACAGCAGCAAACCATAAGTTACCAATGAACAAAATATCCTGAGTCTCTGTGGTTGGAACCATCCTGTGTACTTTGCTTCTCTCACGCTTTAAAAGTTTTAGTGACACACATATGTAGGCAATTTGTGATCTTTCTTTCTTCCTTCCTTTTTTTCAGCGTTCAGGAAAATAATGGATTTTATAAAAATATAAATGCAAACCACTAACTTATTTTTTTGGTGACATTTCAGTTGAAAGCATGGGGTTCAAGAACACAGGCGCTCATTCAGGTCCTTCTACGCGCACCTATCAGGCACCTACCGGGGTACCGAGCACAGATGGGTCACAGTGGAAAATTGTGAGGATGGGAACCAGATTGCCCGGAAATACATCCACGTTGCATTTGTTGAATGAATTCTAACCCATGCACATGGAGCCCCATAAGTGCAGAGCTTACCAACATCATTGATTAGCTGTAAATAGCTCATTTCTAGCTGCTTCTTCGTGGTTCTTGGCATCCATCATCTTTGAGCCAGGCCACTATTCTGAACAATGCAAGCTGCTGAAAGGTCCTCTAAGATGTAGGAAATACTAGGATCATGTGGAAAATGGTCTCAGACATGGGTTCCTCTAATTAGTGTTTAATGGAAGAGAAGAGGCAACAGCACGTTGACAGAGAGATGAGCATGGTCCAGCTGCTTCAGAATATTTACATTTAGAGTATTCCACCTTGCTGACTGATGAGTAGCTATTACTTGTGACAGGAGTCTGAGCAGTTGGCCAACTCTCAACCGGTCAAACTTCTACCAGGACACATATGTTGTGCCCTGGCTCTGCTGCACCCACAGCTCGGCGGGCTCCGAGGGTCCCCACTGAGCCACACCAACCTACCCAACCCAGCACTGCACACACGTTCCTCGTGGAACACTTCACCCTCCATTCCTCCACAAGAATCTGGCCATGTGGAAATGAAGACGAATGAGAAAAGTGAGGGTTAATTGCAGTTTCTTCTGCTTCGGCAGCAAGGCATAATGAGCTTATGTTGATCATGTTCGGTGTCTAGTTAGCATAATAGGGAAAGCTGATGTTCCCAGTGAACCTGGCACCTGACAAATTCTAAAGCTAAAATGATGTTTGTTTATAAGCCGTTAGAAGAAAAGAAACATAATTAGAAATCTTTGAGATTACAGTCATGCCAATCAATCAGTTCTAGCTTCTTTCCAGTACACCCTAATTACCTCATCAAGACGTCTAAAGAGCAATCGATAGTAATTATCTGATTACTATAGATCTTCATTATGTCCAAATTATCTCCCTGGGATGTCTAAAAGAAGATGCATTGTATTCTGGGAGGAAATTGTACCCAACAATGTATAATCCACACCCCATTCCTACAATCAACATAGATTGCCAGAGGATATGGAGAACATTATCAGTTTTCTTGGCGGGGAGGACCATTGAAAAAAACCTCAACTGCCTATTGGCCATGACCTTGGAGTCAAGAAATCTAATACCACATTTGAATGCAAAGTCTGGGTTGGAGTCAGCCCAAGAATAAGGCTCAGTCCTTGGTTTCTTTGGCCTTGACCTCAAAAGTCATGTTTAGCGTTCTCACTAGTGGGAAAAGACTGGGCTGGCTTGAGCCTTTCCCCCTCCTCCTCCTTCCTCTTCTTCTTCTTCTTTTTTGAGAGAAAGTACCAAGTAAAATGCCATTTTAAAGATAACAGAGCCAAAGAACACATCTCTACATTCTTAAGCTCTCTGATACAAACAAAGCTGCTGACCTCTCTGGGAGGAACCTAACTTTTTTGCCCTCTTTGATTCGGCATGAACCCTGGTGAAAGATAAACTACCCATCGCAATGTACTCATGCTTAAAGCAGAGGCCTCTCTGACAAGAGACCGCTGGCTCTTCACTGCTACCTCTGGGAGAAATTGGCCCTGGAATAAATGATTCAGTAAGGAATATCCTTACCAACCTTAAATTTAATGTTCCCTGAAACGTAGCAACTGATATCACACTCAGCATGTTTGACTTCAAGGAAACATAACAAAATAAAGGAGAAGACTCAAGAACCAAAGCACAAATTGAAAATATTAAAATGTGAATTAAAGATATTGTATTCAATAAATAAAACAAGTCTTTGGAAACTAAAATCATCTACAACTACATAAGTCAGAGATGACTTAACACAGAGCAAATCCCATATACAGCTGACCCTTGAGCAACACAGATTTGAACTTCAGGTGTTCTCTTACCGATTTTTGGGGGGACAAATGATGAACAGTACTGTAAATGTATTTTCTCTTATGATTTTCTTAATAACATTTTCTTTTCTCTAGCTCACTTTATTGTAAGAATACAGTATGGAAAGCATATAACATACAAAATATGTGTTAATCGCCATTCACGTTACTGGTAAGGTTTCCAGTCAACAGTAGTTAACTTTCGGGGGAGTCAAAAGTTATATGCAGATTTTCAGTTGCACGGGGGTTGTTGCCCATTGCTCTCATATTGTTCAAGGGTCAACTACATAAATTTTGTATCAGAGGGAGAAGAAGCAAGCCCACTTGATACAATGGTCAGGCTTGTGTTCCTATTGTTAAGGTCTTAAGTGTTATAATTTCAGATGTATGACTTAGCAGATCGCAGTTAAAAATATGCTGTAACTTGTATTTCAAAAAGCTTGATTTTCTGTATTCCTTCTGCATGAAATCATTTTGTTATATATATGATACACATAAGTAAGATGACATAAAAATAACAAATGTACGAATCAATAAGATATAGCTTTAGAGTTAAATGCTTTCCTCTCCTTAATCTTCCTGAGAGCATTCATTCAACATCAGTCAAACACACATGCCCTGCCGGGAAGCATGTCAGGCTCTGGGGCACACAGATGAGCCAGTCCCCGACCCTGCCTTATACCACTCACGGCGGGGAGACTGCTATGTAATTGTGTAACCCTAATGGCTGTTGCTTAGCTCTAAGACAGCTTCCAGACTGGATCACAGGTTAGGGTATTTGGACCACAGATTGCCTTTGGATCACAGGTTAGGGTATTTCACCCACCTTAAAAGAGAGCAAGAACAAAATATATTTAAGGTCAAAAGATTTAGTTAGACTTAAGAAAAATACAGTGACCTTGGAAAGAAATGCCATACTAGGAATTAGGATCATCTAGGCTCTTTGCTCTCAGAGATCTAAATGTCATCTTCTTTTACAAAGGTCGTCCCCCCCTCTTAGCAGCACCCTACCTCGGGGCCTTATTTTGGCCCTGGGTGACCACCTGTTGCTCTAATGAGCTTGCTCTGCTTCTAAGAGAAGAGGTCACTTTCTGACTTCTTTGTCACTTCTGTCTCCACCCTGCAACTTGAAAAGACTCTCTCAGGAGTCAGTTATTGGCAGAGGTGTCTCTAGCCCATCTCTCTGCGGGAACACACGCAAGACCCCAGTCGTAAAGCCACCAGGAGCAGGCCCCTGTGCGTGTGAGTCCGTGCCCACCGGGATCTGAGCAGTCCTGCAGCATGGCTGCTTCCTCAGCTCCGTGGCTGCCCAGCGCAGGCTCTTCAGTGGCCCTGAGTGAGGGCTCTATTGATTCAAGGGGCCCGTGAGGGATCGCTCGAAAGGCAGGGACACGAGATTCCACAGTAGAAACAAGCGGCTTGCACAATAACCAATTAAACCAAGACATTATCCATGCCAAGCTATTAGCCTGGGCCACTTAAGAGCCACAATAAATCTAAGCTGTTTTAAAGGCCTGTGCATACGTACAAAGGGAGCATCTCTGGCCTGTACCCAGAGCTCTCCCAGGCTCTTAGCCTTGAGGATCGGCTCTCATTAAGGCCTCACTGGGCAAGGGGAGTGGAAGGAGCCTTACAGCTCCCACACTCTGGTTTTCCTAACCCCAGAATTTTTTGTGCGGCATTATTGCTGGGGCTAGACCACATCTGCCTCCAGGCCACTTGAGTGTCAGTCTCTCAAGGAGCTCACAGGAGAGCCCCCAGGCGACAGAGCTGCTGGCACTGGAGATACTTGAAGCACTTGTTTAAGAATGTGAGAAGTCTCTGCCCGAGGGGACTTTTTGCCAGGAACTGTGTGCAGTGCTGGGGCCCTGGCTCTGCTCCCCACACTCTGTGCTCACCCTCCTCTCACTCAGAAACCTGCCTCTTCTCTCCCCAAGGCTCCCAACCATCCATACCCCCTCCTTTGTTGGAGACACTTGTTTTAGCTTCCAGTTCCTCAAGAAGTGCCATTAGCCATTAGCTCCCCCACCCCTCTCTGTTTTCCCACCTTGCCCTCCTGGCCCTCCTTTCCTTTTCTTATCAGAAATCTTACCAGCTAGAGAACGGAGGAAGCAAGTTATTAAACTCGAAGCTCCTATAACGCATTAACATTTCTTCTGGAAGAAAGAAGGTTGGAAGGAGGTTAAATCAAGGCTTTGTTTTATGTTGTCTGGCTTTGTTCTCTGTATTGTGGGGCTGTGATTTGTCTGTGCACTCTTTACTCTTGGAAACAGAAAGCCTTGAATTGGCTGTGCTTAGTGCTGCGGAGGAAGCCCGGGGACAGCGGCGCTGGGAACCCGAGCACGTGAGCCTTCTACTCCCCAGGTTTTCAGCCCCGGTTGGCCGTGCCACTCTGCAGACAGGGACCCGCACTCCACGTTCTGTCCCCAGCACCCGACCAAGCACTGGAGACTGTGTTGTGCAGTTCAAGACCCGTGCCCCGCCTTCACCACGTTTGCACCGCGTGGGCCAGGGGTCTCGAGGCCCAAACCCAGCAGACCTGCAGCCTGCCCATGCGCTAAACCTCAGAAGACCAACCCTCAAGGGTCGTGCTGGCTTGTGTTTGAGAAAAAAATCACATCTCCGTTCAGACTTCGTGGAACCTGCCTTGCTCCTGTTAATTCTTGAATTCTTTGTGAAGACCTGCCCTTGTCATCGGGGATGAGAAATTCCTCTTTTTGCTACTGAGGCTTTCTCCACGGTCGCCCCCACAGCTGTGGGCCTGCGTGCTTCCCAGCAGAGGCCACAGAGAGCGGCTGTCCTTCTCTGCTGTGCCCTGCCAGCTTTTCGGCCAAGCTGCTCTCTGTTCCCACGTGCTGACTGCTCCTCTGGCCTGCGGGCCTCTGGCTGCGGAGCCCAGTGGGGCACATCCAAGTGTCGGCCACCTCTCCCACCTGCTCGGGTCACCACCGCCTCACTTTACCACCTATTCTTCCTGCGCTCACACCAGGGTGCTGCACTCCTCCCACTGAGTTTGTCTGCCGTACTTCATCCCTCATAATAACGAGGCTGGACTCCCATGACCATGTGCAAACATTTCCCGTCAAGTCACTTGGTTTTCAGGGCTCTGCTTGCTGCTCCCGCAGCTGCTGCTGCCACGGACGCTTGGTCTGAGCTGCCACTTCCAGCCTGCCCAGTCAGGGCACCTTGTGACACTTTTAAAGCAAAACGCCAGAGTGTGGCACTCGAGGAAGTGATGGTGTCCCTTGTCCACCTCTGGGCGTACTTCTAAGGAAAAGGTGATCTCTCACATCTCCGTAATTAGCAATAGAACTTTTTAGGTTGTTCTAGAGCTTCTGAAGTCATCTTGTATTCCTTTGCACCACTGAACATGTTATTCTTTGATTTCTACATTAGTTCCTATTTTTGTAGTAAGAAATTACCATAAACCTAAATGACTCTAAACAACGCACATTTATTACTTTACAGTTGTGTAGATCCAAAGTCTGACCACCAGACCCACTGAGCTAAAAAGTCAAGGTGTTGGTAAGGCTGCCTTCCTTTTTGGAAGCTCTAGGGGAGAATTTGCTTTTTTGTCTTTTCTACCTTCCAGAGACTGACTACATTCTTGGGCTCAGGATCCTCTTCCTCCATCTTCAAAGTCACCACTGGCACATTTCTCTGGTCTCTCCTTCATGGTTATAGCTCCCTTCAACTGTAGCTGAGAGAAGTTTTCCACTTTAAAAAATTTTTTTTTAAAAAAATATTTTATTTATTGGAGCACCTGGGTGTCTCAGTCGGTTAGGCATCTTACTTGGGCTCAGGTCATGATCTCACAGTTGGTGGGTCCAAGTCCCATGTCAAGCTTTGTGCTGACAACTCAGAGCTTGGAGCCTGCTTCACATTCTGTGTGAATTCTGTGTGAATTCTGCCCCTCCCTTGTTCATGCTCCGTCTCTCTCTCTCTCAATAATAAATAAACCATTTAAAAAATTTTAATGGTTTATTATTTTTTGAGGGAGAGAGAGCACGAGTGGGGGAGGGGCAGAGAGACGGAAACAAAAGATCCTAAGCAGGCTCTGTGCTGAGAGCGGCAAGCCCAGCTGGGCTCAAACTCACAAACCTAACTCACAAATCTTGAGATCATGACCTGAGTCGAAGTCGGACACTCAACTGACCAAGCCATTCATTCAGGTGCCCCCTGAAGTTCCCCACTTTTAAGCACCATGTAATTAGATTAGACCCACCCAGAAAATCCAGGATAATCTCTTCATCTTGAAGTTCATACCCTTAATCATATTTGTGACATCCCTTTAGCCATGTAAGGTAACATATTTGTAGGTTCTGAATATTGTGTACAGGTATCTTTGGGGGCCTTTATACTGCCTATAATGACTTTCATCTTCTCTCTCTTTTCTTTCTCTTTCTCAAAAAATAAATTCAATGTGGCAGGTCATTTCTAAAATATATGATAGGGCCAGGGCCCAGTCTCATGAGAAGGTAATTAAGATTCAGTAAATTTAGATTCACCCAAAAGATCCCTGTCCCTAATGGCTGGCCAAATAGCTTGATGACAAACCTGAAACTCATCCCACAATTACATCATGATTAGATTTAATATCTTCACTGAGCCATTATCTTTAAAATACCGTTATATCCAGACGCCCATCTAGGGATAATGAACATCATCAAATATCTGTTTTGTGCTAGGAAATTTAATAACTTTGATCTCCTTGAATCTTGTAAAGGTGCCTGATGTACAGCAAATGACTGTTAAAGAGGTCAAGTTCAATGACCAGAGCCACAGACCTGAGGAGGGGCAGAACCAAGAGACTTAGCCAGCCTCACCCAAGTTTCCCTACCACACCACATTTCCTTCCATACACTTAGCAGAAAGAAAAAAAAAAAAAGAAAAAAGGAAAAACACATTTGTAACTTTATTACATTTTCTGGTATTATCTAATATTTGTGTTACATGTACAAATATGTTAATTTAATTGCATAGGCCAGCATCCTGAAAGTATAAACATGGGTCATGTTAGTTTTGAGGTTGTTTGAAGGAACCGAAAGAAAAGAGAAGGCTAATGGGGCCAATTCAACAGAGGGCCAGCCTTCATAAGCCCAGAAGAGACAGGCTTGAGGTGTTCTGGGTTGTGTGGGGTCACAGCTGCAGTGGAGGGGGCGTCAGAAGGACAGTGGAAGGCACCAGGTTCCAGGATGAAAACAAAAGCTTTTCCAGGATAGTGTCTCCAACTGCAGCCCAAGATACTGAGTATCGCATAGCCCTTGACTAGATTTCCTACTTCCTTTCATTTTCAGTATTTCTTTCATTTTCTCTTCTTTTCCACATAATATGAGAGTTCACAGAGTTTCTATACTAGACCGCAGCCCGAATCGGGGTATGTGAAAGCTGAAGAAATCCCAAGAGTCTATGCCAAATGACTACATGAAGCGAGCAGCTTATGTTAATTTACATATTTGGTCAGAAATTCATTTGTCAAATACATTTGTCAGAAATTCCAGAAGCATCATATGTGGCCCATAATGTATACAAATAACTCTTCTTTTAGGTTCTGAATCTCAGGGTTTAGTATAAATCTCTCAGAAATTGTATTTTCAGAATTGTAATTCAGGACAGTGGGACAGAAATGATTTATTTCCACATAGTTGTGGACTTCTCCGTGTTTTAAAACTTACCCAAATATCATCTTGTTCTCTATTATTTTCTGGTCTTTTAAGAAAAAATTTTTAATGTTTATTTATATTTGAGAAAGAGAGAGTGCAAATGGGGGAGGGGCAGAAAGAGAGGGAGACACAGAATCTGAAGCAGCTCTAGGCTCTGAGTTGTCAGCACAGAGCCTGACATGGGGCTCGAACCCACAAACCGTGAGATCATGGCCTGAGCCAGAGTCAGATGGTTAACAGACTAAGCCACTCAGGTGCCCCTAATTTCTGGTCTTTTGATATGAGGATTTAAGTCTCTGTAAATAATGGGAGGAAAACACCAATATCATTACTTTAATCACGTGAAGAGGAGGGAAACAGAAAAACTGATCTGTGGCCCAACTCAATCTTTGCAATAGACGGGACCTCTCTGTGTGGGCACAGAATTGCCTCTAAGCCATTTTCACAGTTCATAGCATCTTTGTCTCTCTACATGAATTCAACCTGCACATTGCTCTCCCTGTTCCTTTGAGCACTTGCACGGGAGAAAAATCCACCTGAAAGGTACATGAAAGAACCCCCTGTCTCCCAGCAGCCTTGACTTTTACTCTGGGACTCACCTCTAGCATCCTGATTCTCAGCAATGCTTCTGAATTGTTAAACACAGCTTTTAAGCTTCAGGTGACCATTTCTGCTGTGGGCTTAACAAAACTCAGGGAAATTGTCACCAAGGCTACCGAACTCAAAGAGCTAGGTGGGGACATGAAAGGATGCATCAGGGTTGCTTGAGACTGACTGATGTGGTGGTCTCCTTTTTTTTTTTTTTTTTTTTTTGCTCCCCATCCACATAGACAGTATAAGCACATATGATAAAAGAGTGGGAACTAATATTCTAGATATGTTCACTTCCAGACATCCAGCTACAGTTTTCTCTAATAGCTCTCCAGACTGTAGAGTTCTGAACCCCTGAGAATGTCCTCTGCTGAGCTCCCTCTCTGACCCAGTCCAACATTCTGGGAGGGCTTCTGCCATTCAGGAGAAATCCCCAGCACACAGTGGTAGCTATAAGAAAATATCAAGTCTGGGGAGACCCACTTTAGGGCACCATTTGCTGTGCTGGAGATGGACAGGGGTAGAGGAGTTGGATTAAAGCACAAACAAGGAAGCAGAGCTCCTTTTCATCAGAGCCCAGATGGGATAAAGGGAGGTTGAAATAAAAGGTTTGAAGAGTAAAGGACAGGAGCTAAGGGAGTGTCCCTTGAGTGGTGCAGTAGGAGTCGGGTCACTGCAAAGGACGGAAGGGTTGCCATATAATCAGGGACTTGGAGAGAGCAGGGAAGACTTGGAAGAAGCGCTATGTGAAAAGTGGTGAGTCAAGAAGGGATAAATGAAAGGAGTGTGGACAAGCAGAAAGGGAAAGCTTAGGGCAGCCATCTTGAGAGCAGCAGAGACTCAAGCAGAAATCTATCATTTTCAGAGCAACTCAACAACCTGGAGGGAGAATGGGAGGGCTTGTTCAGGGGCAGTCATCTTTAGCTGTGGAATCAGAAAAATCTACTGTAGCTCCAGTTGGCAAGAGATTTAGAGTGCAGGTGAGTTCCCTGGAGATCTGGGTAAGAACAGAGGAGGGTCTGTGAACCAGGCCACCAGAGGAGTTTGAGGGAGGTCTTCCTTAAGAACCAAAGGTGGCCTGCATGCCCTTTGTGTTCGAGAGATGGAAGGTCAGATATTGTGGTCAGAAACATGGAGCTTCGCAGGTGGAGATCTTGGCAGGTGGAGATGTTAATGAGGGTGAAATCCACAGCATGCCTAAACCGGCGGACAGATAATGTGGGATGATGTCAAGGTTACCAGAATAACTTTGGGCAAAAAACTGTGATTAGTGGTGACTTTGAATCTGAGAGATTGATAGGAATAAAATGAGTGGGAAGAAAGACCATGAGGCAGGTACTGCTAGGCTGGAGATAGGTACCAGGAGATTGGGGGCTAAGGAACAGAAATAGGTCATGAGTAACAGAGTAACAGAATGAGAATAGCAGTAGAAAAAGTCAACCCTACGAGCAGAACAATGCCCCAGAAGTGATCATGGGGTAGGAGAAGTACTGGAACTCTTCCTTTATGCCTTGTGGTTACTTAGAGGGTGTGGTCTTCACCATGGAGAATATGAGGGATGCCATGTGATGGGGAAGATCCAGTTGCCCTTAATGTGAGTAGGTGAATGAAGAGTGGAGAGGATGATTCAAAGGGTGTAGGAGAGTTTGTTCTTAGGAGGATTAAAGTTCCAAAAAGATCCATGGAAGTGTTTAGGATAATAGTTCTTAATCTTGGCTGCACAACAGAATAACCCAGGGAGTATTGAAAGAAAAACCCCAATACCCAGACCAATTAGATCAGAGCCTTTGGGTTGGGACCCCAGAGTGAGTCTTTTTTTTTTATTTTTTTTTTAAGTTTATTTATTTCGAGAGAGAGAGCGAGCACTGGAGGGGCAGAGAGAGAGGGACAGAGAGTATCCCAAGCAGGCTCCGCACTGCCAGGATGGAGCCTGATGTGGGGCTCACAAATCATGAGATCATAACCTGAGCCCAAATCAAGAGTCGGACGCTTAACCAACTGAACCACCAGGCACCCCCGGAGCAAGTCTTTTTTTAAAGCTCCCCAACTGATTCCTATATATGTGGGATGCAGAACTACTGACTTAGGAAGGGTGTGAGTGGGGAGCGGGTGGGCCAGCAGCAGGAGGAGGTGTTTGGAAAGGGCGATGCAGAAGAGAGTATTTATGGGCAACAATGGTTACAGAAGCAGGGAGAGGGCAGAGACTGCTGGGGAACACCAGCAGGCAGGGTGCCAAGAAGGCAGAATTCAGGTAACAAAGGGCCTTTCTGAAAATGAGCCCCAAGGTTCCAATTCAAGCGTGGGTGTTAGGCAGTGTTGCTGGGACTGAACTAATTGTCTCTTCAGTATGTTGGATAGACCCTTTACCTATAACTAGGATTTTGGTATTTCTGCATTATTAAAAGGCCATGAGGTGCAAGAAAGCCTTATCCATTATTCATATTTGTTTCAGGCTAAGTGCTGGATCCCCAGCTACTGAGAATTCGTAAATGTCTATTTGGAAAGCACTGACCATGATTCAAACTGCTCTTGGTGTTGTTTTTACTGCTTAATCCTGTTTGTCAATCTTTCTCAGTGTTGACCATTTGCATCTCTTTCCACTAATTAAAACAATTAAAATAGTTTTACTGAATTATTACTTTTTTGGCATGGATTTGCATGTTTCTGTTGGGAAGAAAGGTCAAGAAAGGTCCTAAGTATAAGAACTATGTGTATGAATATAAAATATGTGTATCAAACATTTCAAGTATGATGTAGATCTTCTATGGCATGCTTTTGACAATGGTTTTTCCGAGAATTGTTACAAGACGGGCCTTAATCAGATCCCATGGCTCCCTACAAATAGTTTTCCCCGTGAAAGAATTTAAGCCTAGGATGATTTCCACCCTGACAGTGTGTCAGAAGTATCACATCTGCAAGGAATATAAAAGAACCATAAGTTTCACACTACAGCTGCATGTTCACATCATTTATTCAGCATCAGAAACTCCTACAAGGTCAGCCATCAAAAACATATCCCGTGTCTCATCCCCTCCATGGACCCAACCTGCAACACTCAGGTTTCATGACCCAGAACTACTTTCTGGATGGAAACTCCAGAAGGAAATACTTTGAAATTTCAACAACAACAAAAATTCTTCCCCTGGTTTTTTCCTTGACACATTTTCTCCCACTTCTCCTTTTCCTCCCCTGGGTGCTCATCCTTGAATAGCTCCTCTGCTGGCTTCCCTTCCTCACCCCCGGCAATGGCAGGGCTCCCCTTGGTCTCTGTTTTCTAGGGTGTGGCTCCTCCAACAACCCACATTAGGGGCGAAGCCTAGACTGCAGTCCCCTGCTCAGGTGTGAAGCCTGCTCTCTCCACTCAACAGCTGTGTGACCTAGAGCAAATCGCTTAATTTTTCTGTGCCCTCAATTGAACGTCTGAAAAAATGGGGTTAATGGTATCATACAGGGTTGTTGTGAAGATTAAATGAGTTAATAAACATTTAGAACCATGCCCAGCACATAGGAAGTTGTCAGTAATGCGTGTTATTTTTAACAATGTCGTTTAACGTATCTCTCTGCTCTCCCTTGATAGTCTCCCTGATCACAGGGATGACAAATATGAGTATTGTAGAGTCGGTTCCTGAGTCTCTACTTCAGGGTCTGCTCTCTGTCCAGAGAGTCACACACACATTTCTAACTGTCCCTTGGGCATCTTTGTCCTGATGTCTAATTCATACCTCTAACTCAATATTCCGAAAGTAAAGTCACCAGAGCCACACCCCAAAGCTACCTGCCCCCTAGGTGTGTTACTATTACTGAGAGGCAGACTGGATCTTCTGCTCCATTCATTGCTGGTCACCAGGTCCGACAGGAGTTACTTGAACAGGACCTTCCACACCTGTTCCCCTCTCCTCACTCTTCTGCTATCAGCCCAGATCTACCATGCTTTTCTTCTTGACTCTATCTTTCTGCTGATGTCAGACTAATATTTCTTTTTTTTTTTTTTTTTAAGTTTTATTTATCTATTTTGAGAGAGAGAGTGAGAGAGGGACAGTGGGGGAAGGAAGGGGAGAGACAGAGAATCGTTAGTAGGCTCCACACTGTCATCACAGAGCCTGACTTGGGGCTCGATCTCATGGTTGGTGAGATCATGACCAGAGTGGAAATCAAGAGTTAGATGCTAAATGGACTGAGCCGTCCAGGTGACCCTTCGCACTAATATTTCTAACATATATTTCTGATCATGTCTTTTGTTGGTTTCAATCTCTCCACTTCCTCTCCAATAACTCAAGACACTGAATCGCAACTCCTCTCTCTGGAAGTTGAAGTCCATCTCAATAAAACTCTTACCTGTCATTTGAGGCTTACTGGAAATAATATGCTAGTATGGAACCTGTATTTACTGTCCTGTGTTTCTTCGTGCTGTTCCCTTCACCTAGAAAGTTTGTATTTTTTACCACTATGCTGGTGAAACTCTACCTTTCATTTGGGCCCAATTCAAATGTTAGCTCCTTGTCAGATCTCCTCAAAATAATATAATCCCCTCCCCCCTCCTGAACTCCCACAGAACCTGCATTCATCTATAGCATTTATCAGACTCAGACTTGTCTCCCAGTCCTTGGCAGACTTCTTTTATGCCTCCTTCCAGATCATAACTTCTTCAAAGGCACTTACGATATCCTTTAAAGCTTCAAATGGGATAAAATGAATTGCAATAATAGCACCAGGAATTAAGCTCATTTATTCTGCAAAGCAGCAGCCTGTTGTCAAATGCTAACCCTCTTTCTCACAGTCCTCATAAAAAGAATGGGAAAGCATATAAATGAAGTGGCACACAAGAGGAACATACAGTGTGAGCAATTACGCCAATTCCTTTTATAGGAAGCACACAGCTGAGATAAACATGGAAGCAGATTATTTACCATCTACGTCTCGTTGCCAAATTCTCCTACTTCTTCTAAATTTTTCATTAAAGGAAATCAAGGAAGGTAAACAAAAGTAGCCCTTGGGAGGAATCAGCACAATGGAAAACCACTCATTTATCAGCATGGCCTCAGAGAAATGTTTCTTATTTTTTTTAAACTGCATCTTTTGGGGCCGGATACTTGTGTCTGCGCACTGAGGTGCACAAACACATACACATGGTCTCT
Organism: Panthera leo; assembly: GCF_018350215.1. Lineage (NCBI taxonomy): Eukaryota > Metazoa > Chordata > Mammalia > Carnivora > Felidae > Panthera > Panthera leo. The sequence continues at coordinate 125,626,486 of NC_056682.1, read as the reverse complement.
GGGTGGGCGCCGCCACACCAAACCTTGGCTTCAGTGCCAAGGGAAAGAAGGAGGGTCAGTCAGGAGAGATTTACCTTCATGGCATCCTGGGTGTCATCCAGACAGTAGACTCGAACACTGTACTCCAGAGACGAGCAGCAGAGTGGTCCAAAGATGGCTAGCTTCAGGCGCTTTGCGGCAGCTTTGGTGGTGGACTGCCCCACCAGGGCGTAGGTGCTTAGGTTCTCTGTGAGGAGGTGGCAAGCCTCTGCATCCAGCTGAATGTAGCAGGGGGTAGTGAAGTTTTCCTCCCCAACCACAACCACATCCTGCAGGACAAGAAGGAAGGAGCTGTGGTTGAGCTACTGTGGGTTCTGCTGGCCGCCATGATGGTGGCCAGTATGGCAGATAGAACAGGACCTCTTCTGCTAAGGTTTGCTCATCCTTTTCTTGTTTTTTTTTTTTTTTTTTGGGGGGGGGGAGTTGTTTTTGTCACTCTCAGGCTTTAATGTAGCTCTTTTTCCATTCTTAATCATTCTCTCCTTTACGTCCCCTTGCCTTCATACTGCCAATATTCTTTATTTCGATGGCCCTCTAGTTAGCGTTTTTGATCTGAGAATCTACCTCACTGGAATCAACATAAAATTCCAAAAGAAATCCATTAGTTATCCTCCTAATTTCAGTGTACCTGAGTTTATTACTTATGTCTGAGAATTTAATGTTTTATTTATTTATTTATTTATTGAGAATGTAATGTTTTAATCTCTAAGTTTCTTATTGTTTCCAAAAGTACTGTTTTATTTCAATGTCATGATAGTGTAATAGGTTTTCCCCCCAAAATCTAGGGGTTTGAAAAGATTTAGAGAGATTAAAGAATTACACAATACCATTCTACTGTGTTCTTCCAAACTCACCCACCAATTACTTTTCAAAAAGATACACTGCTTTTCCTCAATAACCTGGGTTACTGGACTCCACGGAAAGTACAACATAGTAAACTCAATGCCTTTAAGACACATCTCTCTGGTTACAGAGCCTATCCTTCTAGTTTTTGAAAATATTTAGCAAGAAGTAAAAATAAATACAAGTGATGAGTATTGTTAAAACAGTTACTAACTCAACCAAGTTTTGATTTATCTGAATGACTGAGGCCACGGAAGAAATCATCTGAAAGACCAAGTGTAGGACTCATAACCTAAGGGTCATAATTCCGCATGCCTCCCAGGGCAGCCAGGTATTAGGAATAAGTGCGGCAAGTAAGGCAGAAGACAATAGGGAGTGGAGGAGATTCTGGTAAAGCAGAGCACAAGTCTGTCTAAAGAGCTCGGTTCCCACTTGTTTCAGCTCATCACAGCTATGCAGGAATGTAGGCCCAGTGAGAAAACAGCCTGGAATCTTTCAAGACACACTGGAAGTTCAAAGTTTTATGTGAAATTTTCCAACTTTTAATTAATTCAAATTTAAAAGAAAACTTCATATGAGTGAGATAAAATACACATGTGGGCATGATTCTGCCTCTGCACTAGGCTACTTAATCTTCACAGAGGCAGGAACTGTGTCTGCTTTGATTCCCACTATAGCTCAGTGGGCCTGGCTCATGGTGAGCAAATGGGTTTTTGTCCAAAAAATGAATGGCTGTGTCATCATAAATTGAGTCTCAACGATATGAAAGAAGTAGCCGCCTGGGGTGGTTGTTTATTAGTTAGATCTTACAACATCAACTGAGCTATAGTAGGAGTTGGGTTGAATACCATTCATGAAATTATTTCTTCATCTGAACCTGTACTCCAAGATAAAACTTACACTGAACTGGCAAAGAGAGAAATTCAGCACCTTCAGGTTTATTTTAGCCCCGAAAGGACACATGGAAAGAAGTGCTCCCCCCCACCCCCCAGCAAGGTGAGGGTAAGCCTCAAATATCATCCAATGAGCATGTTACAGAAAGCCTCCAGTAAGATACAGTCAGGAATAGATGCTCCACGTCCCTGCCACAGGTATAAGAGTGTATTCTTTTTTTTTTTAAGCATAATTTATTGTCAAATTGGTTTCCATACAACACCCAGTGCTCATCCCAACAAGTGCCCTTCTCCCTGCCCATCATCCACTTTCCCCTCTCCCCCCCCCCCCATCTACCCTTGGTTTGTTTTCAGTCCTTAAGAGTCTCTTATGGTTTGCCTCCCTCCCTCTCTGTAACCCCTCCCCCACTCCCTCCCCCCCTCCCCCTCCCCCATGGTCTTTTGTTACGTTTCTCAAGATCCACATATGAGTGAAAACATATGGTATCTGTCTTGCTCTGCCTGGCTTATTTCACTTAGCATAATACTCTCCAGTTCCATCCACATTGCTGCAAATGGCCAGATTTCATTCTTTCTCATTGCCAAGTAGTATTCCATTGTATATGTAAACCACATCTTCTTTACCATTCATCAGTTGATGGACATTTAGGCTCTTTCCATAATTTGGCTATTGTTGAAAGTGCTGCCATAAACATTGGGGTACATGTGCCCCCATGCATCAGCACTCCTGTATCCCTTGGGGAGATTCATAGCAGTGCTATTGCTGGGTCATAGGGTAGTTCTATTTTTATTTTTTTGAGGAGCCTCCACACTGTTTTCCAGAGCGGCTGCACCAGTTTGCATTCCCACCAAGAGTGCAAGAGGGTTCCTGTTTCTCCACAACCTCACCAGTGTAAGAGTGTATTCTTAAGCATTGCCCTGTTTTACTCTTCTTGTCTCTTTATTTCATTTTATTGTTCTTGCTACTGTTATCATTACTCAAGTCCATAAATAGACATCGTATTAGGGCATTAAACAGAGAATTGTGCACACAGTTTAGGATCACTTGAGATTAAGACGTTGGGATGTTTTTGAGATAAATCATTTCAAGCTTAAATGGAATTGAGGTTAAATCTGGTTAAGTCTGGTCATAACTCAACATAAAGTTTACCCCTAGACTTCAGTCCTGGACTTTCAGCCCTCTGGCAAGGAGTGATCCCATCATGTGGCCAAGGGAACATGACCACAGAAAGGGTATCCCTGGGATACCCTTCTAACTCAAACACTACTTTTCCCTAAAATACTGAAGGCTTGAATCTGAATCTTCACATACATTTTTTTCTGAAAATTTCTTTCCTAAAAGAAAAATACCATAAGTAATCACAATGTATATAATATTTATGGATTGGATATTTTGTAATGGTGACACAAAATACAGTGGTAGCTTTCAAAACTATTAGACATTTTTTGATATATTCCTGAAATATGCTTTCTCAAGAATACTCTAAAATGTGATTTTTAATATGGCTATTTTCCATTTAAACAACAGGTACTGTCTTTCCAAGGGATAATAATGAAAACATGCAAGCTTTTTTTTTTTTTTTTAAGGTATTAGGTATAAAGTGGTCATGGTATAACAAATTCTTTTGCATGTAACTTCAGGTGCTGATGGAAGGATTCTGCTGAAAAGAACAGGATCTGTTTAAGGCACTGTCCTTAACAGGTTGTGATGGCAACAGACACACATAGCCAAGATGTCACAGGTGTTCTTCATTCTAGTGGAGCTTCAGGAATGCATTGTTTTTCTGTTTCCCCAAGTTAAGGTCAGAAGAACTATATTCCGGGTATATGTCTACAATGCCTACCATTTTCTGACCCAGTTGCAATGTTTCTTTACCTGCAAATTTAAATATATATATATATATATATATATATATATATATATATATATATATATATATCCCTTCCCAATACACTGTATGTATGTTCCAAGGGGGACTTGTGCAAGACTCTCAAGTGTACTTTCCTTAGAAGTTAGCCAATGCTTGACCATCATTTTCACTGGGACTACCCATCAGTAGCTAAAGCATTCAAGAACTAGTCTTTCCTTCTTCCTTCCTTCTCACACTCTCTGCCTCTGTCTTTTTGAGTATAAGCTAAAATTCCATTCATGTTCTGCTTTAAAAACAAAAACTTTCCCATAATTACTCCAGTTTATCTAAATGAATTGCTCTTGTGTTCCATCTTTATCCCAACAGAAGCTCACCTCCCACTGCCCCTGTGCTGCCTGGTTCTTGAGCTGTATCTTCCAGTCCTCAGTATTGGGATCTGCACAGTGATGCATAGTGAGGATGACGGGGCGGGTCAGCAGGGCTCCCGGAGGCCCACAGCTCACCACAGGGGTCAAGAGTGTCTGAGTGTCTTCCATGGGTGGCCTAGAAGAAGAGCAGAGATTGGCATGAGTGACATTTCCATAGCATGTATGTACTATGTATTCATTGAGATTTTAGATCTGAAGTTGTGCAAATTGTTTCTTCTTGGGATTTTTGCGGGGGTGGGGGAGGGTGCAGAGGCAGAATTATATGGGAAGATATGTCCTTTATACCAATACTTTCATCTTCAAGACTGGAGAAATTTATGATAACAGTGAATTTGCCAGTGTCTCTTTGATCCCCTTCCCCCAGACACAGACAGACCTGCCTTTGGTAATTTTCTTTGAATTCATGTGCAGATACCTTCAGGATGGAACAGAAAGGAATAGAGTCCTTATGAGGTTACACAACCATCCTTTCTTTTTTTTTTTTTAATTAAAAAATTAACTTTATTTATTTATTTGAGAGAGAGAAGGAGCAATTTATTTATTGAGAGAGAGAAAGAGAGGCAGGGCCAGAGAGAAGGGGAGAGAGAGAAGCCCAAGCAGGCTCTGTGTTGTCAGCTCAAAGTCCAATGTGGGGCTCAATACCATGAACTGTGAGATCATGACATGAGCTGAAATCAAGAGTCAGATGCTCAACTGACTGAGCCAGCCTGATGACCCCACAACCATCTTTTCTGATAATACTTGCCATTACTCTCACAGGGTTTTAAATACTTTTAATTTATTTTTAGGACCTAACTTGAAAAATACTTCAAAAAAAAAAAATCACTTCAGAGTAAGGACACCCTAGAGCTAAATTTCTTCCAGATGACTTTCAGGGATAATTCAGGCTAGTAAAGCAGATTCATTGTTTCACATATGACCAGGCAGAATACAGAACTGTGTTCTATAGTTCTAGAATTTAAAATGAAATATTTCTACTTGTATACTTCATACTCAGAGAATTGGGGTGGAAAGAACCTCAAAGATCTAATTTTTTTTTAATGTTTATTTATTTTTGAGAAAGAGACAGAGTGAGAGCAAGGGAGGGGCAGAGAGAGGGAGACACAGAATCTGAAGCAGGCTCCAGGCTCTGAGCTGTCAGCACAGAGCTCAACGTGGGGCTCGAGCTCACAGACTGTGAGATCATGACCTGAGCTGAAGTTCGACTCTTAGCTGACTGAGCCACCCAAATGCCCCAAAGATCCAAATTCTTTATTTCCACGTTTTTTTTTTTTTAACTTTCTTCAGTCATTTCCCTAACAAGATTGTAATCAACAAATAAATGGATAAATTAACCCAAAGCTGATATGTGAGCAAGTAGTCCCAAAGCATGGGGCAGACTGCCCAAAGTCTTAAAACTAACAAGTGTTAGCGTGGGGACTAACGCCAATGCCTTCTCAACACAATACTCAAAACTACTCTGTCAGAATAGTGTGGATAAGAGATCATGAGCTGAGTGTTTCAGAGGAGGCAGGACCCCTGGGGTCAACAAGCACCACCTTCCATACAAAGTAGGAGCCTGTCTACAATATGCTGGCTTGTGGCTGGTGCTGTAGACACATTCAAAATGGTGCTCCACTACTATTGAGGGTCACCTCACATATTATCGATTCAAACCTACAAAACGTTCTTAGGAGAAATACAATTTGTCTTCCTGATCCTTCTTTCCACATATCTTTGGCCTGCTTTCTCTCCACTTCAGCATAAGAGCCTTTCAAATATTTAGAGATTGCTATGATGCCTCTAGAAAGTCTTCTTTATTTTAGACCAAACATTCTCAGTTTTTTAACTAGAAAAGCATGGTTTCCAGATATCTCCCTATATTTCTACCTTCATCGTTATATAGATGTCCATTGGTGTTCCTATGTCTTCACTAAAGTAAGGCATCTGGAAGTGAATATCATACGCAAGTAGGCAGCATAGCAGGGCTCCTATTTTCCTTGATTTGGAATACATAGTTATATCAATGCCTAACAAAATTGTTGCCTTAGGTTGTTCTCAATCAAATAATTATTTATAAATGTTATTGCAGGCTTGAGTTACAGAGGAAGATGGAGATAATATAAAGCATTTCCTTTATAAAATGAGGCAATGAAGCCCCAAGGAGGATAAGTTATTTGTTAAAGCTAACTACCCTGTGTATTCATAACATGAAAGGCTCTTAGGCTAAGTCTCTACAGTTTTGTGGTTGCAGCAATGGCTTTTGAACATATGTACAGAAATTTACATTTGGTTATTTAATTTCACCTTAACAGTTGCAGAGAAAATTTCAGGGTATGTATTTCTTAACACTGTCTTTTCTCCAAGTATAGGCTATCTCTTCTAGTCTTTCATCCTCTGTAGAACTGATTTGCCTGCCACTTATCTTCTCGTTCCAATCACTGTTGACATTGTAGCACAAGAATAGGGCAAAGATAAAGACCTTTTTAAACATACTACTTGAAACCTCTTTCTAGTCTGACATCAATAATTTGAATTTTCTGGTTTAGCCAAATATAAACCAATTAAAATATACATTGTCCAGTTCATATCTTTCCATTCATTCACGTGGATGTTATAAGGGACATATCAAATTCCTGTATAATTGTGATGGCCACTTGAGAAGGATTTTCCTTTAGGATTTTTTTCCTCATCTATGGTTAATATATGAATATACTACACAATCTAGAAGTTAGCTTAAATCTATGGCCTACCCTAATTTAACACTCAATGAATGACAACAGCTGCTTGATATTTTTATATATAAATATATATACATCTTTAATTTATAATATACACATTTTATATACTGTTGGAAGACAGTTCTCCATGGATCTTTCATGTTTCTGCATGTCTCTTCAAGGCGATTGTATAGCAATCACCTTGGAAGGCAACGATAGTGCTGGTCTCTGGAGTACAAGGCAACCACATCCACTTCCCATTATAAAAAAACCCATGTTCTCCAAGCTCAGAGGTCCTTCCTGGAAGGCACCCACTGAGTGTGTACAGATCATCTGACCCTCTCTGCATCTCCCTTCTGGCACTGGGGTTTTGTGAACTGGCACAAAAACGACAAAACTCTGGACAGTGTTATTGCTGTAACAAACTGTCCTTTGTCTCTGCCCCAGAAGTACTGTGTCATCTATCAACATCCACCAGACTGTGGCAGCCAAGGTAACGTCAAATCTTAGAGTCCTTAGCTCCTGACAAGTATTATCCTCAGTTCTAAGAACTCAATTATACTTTGACATATTTTCTCCTTAATAAAACTGGGCTATCCCTCCCTCCTCTCATTCTAAAATGTCATTAGGATCTCACCAACTTAAGGGTTTTCTTTCTTCCTATTTAGAAAGTAAAAGCAACTTTTATCTCCTTTGTCTTTTAACATCATCTCCATCCTCACTGAATAACAGCACATTTTTATTGAATCTAAAGTTATCCAAGTACTTGAAAATGTACTTTTGGGAATAATAAGGTTATTGGCAGCTTGCGAAGTCTTTATCATCTGCTTCATCCCTTAGTTTTCATTTCCTTTTAATCCAGTTTTTCTTCCTTCATTCCAGTCTGAAATTCATTTTCTTAGTACATGAGTGACGTTTTGGTTTCATTGTGGCATAGCTGATATTATACTATCGGTCCTAAGCGATAACCTTATGCTTGCTAATTCTACTTTTCCTACCATGGCAACAAAACACAACCAAAACAAAAAACAGTGACTACATTTTCGTGAGCACAACTCTTACCTTTTGGTCACAAGAGTACCTTGAGAAGTGGGCATTAAACTTTTAAGGAAGGAGACTTAAGTGGAATCCATTTCAAGTGGTCCTTGCTATATAGTTGGAGATTGGAAACATCTGCCCCTCAGTCTGCTGTTAGCAGCCGGTGCTTGAGGCAGAAAGAGGAGGGGTTCTTCTCATCACTGAGTTGGAACAGAAGGGAGAAGCCTCCCTGCTGGGTTGGGGAGCTGTCAGACCTGTACTGTCTAAGCACACCCCTGGCATGCAATATTGATGGGCACCATTCTTGAGGGAGGGATAGCAAGGGAAGGAAGGGGCAGTAGGTGTCAAAAGAATTTATTAACCCAGTGAGGTGCAAGAATGTAATGAATAGGGAAGTGGTGAAGCGGAATCCATAACAGGGAATGAAAAACAAAGAAGAAATAATAAGAATCTTTTCGTTTTCAAGATGAAAGAAGTGGTGTTGAAATTGGAAACATTTCCAAGCCTATATGGAAGGAGTGATTGAGGGAAGATTAAGATTTAACTCCGTGAAACCAAAGGTCAGAGTGTTTAAATCCACATTAAGCACGAATATTACAATACATAAAACAAAGCTAGTAGAAATTAAATATAAATAAGCCTGATCCATGTTTTTTTGCAACGGGCTTCGCTCCTATATGTCTCATGAGTTATCTGAGATATTTAGTAAACATTCTATAAATATTAACGGCAGATGACATGGAAATGAGCACAAAGCAAAAATTAGCTGCAGAAGCAGCAATTAAGTAGAAATTTAGTAATGAACAATAATTAAAGTTTCAAAGGCTTTTCAAAGTCCAGTGAGGATACTATCATAGGAAATGCTGGATGGGTTCTGAAGCCTCTAGGACAAAGCCCTCAGAGAAGTGTTTTAGTTTCCTGTCAGAGAGATTTTCTCATCCTTTGTTTGCTGTTACCCGTGAGGAGAACTTCTCCTACACAGAAGTGCACAATTTAGAAAACTTTCATAAAAGCAATTGCATTTGCTGCTCATGGCACACCTGCAAGGGAATCAGGATAAGTATGTGTATTACTTCTTTTTCCACAAGAGAAAAATTGAAATCTGGAGACATTCACACACTTGCCTACGGCCTCAAAACTAGTAACAGGCAAAGCTAGATTTCAAACACAAGTGATGTGGTTTCTTTCACACAGTGGTGTATTTTGGGTTACTTATCAGGGTTCAGGGCCTTGAGACTTTTTTTGGTCTATTTGCAAGAGCAAGCCTAAAATTACTTCTTGAAGAGAATCTGTCTCCATCCACCTCTGTGTGGAGACAAGATGCTTTCTAGTAACATGCATGTCTTTTGTCAGGTCCCTCAGGATGACAATCCCACCGCCACCCTCCCCCCCCCCCTCCCCGAGGCTCAGCTGCCTTTTGAAGCACACGGTTTCACATATAACTGGCAACTTGAAATATTTGCACTCTAGGTATCTGACAGGGAATATCTAACTCACTTGCTATCAAAAGCTCAATTGAGCAAAAAAAAATATTTATGGAAGCCACTCTGAAGGGCGTGCCACCATTTCCCCAGACAAGCCAGAATCTATCCCTGGATTAAGCCACAACAGCTAAGTATCGTGCTCTGACTGAATTGATGAGTCCTTGTGGAATTATTTTACTGAATTTATAGTTGGGCCTTATACCATCTACTTACATTGAGGGACACTACCAGGAGTCCTATGAAAACTCACTGCTACTTCAATTTAAGGATGTTGTTAATTGTATTAACAAAAAAATGTCTTCTTTATGTGGAATGAAGGGAGAAATAATTGAGCTTCTCTTGGGCATATTTTTTCCTCATGGACACATGGATTTTATCACTTACTACATTCCCCTCTTGAAAGGTTTGGAATAGTAAATTCATGACCTATTACCAGGAAATATGCTGGGAATGACACCAAATATTTTATACTTTAACTGCTTACCTGACTTTGTTATCTTTTCAAATCTTAATTTTTCTCATTTTCTCAATCTACTTATTTACAAGTTTTTTTTCCCTCCCGTTGAAAAGACTGTATTTTCATAAATCACCTGAAATCATTTCTTTATAAGTAAGACTGCAGTATATGAACACCGTGGAGAGCAGTGAGAAAATAAGATTTACATATGCCTGCACTCCACTCTCTTCCCCCTATACCTGTAGCCTTTTATACGGCTGTATGCTCAAATAAGGACTTGAGGACTCAAAAGAGGAATGTCATTGAGTTCCACTGAGAAATAATAATGTCAAATACTGTTTTACCAACTTCCAAAAACATGTTAAAATAAATCAAAACTTTCTGCTATATGGTTACTTACATAAGAGAATTTTGGCCCGCTATCCTAACATACTACTTTATTATTTATATTCAGTACCTATATATGATAGATAGTTTACATTGCCTCACCACTAACTCGCACCTTGAACTCTTCTTATGCCAACGTCCTGCAGTTGACAAATCCAATGATTTCTTCTTCTTTTTTTTAAAATTTTTTGTTTGTTTGTTTATTTATTTATTTATTTATGAGAAAGAGAGAGAGCAAGCTGGGGAGGGGCAGGGAGAGAGAGCGAGAGAGAAATCCCAAGGAGGCTCCACACTTTCAGGGCAGAACCTGATGTGGGGCTTGAACCTACGAACTGAACTGTGAGATCATGACCTGAGCTGAAACCAAGAGTCAGACGCTTAACTGACTGAACCACCCAGGTGCCCCAATGATTTCTTTTATTCTTCTTTTTCTGTACATTTTAATTTTAAGTATACCTATGTCAACCACTTCTTTCATCTTGAACATCTCTTTACGTTTGATTGTTCTATAATACTTCCAGTCATTCATTCTTTCATTGAAAAATATTCATTGCATAGCCACTCAGTAGAAGCACCACACCAGATGTAAACTCTGTGTTGACCTGCCTTTTCCTTCCACGTTCTATTTCGTTTTGCTCATCACATCCAAACTTTAATAGGAATATTTCCTGAAGCTCTTTCCCCTGGTCTCTACTTTCTGCCTCTGCATTTTTAACCCTCAGAGGATCCACCCACTGGTGACTCCCCATCCACATCTCCGGCGTGAATCCCATATCCCTACCCGCGCACACTGCCCACATTTAGCTCAGAATTTGTCCTTCCTCCTTGAACCACTTGCACTCACAATTTTCCCAGTGCCCAAGGCTTGGTTCCTACACCTATCCTTTGTGTTTCATTACTCTTTTGTGACACTTCTAACCGGTGGTGAAATCTTCTTTCTGAAATATATTTCACTTTCCATCCTCCAGACTCAGGCCTGGTTCTTCCCTTCCCCCTTCACACCTAGTTTATTGCCATAGCCCAACCAGGCAGCCGGCCTACAGGGAGTCTTCCTGTTCCCTCCACCAACTAACTCATCCAGCCTACCTCACCAGATCAATCTTTAAAACGCACTGTTATTCTCTTATTGCTTGGTTGCTCAGAGACCTTCCATGGCTCCCCATGGTTTCCCAAAAAAGTTCTTTTTACCTTCATATGTGGAATGTCTAAGTTGACTTTCTGGCCTTTTGAGAGTATTGCTAAGCAAGGGCAGAATACAGAGAAAAGGGCAATTAACATTGATATTTTTAATTCCAATTATTTTTCAATAAGAAATGACAAAGAGCAAAATTTCAGTCTGAGTCAGACTCATTTTTTTTTTTTTAACTACTACTGGAAACAAGGCAAAAAGGTCCACATTAGTGCCATTAATCATGGAAATTGTATCCACAGGGGAAACAGACGCTTTGTGGCGTCTTCCGAGATGTGTAAAGCTGGAGAGGTAGAAATCATGAGCACGCCCTTACAGCTTTGCTCCCTTGTCAGAGACAGCATGTCCCATTGCTGCAGCTCATTTGGGCTGCTCATCTGCCATTCAGGGTTTTCTCTTAGAGCACATTCAGTAATGATAAGGCCCCCTTGTCATATCCACTCTGCCACACGTAATTAAGTTCACGCCTCCCTTTAGACAGTTCACATCAGCAGATGACCAGCTGGAAAACATCCAGCTGGAAAAATCCCCAGTTTGGGATGCAATAAAGGGAAATCAGGGAGAAAGAAAATGGAGAAAAATGATCAAACTTGTCCTATAAATGACTTGAAGGAACATTCATAGCTCCTGATGCCCTCCCAATGTCTTCCCTGTTAGAAGTTCTGTCTCCGATCGTGTGAGGGCAGAAAGGGTCTTCAGGGAGCAGGAGAAAGAAACTGTGTGTGAGACTGTACCACAGTAAGAAGCAGAGGCCCGGTGCAGTGTCTTGGTGCTATCTGTAAAAGAGGGATGGCATGGGACAGAGCAGAAAAGCTTCGCGGTGAGATCACCTGCCTGAGAATTCGGCCGTCCCTCGGCTTTTGACTGGGAAAAAATTGGCTCTGTGACTTGATTTCCCCGAGCCCTAGTTTTTCGATCTTTAAATTGGAACTCATCACAGGGTTGCAGTGCAGAAATAAATGAAAGTTAAAGTATGGTGAATAAATGGTACCATGTAGTCTATTATTAATATATCCTAAACGACGGAAAATAAGTGACGAGAAGAACTGCTCATTATTTGACACAGTCGTCTTCTTGTGTTTGTTCCTTGTTTCATGGTCTCTCGTGCATGTTTTCTTTTGAGATCTTGAGGTTTCTCTAGCTTCATTTATATAAACAGAACTTCTCTGATGCACACCAAGTTGAACAGAGTAATTCTCTCTGCACCTAACTTCAGGCAGTACGGGTGGCAAGAAATGATTTATAGTTTTTCCTTTTCTTTTGAGTCGAAGGAAAAGGAAAACTCAAAGCAGAAGCGTCTAGCTTTATCAATTTTTTGTTTTCTCTTTCTTTCATCTCATATGCACAATTATTCTTGCCAGGGTGCTGACCGCACCATGGGAAGGAAAACCACACAAGTCACACAATGCACACATCTTTCAGCCTCAGCGCGTCCCTGCAGCACCCCTTAAGGCCTGATTTGCAGCTGAAGATAGCGGTGATTACATGGACAATAAGAGACCCAGACACCTCACTGCTTCGGAGGATAAAGCACAAGCCATCCCTCATTTCTGTTTAAACAAAATGTCCATGTTGGCAAAGGCCTTGAGTGATGGATGTACTTAGTGCAAACCTTGACTTAGGACAAGAGAAAGAAGAAAAAAGTACATAAAGGGATCTTAGAGTTTGCTGATCTTTATTTCTCCTGTTGCAACAGAAGGGCGCTCTCAGGGTCTGTGAATGTTACTTGGCATGGAGAATGAAAAAAAATTTGATGTGAGTAAATACAAGCCTTTTAGTAATTTTCTGTTGCTCAAATTTAAGGCATGAATAATGCTCAAGGAACTTTATCATTTTCTTAGGTTAGTGCTTGTGTAGGTGAAAGGACACCACCCAAGGAAAAAAATGTTGGGGGTCCTCCGGATTATAAACGCCAGTATCTCTACCTGAGAGCATGATAAAAGAGCTTTTCGGCTTTTGAAGAACAAGACTAAAAATGGGTGTTTTTCTGAGGATGAGAGAGGGAAGACAAAAGGTATAATGTGTTATAATGATAAACTAGTTCAACATTTATCACTCATGCTTTGTATCTGGAGCTCAGGGCTGGAGAGCCGATGCCTTTCCCCTTGGGAAAAACAATGATAATTACATGTAAGGATCTTCATTTCAACAAAGTCTTATTTTAAGATCTCAGTGTACTTCAGAAGCATTAATCAGTCAGACCTTAAAGCACTATTTAATACATATGTTTTATGTGGGAACTAACCAAGAGAGACCATTCTTAGATTTGTTAGAGGCCCAGACTGAAAATTGAATTTAGGACATTTAAAGTCCTCTTGTTATTTTTTACTTAAAGTAACTTCATCTTTATGACTATGATACATTCAAAACAAAGCCTTTTGACTCAATCTAATTTCTATCAATCCTAGATGCATTTAGAAAGGCTCAATATGGAGTTTATAAGGGTAAACCTAAAAAGGAGGCTGATAAGGCTTAAGTTAGGGAGAGTTACAAAAAGAAGAACCCGCAGGTTAGAATAAAATGCTAGGCTGACGTGGGGGTGACAGGCCAGAGGTTAAGGGACTTTCTAATCTTTGTGACCTTTAACCCTGTAATGGGGATGGGGTGGATTCCTGAGCCAGGCCACATGAAGCTGATTCTCTGTGTCTATCCACACATCTCTCCAGACAATCTAAGGATCACATTTCTGGCCATTTTTCCAGCTATAATGGCCACATGTCCACTTGAGAAAAGATCTCTGGCCTTCGGCCCATACTCAAGATCTGCACAAGTGTCTGAAGCTTCAAAGATAAAGAGAAGCCGACGTTTTATAGGTCTAGGGAAAAAAGGGTATGCTAGAAGCAGGGCACTCGAGACATGTTGGGTTTATTCTTTCTATTGCACAATTCTCCTCCAGGTCAGACATTGATAAAGTCAAGCGCACCAGAAAAAGCATATTTACCTCATATTTTCTTTCCTGTGTACAGTCACATACATTTCGTAGACTCTCCCTTGGGGAATGGCCCCAGCGGGAATCAGCAAGCTTACTCCTGAATAGCAAAAGAGAAAAGCAGTCACATAAGACCTATGAATCAAAAGGAAACTTCACAGAATGCCTTTGAAGCAAGTGAAAGGGAATGAGGAGATTTTGTGGCCATGCAGCTACAAGCCTGCTTTTTCTCTAAAGACATGTAAATATTCATAGCTGCCCTGCTTTCCGTCCTTATTGGTCTTATTTGTTACCACAGCTCCCTCTGAACTGTTCTGGAATTACTCAAAGGAATGATGTAATTTTTTAAACTCTTGTTTTATTTAAGGAATAGACAGATGGTTTCACTGTTGTTTTCCTTGTAAAATGAGGGGAAAACCAACAACCGCTCTTAAAATTTCAAACAGCTGTAATGATGCATCGTTTCTAATTTAAGAAAAAAAAATCCCCACGAAATTCAAAGTCAGGGAAATGCTAACCTCAATAATATCAAAAAACACTTATTTCTGAAATATCTGGCCGGCATCAGTGTTTTTCCGTAACAGAATAATAATTGGTGGAGAACCTCTTTCATCACACATAACTCTAGAAAACGAACAGACAAACTACGACTAGTTTTTAGTCAACGCAGGTCAGGAGGGTGTTTACTCAGTTGCTAATGGACACCATTTTGTAGGACTAGGGGATCACGCTTTGTTCTAAATTCACTGGGCCTATCGCAGTTCTTTCCCATTTGAGCTTGTATCAGAATCACCTGCAGTGCTTGCTAAAACACAGATTACTGGATCCTGGCATTTTTGACTTATAGGGCCTACCGAAGTTGTACTTCCAGAAAGCTGTAGGGTGATGCCAATGACATGATGCCCGTGGACACACTGTAAGATGCCCGTGGACACACTGTAAGAACCACCAGCCTGCATCACTGCGGGATCATCACAAAGAATAATTCCAGGTGGGCAACAACCTGTAGACACCCGTCTTTGTGATTTTATTCCAATAAATGCAGTTTACTTTCAGCTCACTAAAAACTGACGGAGCATCGCTGTGAGTATGGTGTTTGGCAGTACTGTGAATGCCACGAAGTAAAAGACAGTGTTCCTGTCTTTGAGTAATTTATACTTTAATTAGCAAGGGAATGGAATATGACAAATGAGCACAGGGCAGTAAGGAAACTTGCCCAACCATGTTGGAAAGTCTCAAGAATGAAGAATGGAGAGTTCAGGAGGAATCGTTACTCAGAGGCGTTTGTGTAACCGGTTGGAAATGTTGAGTCACGGCCTTCTCGAGAAGGAAAGTCACATAAAAGCTCAGTGCTGTGGGAAGCGCAATGTCACAATAGGGGACAGGATGGTTTGCTGAAGCACACAGTGGAAGCAGGAAGGCCACATGTGAGGTTACCAACCCTTGGTAGTTTTTTATTTTTCCTAATGGGAGCAATAAAATGTACCTTTATGTTACAGGGATGAGATAAAGCTATGAATGTAAAGTGATAAGAATAATGCCTGATGCAAGTTAGGTAGCTTGTTATAAAGTAATGTATGTAAATCACCAATGCTTAGGACATAGAAAGTATTTAATACATGCAACCTCCCTCCTTTCCACTTAAGAAGCCTTTATAGGGGCGCCTGGGTGGCGCAGTCGGTTAAGCGTCCGACTTCAGCCAGGTCACGATCTCGCGGTCCGTGAGTTCGAGCCCCGCGTCGGGCTCTGGGCTGATGGCTCGGAGCCTGGAACCTGTTTCCGATTCTGTGTCTCCCTCGCTCTCTCTGCCCCTCCCCCGTTCATGCTCTGTCTCTCTCTGTCCCAAAAATAAATAAAAAAAAAAAAAAAGTTGAAAAAAAAAATTAAAAAAAAAAAAAAAAAAAAAAAGAAGCCTTTATAATAATTCATATATGAAAAAGTGACAGGTGTGAAAGTGGGAAGGAAAGGTAGAATCCAACAAATATCATGAAAAAAAACTGCCTTGAGAATATATAATGTTTAAACAATAAAAAACAATAGAGCATATTTTGATCTATCCATCTGATAGACTTTTAGAAATATATTTTAAATCATGATTTTAAAGAGTATACAATAGCATGAGAATTAAAGAGAAAAAGGCGAAAAAAAGCATATATAACGTATAATCTCAGCTACGTAAAATGTATAGATAAAAGGAAAAATGAGATTCCCGTAAGTATTTTAATTTATTAAAATATACTTTTAAAGGTATGGTGTGACAAACTGGCAAGGCATTGAAATAAGGGACTGAATAAGAGAAAGAATCAAAGATGAGTTCATATTCAGATCTGCAGACC
This sequence comes from Panthera leo, assembly GCF_018350215.1. Lineage (NCBI taxonomy): Eukaryota > Metazoa > Chordata > Mammalia > Carnivora > Felidae > Panthera > Panthera leo. The sequence continues at coordinate 125,609,893 of NC_056682.1, read as the reverse complement.
AATCGGTTCTGTACATTATTTGGCTGTATGGCTATTTTTACATTATATTATTTTCTTATGCCACATGAGGACTTCAGGTCAATCAAATTGTTTCTTATTGCTGTATTGTCAAAAGAGCTAAGGTAGAGTCACAGAGGAATCCCTTAACCCTCTTATGGCCAATAGATAAAAACCCATTGCTAATACCGATAAATGAATATCAAACATTAATCAAACATTATCAGTCACTAACTTAAATTTACCATTGAAGTCCTTTATGGCACTTATGCTGTAGAAGCAGGTAACTAAATAATAAGCTGAAAACTCAATTATACTACAGATACACACTACACATAATGAGGCTGTGATTCCAAAGAGATTGATCAGAAGAGGGAGCGAGTACCTTACAAATACCTTGAGGTGGAAGATCGTATAATAAAGAGTTAAGTTAATAAATGAAGATTTGATGTCTACTATGATGTTCTCTGATCTCAAAATTAGTATTCTGAAGTATTGCTTCCTACAGTAAATTGGAAGTGAACCAACTAATATGTTTTCTAATTAATTTGTCCTTTTAAAGTGTGATGACAACGGTGAGCACTTCTGGCTTGCCGTTGCCTTCTGAAGCTCTATTAAAAAGAAGGTCAATGACAGTTCCAAATTAAATCTTGGCAGAAAGTTGTGAGTATAATATTTCTAGAGGAAGTGTTTTCCGAGTTGGCTGGAGGAAGATGAATGGTTTCGCTGATTTTGTCTGAAGTAATGTTGATCTACATCAAAAGTAGATTTGGGTTAGATTAGGCTCCAACTAACTTTTCAGGCCTAATGAAAACAAACAGATAAAAAAAAAGATTTGGGTACAAACATACGTTCTCAAGATCTATGTGATTTCAACCTCTAGGAATTACCTGAATTGGGAACAATCAGGTGACCCCCGAGAGAGTTGAAGGTGCCAAATGCAGTACAGGATGGATCCGTCTGCCTTGCTAGACTCTGATTCTTCACGTTGAGCGCCTCATTCTCCAACAAAGATTGGGTCATCTGAGGAGACAGCTTTGATGCAAACTCAGACAGGTCATCTTGAGGGGTGACAGCACCGGAAGTGTTGTACACTTTGATTTTCAGGTTGGGCAGTGGATCCAGAATTGGAGAGTTGGTCATTGGGATTTTGTCTGAGACATCATGCAAGGCATAGACAGGTCCTCTATACATGGCGGCAGCTGATGTGAGGTCTGGGGGTACCACCAGGAGATCTGAGTCAGAAAGAGAAAGGAAGTCCATTTGCATTCTCCATTCAGGTAACTTCTACTAATCAGGCTCACCTTGGTACTTTCTGAGCCAAACACAAATGAACAAATGAATATTCGAGATGTTTAGACTCTAAGGTTCTGTTGAAAACAGGGCAATGAGATAACTACAATCCATTTTTTTATTGGCTACAAATTAGGAGACGAGTTCATTCTGTATTTTGCCTTGAAGTCTACTCATTGTTCCTAAGGTATTTAGCTATTTCAACAGATTGAATTCGAAGACAGTGATCTGCATTCAATGACTTAGGTAATAGTTTTCCTTGTCTATACTGGATTTGAGGTCATCTGTAGACCACTATATTCATAGCTATGCAAGCTGTATTGTCAAAAGGCAAAAAAAAAAAAAAAAAAAAAATGGACGGGGATGTAGGAAATCAGTCAACCAATCTGTGTATTCTTTTAAAGTAAAAGTTTAAAAGTATGACATAGAAACCTTTTAAGACAAAAAAATGATTTGTGCATCTTGTCACCTCTAGTTTGTTATATGAATGAAGTCAACAGAGTAATGACCCTGATTTTGTCTGAAGTAATGTTGACCCAAATCCATGTCTTTATGGAGCTAATGCTCTGGCTAAACTACATGACTTGAAAGTCCGCGATTTTGGCACCACACAGGGATGCTGGTCACATGCATACATCACAGGTGTGGAGTGCAACGTTAACTGACCTTGTCTCGCTGCCTTGATGTTCACAGGCTGAAAGCCTCCATTGAGCGCCGAAGAGTCAATAATATCAGACTCAAAGTCACGATGATTCTTGCGATACACAAATAGGGCCACAACTACAGAAATGGCCAGGCAAACTATCACAGCTATCACAATGCCAACATACAGAGCGACATCATCTGAATCGGGAGCAGCTGGAGAGGACAAGGAAACATTGGACCAACTGCTTAGAGAAATTTCCCACAGATCACATACATATTGTCGGTAATTTTTTCCGACATTTATTGCCTTTTTTATAGGTTAATTTCAAATCTATTTCAAAAGCTATATAAAACGACTGTGGCCTTTCAGTGGAAAATTATCTCTGATTTCTTTTTGTTTCTCACTCTGCATCTACCCACCCACTAATCTATCTTAAATTGGGCAGCATAACAGACCATTTATTAGAAGGCATAAAAAGAAACTGGAACTAAAACCATCCCAACCCATAGGGGAAAAAAAGTTCATTACTAATTTCAGGTGGAAAAGTTTGGAAGGCTGCTTTGAATTCACTGATAGTTCTCTAAAAAAATAAACATCAATATCCTGTTAGAAATATCTGGCATGTTCTGAATCTGTATATTTATTGAATCAGAATATGTTTTTAAGTATCATTCAAGTCAAAAGGTTACTTCCCACAAATAACATTCTTCTCACTTTCCCCTAAATCAGTGAACAGATGGGTGAGAACGGTATATGTAACTAAGCAAAATAAATACTAGGAGCAAACACATTGGATTTTAAAGATGTGCTTTCAGAAGATTTGGAGAGCAGAGGTCATTGTTGATAACACCAGACTTTTGATACAGATTCAGTATTACCTCTGAGAACTATGAGGGTCTCATGGTCTCTGGTCAGCGATTTACATTTAGCCACTTGTTACCGAATCAAAATGTCTGTATGGTGCAGAGTAAGATAAAGGCCTGGTTCAGTGATCATAAAGGTCAGACTACCCTAGAAGGCAATTGAGCATTTGACCAACACAGTGTGCAATCGGTCGGGAGATCTGTTTCTGGGTAAAGCAAGAGGGCAATTCCTATAAATGTTCATCTTGCCTTGGGGGCATAGAACATACTTCGCTCCAACTGCAAAAGGTGATAGAAGCTGATAACTGAAACAAAACGAACAAGATTAAACCTTTCCAGAACCCCACAGACACCTTTAAGTCTCTGTTTTTAGTATTTTGTGACCCACAAAAATTTTCAGCAGAGGTAACCAAAGTTTCTCCACTCACTATAAAAGAGGTGATTTTACACTGGTATTGCAAATAGTCAAGAACAACCTTTTTGTGCTCAATTTTATATACACGTGCAGTTTGGAGGAAGGGAGTTTTCAGATATGTGAGTCCCATGGCCTCCTAAAAGCTGAAGAGCCCCTATTCTGTCCACTACGACTCACAGCCACATAGTTTATGTAGGGGAAATGACTCATCGTTTAGATTGCCAGTGGCTCACCCAAACTCTTGTGTCACGGTTTCTTTGACACGTTGACAGTTTAAAGGGATTCCCTGTTAGAAACTGCTCTCTTTCAGCATTTTGTGTTTAAATATACTCTATGTGAGAGACATTTCTTTTTTAACTATTATCTTTCCCAAAGTTTCCAGAATATCAACTTTTCCATCAACTAAGTCAATATTGACAGATCTTTCCAGAATTCTAGTGACAGCCCAAACACTCTTGGTTGTATGAGCACTGCTTTCCAAGGGCTGACCGGACGTTGCTGCTGGGTAATATCTGAGGTCCTGCAGCAGTATTCTGAACTCCAGCCAGAACATTACATCTAAATCCTTAGGGTTTTACTTTATCAGGCTGTAATTACTTACCCAACATTCGTGCTTCCTAACTCAACAGATCTGCATTTTCTCAACCCTTTACTTTTTAGCATTTGAACCCGGCCCTTTATTAGATCAGCACATTTCATGATATGGTTTGTCAGCTATTGGGACTGAAGCTTTGAATGGTAGACTGATAGATTTTAAAGCTGGCAGAGGCTTGAAATGACCCTTCTTTCTTCTCCTCGGTGGTGAAAATCTAATTTGTTTTTCATGTTAGAATATATTAGGCGCCTATTTCCTGTGTGCACATCTGTGATCTAAAGAAAGGTAAACTTGAACTGGGGGCAATAACGTTAAATGATTATTCAGCAACATAAAAACTAAACATCAAACTTACAAGAAAATCCATATTCATTCTGGGTTCGCTGTTCAGTTGAGATAGGATAAAGGAAACCTTGAAAAGAACAAAAAAATGAAACAAAAATGGGAACAAAATCAAATTAATGAGGGAAACAAAATAAGAAGCATGAAAAATGGTTTAATTAAAAGAAAAGGAAAAGAAACCTGTGGTCCTTTAAAATTCTGGTTCAGTACAGAATTATGATTTTGCATCTCCTGTCTGCTCTGGAGCCTTACCAAGAATTAATAAGTAGGCAGATTGAATTTCAGAGCAAAACTGGTCTCGAGTCACTAACTTTGGAGTGCTTAAAGTCTTTCTTTTATTGAGCATAAACTCTAATGGATCTAATTTATTTCAGACATCAAGGGTCATTAGCATAAGGAAAATCTTTTTTCCTTATCCCTGCCATATGCTTTAATTCCCAGGACATATTCAGTAAGGCTCTAAGCAGTTTTTTCTTTTCTTTTTTTTATTTAATCATAACAGCTTGCTCTTGGTCTAATAGAACTAAAGAAGACCTGTCATCATTGGTCAAAGGTTAAATACCCATTTGCTGAGCTGAGCTGAGCTGAGCTGAGCTGAGCTGAGCTGAGACCACCCTTCCTCCCTCCATCTCAAATCCACCTTTTGGATTTTTGGTTGTTTCTTGTTCCTCCGTTTAATAGGAATCCAATAGGTTTTGCCCAGGGACTGAGCAGTTTCTCAATGCAACGGAAACTGGATGCTTTTTATTTGAAATCACTCAAAAATCAATAGGGCCTAGAGGTTATAAGGTTATTTATTTCAGGGCTTCAGAGGAATAGTGTAAATTGGGAAAAATAAAAACCTCATCTCAACAATAAATGCACAGGTAACACTAGCCTTTTTTATTTTTCTTTCTTTTGAGTATATTCTAAGATATGAAGGAAGATGATGGTGATGATGATGATGATAAAAATAATGTCAAGAAGAAGGCTGGGGAAACATTTTAAAAATGTGGAATACAAATTTAAAACTTTTAATATATAAAAATTTAAAGGTATAACTTATAACTGGTACCTCCAGTTTCCTAATATTTAATATTCTATAACATATGAATTGATCAAATGATACAGCGCCATTTGGATTAATCAAATGAAGATGACACGAATTAAACTTCCTAGTAATGCTCAAGGGCAAAAACTGTAGAGAATCTGCAAGAATCACAATTAATTTGCTCAAAATTAAAGGTCTGTAATGCTCTAATACCAAAGGTAACTCTAAATCGTGCCTTAGGTAGATCTTCTGTAGTTTGCAGAACACTCAGCTCTTATAAGCTATTTACCTATTTGGGGAAGTAATTCAGGAGAAACATGCCGTGCTACCTTAATGAAAGAGAGGTTTGCTGTAGCACAGACAAGTTTGCTCTGAATTAATTTTTAATGCTTTATTTTAGAGCAATGATTGCAACCTCCTACTCAGTTTTATAAATATTATATTTCTTATTCCAGTTGTCTGAGTCCATGTATTAGGTTTGATTTTCATTTTTAAACACTTCTGTCTAGTAATAACCTTTTTCCATTTGTATTCTGTGAACTCAGTAAAAGGACATCTGGGACATATACAGGCACTAGAAGAAAGGTTATTTATTTTGAAACCTAAAGATGTAAGACAATATGAGTTCACTGCTAGCAGAGGAGAGGAGGTAACTGATGTCATCATTCTGGTAGGGAAGGTATTAAGGAGAGGGGTGTCAAAATATTCATTTCTTGCAGATTAGAGGGCCTGGCAACAACTGTAAAATAGGATATCTGGGGATGGTCCGTTGTTCATCTTGAAAATTTTGATCACAATCAGCATGGGCCTGCTGGAGTACGCAGAAGAATTGTATCTGAGAGAGGGAGAACAGAGATATAACATGGTCTGAAATTTCTCCCTGTGAGGCAGTTCTGGGTTTGCCTTGGCTTTTACCTCTACTTCCCAACAGAACGCCTGTTTTTGAAAGCAGACCAAGGAATAATAAATAAGGAACTTTATAATTTTGCTTTTAATCTCAACTTTCCCATATTTATGTAGAGCTGGACAACTCAAAAATATTTTGGTAATTTATGGCATTCATCTGGGACTATATTTCATTCTAGGCACAGAATTGGAACTCATTCATTCATTCATTCACCTAACAAATACTCTTGAAGCCTATTATATACTGGGTTCTATTCTAGGCACGGGGTACAATGACAAACAAAAATGGGAAATGTCCCTGCTTGTGTTCTAGTTTAGCGGAAAATAAGTAAAAATAATAAATAAGATCAACTCAAATGCTGAAAAATTTATTTTAAGAGATAGAAAAAAAGAATGTCATGTGATTGGAGATAAAGGGATGACCACCTTAGGATTTCAGGGAGCAATTTTTTGTTGAAATGGGATTTGAGCTGAAACTTGAACGTGAGAAAGAATCAGCCAAGTTGAAATCATGAGGGACTGATGCTCCTCAAAGAAGGGCCGTGAATGCAGAAGTCCTGACATAAAAATGGAGGGGTGCCTGGGTGGCTCAGTCAGTTGACCATCAGATTCTTGATTTCGGTTCAGGTCATGTTCTCACAGTTTGTGGGATCGAGTCCCATGTTGGGATCTGTGCTGACAGTGCACAGCCTGCTTGGGATCCTCTCTCTCCCTCTCTCTCTGTTCCTCTCTCTCTCTCTTTCAAAATAAAATAAGTAAACATTAAAAAAATGGAGTGGGTGGAGGGAAGCGATTGAAAGGAAAAGGGAGGAGGCAGGCTCAGAGGGGTGAGGGGTAGCCAGGTCCTGTAGGCCTGGTGGGCCAGGATGAGGCATTTTGATTTTATCCTAAATGAAATACAAATCCCATGATCAAATGTAATTTTGAAAAGATTGTTTTGGTTTTCCTATAGGTAATGGAGAGCAAAGGGAGCAAAGTGACAGGGCTTTATGGATGGTTTCTATGACACGTGGCTTGGGAGATGTCTATCAATAGGTGTATCAATATAGTTGATAAAGTGTTTGCTTTGAGGTTGTTCCAAAATAAAATAGAAATTAAGAAAAAAAATGGAAGTCTCACCACTAGTTATTCCTCATAGCCATTTAGGGCCAATCTAGCCAAACTGTTATTTTCCTACATGGGGAAATTTAAAACAGACCAGAGCATTAAGTATACCCACTAATGGTTCAACACCCCAATTTATTCTGTTATGGAAACACTGATAAAGAGTTTTTGGAAGGCAACTCTATAAAACTTTTTCCATCCTTTTCAGAACACTTCTGCAGCTACAGAACTAAAACATCACTTAGGAGGCTGGAAATCAGAAAAGAAGGGGATTACTGTTCCATCCCCTAAACGAGGGGAACACAGAATCACTTTCTAGAGTTTGTTTTTATGCTTCTCCATCTGATCCGTCTCTCACGGAGCAACAGGGGACATTTTCCTCGGCTAATGAGGTGACCCTGCTGAGAGCGGTCCTAGCAATAATGAAAAATAACATCTCTGGCAGAACACAGTGCAAAATAATTGTTTTTCGTGTCCCAATCAACAGCCTGGTTCATAAGTTAGGGATTTCAGTTAACTTTCCTATTACTTGAAAGTAAGGCCATCTGAAAAGGCACCGGAGCTGCTGGCCAAGGCAGTGAAATGGAGCTTTTCATTCTCATGGACTTCAGATTACATCCTCGCTCTGCCGTTTCCTTAGCTGTGAGAGCTTGGTCAAACTGTTTCACTTCTCTACGTATCAGTGTTCTAATCCATGGAAGAGGACACGGATCCTTACTCCCACAGAACTGTGGAAAGGAGAAATGAGACTTGTAAAGGGCTGATACACTGCAAGCAATTGATAAATGACAGCTCTATCAATGTCATTAGGATGTACACTGTAGGAACAGTAAGACTCTAGGTTCTTTTTTTAAGAAAGATTTTTTTTAAATTTTTTATTTATTTTTGAGAGAGCAGGAGACAGAGAGCAAGTGAGCACACACACGCATGCGCGCGCACACACAAATGGGGGAGGGGCAGAGAGAGGGAGACACAGAATCTGAAGCAGGGTCCAGGCTCTGAGCTGTCAGCACAGAGTCCGACGTGGGGCTCGAACCCACGAACTGTGAGATCATGACCTGAGCCAAAGTTGGATGCTTAACTGACTGAGCCACCCAGGCGCCCCAAGACTCTAGGTTCTTAAAGGGATTCTATTTGTAGAGTCAGCTCAGCCCATTATTTAATGAGTGACGTTAGCGAATGTGTTTGAATTGCAGGTTCCCTAGTTATTCCAGAGACAAAGAGCCCAGTTTTTGTGAGAAACCATAAGCAATGCACTTTTTAAAGTAGTGTATAGTCTTTCATGCTCTCCTATGAAAGAGGTTTATGGCCTTTGTGGCTTCTGGCATCCATGCAGTGGCATGTTTCAGAGGCAAATTTCCAGGGCCAGAGTGCAACTTGATGCTAAAACAATTTCTCAACCAGAGGTGGTGCCACTTCTAAAGTGGGGGGGAGGGCGGTGTTTGGAAACGGGGCAGGGCTGGTATGTTTTGGTTGTCATAATGATTAGGGCGTTGTTTATGGTATTTAGTGAGTAAGGGCCAAGGATACTGAATGTCCTGCAATGGGAGGAACAGCCTAAAGAAGAACTGTCTGGAACAAAACTCACCTCCATCGGTAACAACTTCCAAAACCTTCTGTCTTGGACTGAAAGATGGAGCAGAGGCCCCGGGCTCAGGGGAGGATGCAGGACTTGCCCCACTGGTTGTGGGAGCCCGAGTAACTGCACCTAGGGGAAGACACCCCCACAGCAGTGCTTCCGCCATGGGAGATGCTCGTGATCTACGACCTTCTTTTTGTTAAATGTAATTTTAAAGAACATAGATCTTTCAATGGAGAGATTTTCCTGATCTGGGAGAAAAGAGATTAGAAGAAGTCTGATTGTGGAGAGAAACTTTAAGTGAATTCTGAAACTTGAAGCAAGTTGGAAACAGTTTGAAAACCGAAGCAAGAGTAGGATGCTTTTTTTTTTTTTTTTAAATTTTTATTTGTTTTTGTTAGAGAGAGAGAGAAAGCACGTGAATGGGGAGGGGCAGAGAGAAAGGAGACATAGAATCCGAAGCAGGCTCCAGGCTCTGGGCTGTCAGCACAGAGCCCGATGCAAAGCTCGAACCCACAAGCTGTGAGATCATGACCTGAACCGAAGTCAGGACGCTTAACTGTCTGAGCCACCCAAGCGTCCCAATAGTTAGATGTCTTGAAGAGTTAATGAAATGCTCCTTATTCTAGGAAACATCTTGTAATTGCTCAAGACACCATTTTAGGGGTTATTTAGTCCAACCTTTTTCAGATTAGGAAACTGAGTCCCAAAGGTGAGAAGTGATATTTTAAAGTAAGCAGAAGTGTTGAGATTAAAATTTGGCTTCCACTCAATCATCAATTATGTGGACAGTGTGCAAGTTATGCATTGTAAGACTCTCCGTGGCTCCATTCACAGCTGTGTGGGCTGTAGATATGGATTGTTAATATAACGGTTTTCCAGCTGATGGTGGTAAAGTGACTTGGGGAAGGAGTGACTTTTTCTAATTCTCACAAGCTCATCCTCTAAACTAGAGGTGGGGTTGCCCATATTTTTCAGCTGATGTCCAACTATTATAAAAGATGAGAACCCATGCCCAAGTATCTTAAAAAAGGAAGTGAACTTTCCTTGGTTTTATACTGTAGGAAGTAACATCAAGTACTTATCCTTAAGTACATGGCTCATAATCATGTAATAATATGTCTGAACATAGCCTATTTGGTGTGTTTAAATTTGGGAAATTTCAGAAACAAAGCCAGAAACTATACATAAATCTTCATTTCTCAAATAAACAGCAACAGCTTTGATTTTTCTACTCTTTTAAAAAATTTTCTTTTCATGTGATCGAGATAATAGACAAGAGCCAAAATGATGATGAATTTATGATTAGTTTTTTTTAAGAAAGATAATATAAACTGTTTTTATAAGTAGTATACTAAGAGAAAAATTATCAAGCAAATATGCTGATGTGAGAAATGTCAGGACCTCTGAGCATCACCGGACAGATTTAAATTCATCAAAATCAAGACTATGCCCTTTTTTAAAAAAAAATTTTTTAACGTTTATTCATTTTTGAGAGACAGAGAGAGACAGATCATGAGCGGGTAAGGGGCAGAGAAAGAGGGAGACACAGAATTGAAGCAGGCTCCAGGCTCTGAGCCTACAACACAGAGCCCGACGCAGGGCTCGAACCCACAAACCGTGAGATCATGACCTGAGCCGAAGTTGGATGCTCAACTGACTGAGCCACCCAGGCACCCCAAGTCTATGCCCTTTCTAACTCCCAGGAGTTAAAACAGATCATTGATTAGAATTTCCTATCCTAACCCCTTTCTATCTGCATACTAAGGAGCCAGAGCATCAAGTGGTGAAGGGACTTGCCTAACATCACAAGGCTGGTGAACCAGAAAAGCAAGGGGCAGATCCCAGTTCTCCGGCAATAGCCTCAACAGTCTATGTAAGTACTGTCCAGGCATTAATTAGTAAATTCAAATGAGAAGAGACAAGGATGTAATAGAAAAGGGCTTGATATGTTCATGGATTAATTTGCAATTCAGTTGTTGAATGAGGTAATGCTAATTATTTAAACTCTAAAACACCTCTTCATTGGAAACATTATCATCGATATTCATGGGAAAGGCTAAAATAAGATTTTCATGCCTAAATGAAGCAACTTCCAGGCTACACCTTTTGTTTCAAGAGTGGGGCAAGCTAAGAGGCACGCTGAACTTGGGAGTTTCGACTCTGATGTAGTTGGAGAACCATGCTAGAATGATGGAGCTGTTAATGTATGATAATCACATTGTATTTGGCACAAAATGTTACAATAAGTAAATATTTAAAGAAGAAACATCATTCCCTTCAAAAAGATGCCAACAGGAAAAAGGAATAAACACCAATAATTGCAGGGACACTACACATCAGAAGAAAATCATATTTTAAAACAACAAAAGCTGACAACCACCTGCTTCCAGCATCCAAGAGCCCACGTGAAAAAAAAGGTTTAGTACGACCAGAGCCAGATTTGGGTTCTTACCTTGGCCCTTATGCTAACTTGTGGGCTGTTTCAATTCTATGCCTCGATTTCTTCTTTTGCAAAATAGAGTTCTTATTAGAGGATTAGCAAAGGTTTGTAAGGTTATTTGTAAGGTTATTATTTGTAAGGTTATTGTTGTAAGGTTTTTATTATTTGTAAGGTTATTGTTATTTTTAAAATATTTTTATGTTGAGTTTAATTAAATTGAAACAAGTCATTTTGCTTTAGGTTGGTCAGCAGATCCAGTAGCTTGGAGTCAGAAGCAACTTATGCCAGGGCCTGAAGTCAGTACATTAGATGGAAAGTGAATAAAATTAAAATTAACTCTGAAATTTCTTGAAGTTAAAATATATATGATGCAGTAATTTTTTTAATGGTTCAGTAATTTTTATGCCCTCCAAAGTTTGAGAACCCCTGAGCCGGATTTAAGGAACACTCTAAAAGGAAAGCCTAGATGTAGATGTCTGGGAATTAAAACTCTCTCTTCAGATTTGCTATCAAATCTCTAGCCAAAAAGGAGATAGATGGAGTTTTGTAAGGTGTTCTTGCTTGCCCTCAAGATTTTTTCAATATATTTCAGTATGGAGCTGCTTCTATGACCTTAATACATGTAAATAGATTTTATGACATCACCAGGATTAACTAGAATGGAGGATTAATTAATATCTTACAGGGGGGCTATTATGAAAGTTATAAATATGATGCAACTCAATTGTAGTTTATAATATCATTAAGTGTGCTCTATAAAAGTACATGTTTTTAAATCATCAAGTTTCCGGTTAGTTTTAGCATATTTATGTATCTGAAGTATACCAAACCATTTCATAAGCTCTGTCCTCATTTTTACGATCCTAGAATTGGAAAAATCTTTTTTCCCCATGGGTTCTTCCCTCTCCTTGACCTGGCTGCTTGGTCTTTATTTTTGCCAGTGGCTTTACACACAGCCAAGATATGTGATTTTTCTCACATTTCTTCTGATGCGAATGTTCATATTAAAAACCTCAAGGGCCATTCAAAACAAACATGTCCAGATTTTGTTTTTTTCCCTTTTAGGTTGGTTCTTATCTAGCAAGCCCATCAGGACTGCACTAATGATGTCAGAGGTCAGGTCTGTCAAAGACACTCATGGTCATTTATTATAATTTACCACTCTTCTGAGGGTTTATTCATTGACAGGGGCTTAAGGAACTCCAAATAAATGAATACATAAATCCTAGGACATGACAACAAAAATTGAAAAGAACATTTGCTTATCACTGATGTCAGTTATCTAAATTGCCGTGGTAATTCCCTCCCCCAGCCTTACAGGACAGTGCCTCAAGAAACTCATCTGCAGTCCTGTTCCTATGGTAACAACCACGCCCTTCTGAAATTGAACAGCAGGGAATTAACATCTCAGGATGTAAAAGCCTTATCTCATGACTCACAGTAGTTGAAGAAGAAACGTCTGAAATTTCACCCAGCAGTTGAGTAAAATCAAACCCACAGATCAGCTGCCTAAGTGTTTTTAATGCAATAGACCCTATGCTCATCAATGCTTCTGAAGAAGAATAAATTATCAAATTCAAAGGCGATGATGCTGTCTGTAATCTATGGTAGGGGAGACACATCTGACAGAAAAAGTAAAACGAGGAAGAGTCCTGAAGCAAAGAGGCTGATCTGTAGTATACATCACTCTATCTGCTGGATTTTTAGGCAAAAGGAAAACGTAAGCAAAAGCCCTGGCTCTGGACCTTCGTGACCTTGAAGGAATCTACGCTTTGCTGTGGTCATGAAACGTGGCACCCTTCTTGATTCCCTGGAGTTTCCTTTCCATCCTAGAAGCTGAAGACCTTGCACTTGTCCTCTTCCACTGATTTGTTTGGGTCCCCACAGGTGTTCAGCAGGTTTCTGTGGGCTGAACTTTCTAACCACATCCCTGCTTTCAAAAACAGGAAAATGTTTTACCAGAAAGGAAAAACGCTAAAGCAAACCACACTCATGACACCGGAGACGGCAGAGCACTGTGCTGGGCAGCTAGTCCACGTACAGAATATTTATTTGCCAGCTGGGACACCACGCGTATCAAGGATTATACAAGCACAGCTATGACATCAACTGCTTCCAAACTGTAGATAAAAGCACTCACTGTCTGACACTCACATTATGCTTTCCTATCAAATTGCTGTGTTGACAAGAATCTCACTGAAAACTGACTAGTACCTTCTCAAATGCCTGCCGTGGCGGTTATAAACACATCATTCTAAAGTCAAAAAGAGACTATTTGTAAGGTAAAGTATTTCCCCACAATAAATGCACCTAGGATTCTGAAGGTCCTGGTATGCAGTGTGTCCACACCACAATTTACAGAGTTCTGCCACTTTGTCTGTATGTGAGAATTAATGGAAGAGCTGTGTTACATGCAAATTTTTTAATGGGTAGAAAGTGCTAAATTTGCAGACTGCATAACATTTTAATTTCCCAAAGTCAGGGAGTTCACTGGTGCAGACACAATTCTAGGCAGTTCTTATTTGTAAATTGCTATTTTAAATTTGTCTACTGTGCCATAAGCTCTCGTCAGAAAGAAGAAGTAATTCTAAATTCAGATTTGAGCTGTTACACATCCCGATGTGGGACTCCAATCTTCATATGGGATTAAAAACTAAAGTCCATAGCTCCTGCCATGTAATTATCGGAGTATGTTCATAAATATAGATATATAAAACACTACTTCTGGACCAAGCTGCATATATAGTTTTGGATTGCTGTTTTCTTTTCTTTTCTAAAATGTTTATTTATGTATTTTTGAGAGAGAGAGAGCGAATAATTGTGGAGGGGCAAAGAAAGAGAGGGAGACACAGATGTAAAAGCAGGCTCTCTAGGCTCTGGGCTGTCAGCGCAGAGCCTGATGTGGGGCTCTAACCCAGAACCATGAGTTTGCGATCTGAGAGAAGTCAGAGGCTCAGCCGACTGAGCCACCCAGGTGCCCCTGGAGTGCTGTTTTCTAAAGGAAGAGGTAAGCATGGATTAAAGCATTATATGCCAACCATGACAATGTAGATCTTACTACAAATTTATTATAGAGATTATAAAAGTTAAGAGTAATTGTATTTCAACTTCAAAGGTAAATATTGTCATTGACTTATCATTTTTGGAGATTTTCAAGTGCTTTTTTCTTCTTCTGTATTTCTTTTTCTTTCTCTTTGTCCAGTGTTCTCTCAATCTCTCTGTCTCTGTCTCTGTCTCTCTTTCTGTGTCTGAAACCATTTTATATGAATCCCATTTCAAAAATGTACTGCAGAACCAGGGGCTGCTTTTATATAATTTTAGAAATGGTATAAAGAAACCTATATTTGCAGACAGCACAATGGACCTTCCAATACTGCCTTATGAATAACATACAGTATTCTATAGCATTACTAAGTAAAATCAGTGTAATCTGTTAAATTTCTCATATGGAGCATGTGTGTTTAGTTTTTTCAATGGTGAAAAACACACCAAGTCTACCCTTTCTTATTTGATATGATCCATACCATTTAGCATACCTAAGGTCTCCAGTTTTTCTTTTTTTAAAAATTTTTTATCTATTTTTAATGAACAATGAGCTTATAAGCCAAAAAGGTCCAACTTCTTTCTGGAATAATTGATTCTGATGTCTTCCTTAATAATTTATTCCAGTGAAGTAACACAATTTTTGGAAGTTCTTAATTTGAATGTAGGGTCTCCAGGATAGGAACTACTTTTTCATCCCAATGAATGTATATCCAGTGTAACATATACATGATATACGTTACACTTCAGTATCAACTAATGTGTATGGATGGCCTAAAAAATTGAGTGGGGCTTCTGAAATTGCTTAAAGACCATGACCTTGTTTCACAAATGAAATTACACAGCATCACATAATGAATCCAATTCATCAAACAGTTTACGAATAAGTGTGCTTGCAAGGACAGAGTGATATGTATATAATAGGCAACTGGGAAATAATGTAAAACTATAATTCAGTTCCAAATCCCCATGTCTTTGAAATCCTTTTATTTATGCAATTGATTTACTGGCTATAAGTAATTCTTGCCACCCAGGGTTTTATACAACTAGGGTTTTATGTGAGTGTTTTATGCAAATACTATTTTGGTAATCAAATTTGAATTGAATCTAATTTGAAGCAAGGGGACCAATTTTCCAGGACAAGTCAGTGATATTGCTACATCTCAAATCCCAAGATTCCTGCTTCCAGGATCATGCAGTTGGTCTAGCCAATCTTCAACACCTCTTTTTTTTTTTTTTTTTTTAAATCATTTATAATTATAAACATAATGAAAAGCCAAGTATAAAGCAAATGGTGAATAAAAAGCACATTGAAAGAGAAAAAAATTACCTGTAATCTCACTGGCTAAGTATAAATGCATACATTTTATTCATCTTTTTCCTGAGCTAACTTTTACATAGTTATGACTACATGCATGTATAAATCCATATTCTGCCTTTCCATGTTAAGCCATCATGAACATTTTAGTGGCTGTATGATATTCCATGTTATGTAAGTGCTCTAATACTGGATTTTCAGGGTTTGCATTTTTTTTTTACAATAAATTACAAGGAATTTGTAATATATTTGATATATTTGGCATATATCTTCTTAGGTTTTCATATTAATTGCTTAAAATGTATTCATTAAAGTAGGATTACTGGAACAAAGGGTATAAACAATTTATAATTTTTTTTAATATTTATTTTATTATTTTATTTTATTTTATTTTATTTTATTTTATTTAAAAAAATTTTTTTGTTTAACATTTATTCTCTTTTGAGAGTGAGAGAGACAGAGCATGAGCGGGGGAGGGGCAGAGAGAGAGGGAGACACAGAATCCGAAGCAGGCTCCAGGCTCTGAGCTGTCAGCCCAGAGCCCGACGCGGGGCTCAAACTCATGGACTGTGAGATCATGACCTGAGCTGAAGTCGGACGCTCAACCACTGAGCCACCCAGGCACCCTTATTTTTGAGAGAGAGAGAGACAGAGCGTGAACAGGAGAGGAGAAGAGAGAGAGGGAAACATGGAATCTGAAGCAGGCTCCAGGCTCTGAGCTGTCAGCACAGAGCCTGATGCAGGGCTCGAACCCACAGAAATGTGAGATCATGACCTGAGCCTGAAGTCCGATGCTTAACCGACTGAGCCACCCAGGCCCCCCTAGGGTATAAACAGCTCTTAACCCATATTGTCAAGTGGCTTCCCCAAATAATTATAAAAGTTTATATTCCCATTTAACAAAATATAAGAGACTCCACTTCACACATTTGTTAACATTTAGCATTGTTACACCTTTAAAATACTCAATAATCTTATAAGAAACCTCAAAGACTTTGATTAACAATTTCATTTGGCATTGGGGAAACATGTATTTTCTAAAGTGTCTTAAACACAAAACTAGGAATGCGAGAAACAATTTAGAAAACTTGTGATTAATTATTCAATAGAAAATTAAACATTCTAAAAACTATAGAGTCTAAGAAAAACAAAAACCTAAATTAAAACTATGAGTAAAACCAATCTCTGATCTGTATTATTTAGGAATAATGGGAGATGGAAGTGAATCAACAATAGCCCAATTAAATAGTCAACGCTATTGACTGAACATTTTATTTATCTATATATTTTTAATGTTTATTTATTTATTTTCAGAGAGAGAGAGAGAGAGAGAGAGGGCAAGCAGGGTAGGTGCAGAGAGAGAAGAAGACAGAGAATCCCAAGCAGGCTCCACACCAGGAGGAATTGATGTGGGGCTCGAACCCACAAACTTTGAGACCATGATCTGAGCTGAAACCAAGAGCGGGATGTTAACTGACTGAGCCATCCAGGCGCCCCTAACTGAACATTTTAAAATAAAGTTTGAACTATACTCTAAGTTCTACTTCTTATCTTTCATATCTTTATGAATTTAAGTATAATCCAGTATAAAACCAGATTTTCTACTACAATTTTGAACTTCCATTAACAAGTAAATTTATTTTTACTTTGTTTTAATGTTTGTTTATTTATTTATTTTTGAGAGAGAGAGAGAGAGAGAGAGAGAGAGAGAGAGTGCAAGTGGGGGAGGGCCAGAGAGAGAGACACAGAATCCGAAGCAGGCTCCAGGCTCTGAGCTGTCAGCACAGAGCCCAAGGCAGGGCTCAAAGTCACAAACCACAAGATCATGATCTGAGCCAAAGTTGGACGCTTAACCAACTAAGCCAGCCAGGTGCCCCCTTAACAGGTAAATTTAATTCATTTACATTACTACCCTTGATATATGATGATCCTTGGTATATACAGTCTCTTTTTAAATTTTTTAAAAAAATCTTTATTTATTTTTGAGAGAGAGACAGAGTGTGAGCAGGGGAGGAGCTGAGGGGAGGGAGACACAGAATCAGAAGCAGGCTACAGGCCCCGAGCTGTCAGCACAGAGCCCGATGTGGGGTCTGAACTCACAGAACCGCGAGATCATGACCTGAGCCAAAGTTGGATGCTCAACCGACTGAGCCACCCAGGCGCCCCGATACCATCTTAATTATTGTTTTCATTTACCGTATTTTTTCTTTTTTCTTGTTCATTTCCTGCCCTTAAAAGTCTCATTTTGAATTTACGAATTCACCTTTTATCTGTCAGTATTAATATTTTAACTGGTAAACTTGAATCTAACTATATGGAAATTAGAAACATTTAACTTTGATCACACTTTCCCATATGCTGTGTTAATGTTGTCCATAACTTAGTTTCTTATTTTCATTTTATTTTCTGCCCCTTAATTGGTCTCTCTCTTGTTTTTAAAAAATCAATTTCTGTTTACAATATTTTTAGTAGTCTACTCAGTGAGAGTTTGTGAGTAGTAAGCCTTCTCCATCTTGATTGTCTGAAAAGCTTTTTAATTTTGTTTTCTTCAGCAATTTGGATTTTCTCATTCTATTTTACATGTGTTTTTACTTCCCTTTTATAAAATCACTTACTTTATCTTCCCTGTATTCTGAGATGTTTCATAAGCTCTTCATTCCAGTTTACTAATTTTCCCTCCAGCTTTATCTAAAATTGCCTCTGATCCGATTTTTAACCTCCCCCTGAGTTTTAACTTTCAATTATGTTTACCTTTCTAGGCATTCCCTTTGATTTTCCCCCTAATCTGTTTACCCTTTTTTACATATTCTATTCTTGCATTTGTGCTTATATTCCTTTTAAAAATACAGTTTGTGTTTTTCCTTTTATTTACTTTATAATCTCATTCAGATTGTTCTGTGTCCATGTTATGAGAACACTAACTCAACTCTGATGCATGCTCTCTCTTGCAGCAGACTGTTCCCTTGGGTGCTGTGAAACTGTGTATTGTAATCTCATTTTCAGGCTTGGGCTACTTTTGTCATAGACCAATGCACTTGGGTTGTGGGAAAAACTCAACAGAATGGCTTGTTGTTTGCTTCTGCTGGTACCCTAGAAATTTCACCAATTATGTTAATTACTTATCTTTTGTTTTTTAGTCCTTTAGTACTATTGTATCTTAGATTCCGTGGCAGATCTGGGTGTAGTATTGTGGTTTTACTATGGGTTTTATTTAAGTGAAGTCTTAATTTTTATTTTCTCTGCCATGAATTTTCCTGTGGCTTCCCTGGGCTGGTGGGTAAAAAAAAATCTAGTTATTTTTCATGGTGGGAGCAGTCATTTATGCGACCCAGCTTTATTTAGGGCTCTAGCTTTCAACTCTTGGCCTCTGGCTTTTGCAAACCCAGGGCCTCTGCCTCTGTACCAAAACTAAGACTCTAGCTCCCAATCCTTAGGATCCACACCCCTGTCCAATGTCCTTCTGGATTATTCTGGTATCCACTCATGCAGTTACCCCTCTCATTTTGAGTTCCTACTTTATTTTGAGGATTTATCTTTCTTTTGAACTTGACTCATTCTCTCTCACACACATATACAGACACTCCATATGTGTGTATATGTATGTCCTTTAAGTTTTAATATTTTACCTAATATTTCTACATATTTTGAGTCAAAGGTATTTGTATTGATGGAGATGATTAAGGAAGAAATGTGACTGAATATGACTATTTTGAACACATTTCTGAATAAACATTGAGAGTAATATATTGTATATATGCCACATTGTTCTTAAGTATCAATGTGGCTTTTAAAATAAACTACCCTATATTATCTAGGCTTCTGAATTCTACTGATCTCTATTATGCACTCTGAATTTCTCCCACCTAGCTGTGTATGTCTACATATACATATATCTGAATCATCTGTATACACCTTCAACTAGGAATACAATTTCAGAGGTTGTATTGTATACTTTGTTGAGTGGTAACTAGCTTTATTTTGAGATAATATTGCAATATTGTTGAAAGGCTATTAATGCATTGAAGACACTAATTCTCCTAAAGTAAATAAATGCAAAATTATAATTCTTAATTGTCAAGTACAACTTTTTGGCTATCTTTTCTACTTCCAGTCTATTTCTTTCTTTTTAAGTTTATTTATTTTGAGAGAGAGAGAGAAAGTGTGCATGTGTGAACTGGGGATGACCAGAGAGAGAGAGAGAGAGAGGGAGAAAGAGAATCTCAAGCAGGGCTCTGCACTGTCAGCACAGAGCCCCATGCGGGGCTCAATCTCACGAACCAGGAGATCATGACCTGAGTTAAAATCAAGAGTTGGACACTTAACCAACTGAGCCATCCGGGCTCCCCATCCTATTTCTTAATTATAGACCACGTCTCTCTCGCAAGCTTGGTACTTTCACTATTAGAAAACCTTTCTTTTTCAAAATGAGTGCCAAGAGCAGTATTATTTCTTTGCAAGATTTTGGTGCAATGTTATGCCTGAAACACCCAGCTTACTGGTAAGTAGAAACTGTAACTTTCACTCTAGAATACTATAATTACACAGTGTAGCACTATCTTTGTGGTTTTTATCACTGAGGAAATCAATAGTACAGACTGCAATTTTCTGTTGC
Source organism: Panthera leo (assembly GCF_018350215.1). NCBI lineage: Eukaryota > Metazoa > Chordata > Mammalia > Carnivora > Felidae > Panthera > Panthera leo. The sequence goes on along the minus strand of NC_056682.1, from coordinate 125,589,708 downwards.
ACTAGAGTAGATAGATATAGGAGAGCAGATGAGTTTGACTTAGTAGGGGCTGTTACTATAGTAAATCAGAATTGTAAAAGGAGATAAACAGGTTTTTTTTATCTGATTTTAACCCAAACACTCAAATGTTTCACTCTAACAAGGGATCTGATAAAATTAAAAAAAAAAAAAAAAAAAAAAAAAGCAAACAACAAAACTCCTCATGTAGCCTTGTTCCTGTTCCTGATTTACATAATCACTTCACTGCCATCATTACTGACAAATACCCAATCATTAAACAAAAGGTTCTATAAATGCCATAGGAAACAAGCTAGATGCTAAAGGGATGCTATGTCATGAAAGTCTTAATTTGAATGTTTCATGTTTGTATTTGACAAATGTCATAATTTCATACGTGTCATTTTGTGTAACCAATTAAAGGCCCCAAGTTCCATCTTTAAGCATCGTATTTCTGGTTAAATAGGTTGCTTTGGGAATTTAAAAATATGCACAATAGAAGCAGTAGGTGTTAAATCACCCAAAGTGGAAATATAGACTTGAGAGAGGGAGAAAAGGAAAGAGATGAGAGAGAGACACACATGGAGAGAGAGTTCAAATATTGCCACCTTTTGATCACATGAATCAATTTGTTCACCACTAAAGGAAGGATATTAAATTATAAAAATATTTAAAAAAAGAATGACGTGGTGTGTGCTATGTTTTTATTTTAATCCTCAACTCAAAGTCACGCCTAGAGGAACAAACCCTGTATCTCTGGATAAATGGTTAGGAAAACAGCTATATTCTTTTCATTCTTGTATTTCTAACACAAACTTGGTGAGATGCACGGTAGCAGTCTGCAAATCATAACCAGAAGCTGTGCTTTATACTCAGCAGCAGCCAGTCCTCAAAGAATGCGACATACTGTGGACAGAAAAAGAAGAAGCCTGTTGGATTTTTATTCTGTGTCAGCAACATAATTACTTATTTGTATTTTAAGTAAGGTTTCTTTTTAAAGGTCCTTTTGTATATAGACCCTGGAAGGTAAACACAATTTCATAAATGTGGCGAAAGTGAAATATTTTATTCTTAAACGACAAACACAAATACATCTACACAAATATATTTGGTTGCCTGTATTCTGCAAGCAATTTGTAATGTGTTATAAGAAATGTCAACATCTGGCCGCTATTAGTTAAGATCCAAGGATAGCACATTGTTTGATCCATTCAGCCGCATAGGCGTGAGATCAGAACAATTCTTAATACCTTACTTCATGGTCATGTAAGATGGTAAATTTTGCACATCTAAGGGCTCCTCCATTAAAGGGGTAAGAGTTTGCAAGTATGGACATCAAACTATCAACTCATTAAGAAAATCTAAGAAACAAAGCCATGAAAACTGGGGGGGGGATATTTCTTCTATAGCACCCATTATATTCCTGGGCCAATCTTCTACACCTGGTTTTAAAATTTTTGTTTTATTAACATTATTTTCTTTGAACGAACATTAACACAAACCTCAAATTTTCAAGGGCTTGTGGACATGTTCCCACCAAGCATTTGTTGTAAATTGGTAAATTGCAGGACCATTTCCTGTCCTTTAGATATATTTTACATTCATGGACACTGGTTCAGTAACGGCCATGAATTAGGAATAAATAGCTTACTTTTTTGAAGTCATGTGATTCTACTATGAGTTGCTTAGGGTGCCCTTTTATGCATTCTAATAAAGCTGAGTAATGGCTCCCAGGTCTGGAAAGAATGATAGTTCCCCCATGGAAATGACTAACTCACTCTTTGCTCATGAGAAAGCAATATTGTGTATGTCATTTGTTAACCGGACAGTTATTATTCATTCAGTTCCTGGGAGATTAGTTCTTTGAATTCTGAGACAGAGCTACTATATTGGTATATTACTGCATTGTTTTTGTTGTTGTTCAGAATTCTTAATTTCTAATATTTCCCTCCGAGAAATTCAAATGGTTAAATATCAGGCCTCCCAACTGCTGTTTGCTCAAATAGACTTACTCTGCATGCACAGCCCATCAGTGCAGTTCTTGGATTGCAAGACGAGGCCATCACAGTCCTTGCCTCCGTTCTTGGGGGCTGGTGCCGTGCACTCCCTCCTGCGCCAGTGTGTGCACTCGGTCCCACAAGTAGACCACTTGCTCCATGAAGTCCACCTGCCATCCACTGTCACACACACACACACACACACACACACACAAAAACCAGCATAAGGTCAGAGGGAGAAGCAGCTGCTTGAGGGGAGAAGGGAGTAGAACTCAAGTATATAAAACGAAACAAAACAGAACAAAACAAAACAACAAAACAGAAAACTGAAGAAAATGTCCCATCAAGGAGTTCTGCATTCATGTCACCTGCTGGCAAGTAAGCACGCTCTACATGCATTGTCAGGGTTCTGAGAACTTTTCTTACTGGGTGTGTGACTGTTTCCTTACTGACCAAGCAAAGGAATGCTTAAAGGGACACACAGAAAGCAAAGTTGTCACCAGGAGCTGGTGAGGACTAGGAGGTACATAAAGGTAGATCATGATGGTGCCCTTTTCTCTATTAAAAGGGAAGCTTTTGGATTTTATATTGAAACTTAGGGGACGTCTTTTTGAACCCAAGATTTCTTTGCACATAGTGTCATGTGGTCAGTGCAAGTAAACCTGTGTAAGGATATGGAGAAGAGGTTGGTACAATGGGGATACATATATCCACCCAATGACCAATCCATCCATCCATCCATCCATCCATCCATCCATCCATCCATTTATCCATCCATATCTATCTATCTATCTATCTATCCATTCTCTATCCATGCCTTACTTTTTTTTTTTTAATTTTTTCATCCAGGCAGCTTGATGCTGTTCTGCAATGCTTTGCTGAAATGACTATATTATTTTCCACTTATTATTTGATGATTCCATTCCATTATTGATGATATATATATTTCTATTTCTATTTTACAATTAATATTTATACAGATTCCTAATTTTTTGCTGTGACTCAGTCATTTATAACTGACTAACTTTCTTTCTAATTTTTGTGTCTGACTTGTCAGTAATTTCAATGATACTAAGCTATCTCTTTTAAAAATATACAACTTAAATCCTAAGTTGAATAAATACATAGTAAGTCTCACTAAAGTCACACTTAAAATTCATTCTTAAGAAATTCTTAAATAAGATAACAATATTGAAAAGTGGTTAAATAAAAAGTTTTCCTGAAATACATAAGTAATTATGATTATCTAGAATTCAATATAAAACAGTGCCAAAAATCATTTATTGAACATCTAATATACACAATATCTTACACCTACATATTCATAAAAATTACATTAATTTTAATAACCTACACAGTTTGGAAAATCTATATGATTTCATATTCAAATTACTGTGTAAATATATTATGTATAATGCGTATGGAGATATAAACATGCCCATATGAAAAAAAATGATGAAAGCATCAATATTTCAATTATACAGAGTTGGCTGTATAAGCAACTCCCAGCTATTTGGAGAAAATACATTTGCTTTGACCTAAGCCAGCCCAAAGTTTACACACACACACACACACACACACACACACACACACACTTCTATCTCAACTCAAAATACTCAGTGCATTTTTAATTGTGGAAGTCAATATCTAGATAAAATATAAGAGACTACAAGGTAAATATTGAAATTTTAAACCTAGCTAAGTGTCAAGATTTGTTACATTAATAAAATCTCTCAAAGGATTCAGTATGGGATACTGTTTGGATATTTGAGAGTGGACACTTGGGAGTATAAAATATAGATTATATTTTTCTACGGTTCATTTCTACAACCCATCTCTGAGAAAGTTTCTTTAAGGGATGAATAAGACAAAAGGTAGGCAAGATAAAGGGACGTAAGGAGATTGTTTCTAAATCATGAAAGCACAAAAAAATAATAAAATAAAATACAAATAAATAATGAAATTGAAATATAACAGCTACCCAAGGAATGCACTAAATTTATGGATTATTTCAAAATAATTTTAGCTTAAATTTTCAATATATCATATAATTAAACATTTTAGTTGATTTTGGTTTTGATTTTGGCAATATTAACTTTAATTTGCCTAAGGATAAAAGCTGGTGACAACATGAGACAGCATCAGAAGATGGTCAGAAGCAGAGGGATGCAATCTTGCTATAGTTGCCACTGCAAATAACTCACAGAAATACACAACCAACATGTACAGATAATAAAGAGCTGACTGCATTGTATTTTCAAAACCCATTAGCCCAGGTGTCACAAAGCTTTGTCTTCTTTTTAATTCATTCCAAATGTTTTATTTGCCCTTGCCCAGAAACTGACACCAAATATCAAATATCTCAGTCTAAAACATATTCTGAATTTTAATTCCAATAATTTCCATGGCTGTCTGAAGATCAAGAGTTGTTATTCCTAAAATATGTGGCTTTCAGGGCTCTCCAAATCCCTTGAATTATAGAATCTATAATCTTGGCTCCAGCAGTTTTGTCCAGTAATAGAGAGGGATCATGTCCGTAAGTGTTTAATCTCACGTTTTATTCTATTTTGCATGTTTGGCTAATAAAGTTAAATACTGTTTGGGAGAAAAATACTTGATTTCTCAGCAGTGTAAGCATTCAATGGTATGATGGATAGAAATAACATTTATCACATATTCAGGTGAATAAGGCTTTGTTTATATCTCCTAAAACAATCCTAAAATGGGAGGATACATTTGGAACGCGAGCACTGTCTTATTTACCTGGGCATAAGGTGGTACAGGCTATTTTCTGCACACTCTGCCCTTCACAGAAGGCACCACCATTGAGTGGTGCTGGGTTGGTGCAGGTCCTTGTGCGTTTCTGATACCCTCGTCCACAGCGGCTATTACACACAGACCACTCTGTCCAGGTGGACCAGCCACCATTTACTGGAAGAAGGTAAATATAAAATTGAATCATTTGTGTGTTCATGCACACAGACACACAAACCATGCACAACACATAGACAAAAAGTCATCTGCTAAGTGACCATAAAACAATCTAAAATTTCAAAGATAGAAGAGACCTTGGGCATCATTTCATTCAGTTTTACTGCATAGCTGAGGAATCTAAGCATAGAGATAAATAAAATGAATTACCAAAATGTACTCACCTACTCAGAAGAGTATATAGAACCGTGTTCTATTTTTCTTGGCTACTGTTCTTAAAAAAAATACATTCCTCTTACCTAATCAAGCTTTAAAAATTATTTTTGACAGCTTATCTCAAATAATAAATGTTTACATCCTTATGCCAAGGTTGCAGGTGGATCTGAAGCATGAGAGCTGAATAAAATCATGTAGCTTTTTCTTAATAGATGATTGATTATTTTTCTTTAGCACATGTAAACTTTACAGCCTTTTAAGGACTTTTGGTCAGTTTCATTAATGCGGTGAACCTCGTTAAAAAATAAAGTCTTATATTGCTAGATTTTAAACTAATTGAGTAGCTATTTGATTGAATTGGCATTTAGTTTATGTAATTGAAATGGACACCTATTCTGTGTGTAAAAGTCAATTATGGTGTTTGATGGAGAGTTCAGTGTATGATTATAAAACCTACATTCTACTGCTATGTTCACTATTTACCGCCGGAGATATCCCTGTAGAAAATACTCTAATATATTTTAGGACTTCCATTATGTGAGTTTAGAGTACATTATTGTAATTAAGCATTTTCTAACAAAAATTATTTGCTGGTAGTTAAAACCTGACGTAACTAGTAGAAGTTAAAACCTGACATAACTAGAACTCCTGATCATAAAGAGAGTGCTGGACACTCAGGCAGCACACAGCTTATATGTGCATATCACACACCCGACATCTCCTCTGCTAGAATCCTATGCAAGACAATGGGAAAAATTATGAATATGTTATACATACATACACAGACAAAAGAATTTTCATGGCAGAGTTATTTTTCTATAAAGATAAATAATTGTAAACAACTGTAATGTTCAACAATAGGAAAAGGGTAAAGTAAACGTATGTTCATGTGACTGACATCTAGGCAGCCATTAAAAAATGGTGCTCTAGAAGTCTATTTAATAATACATGAATATTTGAACATCACGTTTTAAGTAAAAAATATATTTATATCCCTTACTTAAAAAATCTTATCTATGCATAAAAATACCAGTAGTATGCATATCAATCTTTTTAAAAGCTATTTCTGGATGACAAGATGACAGGATTATTGGCATTTTCTTCTCTGACCTTTTCTGTGTTTCCTAAATTTTCTATAACAGATATATATTTGCCATCTCAAAATGATACTAACAAAAATAAATATATACAACACACTCAAAAATGAAATACTCGTTAGATGTACACGTTTTGCTATAAACTTCTGGTGAGCCTAATCTATGAGCCTTGGACGACTTACTTTATGAGGCCATGAAAAGGACAAGCAGATGGTTGATAGGTTGTGTTTCAGTTAGTGTTCCAAAAAGCAACTTAACCTGCTCAGCTTTACAAAACCCAGTGTCATGGAATTGTCATTGTAAACTGCTTCCTAGCATACTGGCAAGCCAATGTTTGGGGTTATAGTATCCATATACTGCTCTGGTAGGATTTTAATGAGAAACAAATAATGATAAGCTCCTAGAGAAAAAAAAAAAAAAAAAGGAATGTGAAAGCCCTAGACTTATACCCTCATTTTACAGACAAGGACATGAGGGTTCCTAGCATCCTGGTCAAGTGGCCAACTGAAGGTCAGTTACTAGAACTAGTCCTAGAGCACAAGTCTCCTGACCCTTAGGGTCCAATGATGTTTTTTGAACTCAAAGTGCCTAAGTTCCATCTGTTTGATTCTTTCTAAAAACCATGTTCAGCTTGCATTTGTAGATATTGAAAGCATGTTATATATAGGGGAAGAGATCTGCATGTATATTAAACATCTATATAACTCATAGAAAGATAGTCCATCATCATTAGTTATCTATGATTGCTACGTGCTGTGATGTGCTCCATTATCTTTTGCACTTTAAATGCTGTTAATCAAGTTGTTCAGCCAGTTTAGAAAAAGATAAAAAGTAGGAATCCTTTCACTGTGACTGAAGAGAGGCAACTACCTACAATTTAACATAGCCATTATCTTGACGAGGAAATTAAATCTCAGAGTATCCAGAGAATTAAAAAATTGTATGTATCTGTCTTGGAATAAAAAGGAAAGATTTAAAGTGTCACAATATACAGCCTCTGGAGCCTCACGTGGTTTCTGTTTCTCATAACTCCCCACAGCATGAGGACATCCATCCAAATGGCAGTATCTACACTAAGTACCACGAGCCAGATACCTGCCAAGGGCTGCCCCTCCTTTGCAGTCACCCAGACGTGAAAGTCCCTGGAATGTCCTTTCACACTGACGCAGCCCTGAAAAGCTTCCTTAAGTTCCAAGTGGTGGTGAGACACAGGCATCTCATTTAAGACGGGGCATACCCTCAAAATACTTCCCAGGGTTGTTTGGTTTCCTCTGACACAATAAATCACCCAGAATGTGAGGACCTACTGTCTGCCCAACACTGTGAGAAATACATAAATACACAGAGCAGTCTCTTGGTCTATAGTGGAGCTTAACACACAGCTGGGGAGATGAAACTCCTCATAAAATGACTGGAAGGCAACTGAGTGCTATACCGCAAAGAGATAAAAGCATCAGACGCTACAGCAAAATTGGGTGTGAAACTGTTGAGTATTTCTGGAGAAATATTAGGTCAAATTGGATATGAGCTGGACTAGAAAGGGCCAGAGAGCGGAAGGGAAGCTTTCCGAAGAAATCATTATGTTGAACTTGCTATGTGGTTAGGATTAGGGCCACTGCATAGCAGTGGTCACCTTCACTCTAACTACCCGCGCCCCCCCCCCCCCGCCCCGAGTGTGTAAAGCAAGTTCCAGGAAGTCAACGTTGTTCTCTGATGTATCTGGGGAACAGGTCAGCCACAATTTACCTGACTAAGCCAAAGCCCACAGAATTGTCAGTGGGCTGACTTAACCATCTTCATCTCCAAACTCACTCTAGATCTGGGTGGTCCAGGGTATGGAGGAGGGGGGCACACTTAGATGGGTGAGCATCTTCTGGCTTTGGTGCAGGCACTCAGGTGGATTTCCTTCACTTTTCCATAAGCTGACTGACCAAGGGCTAGGAATTTCCAAGTCTGGTCTTTCTATGCCTATCAGGGAAGCAGTTAAACCTCACTGCTGAAGCTGCAAGCTGGCAATAGGGATTGAAAATGGGTGATGGGCACTGAGGAGGGCACTTGTTGGGATGAGCACTGGGTGTGGTATGTAAGCAATGAATCACGGGAATCTGCTCCCGAAGTCAAGAGCACACTGTATACACCGTATGTTAGCTAACTTGACAATAAATTATGTTTAAAAAAAGAAAAAGAAAAGAGAAAGGGCCTCTTGCTTGATAGTTTAAATTAAAACGAGAGAAACTGTAGTTTGACATGGACAAGATTGAGACTCCACCAGCTCACCCACCGTAGACTATGACAGTTGCAGTCGTGCTTTTCCTCTTGGCAACAATGTTTTTGGCAACACAAGTATAGTTTGCAGTATCTGAGAGGCGGGCCTGCTTTATGATGAGGTTGTGATCAATAGTAATATAAAAATTCCGATCTTCAACGGGGTCAATTATGTCTTCATTTTTCAACCATTCCACCTAAAGATGCACAAAAGAAATAGGTAAGTACCCAGTACGGCTCCCTCGATGGCTGTCTGTCCTAACCTGTGTTTTAGAATTTGTATGACATTGCTCTGTGCTATGAACTTCAGCAATCCTGGAGGAAGTAACTTTCTGAGGTCATGTGAGGTATCACTCACCTGCCAAACTTGCTGATTCTGTCTGTACTACATTATTCTCAAATGTCAATGAACCAGTTGGGAAATACAATGTTCAAATTGTTTTCACTTTGCCCCGCAGGCAAGAACAGGGAATGTGCACTGCCAAGTTCAGAACCCAATCAAAAATAATAGGCTAAGCATTTCAAACGGAACTCAAACCTTTTGCTATTTGATTTGTTTACTCTTGGCAACTAACTTGCTGCTTTTCACAAAAGAATGTAAAGACTATTAAAAAAGCTCAATAGGCATCTTCGACATCATGTAGCTCTAATAAACCAACATTTGGATGATTTACGTGTAACCTTGCTGAAACATATGGATTAAATTTCCCCGAAAATGCACTTACTTTAAAATGGAGCAAACACATATTTGGAGATGCATTTAAGCCAAAATACTTGAGGAAGAAAAGGTTTTGTACCAACCCTCAATATAATCCAAAGAGCGTATACATCATACTCAAAGCTCTCCTTTTCTGTATCAATAACATCAAATCTTTGACTCATGGTTTGCTTCTGGGGAACCTGACCTAAGACATGACTGTTCAGAACTACTGGACTATTTTTTCCATGAAGATCACATCAGTTTAGCAAAAGCAATATTATGCTTACAGAATGAAAGGAGGGAGATATATCTGTATAAACTGTCCTTATGGAGGATGAACTATTTCTTGTTCCATAAATTGGTGCTGCTGCTGCTGTTTTTGTTTTTTTTCTATGCACAGGATTTTCCATAAAGCAAAACAACACTGATATTTGCCACCCTTAAACTTTTCTTTTGCATCCATGTGGATATGGATACAAGTAATCTTTAGTGGTAGAGAGTCAATAGTGTTGCCATTTTCAAAATCTTAAAGAGTATCTCCAGCACCACAAGAGGTCTGGAAATTAATCTCTAAATCTGTCAGTGGGCTTGACTTTGCACAGCTCTAAATTACATCCAACAGAGGGACTCTAAAATAATGCTCCTCTAATCCTTAGGAAAGAGACCACAATTTAAAGGGAAAAACGTTTAAAAACCAACAACAATCCTGAAATAAACATTTGAGGATGTAGATAAGAGCAACTATTTGTGGTGATATAAATTTTGAAAGGGCAAAACTCTCTTGGTATTTATACTATGGTAGTGAGAAATAGAATCAAATCCATCTAAAACAGTGGAGTTTTAAAACATGCATTTTGTTTTCACATACAGAGACCACATTCAGTCAGGGCCATGCTTGGATATATCTGATCTGAAACTCACACGCTTCTTGACTCGGATTTTCTCAAAATCTGGCCCTATGTGTGTGGTAGTTTGAGCTCACTAGAAGTGCAAGAGGGAAGGGAGCAAAATTCATATAATTATTATCATTGATCATTGAAAGCAGACATTAACTTTCTAATCTAATCTTTATGCCATTCTAGAGAAAGCTTTCCACCTATAGAAGGCACTGTTGGGATCCCCTGAGTTGGTCTTGGATCCCTCCTGAGAGAGAGAGAGAGAGAGAGAGAGAGAGAGAGAGCGCATGCTCTTCATGCTTTTCTTCCAAGGACCCATAATTGCTCTTTCTTTGAAAGATGGCTCTGACATTCGTGGACTCTGAAAGTGCCTAGGGGTTCACAGCACCCCCCTCCCCCTCCCTGTCCCACAACCTCCACCTTAGCCATTGTCTCACAGATGTGAAATATGCTTTGTGTCCAATTGGGGTCAGAATCTGAGCTGCTACCTTCCAGAGTTCCCCTGTGAAATTAGGCTGAAGCTGTCCCCTTGAGATGTCGCCTGCCATCTCTATACACACTTACTGGGCTTCATTTTCTCTCCTGGTGGCTCCACCCAGCTATAAGGTTCTCTCTTCTATGAATGCCCCATTTAAAAAAAAAAAACAAAACAAACCCTCTGCATTCAAATCTTGGTCTCATGGTTTGCTTCTGAAGATTCCAACTATTCTCACAGGAGAACCCATGACTGTTCAAAACTATGGTTTCTTCTGTTTAAATCACATCAGTTAACAACAGTGAGGTTACCCTGATCATAAGTGACATAAAGAGATCCCAAGGGATATTGCAAACTACTTGTATATTTGAAAGTTTATTACATGGAAGAAAAAGAGCAATCTGCACAGTTGACAAGATCTAAGACGACTTCTGTGATTCCTGGGTAAACCAACTTTACTTGCAAATATATCACTCTGCATTTTTCTCAAGTCTCTTGCCAGTGCTGGAACAGTGAGTATGACCTGGGTTTTGATGACCCCTGAGGAACCCCAGACATACTGGAGAGGCCCCCAGGGCCCTGTGGAGGTTACTGCCTTCCTCCCCAACTCTGGATTTAACCAGAGAAGCTCTGCTTTGATCTGTTTTCCTGTTTTCCATACTGGGCTCACTTGTAATGCCTAGTTTAAAGAAACAGAGAGTTCACTCCTGCTAGAAAATAGCTGTAGAAATGAAAAGGTGAGCCATGGGCTCCTCCGGCTTCCGGTACCTTGCCTACCCTCCTGTTCCCTACATTCCAGTACTCGCAGCTGCCACAATGTCCTGCTTTGAGACCACATCTCTACAGGAAGCTCAGGTCATCACCTCCGGCACTGGAATCCTCATGCTGCCCTGCACATCCCCATCTCCCACCCTGAAAAAATATCGACCCCCTATCATGCTGCTTTGCAGTGCAGAAGCAAAATTCTCCAAAATTTCAAACTCTGTTTAGATTATTTTCTCTACTTTTCTCTAACTAAAACTTAGCTCTTTATGATGCTTCTGTTTTGCTTTTTTTTTTTTTTTTTTTATCCTGGAGTTCTCTCTAGTGGTGGATATTTGATTTCCTAAACCCAACACACACTGGGCCGGGGAATCAGAAAGTGCCCTCCTTGTTCTGCACTGTCTTTTCTAGACCATTCTCTCCAAACACCATTGCTTTGAATTTCATGCCATCAGATTATGTCACCCACCTTCTATATTTTTTGTGGTCATTTAAAGACCTCTGGGCTCACAGTCATTTTATGCAGCACAATTTTTCTGTCACAATTTCTAATGATTTTAATAACCACAAACACTTTCAACATTTTGGCCTCTCAATTACATGACCCTCCTTCCTGCCACAGTCTTGGTCTCTAAGACACCCACACTTATAGGCCAGAGACTTTCAATCCTGGTTTCACTGTAGAGTAATTTGGACATTCATAATATATCAATTTTACATCCAATCCGGAGAAATTAAATCTGACCCAGAGCAACTCTGATTCACTGGTCAAGACTGGTCTAGCATCTGTATTTTTGAGACTCCTCAAGGGGCTGTGATTTCCTGCTAGGGTTGAGGAATACCACTCTAGAAGATTGTCTTTCAGATGAGATCCCTGGACAAGAAGCACCCAGGTCACCTGGGAGGCTGACAGAAATGCAGAATCTCAGGTCTGCCTACCCAGACTTACTGAGTCAAAATGTGCATGTGAATAAGAAATTCAAGGATTTATATGCACATTAAAGTCAGAGAACCACTGGCCAGCTCTTGTCCTTACCACTGATTATTAACTGCAAGCCTTCTAAAACTCCGATGCAGTTTCTTTTACCATATTCTCCATCTTTCTGACTTACTCCCTCTCAGACTCCTATTTTGACAAACTTTCACTGGGCCCTACAATCTATTAAACAAAGCGACCTATCTTGGCTGTCATCCCTCTCACGTTCCCTCCTCTCTCTTCACCACTTTTAAATCGAACCGTTTACCTTATCAACAATCCCTTGCATCAGGAGCTCAGCTCTCCCACCCCTCTCCTTTTCTAAGGCGTTCACTTGGCCGCTCTTCCCGACACCACATTCACAGACTTGCAGAGGAATATGGCCGCGCACAGCCACGTTGAGTGGGCTCATCTGAAATTCATGATAACAGAACTCAAATGGGCCCTTAATTCTGCCAAAAAATCGTACTATATTTTCATCATCTGTTCACTGTCCCATCCTCCTAGACAGCTATTTCACACCTTCTCCACTCTCCTTAAACACCACCTCCCTCTCTATCCTCACTTTCAGCTGATGACCACGATTTCTACTTCACTGAAAAAAAGTGACAATCACGAGACAGCTTCCACAGCTCCCACTACTCACCACCCCACCCCTGTTCTGCACCCTCTCTCTTGTTACTGGGTCAGCTCTCTGTGCTCCCACCTGTCACCTCTCATTTGTACTGTGCCTTCCATTCCCTCGTGCCTGGTCAAGGGCAGGCCCCAGCAATTCTCCTCTCTGTCTCTTAAATCATTAATATTCCCTCTACAGGAGCCATCTCCATCAGCATACAGACATACACTTAGAACCCTCCCCACTCGTTTCCGCCTGGAGTCACCCCATGTCTTTGCTCACCTTACAAAACGCCTTGGAATACTTGCTTATAATCACTCTCTTCATTTCCTGTCCTCTTCATCTCTGCTGTATCTACTCTAATGCGCATTCACCTCCACCATTTTGCAGGTACTACTCTCTTCAAAGTCACCAATTACTTTCATTTTGTTAGATATACTGGTGAGGTGACTCAGCAGCAGGTTTGACCCAACTGGTTTCTCCCTCTTCCTCACTTGCTTTCTTGGCCAGGGCACTTTTCCTGGTTTTTGTCTTATCTCACTCCATTCCTCACAGCTTCCTGGAGCGAAGGTCTGTTCCCTTGTGGAGGCTCTGTCCTTGGACCTCTTCTTTTTTTCTGTCTTCTATCTATATTCACTTCCTTGGTGAGCTCATCCAGTCTCATGCAGAGGTCTTCTAAATTTATCTCCAGTCTAGACCCTGGCCTTGAACTCCAGACTCATATATCCAAATGACTTCTTTCAACTGCACTGGGTTGTCTAATAACAACCTCCTGAACTGCACTTCCAACCCTGCTCCTCCCACAGCCTTGCTCATCTTAGTTCATGTCAACTCTATCCTTCCAGTTACCTAAACAAAGCCTCAGACTTGGCCTTGACTCCTCTCTACCTCTCTCTTTGCCCACTGGAAGTCAGGGCAGTATATCAGGATCTGACCACTTCTTGTCCCCTCACCACCACCCTCTTCCAGTTCAAGCCTTCATCATTTCCTTCTTGGATTACTGCAACAATTTCCTGTCTTATCTTTGCTTTCCCTCTTGGCCATCAACATTCAATATTCAACACAATAGAGTGAATGAGCCTGAAACCTTAAGTCGATCGTGCTACACCTCATCTCCAACCCTCCAAAGGCTCCTATCTTGTTTGCTGTCAAAACCAAAGTTCTTATAAAGACCCACTAGGCCCAGCATCACCAGGACCCTTGACCCTTCTGAGATCACCTTGTTCACTTTCTCTATCTGTAGCACGCTGGCTCCTCTGCTAGTCCTCATGCATATCAGTGGTACTCCTGCTTTGGGAATTTTGAGTCTGCTGGTCAATCTGCTTGAAATCACCTTTCCCTTCCCCAGGTATCTGCATAATATGTTCCCTTCTCTTATTTAGTTCTTCAGATGTCACCCTCTCAGTGAGTCATTTCCTGATCAACATTTTTAAAAAATTTTTTAATGTTTATTTTTGAGAGAGAGAGAGAAAGAGAGACCGAGAGATACCACAGAGAGAGATATAGTGTGAGTAGGGGTGGGGGGGAGAGGGACAGAGAGAGAAGGAGACACAGAACTTGAAGCAGGTTCCAGGCTCTGAGCTGTCAGCGCAGAGCCTGATGCAGGGCTTGAACTCAGACTGTGAGATCATGACCTGAGCCAAAGTTGGACACTTAACCGATGGAGCCACCCAGGTGCCTCTCCTGATCAACTTTTAAAACTGCAACATCTCTCTCTGTCTATACTCCCAATCTCTCACCCTCTTTTCTTTATTTTCTCCATGGCACTTCTCACCATTTCATACAGTCTCTATTTCATGTAGCAGTTGTGTCCTCCACCAGAACTTAAGTTCCACAAATTTTGATCTGATTTTTGATCACTGTTACATTCCTGTGGCCTTAAATGATATATAGTGGGTGCTTAGTTGGTATTTGCTGAATGTATGAACAAAACTAACACATGTAGTGAGATCAAGTCTGTTAAATACAGTTTTAAATCTCTATAGAGTGGAGAAATTAATCTTAAATATATTCAATGAGTGCCATTAAATTTTTTAAGTTTATTTATTTTTATTTATTTATTTATTTAGAGAGAGAGTGTGAGTGAGAAGGGGAGGGGCAGAGGGAGAGGGAGAGAGAGAATTCCAAGCAAGCTCCACACTGTTAGTGCAGAGCCTGAAGTGGGGCTTGAACTCATGAACCATGAGATCACAGCCTGAGCCAAAATCAAGAGTTGGACACTCAACTGACTGAGCCACCCAGACACCCATAAATGAGTGTCATTTTAAACATCCCTTCTAAGTAAGTTCTGTAGGGATTAAGAACACACGTTTCTCTTTCCTAAGGTGAAATCTTACAGAGCTGTGCTGGCCTCCAAGCGAACTCACTGGAGAAGTCCTAAGATAGAAGAAGACCTCTAGAATTACGCTAGGAGACCCCCAATGTCTCACTGTCGTTTATGAGTCTGGAAGTGTCCGGTGGCCAGTATGTTTTAACTAAAGTATCTTTGAAAGTAGCATGCTCCTCTAATCCACATTACACCTGTATGTCTGTTGCAGAATTAAAAGAGGGTGTTTGAGTAATTATTGCATACCTTCATCTAGGTGATCATAGTAAACCTGAGCCTAAAATACAACTTCCCAAGAAATTTAATTTTCAATGAACAAAGAGGTAGTAGGCACCTTGTTTTTTCTCAAATGCATTCCACAAACACTGAGTACCGATGTACTAGGCATGGTGGCAAGTGCTGGGGGATAAAGGGACAAGTCAGATAAGTGCAATGTGTGAGAATAATTCTGTTTATCATGAAAGACGCTGAGTCAGGAAGATATATCAATTAAATCTTTACAAATACACCTTTATATTAGCAAAATATATCCTTCTCATGAAGTGTCTCCAGAAGCCACCGCCACCAGATAAAGTGACGGTCTTCATCTGCAGTAATTTCACAGTGAGCCTCCTTACATAAACTGTATGTGAAATACCAAGAAACAGTACAGAATCTCTGGTTGTGCTGAATTTCATTGTATTGAATAGTAATTAATTATATTGTTGCAATGCTATTTATTTGTAAGCTAATCTTGGTTAATTGGGAGTCAGCACTTGGGTCTGGCCTCTGAATTCTGTTCCTATCTTGCTCATTTCAATGTTTCTTGTTGATTTCACTCTGAGATGTGGCTTCCTCCCACCCCTCCCATTTAGCAAACCATCTGATTTATACAAGGGAGAAGTCTTTCTGAGTTGGAAGTTATTTTTAGCTATGTATAAAACATTCAAGAAGAGAGAAAAATAGGTTGTAGTTCAGAAAACAATAAAAGGCTTTGCCCATAAACCATAACTTGTCTTCAGGGCTGCAGTGAGGCAAAGTAGTGTTTCTGTCCTTGTGACTCAGTAACTGCAGTCTTTTCAATAATTTGGGGCACATTTGAAGTCATCGACTCAAGGGTTTATAAAGAAATTGGAATTTATTAACAGGTAATAAAAATAGTTACAAGGCAATGTTAGGATGCCCTATTTGCATATTCTGCTGTTATGTTTCGTGTTGATTAATGCCATTGTGTGCAATTGAAAATCTTACTTTAAGAAGCAGTTTCTAAAGTACCAGCTGAGAGGGTTGCTCTCAAACCAGATTGCGTGGGTTCAAAATTGAACTGTCACTTCGTGTCTCTCTTAAGTTTCTTACCTTAGATGTGCCTCAGGGTCCTCATTTACAAGATGAGGATAATCCTCGAATGCATTCCACAAGGTTTATAAAGATCAAATGAGTTAACAGGGGCACCTGGGTGGCTCAGTTGGTTAGGCGTTCCACTCTGGATTTCAGCCCAGGTCATGATCCCATGGTTCACGAGATCCAGCCCATGTCAGGCTCTGTGCTGACAACATGGGGAGCCTGCTTGGAATTATCTCTCTCCCCCTCCATACTCCTCCCCTGCTTGCGCGTCCGCACATGCTCGCTCGCTTTCTCTCAAAATAAATAAATAAACTTAAAAAATGAGTTAATTACACAAATTACATAGTGTCTGATGTACGGTAAATTCTTAAGTTATTATTAATATCAATTAAGGATATACTTAAAGGAGATAGGACAAAACTCAAACTTCTCTAAAATAACAGCAGAGAAATGGTGTAAATTTAAAAACAAAAAAGAAAATATCTTCATGTCTGAATTCCTTTAGCTTTTTCTGACATTTTCTTTTTTATTGAGACAAAGTCAACTTACCATTAGATTACATCTCTTTAAGACTGTACTAGAAATATATAAATGATTAAGTATTAAATTGGCCAATCTAGTTTGTACGCTAAACCTAAATACATATTTCCATTTAAACCTTGTGAATCCATAACTCTAGAGATGTCATTAGCATGCATGTGCTTTAGAGAAAGTATAACATGGCATTTTAATCAGTCTGTGCAACTAGTATTTTCTAATTCTTTTAGATTAAAAGCAAATCATCACACTACATTAATGTTTTAAAGGTATAACAAGAACAGATTTTTGATAAAAGAAATTTTACCAAGATTAATTTGAGAAATACCCATTACTGTACTTAGTAATAAGGTATAAATCACAGGCAATTTATATATTACTTTTACCTAGACCCAGACCATCCACATGTTTAGAGTTTTGGTTTTTCCTTTAAGTTTCCCAATGCTGTTTCCCTGCTACTTCAAGTTAGTCATCATCACTCATTCTTTTTTTTTAACGTTCAAAATGTTTGTCATTTGTTTTTAAGCCACAGCAACAGCTCAATATAGTACACGATATACAGAGAAAAGACAAAGAATAGTTTAACATCGGCTTTATGAAATTAAGTGGCTCCAGATAGACAACTAGGTTGGTTTCAAGTTTTTGTCTTAAATATTAATATTCTAAAAAAGTAAACTGATTCTTACAGAGTCTAAGGAAATAAATGATTTTTTTAGGCAAATGTTTATTTTATATGAACAATTTGGCCCTCACAACGTGAAAAGAATTTCACACATGTCGACTTAATGAAATAGGCTTTTTTGGCAACACTCTTATTTTTTCTCAGTACCCCATGATATTCATTCTATCCTCTCTTTTTAGTGATAAGATACGTTCTTGTTTTTGCTATCTGGACCTGTAAAGCCCCCAAATTTGAGTATGCGCTGAGAAATTCCAAGGTACCTATTTGTGTGTGTGTGTGTGTGTGTGTGTGTGTGTGTGTGTGTGTGTGTGTGAGACGTGATGAACGGAAACACCCGAGTTACTCCAGGATCTGGGCCCGGGTTGGCCTCTCACTGGTGCTCTACAGGGAAACAGTGTGATCACAGAAAAGAGCCATCAGACCTAACCTCTCTATCATCACTACCCTGCTCACTCTTCTGGGACCAAATACAGGTTCACTTTCAAAGCTAACACTGGGACTGGATGTAGTTTGATTTCAGGGGCATCAGGAAAGCATCCCTGCTCTCAAAAGATGCAGCCCAAAGTTTTGGCAGTGTCTTGAAATGTCTTTAGGAAAGCTAGTTTGTAATCCCACCATTAGAAGGTTCTCTTTACATGCAAATGACCTGAGAAATAACACCTTGATCTAAACCATATAAAGTATTACAAAACTTGGCATATAAACCAAAGGAAAACTCTTTTCAGTTAGGATAAAGAAGAGTTTGAAGGCACGTGGATTTCAAAATGGAATTCAAGTAACCAGCAATATGCAAAATTTTCTATGGGGGTACACAAACAAAAACATGTTTAAGGGGATCTGTGTTTGTATCTTTTTTAAAAAAAAGTTTATTTGAGAGAGAGGGTGGGGGAGAGGGAGAGGGGGGAGAGGGGCAGAGAAAAGGGAGAGAGAGAGAGAATCCCAAGTAGGCTCTGCACTGTCAGTGCAGAGCCCAATGTGGGGCTGGAACTCATGGACTATGAGATCATCACCTGAGCAGAAACCAAGAGTTGGACATTTAACCAACTCAGCCACCCAAGCGGACCTGTATTTGTATCTTTAACTTTCATATACACTCCGTCCTGATACTCATTGTGCTAAAAACTTGTCTCCTGCTTTTCAAACCGAAGCCATCTCTTGCATCCCAATCTTACCTGATACATTGTTGGGGGTGTCAAAGCCTCCAGGGTGGCACAAGTTAGGTGCAAACTAGTTGGGAAGATTAGTGTGGTATTTGAGAGAGTAAGGGACTAAAATCACAGGGTAACAAATCCGTTTGCAAATGAGGTAATCGCAATTCTTGGCATTCATCAAAATTGAGGGAAGGAGGACCTAATATGCCAGCTAATGGGTCACTGAACCTAATAGCTGATAATAGAACACTATCTGATTTAGTGTCTTTACTAGTTTAAAAGACTTTTACAAATTAAGATTCAAGTTTAATAAACAAAAGGAACATCTGGTACAAAATGAAAGATACTTTAAAATATTTTTAACGTGCACATTTTTACCCAACTGCATTCCATCAAATTCCATCCTAATGACACATTCTATGTGCACGCATCCATATGCCGTGACTCACCTGTGTTAAACCTAACTGAACACGCTGGGGTTTATTATTTTTTTTAGGCAACATGGTCTGTGGCAAGGATGTTGAACAAAGTGAGATAGTTCTGTAAAGAGCAATCTTCATATTGTGAGATCTTGTTCAACATTCAACCAAGAAAAGAGAAACAAAAATAAGGTCATCTTACTTTAGGGAAAAATGTTAGCAAACAGGAAAATATGCAAGTTTCCCAGAAGGCATCTGTATCACTTGCAAGACTATTCCCAACTCTGCCTTGCTGAATCCTGTGTTCAGAAGTGGCACTCACTGGTCACTTTTTCCACCTCTTTGACTTTTTGAGGCCCTAGGTCATCAACATATTACTCAATATTTTTGTGATCTTCCTTAATTTAAGCAGATGTCTTCCTTCCTTCCTTCCTTCCTTCCTTCCTTCCTTCCTTCCTTCCTTTTTTAATAGGCCGAATAGGCCCAAAGATAGGAACTCCTCTCAAAGCTCTTCCTTTTTTCTATCAGGTCACCCACAAACATGCACATGTCTTCAGTCCATCCTGAAAACAAACCAACAATGAAATTACTCTAGGACATACCTGCTTTTCCCAGCTATTCTTCCACATTCTCTTTCCCTTTGTGGCTAAACTGTCTTCAGCTCTTCATCTGCCCACCGACCCTTCACTTTAGTGCTGTCTGGATTCACGCTTAGCACCCCAACTGCATTTTCAGAGGCAACCAGCAGCCCCCCTATCTTCCCAGTCCGACAGCACTCTTTCCCTCTGCTACTTTCATGCCATGTAATTATCTGTTCTTTCTCAAACCTCTTTCCCGGGTCCCTTTATTTCATCCACTATGTTTCACATAGTCCTCCGCAGGGTTCTCTCTTTCATTTTCCTCCTTTTAATTTTATGGTAGTGGTCCTCAACTTTGTGCATCAGAATCACCCGGGGAGGTTTTAAGATCTGCTTGCGTCTGGGCCCCACCTGCAGAGATTCTGACTGAATTGGGCTTATGAGGGGCCCAGGCATTGGTGTTTCTCCGAGCTCCTCAGGTGATGTTAATGTACAGCCAGGTTTGCAAACAACTGGCCTATATATACACTGGTGATCTCATTCATTCTCATGGCTGTTCACTCAAAAATCAATCCCTTCAATCCCAGTTTTTGGTAAGCTCCATTCATATTTTCAATGGCTTTCTTGATAACTCCATCTGAATGCTCAACCAATATGAAAAACAAAACATGTGCTGAATTGATCTCAGTATCACCTCACATCATCTATAAGCTTGGTCCTTCTGGTTTTCTTTTCAAAT
This sequence comes from Panthera leo, assembly GCF_018350215.1. Taxonomy (NCBI): domain Eukaryota; kingdom Metazoa; phylum Chordata; class Mammalia; order Carnivora; family Felidae; genus Panthera; species Panthera leo. The sequence goes on along the minus strand of NC_056682.1, from coordinate 125,569,025 downwards.
ATGGAGCCATTATCCTCTCAATCCTAAACTCGAAGCTTACAGTAATCCTCATAGCTTTCTTCAAAACCATTCTATGAAGTTATGGACGTTACCTAAAATGGTTTTCAAACCTGGCCCCTCTTCTATGTCCCTAAGTTTAAGTACTGTGATGTTATTTTAATTCCAACAATTCTTACTAAAAAGTTAATCTTAAAAATAATAGCTTCAATTAAAATGTTCTCCACCGTGTCATTGTTTCCAGGTTAAAATCCAAACTTGATATGAAATCTTTTACAAGCTGGCCTCAATTACTGCTCTAGCTTCACCTTCATCACTTAGTACCACTCTCTAGGCATACTGAACTTCCTAAAGGTTCCTTAGCATGTGAGCGTCATTAACGTGGCCACTCACTGTATTTTCTGTCACTCTACCCAGAATGCTTTTCTCCTCCTTTTCTGCTGAGAGAACTTTACTCATTCTTCAATATTCACCTCAGAAGACACTTTCATTCTGAAGCCCTTTTTGTCTGTCTTCCTTTAGTGTGCACCTGTAGCAATCTTTTCAAACCATCTATCATACTGTACTGTAATAATCTGTGTAAAGTTTGTGCCTGGGAGTTCTTGAGAGCACGATTACTCATGTGTATATGATATCTCCAATACTGATCAATACTGATACATTTTGAACATCTCTGAATATATATGTTTACTTTTGTGTTCAGAGTATCTATTATAGTACCCTAGCAGAGATGCTCAAAATATATTTATTGTTTATCCAGTGAATATTTGTTGAGTATCTACTATGTGACCTCACTATTTCTGATACCTGGGATGCATCAATAAACCAAAAAGACAAAGTCTACCCTCCAAGTGATTCCCAACAAAGAATACAATATATGAACAAATAAATACACTGGATAGTTTCAGTGGTCCTTAGGGCTGGGGAAAAAAAAAAAAAAAAAAAGAAAAGAAAAGAGTGCTATACAGTGCTTTAGATTAAGAGTCAGAAAACATTTTCTGTGAAGGGACATGTACTAAGTATTTTAGGCTCTGTGGGCCAAGGTCTCTAAACTGTTGGCATAGACAATATGTAAATGAGCATGTAAATAAAACCTTTATTTACAAAAACAGATGGTGGGCTGTATTTGGCCTGCAGGCTATAGTTTGCTGACTCTTTCATTTTAGATGATAGGGAAGGCTTCTCGGTAGAGCCAACTCAGCATTAGAACATGAATTTCTAGAAACAGCCAGTCATCCTGAGCCAGAGTGTTCCAGGTATACAGAAGAGCAATTATAAAAGTCATTGTTTGTGAAGCAGAAATAAAGCCTTCATGACTGAAGTGTGGTGAAAAAAAGAAAGAATGAATACATGAACAGAGGCAAGAATGTGTGCCCATATAGAAAGTAAAATTACTACTGTCAGTGGCAAATTTTTGTAAGGAAGAAGTCCCTTAATTGAGTTATGTAGCCACATTCAGAGAGATGTAACAAAGACATGACTGCACAGGAAAATAAAAGTCAGTAGGATCTACTGAAAATTAGCTATTCATTGAGTATCCATCAAATAGCAACAATGCACTGAGGATTATTGCAGGTGCTAGAAATTAGACAAAATGTGGAATAATTATGACTATTAAAGTTTAAGATGATCACAGTGTTGGATTCTATTGATTCTTAGCAATGCATATACATATTTGATTTCTAGAAGCATAAATATGACTTTGAAGTACTGAGAAGTACTGCTTGTAACAGAACTGAGAGCAGTGCTTTGATAAAACAAACAAACAAACAAACAAAAAAAAAGTGACCTGAGAACATATATATAGAGAGAAGATACCAATTAATTCTATTTTAGGAAAACATTTTGGAAGAAAATTTTGGAAAAAAATTCTGTCACCAAATGAAATATGTTTAAAAATCATTGAGATATTCTAACAAAATGGACCAGAAGTTTGTTCAATTTCTCTTTTGCATTCTAAAATTTTCATTTTTTTGTGAAGTGTGTGTAGATAATAATAACAAATAGCACAAATCAACATGCTTATTCTACCTTTGGAAAATTGATGAGAATGATGTAACACTTTTTAAATAAATGACTTTTCCCCAAAAGACATCTTTGGATATTTTGGATATTTTGGACATCTTTTGGATATTTGGATATTTTGAGATTAGCTCATGAAAATCAATAGAATAGGCCTACACATAATTTGTGTAATTTTAACGAACTAAATTTCCAAAACATAGCCAATAAAACTTGTTTTTGTTACAGGAAAAGATACGGACTTGGGAATTGCCAGACTTGGTTCTGTAGCCAGGCCCTCCCACTTGCCAAGCTTGCAGCCTTGTGAGGCTGGAAGCTCCCAGAAGCACGATCCTCACATGTACAGAGGTAAGGACCTTCCTCCCAGGGCTGTGGGAGGATTTAATGAGATATGGAAGGGAAAGCACCTGGAATTGGGAGGTAGTCATAAATTTAATTTAATTGCTTCTTCACTGAGTTTACCCCAAACAGAACTATATCTCTATAAATGTTTTTTAAATGTTGATGATTCAGTGTTCAATTCTCTATTAAGAAGGACATATCTTTAGGGGCATCCGGGTGGCTCAATCGGTTAAGTGTCCAACTTTGGCTCAGGTCATGATCTTGCAGTTTGTGGGTTTAAGCCACACATCGGGCTCTGTGCTGACAGCTCAGAGCCTGGAGTCTGCTTTGGATTCTGTGTCTCCTTCTCTGTCTGCCCCTCCTCTGCTCAGGCTCTGTCTCTCTCTCTGTCTCTCAAAAATAAATAAACATTATTTTTTTTTTAAAAGGAGGACATATCTTCATATTCATAATACTAATCAGAAAAAAAAAAAAAAACTAAGAGAAATCTTTCAATCTTCCACTGCATAGGGCTATTGGTATTGGTTTATGAGTCTTCATTACTAAAACTCTCCCACTGAGGAAAATTTCCCCTTATTTACAGCCTCAATCCTGCCTAGTGTATGTACCAGAAGAGAGGCCATATTTCTAGCCCTCCTATATGAGAACTGGTTCCCAGCTCTTCTAGAGAGGATAAAATGTTTAGAAATCCCTCCAACAGTTAGATCTTTCAGTTCTATTGATGCCTTCGGTCTGGCAGAGAGTTCTCAAAACCCTGACATGATTTTATTAATGAATATGAGTGATTCCCAATTTGATTATAAGTTTCAGGACTGGAGCATATTGACCCCATATTGTGTGTTCCCAGAAAAGATGTATAAAACTGTCATCCCTTCCTGTGTGTGGTGTGATTTAAGAATCAACTTTTTTTTATGGCTCCTAGATGCACGGTTTTATAGCTTTACTGTTACTGATGTTTTATAAAATTCAGAACTATTGGCTATATAAGTGCTGTGAGGGGGTAAAAAAAAAAAAGGTTTTGCAGCAAAACATGGGGATCATTTTTCAATGGCTCAGGCTTCTACAACCTTTTTTGAACAGCCATTTAAGCATTCAACAACCTCATGTTTCAAATCTCCCCCCTAAAAACTTTATTCTTCAGTTTAAATTTAAGTTTTGATTTATCATCAGCAAAGACAGAGAAAAGTGGATTAACATTCCCAACAGATTATCCATTGATAACTCATAATTAAATATAGGATAAATTATAATCTCTAGTTTAATCTGGACTTCCCATACTCATTTCCCCACCTTTATTCACTCCCCTTATTTATCTTTCTAAATAAGCAGCATAAAAGCTAAGCTACCCAAGACAGGTCCCCAAACTTCTAATGTTAAGAGTATACAAAGTAGGGGAGTCACTTACATAAAATAATTATTTTCCAAACATTATTTATCTTTGGTAATTTTTTTTTATGGTTTACTACTAAAACTGTGTAAAATGGAACCACATTCTTATTTTATTATTAAAAAATAAAACACAAATATTTGGGCAAAATGATGTAATAAAAACAAATCAACAGCCGTGTCCTCCTCACTGTTGCCTTGTCCCTTCCACACCCCTGGGCAAAGAGAATGTATCCCAGGATGATGCACACATCAGGGGCTTTTTAGGAAGGCCTGGCACTAACTAGTATTAGCAATCGCAACGATTTCCAAACAGATTAAATGTTTTCTTTTAGTGGTTCCTGTGTTTTGTTTAAGCAAATCAGTGCCACAGTAAGAAAAAAAAATTACAATCTAAATTCCATTCTTAGTTTCCAACCATTTTTAAAAGAACAATCGTGACAACATATTTGAAACCACAGTAGTAGAGACCTTATCACAACTATGTTGATGTTTTACCTTTAGATAATAAAAGTACACAGTTCGATATTATTAAACATTAGGAACGTGAGCCATATTCGCTAGAGTGTACACACCTTACATTCTGAACTAAACAAAAGGCTTTATGTAAAAGCATACCTAGAATATGCTTTGACTACCTTCAGGAAGACTAATGGATTGGTTTCATATGTCTCTTCTTCATACTGCCAGAATCAACACAAGGGTAGAGGCATTGCTTGCAATAGAAATAATTTGGCTACAACTCCATCTCTGTAAAACCATGCCAAGTATGGAGCCCAAACGCCAGTAGAACAACAATAGAAGCAAAGGAAATTTTTCCATTCATCAGAAAGCTGCAAAGTTAAGGTACATGGAGACAAATAAGCAGAAATTATAACAAATCATAAATCTGATGATTTACATATCTTTACAACAGCTTCAACATAATCCTATAGGCTGAGTTTTGTGATTTCTTTCAGTGTGAGCTTTTATATCAATAAAGCTAAATCCTTTCTGAGAGTTTTAAGTACTTCTACTTAAGAACTTGTTTCTTTTTGTACTTCAGGGTAAACGACATACCTGAATGTTACCAAATAGGGTAATGAAATCAAAGGAAAAAAAAAAGGAAGGATCACTTAAATTGTTTACACAGTTCTTTTTGGAGATAGCAATTTTCTGATCAAAATTAAACTAACAATGAGAGGTGCTCAGCTTTTCCCCCAGAAGCTACTGGCACCCTTTGCCCTTTAGATACATGAACTTGTTAACAGTGTGATTGGCTAAAGAATTGTCTAATCATATATGTCAATAATAAAGAACAAAGCACCTTGCAGTTTTCTCTCCTATTCTACTCCCCTGTGAAAGACAGATGTGTTGTGTCTAATTATTCACTGATTGGTATCGGGAGAAACATTAACATAATTGGCACATTTGTTCTAATTAACAGAGAGAAACTGCCACATGCCACCCAACATGAAAAGTGACTCCAGCAACTATTAGCTAGAAAAACCCTCATCTATCAGAAAGGTTACTCCGTTGAACTCAAACTGGGGCCCCTCGAGTCAGAACACGGAGACTGGAAATGACACAACAGAGTTGTGAAGAGTGTGTACACCTGAGAGGATGGCGATTCAGCCTGGAGTCACTAGATGCAGGTACATTAATCAAACAAATGGGAAAAGCAATTATGGGGTGATTATCAAATGCACACTGAGCCAAGCCAAGCTTCTAGAAAGAGCATTAGCTAGAAGCTGAGAGTCTGCCAAGTTTCACTGACTGGTTTAGAAGTGACAAGTTTGATGGTTTTCCTGTATTTGTTTGTTTTAACCTTGCTCTTTAGACCAGTGGTTCTCCAACTTTGTTGGGTTGCAGAATCACATGGGGAGCTATTAAAAATCTTGATAGCCAGACTGTACCATGTACCAATTCCCAGGTGACCCCAAAGTGCACCCTCGTTTGAGAACCAGTACTGCAGACTGGTTCTAACGTTCTTGTTAAAAATGCAGATTCGGAGTAAGTAGCCTGCGGTGGGGCCTGAAATTCTGCTTTTCTATGAAGTTCCAAGGTCATATCAACAAAGATAATCTATGCATCACACTTTGAGTAGTAGTAAGACCTAGAAAATTCTAAAGGATGACTATAGGTAATACCCTGCTGGATACTTTTACCACCTAGAGTTTGGCTCCAATTGCTCCAGAGTTTGCAATCCCAGAATTATTTTCTTCTGATTTCTTACCCTGGCAACACCTTCTCACCATCTCTTGTAGGTACTTCTTATGACTAAAAACATCTTCATTATACATATACATATACAGATACAGATACATATACATATGCCTCATTATATATCTTCATTATGTTCTTTACCCATAAAAGTTGTGCATAAAAAGTGCCTTAAAATACAAGAAGCAAGAAGCCATTAAAAAAAAAAGTGTGTAAAAGGATGAGAGCTTTCTCCCTCCATCCTACATCTCCCCCACAGCTATTGTGGAGACATTGTTCTAGATGTTCTCTCTGGTCAAGAATAGAAGGCTACTTTGTTTAGGCATTCATTGGCTTGTCAGATTTGCAATAAAATAAGATACTTATTCACTTCTGGGTTGACTACTGTCCAAAATACTCTGTACCTTTCAATAGGTTTGTGAAAGTATGTGTGTTTTTATGCTTTAAAGTGTTGGTCTTTCAAGCATGTTGAAATTATCCTTAGACAATTGTTAAAAAAAAAGCCAAAGAATAAAAAAAACAAGTGGAAAATGTAGTGACATTTTGCTCAGTTTTAACTTCTGCAAAGGGAAAGAATTTGCTAAGAAAGGAATTTGTTTTCCTATTGAGGAAACACTCCCTTAATTGCACATATGTCTGGCTTATTGCTTTTGAGAGCTGAATGTACACAGACCATACTGCGGAGGCAAACTTGTCTTGAAGTCTGAAAACTTCCATTCCTAAAGCCTAAGTTCAACTATGAGAAGATAAAAGCACACCGACCTAATGAACTATTAAATTAACTAACAGCGACAACCACTCAAAATGCCCAGAGTAGAATGACTATATCTAATAATATCTTCCAAGGGAGCAAAATGGCACTGAAATGTCCTTAAAATGCTATTTTTTTTCAGGGCAAAGCAACTATACATTGACTGGTCTATAGATAGTTCCTAACGAGTCTTTACTACAAACTTGCCTTTCAGGATAAGGAATTCTCAGCATTTCTTATTTACCACATAAGAGTGGGACTCTTACTAAGTCTGGCCACCTTTAGAAGTACCGGGGCGCGCCTGGGTGGCTCAGTTGGTTAAGTGTCTAACTTCAGCTCAGGTCATGATCTCATGGTTTGTGGGTTCCAGCCCTGTGTCGGGCTCTGTGCTGACAGCTCAGAGCCTGGAGCCTGCTTTGGATTCTGTGTCTCCCTCCTTCTCTGTCCCTCCCCCCACTTGTGCTCTGTCTCTCTCTCTCTCTCAAAAATAAATAAAAAACACTTTAAAAATTAAAAAAAAAAGTATGGGATTTCTACACTTTCTGGTCACTAGGTTGCCATTTCTCACCCCCAGTGAATTTACCCCCAGTAAATAGTGCCTACGGAGATAATCACTGAAAGAAGTTTCCAAGCAAGAGAACTTACTGAAGAAACAGATACACTTTTCTTAAGAAATAAGGGTAACAGAAATAAAAGATCATTGTGCCTTGTGATTAAAGATACATTCTAGGTCATTGTCTGTTGCCAGTAAGAGAGAGACTGTGTTTGAAAACAGCTGCACTTTAGCATGGAAGATTTTACTTTCTCCTGAAAACATTTTCTAGATCTTATTCATTTTGTAAGAGAAATTTAAAAATCATGTTCAGAAATTTTTATTCCCCCCCAAAAGAATTTTATATTCTGGCAGAAATTAAAATATGTCCTTTATTTCACCATCTCTCTCCATCTCTTTTACTCCCACCTTAAGACAAGCAACCATTTTCTCTTGCTTTAGGTTCAGGCAAGATCCCCTAAATGGGTCCCTGTTTCCATTCTTACACTACTGAAGTCTGTTTTCCATGCAGCAGCAGGAATGATCTTGGAAAGACATATATATATATATATATATATATATATATATATATATATATATATGTCTTTGAAAGACATAGTTATATGCAGAGCTGACCATAAGCCCAGATAACCACGTAAACCAAGTTAAAAATAATAACATTAAACGATGCCAACATCCATTAAAAAAAAACAAACCAGTGAGAATATATATATATATATATATATATATATATATATATATATATACCACAACATGACAATTCCTTACTTAAAATCTCCAGGGGTTTTTCATGCATTCAGAGATCAGTCTAAACTACTCACCATGTCTGTAATTCCACAAAGTCATCCTCCTATAAGTCCACAAAACCCTCCTCAAGGCTTCACTGTGTCTCTGAAACATTGGCCTCTTTTCTTTTTTTAATTTAGTGTTGTTAATGTTTATTTATTTTTGAGAGAGAGAGAGACAGAGTGTGAGCAGGGGGAGGAGCAGAGAGAGAGGGAGACACAGAATCCCAAGTAGTCTCCAAGCTCTGAGGTGTCAGCACAGAGCCCGATGCAGGGCTTGAACTCAGGAACCATGAGATCATGACCCAAACTGAAGTGGGACCCTTAACCAATTGTGCCACCCAGGCGCCCCTATCCCTACACTGGCCTCTTTTTAAATCTAAAGCCACATCAACTCTTTCTCAGGGTATTTTGCTCCCCCTGCATGGAACTTCCTGACCCAAACATTTTTAAAACTGGTTCTTTCCTGTCATTCAGACCTCAGCTCATAGAGTGCCTCCACAGAGATTCTCCTTGGACTCTGAAGTGACTTCCAATCCCCAATAACCATCAACCTCTGAAATATGACCTTGTCTTACTTCTTTTAACTTGCAACTATCTGGCAATTCCTTGGTCATTTATTTCTCTTCTTGTGTAGTCATTTTTTGTTTTGTTTTAACCCGTTAGGGACTTTGGCTGACTTGTATCTCCTGCAACTAGAAGGGTACCCAGCACAGAGGGAAGAAACAATAAATATTTCTTGAATGAATGAATGATTAAAAAACAAAAGCTGCATGCTGTGCTAGAGCTCAAAGGAACCACTATGTATGAGCACGGAGTGAAGCCACAATCTATTATAAGTCCAAAAAAGGTTTATAATTTCTTACTGGCTTTTTTTTAATGGATGTTGGCATCGTTTAATGTTATTATTTTTAACTTGGTTTACGTGGTTATCTGGGCTTATGGTCAGCTCTGCATATAACTATTAAAGGCAGATATTGGAAGAAAAACTTAAGGGGTAACCATAATAAAGAGGTGATGCTGGCAACTGTAGATTGAACCAATACAAAGCTTGCAAGCTGCCTAGTAGTCAGGAAGCCTAATACTTGCGCAAAACTTTTTGCAAGGCTGATAATCAGCTCGCAAAAAAAAAAAAAAAAAAAAAAAAAAAAATCAGCAGCTTGTTGCTACACACGTGCTAGGGGAAAACTCCAACAGATATCACTGAGCGCTGAAAGCAGTCTCTCTCTCCAAATTTGTATTCAAGCCCTTCTTTTCTCTCTTTCGCCTACAAAGGACAGAAAGCACGGCTTGGAAGACAATGCACCTGCATGGAAATGCAGCCACATGAAGTCCCCATTATGAGGGAATGGCAGTGAAACATGCATGCCTCTCATGAAACAAAATGTTCAGCAGCCATATTAATAATCAATTAGATGGCATAGCACCTGATGCTGCACATTTGGCATAGCCTCCAGCTGCCAGCAGCTTTTTGCCCTGGCAGTATTAGCTTTAAAAAAAAAAATCTGTTCCCTGTTTATCAATACTAAACTCAGCAAAATAAGCTATTCTTTTGCATTTCGACCCATATTTTCCCACTTGCTAATTAGAGATGCAAATGTTGATAAATAAGAGGACGGCTTCTAAGCACAACTGGGTCAATAAGTTGAACATTGCACCCTGTGCCTCCAATTAAACTCCTATGAGAAATGGCTCAATTATAATTAGAGAAGCAATTATCCCCTTGTTAAAGGTGATACAAATCACAGGTTTTAGTGAAAAATTCAGTTTTGCTCCTTCCGCCATGCCAGCAAATCTTGTATGCATTGATGTTTTGATCCCAGTACTCTCCAAAAGAGATAATCTGATGAAATAAAGTATCTCTGAGTATATTTCTGGCTCACCATGTGACACAACATTTTGTAGGCATAAACTAAGATGAGAAAGAGGGATTCACTTTACAGAGTGCTGCTATGATACACTGGGACACCCAGCACCCATTCATCAGTGTATTAATTTTCTGGCTTGTTTAGGGAAATGGGGAGGCTTGTCTATTGAAAGGGAGGCAACATACTTTCCCAGAAATGTAACAAAAACATTGTACTTTTGGTGTGGTCCTGGCACGGACCACTAAAATACCATGGGCAATACCATTTTAGAGTGTTTCTGGTGGTTGTTTTCCTTTCTCCCATGTGGTCTACTCTTAATTTTAATATGATTATTATTAACCTGCCCTATTAACTCCTTGAACTAAAGTAGCTTCCAATTGCCCCCCCTTTTTGTCCTTCTGGTCCTAGTGGGTTGGAACTTCACTCTCAGGCTTCAGACTAATGAAACCCCTCACCCCACACTGAGTTCTCTCAATAGGGTTGCAACTTCAGGGGTGACAAACGTCCTTTTTGTGGAAAGTTCCATCTCCGTTTCCTGAAATGTAGCCATATCCAACAGGGACTCTTTCCTTCATTTAATGAAATATAGTTAGAGAATCTACTAAATAGGTTCAGTCTGTGGGTATTAGAGATAAAACATGAGCAAAACCCGTTTGCTCCTTATTTCTTCACAGTTTAGTCAGGCAGGCAGAGGAGTAAACAGATACATTTCAATGCAAGTAGTAGTTGGAGCTATAAAACATCATTGTATATAGGAGCCAATCACATTGGTTCATCCATACCAGGTGTTATGGTATGGCTGAAACAACTCTGTATGTGCTGTTAAAGAACTGAGCGCTCCCCTTCTCCTTCCCAGCACTGGATGGCTCCCTGGACCACCCTATGATTCAGCAGCTGAAGGGTTTACGCCTGATACAGCACAAGGCCTTCAGACTCTGCCTCAGGGCTAAGGAAGTCATACAGTTGTTAAATATCTTAAATAAAATAGATATAAAGAAAGGATATGGCAAGGAGACCAGAGGAGGGAGAGCCAAGGTTAGAGCTCTGGAACCCATATGCTGTATCCTGGGGTGCCCACAACATAATTTTTCTTACCCAAAGCGTCACCATTTGGAGAGATGTGGTATAAGAAATCTGGATTGGCCTCTTCCTCCTCTGAAACTTTGTCACCCTCCTTCCTTTATCCCTGAAAAGGAGAACTACCAAAAGTAGCCTCAGCCCAAATGTCTTCTTTGAAATAAAATATGCAGGCTGATCCAATGTCTTGGGATCATGAGGGCCAAATGGACACCAGTACCTTCAAAAATTAGAGCAAGGACAGCAGCCATGTCATGACTTGCTGTAGGTATTTACATTAACAAGTCATTTGTGAAGTAGATATTTACAATAAATAAGGGCTTTTCCTTGTTTGAAGCTTACAATGTGATCTTCATTTGTAGTATTTATGGACTCTAACCAAAGCCCTGGCTGGAGAACACAAGAGGGCATATTGGTGATTTTTCACAGGACAGAAGCTTCACAGCCCCACAGCACCCAGCATAGGTACAATGTGCTTAGTGGCTATTCTGAATTCCAGAGCTTGAATTTTGTCTTCTGTAAATCAGTAAGTAATCAGATAATAATAATACTAAAAATGGCTGATGTTTCTTGAGCTTTCTACATGGTCCAAGTGATTTATGTGTATCATCTCATCTGAACTCCAAAACTATCTTCTGGATAGATACTATTATTGTTATCTCCATTTTATAATTCAGAAAACATATATACAGAGAATTGAAACACCTTGCCCAAAGTCAAAAAGTTAAAAATGGTTTACACCGAGAGTTCTATGAGGAAATTAGTTTAACATTCTATAATAGAGACCAGAGCCAAAATAGGGGATGATATTAAATGCTATTTATGACCTCAGAAATGCCTATGTTATCTGCATCAAAAGTGATACCACTGTAATTTAAGATTGGTAGAGTTCTCAGGGTGCCTGGGTGGCTCAGTCAGTTAAGCGTCCAACTTTGGCTCAGGTCATGATCTCAGGTTCGTGGGTTTGAACCCTGCGTCGGGCTCTGTGCTGAGAGCTCAGAGCCTGGAGCCTGCTTTGGATTCTGTCTCTGTCTCTCTCTCTCTGTCCCCTCCCCTGCTCATGCTCTGTCTCTCTCTCTCAAATATAAATAAAAACATTAAATTTTTTTTTAACTGGTAGAGTTCTTTAGAAATTTATTGACTTGTATGGGAAGGAAGAAAGTTGTTTCCTCATATTCTACAAAGAATGTACCTGACTACTTGCTCATTGGAGCTAGACACATATAAAACAAACATCAACTGAATTGATCAAACCATGTATCCATTGAGCATTTACCATCTGAGTTTTTCAGAATCACTTGCCTTGGACACAAAAGCAGCACAAATCCTTGCCAGTATACCTTCATGATTGATTTTACTTATGGTAAAATGCAAGAGTTTGATCTTTAAGATCAGCATTTCACTCTAAGCTATATTTATGCTTTTAGATTCTTCAAAAAATTTAAATATTAAATAATGAATGCATTTATGATACAACCAAAATAATTTAATAACACTTTAATTCACCAGGTTACATTTCATTCCTTTCTTTTTTTCATTTATCTGCTCCTCTTAAGCAAATGACTATTGTAATGTGTCCCATTAGGGTATTTATTAGCTTTCTGATCTTGGTGATTCTAAGGGTGTTGGAAAATATCTACCTAGGAGTTTATTAGCCTGCTCTTGAGCAAGACCGTTTGATGTCTGTTCTGACTTCAGAAAAAAAAAAAGGAAAAAATGCATTAAATATAGTTCTTTGAATGTCAAATGGGTATATGATTTTTGAGCTTGCCAAGTGTTAATTGGTCTCTTCCCCACTGATGATACAAATAAAATTCACAGCCAATTAGTTTTCAGTCATGAATCTTTACTCCTTGACAAAGTGAACCACTTTGTTGGAGAGACCAAAAAAAATGAAAAAATTACTAGGATCTCCTCACTGAAAGTCTTTGCAGGGATCAGCAATCTGTAGGAAATGCTGGGTAAAAATGAGGCTGTGGACACGCATGTTACTCAGGACATGTTTTGGTCTTTAAGGTAGTTTGGTGGAGGCCTGCATTTAGAATTTTAAAAATACAATTAAGGAGACAGATGAACGATTGTAATAAGTGAAATAAAATACTGAATAGAGAAGAGTTGCCTCCTTTCATCACAGTAAATCATATTATATATCAGTGTTGGAAGATAAGGTTTTGATGAGCTCAGATAAAACAGATATAATCATGTAAAGTCTCTGATGCAGTGTTAGAAAGTACCACGGAATGCCAGTAACAGGGCAAAAAATAGTTCCCTTCTTGCAAAATAAAACAAAAAGTTTCCTTAAGAACACTACTTTGAGTCTTTGCATTGACACATGGAGAGATATAAATGGCTGTGAGAGAAAAAATGGAGCTGTTTTCTAAGAGCTTTGCCTAAATTTCTTAATTTACTACTTATAATAATTTGCCAAGAGCAATCAGATGTTTAATCTTGTGGTGGTGAGATCAGCTAACTGAGCTGGCTCCCACCTTTTCTTCAACCTTCACAAGACTGAAAAACTAAGAGAAAGCTAATAGTAAGTACACTATTAACTATGAAACGTTTTTTGAACTATATTGTGTCAATATATTATTTTGCAATTTCATACATAAAGGAGAATTCAAGACTTATTTTTACAAAAAAACTAAAAACAAAAAACAAATCAGCTGGCTCATATTCGGGCCCCAATTGCAACAACTAAAAAATGCCTCTTTCCACACATGCAATAAAACAGTGAGAATTCCAAAGGACTCAAAGTAGTTTGGAGGTTAACAAGGACCAACAGGTTAGCACCTATGTATGTCACCTGTCAAACTGAATGTGTTTCTGGGCCCACAGAATACCCAATTAGCTAGGGCAATAGTGTTTGATGCCCATTAGGATGTCTCCTAATAATCATAAAAGGTAACATTTTTGAGAGCTTAGAGTTATTCGTTAACAAATGAAAATACAGTATTAGACAATTTTCCTCAACAAGTATACTCTATGATGGTGAGTGTCTCAAGGAGGGCATGGCACTCCCTTGGGGCCATGTAGGCCTATCCCCCGTAGACAGGCATTTTCAAAGGACACCATATGATTTGGTGCTAATGAAAAACATGGTATATATCTGATTTGTAATACTTTATTAATAGTCAATAGGCTTTGTTTTAGCCAAAAAAAAAAAAAGAAGAAGAGCTTGATGGAAGAAAGCTCATGGTGGGAAACTAATTGACACTTGTTATTTCTCAGACATGTTTTTATTCATGGTACGTAGATATGGCCTTTGGATTACATCACAGAACAGGAAATATACATGTGGGGTGCAGGCTCACAGACACACACACACTCTTCTTACACTTTTTGCATATTATCAAGAACAATAATAAAACCGATGGTACTTTATTAAGTCTTATCACCTCTCCATATGATAAGTGCCAGATAAAATAAAGCAATGTTTCTGGTTTCTTGAAAGAGAATGACAAAATTAAACCGAGCTGCCTGTGGCTTTGTCCAGTGGGGCATTCTAATTGACTCCCGAGTCATTAATCAGTTCCCAATCAATCTATTTTGCCAGCAGCAGGCAGTTAGGACTCCATTACCAGACATTCATCATGCCATACCCTAATTCACTGCACCATTAGCCATGGATTAGGCCTCTGTTAGAATAACTAAATGCCACTTGCTAAATGCAAAGAATTTTTGTTACTCACCTCAGCCACTGGGATCCCTTCAGGTGGTCGACACTGGAGCAAGACTTCCTGTTCCAGGGATACCTCCTTTCCCAGGGGTTCCTGCTCAAATGTCTTCCGTAGATCTGGAAAGCACAGGTAGTAAAATACATGACAAAACTAATAATAATTAACATTTATCCATTTATGGAAAATGCTATAAAAATGTTCCAGTTTAGCATTTTATGTGTCTTTGTATTTTTTTAACCACACCACATGTTGTTAGTACTACACCATAGTTGGGGTTATTATATTCTGTGTGGTGGAAAACATGAAATTCAGAGGCTATTAACTGCTTCTACTTTAATCTTTAATGGAATGCTTTGGAGAACCTAATTTTCAAAATAAGTGAAACTGATTAATTGAATTTCCCTAGTATTGCTTGGTAACCAAATATGGTGATCACATTTTTTATCAAAAGAATCCCATTGTCATGATTCTCACACACACGCAGTCTGTTATGTACATACATATTTTTCTCTTCATAATAGATACTATTAAAGTTGTAATAACTCTGAGATCTTTTCATCAATAACTCAAAAGGAAGTTTTTTGTTTCAGAGGGGAAAACAGAATGCTGGAATCCTGAAAGAATGAACATAGCTTCTTGACATGTCTCAAACACAAGGCAAAGAAAAGAGTAACTATGGGGATGAGTCTACAATATGTAATTATGTAGCCATATGTAATTGTACATATGTAATATGTAATTATGTAGCCATCCTTCAATTAGAAGATTAAATAGTCATTTCTCCCCAAATATACCAACTGTCTAATTACACATTTATATAGTTATAGTTGCTAAAATATGCATTAGACTTTTAAAAATTGTTATAGGTGGAATAAACATGTTAGAAATCAGTTTATCATTTTAGAGCGCCTGGGTACCTCAGTCGGTTAAACATCTGACTCTGGATTTTGGCTTAGGTCATGATCTCACAGTTTGTGAGATCACTGAGCCCCACATCGGGCTCTGTGCTGACAGCGTGGAGCCCACTTGGGATTCTCCCTCACCCTCTCTCTCTCTCTCTCTCTCTCTCTCTGCCCCTCCCCCAGATGCACATATGTGCATGCTCTCTCAAAATAAATAAACATTAAAAAAAACAAACTATTGATTAAAAAAATCAGTTTATTATTTTAAATGCCAAAGTTAAAAAATAAATGATTCCGCCACAGAGCTTTGAAGCAACATTTATATAAACAAAAAAATATATTAAACATTTTATTTCATACACATACAGTTTCATCTCCTTCCAATGAAAAGTTATTGGAATTTTGTCCAGTTGATTTTGATTATAAATTAATGCTTCTATCCTTCCATGTCACATCTTTGATAAAGACTTAAGAATCTAAAAGTACCATTTAAGCCTATTGAACTGTGGTTTGTGAAAACCCAAAGACTCTGGAGGTATATTCCTAATGTCTTTCAAGGAGCTATCAGAAAGCACGATCTGGAAGGAAGCACGGACAGAAAAAAAAATCCATTGTTACAAACTTGCCATTTGTTGAATTTCTCAGCATAAGAAAACCTTCAAAAGCTTAGGGGTTGTGAGAAAATTATGGATATATGTGATCTGAGGTAAGACAAGAGACTTGCCAAACGGTGACAAAATTTCTGTCAGAAGGCCACTTCTGATTTGATTATCAAGAAACTGAGTATATTGCAAAAATAAACACTTAAAATCCACAGTTATTAGAACTTATAAGTTATCGAAATCATGTCTTTATTTTACATGTAAGAAACATATCTTTCAAATTACCGAAAGCCTTACAGCAAAATAACCAATGCTACATTAGAACCTTCTGAGACTTGATTTGTACATATTTTGCTATTACAGACATCCCTTTCATCAGACATCTTTTGGTTAATCTGTGTCCTTCCAACACAAACATTAAAAACTTGTTACTCTCTTCTTCTTTTATTCTCTTTTTTAACTCTTTCTTTTCTTACGTAGTTTCTCTTTGTTTTGGATCTGCATCAAGATAAAAATTTTGGCAAAATGCCAAGTACTAATAAGAATAATAGAAGCGGTGGACAATTTTTATGGGACAAAATGTTCTTGACCAGATATATCTTGTTTATAAAAAAAATCATTCTGAAAAACTTCCATCTGATGTGGGGTAGGGTGAAAAAATAATGACTGGAATTAGTTCTCAAATTTAAGAACCTATCGACTCTCTTGGTTAAATTAATAAGCATATCACAAAATGAGGGCTTAGAATAAGAATGAGGTACGTATGCATCCAAATAGCTAAAACAAATTATTTTAATATTTAGTATTATATTCTTTGGTACACACTTGCTTAAGTGCTTAAGATGATGATGTGTAAGATAAAAAGACTCAAGACTAAAAAGGTAAGCTGACATCTACTTGTGAGAGCCTTTCTGCCATGCTAAGCAATGGCAAGCCCTCAAAAGCTTTTAAGCAAAGGAAGGGGATCAGATATCATACTCCCCTCATTGTGACAGACGTGACAGAGGTGGTGGTAAAGAGACAGAAGGTAGTTAGGAACCCATCTGAGTAGAGTAGGAGGAATGACGGGGTCTTGAACTCGGCTAGTGATAGTGCGGAGGAGGAAGCAGGAGGAGGAAGAGGAGAAGAAAGAAGCAGATTCTGGAAATAAAAAGATCATACATTTCAGAAGACCCAAGTATTTGGAGAGTGCCAGGAGGCAAGAATAATAGTATATTCTTAGCTATTGCAATTGTTAAGATGGTACCATCACTAGATGATATAGTACAGAATTAGAAAGGAAAGTGAAGAGAAAGATAGCAATGTACTTGGTACAGGTTCAGTTTGGTGTGTACAGGATATTCAAATGGAAAGTGCAATAAATCCAGATCATGTGTTCTCAGGCTCAGTACTACTGACATTTGGGACTGGATAATTCTCTGTTGTCAGGTTGTCCTGTGCATAGCAAGATACTTAGCAGCATCCTTGGACATCACCTACTAAAAGCAAGGAGCACCTCTTCCAGCTGTGGTAAAATAAATGCCCACAGACAGATGCCTAATGTCCCCAGTAGGCAAAATCCATCCCAAGTTGAGAAACACTAGAACTTATAAAAAACCTCCTTGTAAGCGATTTGTGCTTTGTTGTCTAGGAGACGACCGAAGCATGGGAAACAGATTACATCACCAGGAGAAAGACTGAGTGCTCAACATACAGGACACCAACATTCAAAAGAAAAGGCTGCCAGCAAAATGACATGGCATGAACAAAGAGGCAAGAGAGAAACCAAACAGACATGTGTCAGAGGAGCCAAGAGGAGAATAACGTTTTAACAAGATGAGAGGCCAACAGGACAAATGCAGGGAAGGATTCAGAAGGGTGAAGAAGCCACTGGTTTGGGACATTTAGGTGAATGGCAAGTGAAAGCCAAGCTGGGTTGAGGGGTGCACGGGAACTGGCAATATGACCATCATGAGAACCTACTGCTCTTTTGCAAAAATTTTATGATGACAGAAGTCAGCAGCACCATTAAGAGGCAATGGGTTTGAATGCAGCATGCTGTAATTCTTAGGATATGGTGTAGTTTTTGGCATGGTTTTCAAATTCCTGCCATATGAAGGCACTTCTTAGGAGGATCCCTGTTTCCTAACTGAGAATGGTGACCACACATCAGAGGCACATCCTTCGAGAGACAGGTTTAACTGAGCCATCGTTGAATACCTTGTAATTATTTCATTTTAATGGTTTGGCTTTAAACTCCATATAAATTTTATGTAATTTCTAAAATGATCTCGCATTTAACCCCCCACGAGGCAATACTTCTTCCTGCAAAATCCTTTTAATTTCTGCCATAAACCCTCTTTTCTAGCTCTCAGATTGTGTAATGAGCATAGAATATATTGTGGTTGTCCAGGAATGCAGCTGCTCACTTCTGGATGCCTCTGCAAGGGGAGGGTGGGTAACGTTTTAAGCATATCCTTTATCATTTGCAAAGATGTGATAGAAGGCAGGCTGGATGCCTTGCAGGCAGAGAGAACACAAGGGTGACGAATGAATAAGCATGAAAAACGGACATTTGTCAGCCAGGAATTAGATGTAAAACAGAACGGTTCAGAATAATGTGGGTATTCCTGTCAGGAAAAGAGATGAATTTCTGCCCTTGGAAGACCTTTAGGATTCTACATTTCTGTTTTCTTTCCATTAGTTCTGCTGATAGTAAAATAAGTATAAAGTCCTTTCATTATAACCTAGATTACTTTTGCAAAGTCAACTTGGCCTACCTCCGATTTAGTCGTTGATTCCAGCGATTAAAAGAAAAACCAGCTTTGTCATATGCATGCATTCTGAGAGATGTTTACTTAAGAGCATGAATATTGGCTTACTAAATCCATACAGCAAAATCCAATTAGCAGATGTAGAATCAGACTTGAAACTATATGGATTTCTATTTACCATTTACACAGTAATCAAAGAAAGCCTTTCAGAACCCCTACATGCATGGGCACATACGACGTCTCATTTTCTATTGTAGAATCTTGACGCTTTCAATGATTTTTTTTCTTTTGCAATATAATACTACTGTGGTTACGAATTATTTATGAAGTGGAATACACTAATTAATGGCATTCTACAAACATGAACTCTGCTTTTTGGCAATGTGGTGAACAGAAATGAAGACTAACTGGGAGTTCGAAGACCGGGCCTTTCCCTTTCCTAATTTCTAAAATAAAAATAAATGTCTGGATGCTTCTGAAGGTCTCTTTTGCTATATAAAAGGGCCAATGACTGACTAGATTAACATTTTAAATATGTGTTTGAGGGGAAAAAGGTTTTCCTGTGTTGAATAAAATACTTCTTGGTTGTGATGGATCTTTAAGGAGCTATACCAATGACTAGTATCTAAAAGAAACAATAGGAGAAATCATTTTTAAATAATAAAGGAGTTGGCGAATCTTTGAAGACAACAGCTTATAATTTTCCCCCAGAACAATTTTCATGGAATTTTTGGATACTTGGATCTATAGGTATAGCTAAGAGAAAACAGGGAAAATGATAGGTTCCAGATGATTCAGTATTAAAAATACCAGAAAGTTCTTTATACAAATCCAAGGAAGCAATCATAAAAGCCAACTAAAATTAAAACTTGGATGATTGTAAATGCATTGAGAATAACTTTGACAAAAGTAATTTTCTGTCTCCATGGAGAGATGGGGAGGGGAACGCCTACCCAAAATAGCATGTAAGAAAGCCCCATCATGTCAATGTGCATATTTATGGAAGGGGCAGAAAATCACATCTCCA
Source organism: Panthera leo (assembly GCF_018350215.1). Lineage (NCBI taxonomy): Eukaryota > Metazoa > Chordata > Mammalia > Carnivora > Felidae > Panthera > Panthera leo. The sequence continues at coordinate 125,549,081 of NC_056682.1, read as the reverse complement.
TCCCTTGAGCATCTCTGCCTGACACTCCAAAAAGGGTGAGTAACGCCTACGACTGAAAAGTCAAGGCTGCACAGGCCATTTTTGAGTATAATGCATCACACTACCATCTAAACACCTGTGAGCCCCACTGATTTTGAAAGGAAACCTAAAGAAAATATCAGCAAGAGATGTCCCTATAGTGTCTGAGTAGGCAGGCTGCTGATACTGGTTTTTTTTTTTTTTTTTAAAGATAATGACTATGTCCTTACTCTAAGTTTTTTTTAATTGTTTATATTTATTAAAAAATATTTATTTCCTCAGCAATATTACTTTGTTGTACAGAAAGATTCATTACAATAAAATATTATTTATTTATTTATTTATTTATTTATTTATTTATTTTTGAATAAAATATTTTTTAAAAGGCAAATCTTGGCAATGTGGTAGACTGACACTATGAAGTCAAGAGTTCTCCATAATTTGGCTATTGTGGATAGCACAGGGTACATGTGCCCCTATGAATCAGCACTCCTGTATCCTTTGGATAAATTTTTAGTACTACTAAGTCGTAGGGTAATTCTATTTTTAATTTTTTGAGGAACCTCTATACTGTTTTCCAGAGTGGCTGCACCAGTTTGCATTCCCACCAACAGTGCAAGAGGGTTGTCCTTTCTCTACATCCTCGCCAACACCTGTTGCTTCCTGAATTGTTAATTTTAGTCACTCTGACTGGTGTAAGGTGGTATCTCAATGTGGTTTTGATTTGTATTTCCCTGATGATGAGTGATGTTGAGTATCTTTTCATGTGTCTCTTAGCCATCTGGATGTCTTCTTTGGAAAAGTGTCTATTCGTATTTTCTTCCCGTATCTTCACTGGACTATTTGTTTTTCGGGTGTTGAGTTAGGTAAGTTCTTTATAGATTTTTGATACTAACCCTTTATCTGATATGTCATTTGCAAATATCTTCTTCCATTCCATTGGTTGCCTTTTAGTTTTGTTGATTGTTTCCTTTGCTGTACAGAAGCTTTTTATATTGATGAGGTCCCAATAGTTCATTTTTGCTTTTATTTTCCTTGCCTTCAGAGACATGTCAAGTAAGAAGTTGCTGCGGCTGAGGTCAAAGAGGTTGTTGCCTGTCTTCTCCTATAGGATTTTGATGATTTCCTGTCTCACATTTAGCTCTTTCATTCATTTTGAATTTATTTTTGTATAAGGTGTGGTGTAAGAAAGTGGTCCAGGTTCATTCTTCTGTATGTTGCTGTCCAGTTCTCTCAACACCATTTGATAAAGAGACTGTCTTTTTTCCATTGGATATTCTTTCCTGCTTTGTCAAAGATTAGTTGGCCATACATTTGAGGGTCCATTTCTGGGCTCTCCATTCTATTCCATTGGTCTATGTGTCTGTTTTTGTGCCAATATCATACTGTGTTGATGATTACAACTTTATAGTACAAGCTTTGTAGTCTGGCATTGTGATGCCTCCAGCTTTGGCTTTCGTTTTCAATATTACTTTGGCTATTGGGGGTCTTTTGTGGTTCCATGAAAATTTTAGGGTTGTTTGTTCTATCTCTGTGAAAAATGCTGGTGCTATTTTTATTGGGATAGCATTGAATGTATAGATTGCTCTGGGCGGCACTGACATTTCAACAATATTTGTTCTTCCAATCCATGAGCATGGAATGACTTTCCATTTCTTTGTGTCTTCAATTTCTTTCATAAGCTTTCTACAGTTTTCAGCATACAGATCTTTTCCCTCTTTGGTTAGATTTATTCCTAGGTATTTTATGGTTCTTGGTGCAACTGTAAATGGGATTGATTCCTTGATATTTCTTTCCGTTGCTTCATTATTGGTGTATAAAATGCAACTGATTGCTGTACATTGATTTTACATCCTGTGACTTGGCTGACTTCACGCATCAAGTTCTAGTGGTTTTTTGGTGGAGTCTTTCAGATTTTCCATGTAGAGTATCATGTCATCTGCAAAAAGTGCAAGTTTGACTTCTTTACCAATTTGGATACATTTTATTTCACTTTGTTTTCTGATTGCTGAGGCTAGGACTTCAAACACTATGTTAAACTATATTGGTGAGGGTGGACATCCCTGTCATATTCCTAATCTCAGGGAGAAAGTTCTCAGTTTTTCCCCATTGAGGATGATATTAGCTGTGGACCTTCCATATATGGCTTTATGATGTTAAGGTATGTTCCTTCTATCCCGACTTTCTTGAGGATTTTTATTAAGAAAGGATGCTATATTTTGTCAAGTTCTTTTTCTGTATCTATTTACAGGATCATCTGGTTCTTACCCTTTCTTCCATTAATGTGATGAAACGTCCATCAACTGATGGATGGATAAAGAAGATGTGGAAGATACATATCTACATCTATATCTGTATCTATAGCTATATCTTTCTATCCATATACATACAATAGAATACTACTTGGCAATGAAAAAGAATGAAATCTTGCCATTTTCAACAATGTGGATGAAACTGGAGGGTATTATGCTAAATGAAATAAGTCAGTCAGAAAAAGACAGATATCATATGTTTTCACTCACATGTGGAATTTGAGAAACTTAACAGAAGACCATAGGGGAAAGTAAGGAAAAATAAGTTACAAACAAAGGAGGCAAAACATAAGAGACTCTTAAATATAGAGAACTAAGGGTTGATGGAGGTGGGGGTTAGGGGAGGTGGGGAAAATGGGAGATGGGCATTGAGGAGGACACTTGTTGGGATGAGCACTGGGTGTTGTGTTTAAATGATGAATTACGGGAATCTAGTCCCGAAGCCAAGACTACACTGCATACACTCTATGTTAGCTAACTTGACAATAAGTTGTTTAAAAAAGAAATATATATCTCCTGCTTTTTTAAAACACCAGGAATTCCTAATTTATATTAGGAAAACTAATGACTGATTTTCCAATAACAAAGCATCCATTACCTAAAAAAAAAAAAAAAAAAAAAAAAAAAAGAATTTTCCAATGGGTAAACTTCAATAGACTATTCTTAAATTCCACAGAATAATAATAAGATAAATGAAATATTGCATTATTACTGTTGGTTGTTTCATTTCTTTTATACCTCATAGAGTTTTATACGTCATAGAGTTTTGTGAATATTAAAAGACATATTGAATGTGAGAAGTTTTCTAAAGATTATAAAGCACAGAACATGTAATAAATGATAATAATTTCTATTATTAATACTCAGAGAGGTCTGGAATGAAAGATTATTACTCATATGAGTAAATTTTCAGCATGTCGTTTTCTTGCATACTTTAGCCATATTGTCTATAAACTATAGTATCTAATATTCCTTATTGTCTTTTGGAATTTAAGGTTTATTGCTATGTTTTTCAAACTTATGTGTCATTTCCCCTTAAAGAGTTATGAAATCAATTTAGGGGATTGAAAAACAACATTAAAGATATGAAACCAAATGAACAGAAAATGCCAAGATGTATCATACATAGCATTGTGTGTGTATATATGTATATACATATACATATACCCACACACAAACACACATATATATCTGTGTGTATTTCTATGTGTAAGAAGACCATGATATAAATATATTTTTTTATTGTAGGTCACTGTGAAAATCTGAAAGTTCTGGGAGGCAAGATAACATTGTAGCTAAGAGCAGAGTCTTTGCATAGAGAAAACTGGGTTCAGAGCCAGCTGTGTGACCTTGAGCACACTGTTTAACCTTTCCTTGCCTTAGTTTCTTTAGCTGAAAAATGGGCATAATAATTACTATATTATAGGTTATATAGGAAGACCTATAAAATCTTAACATTGTGTGTGCCTGGGATATATGTGCCCAAAAGATAATATTCCCCCACCTCACCTTTCCCCACTGTATTAGCAAATTTATTACACTACACAGGTATTAGGTATTATCATTACTAGTCAAAATAAATATAATCAAGTGAGACAAAAAAATTATGAGTGTGACGGACTAATTATTGAAGATGATATTTCACAAAGAGAAATCCAAGGACTGCCATTCTGTGCTTGATAACAATGCAGATTTCATCTCAGGTTGGGCCTTGGAAATCTACACTTTTAAATGGTCCCACAGGTGTGTTTTATACACAGCACTTAAATATGTGAACCACTTAAATATGTGAACCACTTAATGACTGACTGTTGATTATTTATGGAACACCCATGATACATATGGTGCTGGGCTAGATCTTGTAGGCAGCAGGAGGGAGGCTTTGGGAGGTTGTGGAAACCAAGCAAACTTGCTTCTGCAGTGTGGTTCTTACCACCTGGTTCTTAATGGTCCCTCTACTGGTATTTCCAGAGTGTCAGCAGCAGAAAGCTTTTGTATAGGCTGACGGCAGACAGCATCTAGCACAGCTTTTGAAATTTCACATGTATCTAGGGACCACGCAGGTGACAATAAATGATAGAAAGTTAGGCACAGAATTTTTTTTTTTTTTCTTGAAACATGATGCCTACCCGGGCTATCTTTCATTTCTAAATTTTAATAGTGACAAGAATACAAAACCAATCCACTTTACTTTTTGCTCTTGTTACTCAAGCAGTAAGTTGCATGTTGCCAATAAGGAATGCAGACTCGGGCCCACAGGCTCCATATTTCATTGGTAACAGAAGCTGGTAATGCCAGTCATTATGTGAGCTTTTTTTCTAATCCTATAGGTTGTTAACTACTTAAAATTTATCAAGAATTCTTTCGTGGGCCAGTATTTTGAGGGCCGAACCGAGAAGTTGGTAAGCTATATTGGGCCTATGAACTGCCACTTTGAGACGTTGGTCTAGCAAATTCAGTGGTGAGTGTGTCAAAGTTAACTTAATGTTTCTTGCGGCTTCTTTCTTACCTCAGAGACAATCCTCTGGATTTCTCCCCATAGCTCTTCTTCCTTCTGACTCTCAGACGCTTAACCAAGAAACAGACCTTGGTGGGCAGAGCTGTTTCTGCTAGTAGGATTCCATATATAACATTTTCCGAATTCACATTGTATAATTATTAATTTATGTTCCCTTGCGTACTTTCAGAAATAATGTTAGGCAATAAATGTTAGGATTTCAGAATATTAAATAAATGAAAACGGTTCCATTTTAAATAAATGGAAACTATTAGCACATGAGTCAGGAGAAACAAGAGGTTTCTTGATGGCTGGAAAGACATTTTGTAATTATTTCTGTAATTTTTGATGACTACATAGGATAAATATGTTCCCACATTCTTTTCTGAACCAGTGTCTTCATTGTTATGGTTGCTATGTAAACAAAACCCTGAATCTCTTTCAGGTAAGTAGGAACGTGTCCAGAGTGGTTATGATTTCTTCTCAGCTCTTGTTCTTTGGAGTAGAAATAGCAAACGTTCAGCATCAGTGCCTTCCATGACAGTGTAAGTCATTATATTCTTTTCTCTGGAGTCTGGATTTAGCCTCACTTAGCTTCCCCAGCACAGAACCCTGGGAGGTTACAACTAAGCAGGAGTTACCATTCAAGATATGTTGCAATTTGCATTCCCAACTGAGAGTTCACTACACAAAACTTTCTGATACGGGGTGTGTCTGCATAGTTATAGCCATCTTTCTAGCAGATACTACATCACTGTTAAATTTCACTTTATTTTTTTATTTATTAAAAAAAAGGTTTTTTTAATGTTTGCTTGTTTATTTATTCATTTATTTAGAGAGGGAGAGAGACAGAACTCGAGTGGGGGAGGGGCAGAGAGAGAAGGAGACACAGAATCTGAAGCAAGCTCCAGGCTCTGAGCTGTCAGCACAGAGCCTGACGCGGGACTTGAACTCACGAACCACGAGATCTGACCTGAGCCGATGTCAGTCGCTTAGCTAACTGAGCCACCCAGACCCCCTCACTTTATTTTTTTTAATATTTATTTATTGATTTTGAGAGAGGGAGAAAGAGAGAGCACATGAATGGGGGGGGAGCAGTGAGTTCAGAACCTGATCCGGGGCTCAATCTCACAAACCTTAAGATCATGACCTGAGCTGAAATCAAGAGCCAGAGGCCTAACCTACTGAGCCACCCAGGTGCCCCAAGTTTCACTTTAAGAAGATAAAGTAAATAATCCCAGCCAATTAAATGCTATTTTATTTTTTCATTTTAAAAATTCTTTAGGGTCAAATATATCTCGGTGCTTGGTGCTTAGTACATAGGAGATCCTTAAAAAATGTTGAATTAAAATTGATTTCCAAAATAATCTGGTAAACCCGTTTACTGAAGATCTGGAAACAATTTCTCTTATGGTAACTATACAGACTCTTTGAAATTACACAGTTCAACCCCCTTGCTTTATAGATAATACATCTAAAACCCTCAGAGGTTAACTTCCTTGTTCAAGTTCAGCAGCTATTTATAAGCAGGCTACCCCATTATGTAGGTCTGTTGAAGGAGGAGTACTACATAATGCTTGCATTTATTTCTTATAGAAATGACCACAAATTTACTGGCTTAAAATACCCAAAATTTATTTTCCCATAGTCTGGAGGCCAGCAATGTGAAATCAGTTTCACTGGGCCACAATCAAGGAGACAGTAAAGCTGTACTTCCTCCAAAAGTTCTCTGGGAGACTCCAAAGCTTGTCTCTTCCAGATTCCGTGGCTGCCAGCATTCTTGGTTTGTAGCAGCATCGCTCCAGTCTCTGCTTCTGCAATCCCATGACCCCTCCTCTTCTATCTGTGTCAAATCTTTCTCTATCTTTCTCTTATAGGGACCTCTGTGATGGCAGTTAGGGCCCACCTGGATAATCCTGGATAACCTCTCCCTTTCAGGATGGTTAAGCACATCTGCAAAGAGTTCTTTTCCATGTAAGGTAAGGTTTACAGGTTCCAGGGACTAGGACCCTGATGCCTTTGGGACCATTATCCAGCCTACCACAGGGGTTATGAGTGTGCAGCTTGGATCCACCTGCCTGACTTTAATCCTGGTCCTGTGTGTTCAGAGATTTATGTGCTTTTGTTTATTCATCCCTAGAATGAGAATAACTACAGTACTTATCTCACAGGGTTATTGTGAAGATCGAATAAAGTAATACACATAAAAACCCTTAAGAGGACAATGCTATTACCTAAAAGCCCTCTACAAATGTACTCACTCAGATATCCATTCCATCCAGCCCCAGCTGTCAAACTTTGATAGAGTTCCTGCTTATACTGATATTTAATTAAATAATGATTTGTTTATTTACGTATTTATTTATTTCTACCAAGAAGCCATACTCCAAGTATCAGAATTAAGCTTCTTGCCTCCCAGACTGAGCAAGTCTTGACAAAGCAGCTCTCGATCTAGAGAAATTCTGTGCTTAGAAGAGGTCCATGTTGCAGTTACCTGTTATACTTTCTGACCATCTTTTGTACCTTCTGACACAGGTTTGTCTTCGCATCAAGCAAATATAGCTGATTTACTATGATTCACATTTTCATACAATTAATTCTTTTACATGCTGAAAGAACAGAGAGGTGCTGAACCTTTTTTTTTTTTTTTTTACTTTTGAAAAATTTGTTTTAATGTACTTTCAAAGTGCTCCTCTAGTGAATAAGATAATTCTGTGGTCACATATAGTCATAATACTTATGCTCTTAGAAGGAAAAGAAGTATCTTTCTTCCAATAATGATAAAAGGCACTAATTATGTTGTCATAGTAGAGTACCACTTATGCTTAAATCACCAACTCTGGCTGTTAATGGGAAGTAAGTGCTGTGAACTGACCAGTACAGCATATTTTGAGAGAACTAGATTAGTCTTCTGAGCTTTGGACACTTATTAAAAGTAACAAATGCCAACCTTAAGGCCATACAGCCCTAAAAAGTTTGCCATGGTTTTCTTTTTCAGGAATAGATTATCTTATCTTGGCTAGAATTTTTTAAAAAATCATGATTTTTTTTTAATATATATATTTAGCAACTCTTACCATGATTTTTAAATGTAAGGGACACAATGTCTACAAAATATTAGATGAAGTTCTCTTTCCCACTTGCCTGTTCTTCTCAAATATTGTAAAAGATAAAACAAAACAAACAAAAACCAACAAACCAACATAAATAAACTATATGAAGTTTCATCTATAATTGGGTTGAAAAGTCAAGCATTGTCACAAGTGTGTTTAAAATTCAGATTCATGGGGCGCCTGGGTGGCGCAGTCGGTTAAGCGTCCGACTTCAGCCAGGTCACGATCTCGCGGTCCGTGAGTTCGAGCCCCGCGTCGGGCTCTGGGTTGATGGCTCAGAGCCTGGAGCCTGCTTCCGATTCTGTGTCTCCCTCTCTCTCTGCCCCTCCCCCGTTCATGCTCTGTCTCTCTCTGTCCCAAAAATAAATTAAAAAAAAAAAATGTTGAAAATAAAATTCAGATTCACCATTTCCTAAATAAGTGACTTGGTCAAGTGACCTAAGGCTTCCTACTCATAGGACTACTGGGGGCTTATATCAGAGTTTTATTTTGTAACCTATTTTTTAAAAAAGTGATGTTTTTGACAACCCTTAGGAATTTACCGCGAACACTTTCATAATACTTCAATCCAGGGACAGAGGTTGGAATGATCTTTAAGGAAATCAGCTGAAGGATTATCTTGGCAATGTCTTTAGTTTTACCCAGGGATGGCTATCCCTTACTGCACTGAGGTCATTTAATGTCTTTAGTTTTACCCAGGGATGGCTATCCCTTACTGCACTGAGGTCATTTAAACAGAGAAATCCTAAGTGCACAAATTCCCTGCAGAAGGGAAACATAATTTCAGCCATTCTTCTTTATTTCTTGGCTTTGGGGCATTTATAGAATAAACATATTGGTATTCAGTTTTGCTAAAGGGTTTTTTAGAAAATAAATATTTTAGAGCTAGAGCTCCAAATGACATCCATTACAGAGAAGAGGAAGGGAAAAACCCATACAAGCCACTCTTTTATATTCACACTGCATCTTTAGTTTTAGAAAAAAAATGATTATATGCCATCACAATATTTTTTAAGGTATGTCTTAGGGATAAATAATAAGAAACATGCCAACTTTATGGATGAGGAACCAGACATATCAAAAAGTTAAGGCTCTTTTCTCAGAGTACAAAGAAATGAATGCAATGATTGCAGACAAGCTTTTCTTGCAAATAAGCAGTTTAGCCGTAAACTTCCCTTTTCATACAGCATAAAACATTACTTTAATGGCACATTTTAGTCCAGTGGGTTGCCAGCCCTGCCTATAACACATAGATAGCTGATTTCTCCCAAAATGTAACTTATGAGACAGTGTTCTATCAACTGGTCATCTACCTCTCAGAATAAACATGAGCCGTGAATGTCTATGGATTTGTGGGGCCTCTACGAATCTTGGGAATTTCTGTCCAAATACAATAGAAAGTATGTTTGGAAAAACATAGACTGATGAAATCAGGTATGTGTTATAGTTTTTAATCTTCACATGGGGACCACGTGATGAACTATTTAATAAAACAGTTGAGATTTATATGGAACAAGAAGAAATTTATTGTTAAAGATTTCCTTCTCACTATCTAAAAAAAATCTAAATTGTGCAGTTAATCTTCTCTAATTCAAAGTCTGGCCTCTGTGACTTATCATTGGCTCATTAGGGTGCTTAAATGATTGCACAATGGATCATATCAAACCACAGTTCAGAACTGAATGTTAGGAAACAAGCTATTTATTTTGGTGTGCAGGCAAGCCTGCTGGGCTCTATTAAGATACTTGGTTTTAGGCTACCAGATTCTGTCATGGTATAACCTAAGTCTTTCAGAACACCTGGTTCAAGACATGTGTTATTTGGCTAAATAACTATAATTTAGTATAATTTAGTTTTGTTTTCTGCCGAGGAGACAGGTTGGAAATGGAAAAGTAACATATAAGGACACAAGCAATGGCTTCTGTGTATATAAACCAACGCAATAATTCACAAGAGTACATATATTTAATTAAAGATACTGCTCCCCCACACCATAGAAATTTTAATTAATGAATTCCCTTAAGAGACATATTGAGTTCCTCCACTGTGCCAAGCATCACTGTAGGCATTTTGAATTCCTCAGTGAATAAACCCAACAAAAATCTTTGCCTGTGTGGATCTCACTTCCTAAGGGGGTGAGGGAGATAGACCACAACCCGCTAACATAATAAATAAGCAAGTATATAGTAGATGAGAATTCAGTAAGTGCTATGAAGAAAATAAGTTAAGTACAAAAATGTGATGGAGGCTTGCAGGGGGAGCACAGAGGCAATCACTTCAGTCTATCGGATGTCCTTGAATTACTTGGGTGAGAAAACATTTTTACTAAAAGAACATATCATTAGCATTGAATAACATCATCACTTTGTCACATCTTATGCTTTCAGTGTAATTCAATTTCATTCCATTTATTTATGTCTTCAGTTACTTAGCACCAACCATTTGCAAAGCACTATTTTTAGGCATTGGGGCCACAGTGCTAAAGAAAATAAAGTGCCTGATATTGTGCAGCTTATATTCTGGTGGTGGAGACAGTCAACATCAAAGCAAACAAATAATGATGAAGAGAAACACCCTCAAGAAGAAGAAAGCAGGTTTGGGGTTCGAAGAGTGACAGAGTTGGAGTCCGTGGATTTTAGGCAAATTGGTCAGCGTTGACCCCAGTGAAGAGAAATCTGAATGAAAGAAGAAAGTGGGTCCCATTTAAGAGTTGAGGAAGACTCTTCCAGGTGGTAAGGAACAGATATTACAAATAGCTTGTATTTGAAATGAATGTATTGCACTCAGGAAACAAGGAGACTGGTGTGGTTGGAGTAGGCCAAGCAATGGAGAGAGAGAGGAACCCGAGGCCTTATTACACTTCTGCACTAAATAATAGTGAGCTTCTGACATTATGCCTATGGAAAAAAAGACAGTTTTGTGAACTACTACCTGACATAAACATTATTGTCCTCCCCTCTCCTATTTGTACCCAGAGTGTTCATTAAAGCCTGGACTCTGTCCAGCTGGTCAGACCAACTTCTTCATATACCAGCTGTGAACTCAGGCAGGATTTTTAAATCTCCCTTTGTTGTCGGTTTTCTCATCTGTAAAATAGTGATTAGTATACCTGTCACATAGGATTGTTCCAAGGACTGAATGAGCTAGTCCATGTGAGTGTTGGTCAAAAGGTATAGACTTTCGGTTACAAATGAATACGTTCTAGGGATATTTTTCTGCAGCATGGTGACTACAGTTAATCACATTGTATTATGCATTTGAAATTTGCTGAGAGAATCGACTTTAAGTACTTTCACTAAAAAAAAAAAAAAGATAACCATGTAAGGAGAAAAATAAGGTGACTGAAACAGTGTCACCATTTTTATCGTTATTCTATAGTACTTATGTCCAGTACCAGTTGCATGGGGCTATCAAGCAATTGATGTGGGGCTAGTCTTAATGCAGAAGTTCTATAATTGTAAACACATCAGATCTCAAAGATCCTTGGACAATGCTGTTCTGGATAGCATGCTAGACACTACAGACTCATAAATATGAACAAGGCTTGGTCCAAACCCCACAGGTGGTCACAAGGTGGCTCTGATCTCAGGGAAAAGGACAAGGGAGCTATGAGAGACAGCAGAGAGGGCCAACCTAATCCTCCTTAATTCTTCCCAGGAACTATCAAATTCCAATCTGTAGCCAGTGGCCTTTGTGATTTATTGGTTTGCACACAGAATAAAGAAGACATTCTTAGGAACCATCCTGCCACTCCCAGGAAGACGGATTCTCTGTGCACATAAATCCACTGTAACTCCTGAACTGTAGGGGAGGGGTGACCATATGGAGTGTCCCTCCATCCTCAGGCAAGGGGGAAAATTACAATCTAATTGTATGTGAATTGGCAGGGAATTTCGTCCTCTAGGATTGAGAACCAAGGCCTGAGACATGAAGTTGTAAAACAAAAAGATACTGTTTAGTTTTTGATGTTAACTTAGTATTGGTAAGTTTCAAAATGCACAAATAAAGTTTAAATCATTATGTCTGTTGTTATGAACACCTATTATCATTCACTGAGCATTTGTTTTGTGTCTGGCACTATTCCAGATGCTTTACAAGTTTATCCAATTTAATCTTGAAATAACCCTATCATTTGCATTTCACGGTTGATGAAACTAAGGCTCAGAGAGGTTAAGTCATGTGACCAAGGTCATATTAGTAAGTGATGGAACTAGGATTTGAACGTAAGTCAGCCTGGGTCCAAAACTTGTGCTCTAACCAGTCCACTGTGCTACTGACACTATTATCCCTCCCCACTAACAACAACAACAACAAACACATCCCCAACAATCACCACAGCAAAACAGCAGCCTTAGTGAAATCAAGACATATCCCAAAGAATGACAGTGTTTGTTAACATTTTGCCTGAATTATGGTCCTACCTTAATACTAGGAATTTTCCCATTGGCTTTATAAAAAGAGAGGCTGGAAGAAACGACCTAATGAAACTGGTAGCTATCTTACCATAAAGGCTCCTTGGATAGTTACTACAGTGTCCGTTTGAGGTCTCTCAGAAGAAAGTCCTCTCTTTGCAATGGAAGCCACAGCTCCCACATAAGACCCCAGCCCTCCAGAAAATGTGCACGATTCTAGAGCAAGCATGTCATGTTCTCAGCTCATGCCTGGCTAAATTCTAACTCTTAGGTTTCCTTTTTTTGCCCCTCTGTCTTAATTGTGTCGCAAATTGGTTTTATATTTTATATAGTTTGAATAAATAAAATATTATAAGCAGATAAACAGAGCCAATATTCATTCCTGCTTTAGAAACTTCTGAAAATAGAGCTTTTTAATGAAAGAATGATGAGCCTCTCCATCGTATACGTGAGTATACATCTAATTAGGTGAGAGGTAATTGCATCTATTTAACCTTAGCATCACAGTTATCTCTGTCGGAGATAAATTTAAGCTTTAATTGCAGTTTATGTGATGGCCATCTGTCAAATATTACTGGGCAAAGCCCCACAGCTCACTTGAAACAGGGCAAACTAGAAAATTTGCAACTTTGTGCAACATTAGCACAAACTCACATTGTAGGAATCAGCCCTGACAGAGATCACCGAAATTTAACCCCTCCTTTTTTAGCGTCATAAAAATCTACATGAATAAATCTTTACATGTTGGATGGTCATCCTCAGCCACACACATATGAATTCAGTAAAATATGGAAGTACAGGCAAACTGCTCTTCAGTCTTATTGCATGAAGATGAAAAGGTGTTATGGGCAAATTAATCTCTTACTTTGTTTGGTTATTATTTGAAAATGTCAAATTATATTTAGTGAAGTTTGTATAATATGTTGCAAAGAAAGATGGGGTTCTTACAGATATTTAATATTTATGTGGAGAATAGGGACATACATATAGATTGTGTGTGTGATATACATATGACATATACATATATCGTGTACTATGACATGACGTATATATATTTGTATATATATATGAAATTGGCACAAGATATTCATCACTTGGAACTATGCAGTCCTTAAACTTCAGCTTCTAGCCAAGCCAATTTAATATGGAATATAAATTGGCAATTTTAAATATTTATTGTAACTGGTATTAATGAACACATAGCAATGAAAGATAAAGATACAGTCATATCATTGTGTTGCTTTTGATTGTAATTAGAAGCTAACTTTGTTGGGTTTCTTTTATATATATTTATTTATTTTATGGAAAGTGCAAGCGGGGTTGGGCGGAGAGATGGGGATCTGAAGAGGGCTCTGTGCTGACAAGCTGACAGCAGTGAGCCTGATGTAGGGCTCGAACTCACGAACTACAAGATCAGGACCTGAGCCAAAGTGGGACACTCAACCGACTGAGTCACCCAGCTGCCCCTAGAAGCTAATTTTGAATTCATTTAAATATTTGACCAAAACAATTAGTTTCTTATTTCCTTTAAAAATATTTGAAACTACCTTTTTTCTTCATGATTAATAAAGTATTCAAGATTTGTGGCAGATGATTGCAGTGGATATGGGGTATGCTACTGAGACCCCTTTTTAGGACTGATCCCACCCGTTGGGAGTGTTGCCCTCAGCTGCTGAAAGCTGACTTGACCCAGGACACACAATTGGGTAGGGGCCCACATCCATGGACTAGTCTATGTGGAGGAATAAAGCCTCATTGACCCCCTATATCTCATGGTGGGGCAACTCTAAAGGGCCATTTGAGCTCCAGAGCTCTCTATGGGGCCATCCTTTGTCCTGAAGCTCAAGTCCCCCTTCTGCTCAATCCTACTGCCCACATATCTCCACCAGTATTGTCCCAAAGAGTACTCTTCAACACCCTCTCTGTGTGCATGTCCCTATCCCAGAATCTACTTCACAGAGAATCCACAAAAGACAGAGGAAAATCTCCATAGATATGCTCAGAGAGGAAAGATTAATGTATAGCATTTTAATAAACTTCACCGGGAGATTTTTATTAACAGTTTTAATTCAACAAAATTTATTAAACATCTATGATGTTCTAGGCGTTAGGCTAAGCACAAAAGATATAAAGTTAAGCAAAACTGAATTAAGCAGAATTTATCTCAAAGAACTTGCTGGCATGAAACACAGACATTCCAACCAGTGAATATAATTTAATTGAGACAAGCCTTGTGTTAAGAGAATGGGCAAAGTGTTCTGAAGGTATAAGAGAAAGGGATGCCTGTCTCTCTGGAGACCCAGGAGACAGGAAAGAGTTCATGAGGACGTCTGAAACAAACTCTTCAAACATCTCTTGAATCATTCTTTCCTCTCTTTCTCTCACATCTCACATCCAATCTTTCAACAAAAGCTATTACCTCTGCCTTTAAATGTAAAATAGTCCTCCCTGTCCACCATTCTGCTTTCTGAGGTTTAAGTTACCCACTGTCAACTTCAGTCGAGGAGCGGTTGTTCCCTTTTCTGACTTATCATGAGAAGGCTGACAGTAGACTAATACCACATCACGACACCTGTGCTGTTCATCTCCTGACGCAGGCATTTTATCACCTCACATCATCACAAGAAGGAGAAGGACAGCACAATGAGATATTTTGAGACAGTGCATGCTCATAACTTTTATCATAGTATATTGTTATCATTTTTCTTTTTTAAAAAATGTTCATTTATTTTGAGAGAGACAGTGTGAGTGGAGGAGGGGCATAGAGAGAGGGAAAGAGAGTATCCCAAGCAGGTTCCATACTGTCAGTACAGAATCCAATGTGGGGCTTGGACTCAAGAACTGTGAGATAATGACGAGCCAAAATCAAGAGTCGGACGCTTAACCAACTGAGCCACCCAGGCACCCTTATAATTTTTCTCTTTTTTCTTTACTTATTGTTGTTAATCTCTTACTATGCCTAGTTTATAAATTAAACTTTCTCATAGGTATATATAGAAAAAACATAACACGTATAGGGTTTGGTACTATCTGCGGTTTCAGGTATGTACTGAGGTTCTTGGAACACATCTCTCCCCCTCCCCCTCCCCCCTCCCCCCACCCCGGGGGAAGGGAGACTATTGTATCTAGGATCCAGGTTATGCCACTTTCACTGCTGCTTGTCTACGCAAGCTTACCGTCCCTCATAGACACAGCCTCATAACTGGTCTTTGTGCTTCTACTCTTCATCTATTCTAAGCACAAGTCATGATTCTGCTGACATGGAAGTCACATCATGAATTCCTCTGCTGAAAACATTCTAAAGTTCTCTTCTCAAAATAAGAACCAAAGATGTTACACCTACAGTGTCCTGGGCCATCTGCCTAGGATAACCAGCACACTCCTGCCCCAGGGTATTTGTATTTGTGACACTTGCGGCTCCCTCTGCCTAACTCCCCTTCCCCTCCTCCTTCAGGTTTCTTCAACTGTCAGCTTCTTCCAGAGGAATTCCATGACTACCCTCCCTGAGCACAATATACCCCCCTTTCCTGCTTTACTATTTAAAACAATTTTTTTAATGTTTATTTATTTTTGTGATATAGAGCATATGGTGGGGGAGGAACAGAGTCAGGAAGACACAGAATCTGAAGCAGGCTCTAGACTCTGAGCTGTCAGCACAGAGCCTGACACGGGGCTCAAACCCACAAACTGCAAGATCATGACCTGAACTGAAGTCAGGTGCTTAACCCACCCAGGCGCCCCTACTTTTCTCTGTAGCACTTACCATCTGCTCTGTGCCTGATTAGTAGTTGCTTTATTTAGAGTTCGCCCTTGTTTACCTGAAAGTAAACCTCCATGAGGGCAGGGATCATTACATGTTTGCTTTTGGCTCCATACCCAATAGGTACAACTGTCCCAAGAACAGAGTAAAAGCTTACTAAATATTGTTAAATAAATGAATGTTTACAAAAATGAAGGGAAGTAAGAGAAGGATGAAACCCTTCACTGTGAACAGTAGCTGGAAAGCATGGAAATCAAAGTATTTCAAATTTACTGTGACTAAAATGGAAACATTCTTTGTGGTTGACACTGAAAATACAGGTTGCATATATAAACCATGAAATATAGTTGTCAGGGGCCGAACTGTTCACATGTTGACATCCTAACCGTCAGGACTCCAGAATGTGACTTTATTTGGAGATAAGGCCTTTAAAGAGGTGATGAAGTTACAATGAGGCCTTTAGGGTAGCTTTAATCCAATAGGACTCCTGTCTTTATAGGAAGAGAAATGCGGGCCAGGACGGTTGCAGAGGGAAGACAGTGCAAACATGTGGAGACAAGCATCCACGAGCCCAGGAGAGAAGCTTTCAGAGGAGACAGCATTGCTGGCACCTTGATCTCAGATCTGTAGCTTCCAGAACTGTGAGAAGAAGATTTCGGCTGGTTAAGGCACCCAGGCTGTGGTACTCTGTATGCCAGCCCTAGCAGACTCGGACGACGGCATATGGCATTAATGGTAAGGAATTTTTCCTTTATCTCCAAGCTACTGTAACATTTTAGCAGGGAGGGAAGTGATCTGGGCAGAGACCTGAGTTTCAGGAAGATTGCACTGTGGTAATATGGAGGATGGTCTAGAAAAGGGAAATAAGTGGAGCCATTGAGACTAGCTGGGGCGTGTTTGCAATGGTTGGGATCTAGATCAAGTAGGAGGGAAGAGAAGAGGCAGGTACGGAACTGGGAGAACCCTCAGAGCCAAGACTATTGGGACTCAGTGACGTGTTGGGGGGTGATACTGACATCCACCACAAAACAGAATTTAGTCAAATGCAGACATTCAAAAGAGTTCAGATCATATAATTGACATGGATTTCAGTGGTCTCATACTTGAGAAAACTTCTCAGTATGGAACCTTAAGACAGATTAAAGCAGCATTCATTGCTGTTCAAGATGTGAATAGCACTCCTTCAGAAAAGGGGACTGCAAAAAACAGCTGCAGGCTACATCTTTTTCTTAGGGATAATATGTATTAGCATATTTAAAAATCCGAGAATTTTGCAATGAATAAACCTATTTAACTTGGCCCCCAAAAAACTATTTTCCACATTTATTTGATTATGGAATGCTTTTTTGTGAGGCACTTCCTAACCTCTCCCTAAACATGAATACTCTAGAATTTAACACAGTTTGGAAAATAGTGCTGTGTTCTGATGCACTAGAATGGTTCCAAAAATGAATAGAGAAGCTTTGTATGGGTCATTTCTATTTCCAATAACAAAACTAATCAACATTGCCTTAACACACTGGCAGAATAAACTTATTAAAGGAATACAGTTTGGTTTTCCTGTAGCCTAATTATTACCAGATTCAAAAAGAAAATTCAGAATCTTTTGAAAGTACCACTAATTCTTTCACATCCCTAAAGACAAACTAAAAGCGTCTTGAAACAACAACAACCACAACAAAATGGTATCCTGGGGACTTAAGGGGAAAGTGTAGCTCAAATGCAGAAATCTGGGAGTTTTGACTACGGTTCTTTGAATTTAGAGCAGTTACGGTCTACATTTTTCCACATTCCACCGGTTTCTGAAACCCATGTGGCCCGTGTTCCATGACTCACATGCGATGCGCACATAGGCCTTCCTGCTCTTTGTGGTGCCCGCCGAGCTCCAGGCCACACACTGGCACCAGTAATCTTCCGGCCCAAAGAGTTCTTCCACTTGCTGGCGTGAAATTTCAATGCTCACTTCCCGGACAATGAGACCTGCCAAGAGAAAGGAAGACTGAAGTCAGGAAAAGACTAGTGCTAACAAAACTCAAACCATCATACCGTGTATTTCCCCCGAGTGATCCGTCTTGATGCCATAGATCAACACACCAGATACTGTCCCTGTCCACCTGTGATTTTTCCTCTGGCCCCAGTTATTGGACTCTCAACTTTTTCATTTTCTTATTTGCTATTTCAAATCTGCTTTCATCAGAAGATGAAAGTCGAATAGATCTATCACTCCACAAAATTACACCTTTTCTCAAATAGCCTGACAAACATTCACCCTCCACTGAGGTATCTTCCTTGGTTTATTCAAACATGAACTTGAATTTCACATCTCCTAAGGATGGTAACCAAATTATATAGGTTGTGGAAAGATAATCTGTGTGCTGTACATAACCTTACAATAACTAAATCTTCCTAACTCTTCACATGAAATGACAGAGAATAACCTAAAACTATAATCATAAGTATATAAGTCACAAATATATATAAACACATATCACATTTTTTTTATAATATTGTCTGGTACCAAAAAGCTATATACAGTTTTACAACACCTTGTATAGTTTTACAGTAACTAAATCTTCCCCTAACTCTTCACATGACATGAGAATGACCTAAAACTATAATCATAAATGTATATATAAAAATATATATGCCAGGTTTTATTATAATATAAGCTAGTACTTTATAAATATGTGGCAATTATTTAAAACTAAGTTATTTTAATAGTTGCATTTTAGCTATTAAGGCACACTGTTTTCTTTAAAAAATACCAGCCTTAAGTTAACAAATCCCTGCTATTTTATCCAAAGAATGTGTGACTTTAAAGTTTTCATGCACAATATTTTGAAAGCCCAAATGTTTCTCTATAATTGTAATGTAACCAAAATCCTCTGAAAGTGGCTTCCAGCTAAAATGCTCAAATAATTGGATTTTATTTTACAGCATTATATCATCCTAAATAACAAAAAATGAACTAAGAATCTGAGATTATCATTTTAGGAGTATTTATCTTAATGTACCTAAGCCTATTTCTTAGAGTCATTCTGCAATGTGCTTCTTTGCACTGAGCAAGAAGGATCATCTGATCAATGCACATGGACAATTGCCAGTTTGCCTGCACACACTTTCCGTATGAGGTACCTATGGAGAGTATTGGCAGGGGCATCCTGAGGGACTAGAAGAATTTGACTGGGTTAAGTATAAGCACAGTAAGAAAGATTAAATATATTTCTTTGTACTTTCTATTCATGCATGCATTCATTCATTCATTCATTGCACAAATATTTAATATCAATTATGGAAAAGGTATTGCCCTAGGCACTTGTGAATCTCTGATGAGTAAGATAGTCCTTACCCTCAATGAACCTATATTATTGTGCAGAGGGTACATATTAACTACAGATTATACAATTTATTATTTAATTACAACTGTGTTCAATGCTGCAAACAAGAAATATAGTGAAAATGAGAGTGAATAACAAGTGAACTCAACTTAGTACGAAGGATCCAACGTGAGTTAACTTGGTTAAATTATCTAAGGAGAGGGTCGGAAGATATGGGAAGACGCAGGAAAGAGAATGAGGAGATTGAGAACCCAGGAGAAGACAACTGAGCACCAGACACAGAGATGGTGGCATGAGATGAAGCTAGGGAGAAGAAAAAGATCAGTTAATATATATTCTTGTAGACTGGTGGTTCTCAAAGTGTAGCCCCGGAACAGTTTCATCAGCATCACCTGGGAACTTGTTGGAAGTCAAATACTTGGGTCCCACTCCAGACTCAAATTGAGTATGAAACTTTGAGAGTTGAGCCCAGCAATTTTGGTTTAACAAGCACTCCAAGAATTCTGATGCATGCTACAGTTTGAGAACCTCAGCTGCACTCCATGTTCAGAATTTGGGATTTCTTTCTGAAAGTCATGGACATCATCAAAGTGTGTTAAGCATGCAGATGATGTAATCAGATGAGAATGTAAATATAAATATATATGCACACATATATATGTGTATATTTGTGTATATATACACACATCCACATATATATGACTATGTTATGAATATGAAAAACATGAATATTAGGAATTTTTAGTTCCTGAAAGTTATGATTTATTAAACTATTTGCATGACTTCTTGGTATAGGTGACATGAAGAGTACAAGAGTATTCCAAAACTTGTCCTAAAACTGAGACCATGCTCAAATGGGTCAAAGCCCTCAGGAAAAATAAGGAACACTCAGTATAAATGGATGCTGTTCCACTAGGGAAATAAGCAATATTTTCTATCAGGAACTGCAGGGACTTGAGTCATAGAAACAACTAAGTCCTTAGATCCACTCAAGAGCCCCTGAACTGAAATGAAGCCCAGGAAAGTGAATTTTATAAGCCAAGGCAGGGCAAGATCCTGAAGGGGCAACTCTGTGGCCAAAAATGTATTAAATATATTTAAAGTTATTGTTTAAAGTCTTGGAAATTAGTATCCTTTATGCTTATACAGTGATCAGTTTAAAAAATTTTTTAATGTTTATTCATTTTTTTGAGACAGAGAGAGAGAGAGAGAGCGCATCAGTGGGTGAGAGGCAGAGAGAAGGAGACACAGGATCTGAAGCAGGCTCCAGGCTCTGAGCTGTCAGCACAGAGCCTGACATGGGGCTTGAATTCACAAATTGTGAGATCATGACCTGGCCGAAGTCGAACGCTTAATTGACTGAGCCACCCAGGCACCCCCACAGTGGTCAGTTTAAAAAGAATTTTCAAGACACTGGCATATCTAAGTCCCTCACTCCTCTATGAAAAGATCGGTATGTTATTTTAGTCAATGTCTAAATAATAGAACAATCTCCACAGCATAAATCCCAACTTATTAACGAATAATGCTACTTCCCTTCCTCTTTCCTAGTCTCTGCTTAGGCCCTCTCATTTCCTGTCTTACTGCAATTATATTCTCATTTTCTGATATCTAGGAGTTCATGGAAGGATGGCACACAGCTTTCCCCCTCACCTCTGCCCCACCCTTCTTTTTTATTCCACTCTCTGGCATTTAATACTTTTGCCTGTTTTACTTGTTTATACCTTCTCTCTTCATGCAGAAATTCAGTTACTGGAAAGAAAACTCTTCCTTTAAAAGCTGTTGCAGTAAATTTACAGTCACCAAAGGGCTGGTAAACCTGTAGTGTGTATTTCCTTAGAACTATAACGGCTCTTTCCAAAATGCAGGGCAGCAACAAATGGGCTCAGGATATTAAAACCACATACAAATATTTTGTGTCCCAAGATGATAACATCAGGCTTTATTCCCCCTCCTTTTACTTAAAGCAATTACAGGAAACCTAATTAAATGCTAGGGGAACTTCACTAGGGCCACTGTATCCTTCAGCCCAAATAGGCTCATGGATGTTTCTGCTGACCACAAATCTGAGGCCTTTTAAGAAGCCACAGACCGACCCTCCTGCTACAGGGATTATTCATAGTATGAATGTTCTGAATTGTGTGGCTCAGGCTCCCTGTGGGTGCAGGAGTCAAACACACACCGATTTTTGTCTGCAGCTTGATAGACGCCCCATTCAGGAGGAGCTGGATTAATTTGTTGGGTACACTTGTCCTGCCACATGCCCAGAGTTTACATTCCAACTTTTGGTCAACCACACTAGAACAAGAACTGAAGCAGGAAGCCTCTAAACACTTCCAGCTTAGAATTCCCTACAATCAACTGCATTATTCAAGCTCTGAGTTCCTTGGTAATGTACCATCTTTTCATTACCATAGGTAAGTTCTTTACCTACGACATTCTGCTCGTCGGCCCAGAGGCTAGTGGTTTGGCTAAAAGTAGGTAATATCCTTTCTCTTTGAAAGTAAAATTTGAAATCTGCTTGAAGTCTTGAGATGGAAAAAGCAAGCTGCCTTGAAATTTGTAATGCCATCAGCATCACTTCCAAGGCGGGTTGCTTTGAAGAGCATTTGGGAACTTGAAATTGGTTTCAGGTTACTTAAGGATGGGGGTGGAATGCTTCTTTCTACAGATTTACTCAAATACAAATGTGTATTTTCCATCACGTCTGATAAGATCAAAGATTTTCCATCAGCATTCTTCCTTTAATAGTGGCATCTCAAGGATGCATGCTGTTTGAAGTTTGCAGTGATCTGCTTTTATAAGAGGATTTATTGTGGTGTGGGAGCTAGAGTGCAGGCAAGTAATTAGCATGCTATATCAAGAAGTCTTATAATGAATATGAATATGCACTTGCTAATAGGGAATTTCAAATGATTTTAGAAATCCAGATGCAAATGCAACCCTCTTATTGGATCTTTGTGAGGCTATACATGCATATGCAATAAAATCTGGTAAATTATATGTATCCCTTATCTTTAGCATAATTTTAATTTTATAATAGTGGTCAGGCAGCACAAATAGTGTTTTTCTAGAGATTATTATAAAGTGAGCACAAATGCATGACAAATCCTGTTGTATAATTATTTAAAACAGTATCTATATCCCCCCCAGAAGTATAATCTGTAGTACTGTCAACAAACATTAAAAGTCCACTGTTGTCAAAAAGTATGTTATTTAATACTTTTTTATCTCCAGTATCTCCAGCATCCTGCTGTTCATTTATCTCATTTATTAGGTGATACTCCAAAATCATGCATCATCTCAAAAGATTTTTTAAGATGTGGTCATCACAATCTGATCAGGTCCTCTCAAACTATTTCTATTCAGATGTCCCCTCACCTACCCAGACAGGATTTTCCTTTGAAGATGATCCCAAGCCACTTATGCCCAAGTTTCCCCACACTCTACCTGCAGTGGGCCCCTGTAGTTCATAGGGGTTTTCCCTGGTGTGTATCTCATGGTCCTTATATTCCCTGGAGTCAGTGGCCCAGTTCTTCCCAGAGAAATGGGCCCCATCCCACCCACAGCTGAGGCCTCAATAAACTGACTTGGGCTTTCTCTTCCTCATGGATATGGACTGGACAGACCATCTGACTCTCCCAAAACAGACTGACCTTGTTAACAGAAGCCTTTGATCTCTGCTTGGACTTCTTTTTGGCCATTGTTGTTACTAATAATGGCATGGATGAACAGTCTCATCCATTTTTGTTGACTATAAGAGGCCTCTTCCTTTTATCTCTGGAGGTGACCAACCATTATTCCTGCCTCCCCACTCCTTATCCTCTTTGTCTTTTTGTAAACATAAAATTGAAATAAAGAAGTTGTTTCACACAAAACAAACAAACCAACAAAATAAAATGTGGCCATCAAATCCTTGCCTTCTGATACCCCATGTATGTTTCACTAAAAAGCATCCTAACCCCACATTAGACTTAGGTGTTATGTATACCCGAGTTGTAGTTCTCATTCTTCTCAATTACTTTTTCTTTCATACAGCAAAGGGAAGGTTTGAGACATCATGTTGCATAGACCTGGCAATTCGGCTTCCTCCACACTCTCCCTGTTGGGAGAAGAGCTGCAAAGGTCACTCTACCAAATCTCATTATAGTACATTCACAGGACAGAGAGTAGTGGGAAACGCATGAAGTTACAGGTAGGGATGATCTGGGATATATTACAACACTTTATTGAATTAGTGTGGTCTCTTTTTCATGCTTTCTCCCAGAGCTTAATCCTATTAGTTTTCACTAATATGATCTAAACTAAGATACATATCTGTTCTAGATGTCTTAATACAAATTAAATCACACAAAATACCAGCATTATTTAAAAGGATGTCACACCAAAAAACAAAAACAAAAACAAAAAAACAAACACAACAACAAAAAACCCTGACAATTATTTCATCAGCTTGTAATTCTCACTAAAATAATCAAAATATAATAACTTGAAAGGCAGACCTTTACTACCAGGACATAGTTTTATGCTACATGACGTCATCTGACAATCTTTAAACTTCATCAGGAAAAGAAGACACTGTAAACACATAATTCATCAACTTTTCTCTGAAATGTGTTCCTTGGATTTTTTTAATATAATATTTAATATATAAACAGTCCATCTAATTAACTAAAATTACTTTGTATAAATGGAAATTACAACTTACTGGTATATTAGATTTATTATAATTTTGTTAAAGTTACATTTATTATCTTTGTGGTCAAGATGAATTTACAAGTCAAAGAGTAACATGACTGGGACTGAATGGTTCAAGGGATTTGTTTGGAAGCATTTCATACCTAGGTCATTGACTTGACTTCCTTTTTACATGATAATTTCTAGTTACTTGGTTCTGTTTGGCATTCCGTGTCCAGACGACCTGTGTTTTGTTTTGCTATGTTTTGGTTTTGTCTAGAACTGAGAAGAAAATATTTATTGGATGGTGTGTCTGGAGTGGGGAGATTTACGGTGCTTTTAGAAAGCTATGTGACAACCATGGATAAATGCAGCTTACCTTAAAGCTTGAGATGTTAACTGCAAGATGATATTAAAATAGTTATAAATGGTACTTCCTCTGACAACATTAGCACTGCTTTCCCTTTCCTTTGCCGAAGTGTCAGGTTTTAGATGTTACAGGAGAAGCAGTCCTCCTATTTTTGATTAGACTTTCCAACCACCATCAAACTTAGAGCTGTGAGTAATGGTAATTGGAGTGGGGGGTATGCAAAATGCTCTTTCTTACATAAAGAGTGGTAATAAATTGATAGATTAATTCTACTAGTTCTGCCCGATCATTTAATTACTATTCTTAACTTTGGTGATAAAAAAAAAACCTGTTGAATGTCTCTTCCAAGAAGTCTTTCTGAGACCAAAATGGGAGCTGAAAAGTTTTCTCTTTTTTTTCTTTTTTAATTTTTTTTTACATTTATTTATTTTTGAGAGACAGAGAGAGACAGAGCACAAGTAGGGGAGGGGCACAGAGAGAGGGAGATACAGAATCTGAAGCAGTCTCCAGGCTCTGAGCTGTCAGCACAGAGCCTGACGTGGGGCTCGAACCCACAAACCATGAGATCATGACCTGAGCTGAAGTCGGACGCTCAAACAACTGAACCACCCCGACGCCCCTAAAATTTAACTTCTACCTTGTATGTCAATGTTCTTTAGAGTACAAAGAATCAATTTTGTAAAAACATGACAGCAATTTAATTTGGGAGAACACAGAGATAGCAGATACATTACTCTTCTAAATATTTTTTGTGAAACATGAAACTTATTACATATGTATTTGAATGTATATTCCAACATTTTTCTTTAAGGTATAATTCTTAATAATTAAATCATAAGTACATGCATTACTTTTTATTTTTATTTCATGCAAAACATTAGTAATTTCTTTTTTTCTCAACTAAAAACAGTTTTTTAAGTTTATTTATTTTGAGAGGGGGGGAGAGAGAGAAAGAGAGGGAGAGACTGCAAGCAGTGGAAGGGCAGAGAGAGAAGGAGAGAGAGAGAATCCCAACAGGCTCCACACTGTCAGAGCCCCACACAGGGCTTGAACTCACAAACTGTGAGATTATAATTTGAGCCAAAACCAAGAGTTGGTCATTTAACTGAGTGAGCCACCCAGGCACACCTAGTAATTTCAATGGAAGTAATTTTACCACAATTAAAAAAAATCTTGTCCATAAGGGTGGGGAAGAGTGCTGCGTGCGTTCTGCGTGCTGTGCACACAGTGGTAAAGAAGGCAGATACGGTCTCTGTCCTTCACAATTCATTGTGGAGACAGTTCTTGAGCCCCTATTTTATGCACTGTCATTTCCAACGTAGCCATGGAGATGAACTCTTTATGGATCCTTTCTGATTAGTTTACTGTCTAATGCAGGAAACAAATGGGAGTTCACTGAATACAGTGACCCTGTCATATGCATTGCATATGGATCCGCACATTAACTGGCACACATATTTGTCCAGTTAATGTACGTTAAATGAATAAATGTCTTATATATAAATCACATGTAAATTTAATTGTAACTCAGAAAAGTAAAAGTAGCTAAAATTTATTGGGCATCTACCATGTGTCTTGGTTAATCTGCATAATAATCCTTGAGAATGGGTATTATTATAATACAGGTAAAGAGCAGAGGTCAGAATTTAAACAATTTTTCATGCAGCCAATGATTACCAAAATCAAGATTTAGATCCATTATTTATCTGAATCCAATGTTCCTGTTCCTTGCACTATACCAACATTCCCCAAATTGTGTCTCAAAAAAGGGTTCTTTGGTCAAATAAGTTTGGGGATTTCTGTTTACTATGTCTTCCTCTTAGAAACTCAAAATGCTAATCAGCATATTAAAGGCATTGGTCAGAAGTTCTGCCATAAAAAAGTATGTTTAATTTGGACTGCCACCACTTCCTCCAAATTTATTAAACCATATAACCCTACAGTCAACATAAACACAGAGCCCCATATCATCATGTCTTTCAACATAGTTTGGCACTTTCTATATATTTATTTATTGAATAAAAGTAATCTACTATTTGGAAAATTCTGAACCACCCCCCCCTAAATAAAGCTATAGTGAAATAGTTTCACATGGAGAGATCAGGGTAAACATGGGGAAGTGGAATATTTAAGTTTGATGCTGAAGCATGGATTGGGTTTAAAGACTTAGAGAAAAATCAAAGACACTTCAGGAGGATAGAATAGCACAAAGCCAAAGGGCACAGATGAAAAAGCATGGAGCACTACAGGGGAGAAGAGTTTACAGAAACCAACTAAAGAAATAAGGCCATGGAATTAGATAGAAGAGAAATTCATGGAGAGCCTTGATTGGCAGCTGGAGAAGTTTATTCTATGGAGTGGGAACCTATAAAAATGGTAAATTGGTAAAATGATGTTTATTGAAGTGACATATGCTTTAAGGAAAACTAATCTGTCTTGACTAGTAAACAAGACTAATCTGATTTACTTTTAATGGAATTTTAATCATTTTAATTTTAATTATGATTACAAAAATTGTTCTTAGATCTGTGATATTACATCAAGTCCTTAATCTTAAGAGCTTAAAAGGAATATTCTTGGTGAGCCTCTGAAAACACTGTCTGACGATGGAAACTAGCACATATATCCAAAATAATAATTACTCATACTGTTGGGCTTTCATTTTGTACTTATCTCATGTGACTTAGAAGCAAACATTGAGATCAATCACCTCTGGATAGATTGCCACTTACAACAGTTCACACACAGTATACTGAGGACAGCTGTTCACTTGTCTTAAAAGCAATATATTTCATACTCTTTAAAAAATTTTTTTAACGTTTATTTATTTTTGAGAGACAGAGAAAGAGAGACAGAGCATGAGTGGGAGAGGTGCAGAGAGAGACGGAGACACGGAATCTGAAGAAGGCTCCCGGCTCTGAATTGTCAGCACAGTGCCTGATGCAGGGCTCGAAATCATGAGCTGTGAGACCACGACCTAAGCCGAAGTTGGACACTTAACCGACTGAGTCACCCAGGCACCCTGATATATTTCATGTTCTTAAGGAAACCTTTAAACCAAACTAGAAAGGATCATTAAAAAAAATTCAACTCATCCAGGATAATTAATGTTACAACCGGGAGATCAGACAAATATTCACCTAACATACAACAACCTAGTAATTCACTTGGATTAAGAAAATAAATTCTTGTTCAATATTTACTATTTGACTTTTGAAAAGTCCTAAATTCATCAGGCCTTGGTTTCTCAACTTATAAAACAAGATAACTTTTTTGTCTTGTTGGCTTGTTGAGAAAAGAAATGGAATAACAGCTATAAAAGTAATTCAAATCTGTTAAATTATATACATGTAGTATAAAAATAACAATTATTTTGACACTATAACTATATTTTATTCACAAAATTACCATTGGAGGTACTAACATAGATTCAGGGAGGGGAGGAGTACTATGATGGGAAATTATATTAGGCACACACCCAAATGAGAAAGACATGGCTAGTTTTGGAACTTTTCAGCAGATTTGGGACAGTCAGGTCTAGGTGGGGACACCAATCACCCAGGGCAATACAGATCTGGTTCTGATATTTAGAAATGAAGTTTGAACAGCAGGAAGGAATTCTGGTGATTTGCCTTTAAGTTTCTTGTCTTTCAGCCAAGTGACCCAGGATTTTACCAATCCTCTAGGCTTCCCACTATATTAAAGTGTAGATAAAGTAAAGTTATCCTGGTAAGATGAGTGGAAAAGTCTACTTATTTCGGTAACCAGAATGCTTGCTTGGCTCATCTGTTAGAAATTCCTTATATCCATAGTGCATTATGCAGGTGAGACAGGGACATTAAGCAACTGAATGGAAATTACCAGGTAGGTTAGCACGAACTAATTTGGGGCAGAATAAGCAAACTTTTACATTTTAGTGAAGATTTAAAATTGATGAGTGCAATCACACCTTCTAGGTCTTTCTTCACTTACCAACCAGAACACGAGTTCTATAGAGTAGAGATTTGTGTCTGTTACATGCTGTCCCTGTGGCATAGAATAATATTCAGCCTCACATTGTGAGCATACAATGAGTATTTACTGAATAAACAAAAGAAGATTTTTCCTAGTACACTATTACATACTTATTTAAAAGATATATGATTATATCAAAATATTTTTTTTTAATTTTTTCATTTATTTTTGAGGGGAGGGAGGGGCAAAGAGAGAAGGACACACAGAATCTGAAGCAGGCTCCAGGCTCTGAGATATCAGCACAGAGTCCAACGTAGGGCTCGAACTCACAGACCGTGAAATCATGACCTGAGACGAAGTTGGATGCTTAACTGACAGAGCCACCCAGGCACCTCTCCAAATATATTTTAGAGAAAAGGAACTTTCAGTCATGATGGCACTTGTACCTCCTTCCCTAGCCGGAAAGACATCATCAGACACAACTTTGAATTAAACTTTGAACTGGGTTGGCAGTCACACTGAGAATGGAGTGGGAGGAGCAGAGTTTTCATAATGGTTTTTAGGTTCTTCAAAATTATTTATAATAACTGAGTAAACACAGGTCAAGTACCAGTGAAAATATTTTTTCTTTGTCTTTTAAAGAACTCAAATATGCAAGAGTGACTCATTAATTTACAACAAGAAAGTTTAACTTGTGAAATTCCAAGTAGAAATGAAAAATATTAGCATTTCATATTTTCAAGTCAGGAGTAGGTATTTGAATGAACTGCCACTGAAATACCAATTTTCAATTTTAACTTTATATAAGAACTAAGAAATAACTGTATTCTGATATTTTCAAAATATTTCTATATATTCTAAGATCCTTTTTCAAACCATTCTATTATCATTCCAAAAGGAGACATGATTTAATGATTTAATAAAAACAATGAAACCAAGTATAATACACTTAATTTTTTTTTTCCTTTTTTTTTAAATACAGAATGTCTCCTTGTTTTTTTTGTTGAGTCCAAGTTACATATGCTTAGTTTTTGATAAGCTTATAGGTAGAATTCCAGAAAACAATATTGATCCAGATTTGACAATAAAAGCTTATTTGTTTATTTTTAATGTTTATTTGATTTTGAGAGAGAGATACAGAGTGTGAACAGGGGAGGGGCAGAGAGAGAGGGAGGCACAGAATCCAAAGCAGGCTTCAGGCTCTGAGCTGTCAGCAGAGAGCCTGACGCGGAGCTCAAACCCATGAACCACGAGATCATGACCTGAGCCAAAGTCAGACACTTAACTAACTGAGCCACTCAGGCGCCTCCCCTCAAAGCTTATTTTTAATTAATCCTTGGCAATTAAGTTAAGTGAGAGATAACCTTTAGAAAAAGATATGGTTCAAATTCTGTTTTCTCAAGTAGCTAGATGTATGACCTTGGGAAAATTCTTTTACCTCACTAAATGTCATTTTCCTCAACAGGAAAATAGGAATTAAAATTCCTAATTCAATGGGTTCTTATAAGGATTAAATGAGGTGATACATGTGAAGCTCTTTGCAGAGTTTACCCTTAATGCGAGCTAACAAACAAGATTTCCGAAGCTAGAATAATTTATGCTACGCTTTTTACTAAATAACTCTCCTCATGTCAGAGTCTTTACAAAATAAGTCCACTTTTCTGTCACAACAGCCTCCAGGGCTGCTCTCCTACATGAACTTTTCTTAGTGATCCGGACTGCACCCATGTTGAATCTATATCCTCTCAACCATGGCTACTGAGCCACGAGAATAGAGCACAGAGAACACCCACCTGCACTTAAATACCTTGGCTCAGCAGGGCAACATAACTTTCCCTCATAGACCATTGGCCAGAAGTAA
The DNA here is from genome assembly GCF_018350215.1 of Panthera leo. NCBI lineage: Eukaryota > Metazoa > Chordata > Mammalia > Carnivora > Felidae > Panthera > Panthera leo. The sequence continues at coordinate 125,518,769 of NC_056682.1, read as the reverse complement.
TCACGTGGCCCTGCGGACCCGCAAGGATGCTAGGATTTGTAGTGTTCCCCTATGTCCAGGAAGGACAGGAGAGCGGGATGGTAGTATTAGAAGTCTTACTACATTATAATTGACAAAGCTACTTCAATAGGAAAAATAAGGTGCTGAGTTTTTAGGAAATCACGATCACACTGAAATATCAGTAATTATCAAGTCAAGTGAAATTTAAAAAAATGTTTTCTGTGGTATGAAAGTCTGTACTGACAGAGGGAGCTCAATGTAGAAAAAAATAGATTAGACCAAAAGGAAGAAAAACAGTTTTGAGGCCTGGCGTGGCTACCGTCATGAGTAACTTTGGGTAGGGCATTAAATTTCTCATTTTCTTAAACTTTAAAGTCTTAGAAGGGGCCACAAAAGCAATTCTGGTCAATGGAATGTGAGTGGAAGATACATGTACCTTTTCTTGGCCATACTGGTGAAGAAGTTTGTGGGTCTCCTCCCTGCTGGCTTTCCCTCCCTGCTGGCTGGTTACTGAAGAACATGAGGCCAGAGAGCACAACAGAACCACAAGAGGAGAGGAGTCTGGGTCCAGAACTGACCAAAGGGAACAGAGCTGCCCTACAAGCAAGGGTACATTCCTGGTAGGTAAACAAATGTACCATTCTATTGTTTTTGAACTATTCTATCTTTGGTGGGGTCTGTTACTGCAGCTTACATGATACAGCCTTAAATGATACAGACTATGAATAATATGGTTGGCACACAGCGGGTTTTTCTTTTTTTTTTTTTTTAATTAAAAAAAATTTTAATGTTTATTTGTTTTTGAGACAGAGAGAGACAGAGCATGAGCAGGGCAGGGGCAGAGAGTGAGGGAGACACAGAATCTGAAGCAGGCTCCAGGCTCCAAGCTGTCAGCAGAGAGTCCGACGCGGGGCTTGAACTCATGGACCGTGAGATCATGACCTGAGCCAAAGTCAGATGCTTAACAGACTGAGCCACCCAGGCACCCCCACAGTGGGTTTTTCTAAATGACTACTAGATAAATGGATGCCAAAAATACTAATCCCACAATGCTTTGGGTCTTTTTTTTTTTTTAAACCAAGATTCAGTGCTTAGCTCCAAATTATTAAAAAAAAATTTTTTTTAATTTGGCAACATCTTGTTGGATATACAGAGAAGAACTTCTATTAATTCTGAGAGTTTTCAAATATCTGAATGTGTGATTTTAATATTATGCTCAAAATGCTATAAACCAGAGCAATTTGCTTAGCATGTAACAAAAATATTATTTTCAGGATGGCACGCTTGCAATCGTTTTCAAAATATCACTTCCAACATCATGTTGAACAAATTGGTGTGAAATACTAGGTTATAATGTTTAATTACCAGTATCATTTCTTTACAGGCAATCTTATTTTGATGTTTTCATAAGAGATAGAAAAACTTAAACTTGAACAGGAGAGTGGCACCTGATTCTGAATATTGTGTGTAACTTGTAATGTACTCATGTCCATTCTGTACCAGCATCACAGAGAAAAAGGAAGAAGAAACAATAATTGTTTCCTACCATGAGCTCCAATTCACTGAGATATTTATGTAACTGCATTAACACTGCCAACTGAACAAAGAACTTCAGTCATGTATCTTTTCATATCTTCAGGCAAAGTTTAATTCCCCTTCCCTTTTTTTATAAATGATTTCCTTCAAAGGATACACACCCTAGTGGATAAACAATCTTCACGGGAGAACATGAAATTTAGCTATCTAATATGCACAGTTCAGTGTCATGAGGTGTGGAATCATAGTAAATAATGTTTTGTGATGACACTAACACTAATAAAGATGATGACATTTTCATGATTAGTCATGTTTTTAGTAAAGGGAAATTAATAGATAGGACTATCCAGTCTGAAAGATACATACAACATGCTGACAAACAAAACTGGGTTTCAGCATAAAATGCATATGTTATATAGATAGTATACGCATACACCTAAATTCACTGTGCATGTTTATATGCATATCTTTCATCTAGTATTTTCTTTTCACCTACAAGTTAGAATGCTTTTACTTCATACTCTATTATAAGCCCATTTAGTCACATTTCTGTCAGATCCCACTTGCATATTCAGTGTTGAATAAATCAGTGGCTAATAAATGTCCTTGAAAATGTGTTTAGAAATAAATAATGAATTGCTGTATCTGATCATAAATGCACATTTTTTTTTGCTCTCAGAATCCTACAAAGAATAGCCTGACCTATTACATAAATATATGGAAAAAGAGAAATAATTATAGGCAATCATGTAAAAGGAGCCTGGTTAACTCTTACTAAATGGATACACTACAGACCAAAAAAATGTTGTCATAACTGTTCAAAAAATTCCACTGCAAAGGAAATACCAAATGAGGATAGGGAGTCAACCTTTTCATCATAAGTGCTTTTTATCACATCTCCATGGGCTTGGGACGCAGGCCCAGCCCCACAGTGTGCAGAACAGCGGGCTGCTCAGAGTTCCAGCCCTACAAGTGTCATCCCCTTGAAGATACCTCTCCAGGTGACCACAGGCACGCTTTCAATTTACGGCAAGATGGTATGACAGGCAGCATGGGAGGACAGCAGCGATGGAAATACAGATCAAGTACAGATAAAAAATATGTCCACCATGGGGCGCCTGGGTGGCTCAGTCGGTTAGGCGTCCGACTTCGGCTCAGGTCATGATCTCGCGGTCCGCGAGTTTGAGCCCCGCGTCGGGCTCTGGGCTGATGGCTCAGAGCCTGGAGCCTGCTTCCAATTCTGTGTCTCCCTCTCTCTCTGCCCCTCCCCCATTCATGTCTGTCTCTCTCTGTCTCAAAAAATAAATAAACGTTAAAAAAAAAATATGTCCACCTTGACAAATACAAATAAGACTTTTCAGTAACAATGTATGGGGAAGTATCTCTTGACAAATGAGAAGAATACAATCGCTTCTTTCTCATTAATACTTTTCACAATCCCCTTCGGATTCCATCCCAACCTCTCTCCACAATCCAGCATGTCTACACATCCTACATCTATACTCACTCAAATAATACAGATTTATGTCCCCTGCACATACCTTATAAATGCCAACCCATCCTTCCTCAAAGCATCTTGCTACTCAGCAGGTTTCAAATTTGTTTTTAAAATCTATTATGTGGGTGATCCTTCAGCAATACTTTGAAGTGCCTTCCCTATTAAAAGTGAAGACAGATCTGGTGTCCTAAGAAGAGAAATAATGATAGCTTATGGCTATGATCTCACATCTTCCTGACTATGAAATAATTGTCTCTGCTTGAAAAAAATAGAACACATATGCCCAAGTAAAGAAAAAAAAAAAGCAAAATCAAAATTTAGGAGGAAAAAGGGACCACATAAAATCTTGCCAAAGGTTCATGCTTTACATAAAGCTGCAGTTGGGACTTTACAAAGGAAATCTCTGCACTTTTTATTTCTGGTTCAGAGGATTTACATGCTCTTTCTAATGATCTGGGCCTTCAGCACTGGGTAATGTCTCCCAGTCCCCAGCTTAGCACTCATGCAAAATTGAAGCACTTTGGAAGCAGTTTAGTAGCTGCAGATGAATCTCAATGTGCAGGAAAAGGCATAATGGCTGTTTAGCACCAGCTAGGAGAAGCTGAGGAAATCAGGGGGAAAAATCTATTGAACTTAAGCCATCTGGGAAGCCAACTGAGAGCGACTGCATTAACAACATGTTTACATCCCCATTGTGTTGCTAGGCCAAGCAAAAGTGTGTGTGTGTGTGTGTGTGTGTGTGTGTGTGTGTGCACGCGCACGCGCACAGAAGAAATGATCAGGTGAAATTCTTGTGATTGTATTGTCTATTTTCATGTGGTTTTGGCAACTGTGCAGGGAAAAGAATTTTCATGAAAAATGTGGCGATGAGAATGTTCAGGTCTCCACGAGACAGGGTGAACTGTTGGAGTGCGGGTGTTGGAAGGATGCTAAGGCATGAGGAAAAGGAGTGAAAAGCAGGAGCCTAGCTGTGTGCTGCGTTTCCTGTATCTGGCCCGCAGTACAACACAACAGATTGGGGGAAGCTGCAGAAAGCCGGGAAAGAACAACCAGGGAATGCTTCTGTTGCCTGTTACATTTCTAGTTAACTCAGAAATACTGGCCAAAGGAGGGGAAACAGCCAGGTAAATGTCATCACTTTCAGCTCCCATCACCCCCATTTGCTGTCTCTATCATCACGACCCTTTTCTTTTCATGGTATTTAATCAACTATTTTTAGAATAGTTTTAGGTTCCTAGGAAAAGTGAGAAGAAGGTGCATATTTCTCCTATACAATCTGCTTCCACACAAGCATAGCCTCCCTTGTTAGTAACATCCTCCACCAGGGTGGCACATAACTGATGAGCCTCCACTGACATGCGATTGTCACCCCAAATCCATAGTTTACATTCAGGTTCACTCTTGATATTGTACATTCTATGGATTTGGACAAAGGTAATGATGTATCCACCTTGATAGTGCTATCCAGAGTAGTTTCACTATCCTACAAATCCTCTACTATCCATCTACTCGTCCCTGTCTCCCCCTACCTGGGAGGCAACCACTGATCTTTTTACCACCTCCATAGTTCTGCCTTTTCCATAATGTCATATAGTTGGAACCATACAGTATATAGGCTTTCAGATTGGCTTCTTTCACTTAGTAATATGCATTTTAAGTTTCCTCCATAGTTTTTCATGCCATGATAGCTCATTTCTTTAAAGTACTGAATCATATTCCATTGTCTGGATGTACCAGTTTGCTTACCCACTCACCTACTAAAGGACATCTCGGACTGCTATAAATATCTGTGTTTTTGTGTGGACATAGGTTTTCAACTTTTCTGGGTAAATATCAAGCTCTGATGGCTGTATCATGCGGAAAGAGTATGTTTAGTTTTGATTTAAAAATGCCAAAATGTCTTCCAAGTGGATGTATTATTTTGTATTCTGACTGACAATGAACGAGAGTTCCTGTTGCTCCACATCTTTGTCAACGTTTGCTGTTGTCATTGTTCTGGATTTTGACCCTCCTAATAGGGGCAGAGTGGTATCTCATATATGTCCCTAATGACATATGCTTATTTGCAGTTCTTGGTGGGATGTCTGTTAAGCTTCATTGTGCTTTTGAACTGTAGCCCCACCCCCTGCCAAAAGATATGCCCACATCTGAATCCCTAGCAAAGGTGAATATTACCTTATTAGGCTAAGAGTCTTTGCAGATGCAATTAAATTAAGGATCTCGAGATCCTAAATTACCCCAGGTGGGTCCCAGTTCCAGTAATAAGTGGACACACAGAGAAGAGAGACACAGAACGGGAGGTGATGTGAGGAAGGAGGCAGAGATTGGAGTGATGCTGCCACAAGCCCAGGAATGCCTGGCAGCCACCAGAAGCTGGAAGAGACAAAGAACAGACCTTTCTCTAGTGACCAGAGGGGGCGCTGCTCTGCAGCATTTCAGACTTCTAGCCTCCAAAACTGAGAGAATAAATGTCTGTTGTTTTAAGCCCCAAATTTTGTGCTAATTTATTGTGGCAGCCCTAGGAAACTAACACAGTGACTAAGGGCATTTACTGTCTACATTCAAAGAATGGATTCAAGATCTGACGGAGCAAAAAGGTGAGGAAAAGCTGTCTGCCATGCAGTGTTTTTCTGGTTTCACAAATGCCCCACAGAGTGGGTGTGGGGAGGTAGCCTTTTAGTCACTAACGTCACTTCATACAGAGGGCATCATTGTCTAGGATCATCAAGACTGTAGCTATAAAAAGAGGCATGCCATTCATTCGCTGCCATTCCTGGAATTGCCTTGTACAGAACATTCCCCTGGGTTTTTCCAGCTAAATTTTAATTCACTCAAGGCTAGAGGTCCCCCCCTCTTCCCTCAGGAGGCTGCAATCCCTCAGTCTGAGAAGTTTAATAGGCAGAGACAGGCAAAAGGATATTGCAGAAAGCAGGGGCTCTCTACCGTGTAACTCTATACCATGGAACTACCAAGGGGTTTCATGAATTTATTCTTGTGATGAGAGGAGAACCCCAGCAAATGGTAAAGCATACTCTTTATTCTCTCTTTTTCCTCATCCCTTTTGCCCCTTTCAGACTGTGATCTCTTCAAGTGCATCAGGTCTTAGTTGTGTCTCTACTCACAGCACCAAGAAAAGTATCTGGGGCATGGATTTTGAACAAAACATGTGTCTCTATACCTCCTCTATGCTGTGCGTTCACAGTAGTGTCTCCTCTTGCCCCACTTCAACCAGGATGTACATTAGCATTTCTACAGAGCTTAAAATTAGTGAACAAAGAATAAGCTATGCCCTGCTCCCAATTAAATCATTCTCTGGGAGGTGGGGCCAGGACATACATGTTTTCAAAAATCCCCCCTGGAGATTGTCAAATGCACCCAGGGTCCACAACTAGAATCCTAATTTTTCCTTGTTGCGCTTACCTTCATGTTCTTGGAGATTTCTCCCAAAGCAGATTTTTAAAATCAGGTTAAACCCTTGATGAAATTAGCAACTAGTCCAAGGCTTCCCTAACCTGAATTGTTTTTCATTGCTAGATATTATACTTCCTATGGGCTGTGTTTGCTTTTTTGCCAGACCCTGATATTTTGCTAATTGTAGCTTTCATTGTATACATGCTGATTTTGTATCTGATTTTGTATCTCCAAATGGTGCTTTTTGGAGGAACTGGAAAGAGTATTTCAACAGGGATAACTCTGGATTGATGACACCTGGGAGAGAAGACTAAAGGGTTCATAGTGAGGAAAGCCCTCTCCCCTCAAGTTTTAGCATTTGATTCTTCCTTGGTTGTGGCATTTTTTAATTAAAAAGTTTTCTCTTGTGTCTTTGAAGATGCCAAAAAAATATGCTGGGGTGAGGAGACAAAAAAACCAGTATCAGAATTTTGAGCTAATTTTGGAGCTAATATTAGATAGTAAGATTTAATGATACAGAGATTCAAATATAACAGATTACAATGTGTGACATCACAGAATAAAAAGGACAACAACCTGGGTCATTATCCCATAATTATCAGCGAGGTTTATTTATATTAGCGCAGTAGGTACCAACACCAAAAAAGTGTATTTTAATTTTGAGCGAAAGCCATGCTTTTTAGAAGCTAACCCTCTCTTCTAAGCTGAAATTGTTTCTTAAACTTCCTTAAACAGGATGCTTAATTCATTTCATGTAACAATCCAAAACTCTGTTCAGTAAGTTTCTTCCTATAAAAATAAAGCATAAGAGACTCTCCTTAAACACCTCACATATTATAGCCAAAGGTGAGATTAAAAATATACTTCAGGTTTTAACACTTGTGCTCTTCTCACTTTGAAGTGAGCATATGAAAACTCAAAGCCACAGCACATGCATTGTTGCTGGGCACATGGCAAAATTGCTATAGCAACAGAATCACTACTTTTACTCCTGAAATGCCCTGATTGGGTAGCAAGTAATCTAGATGAAGAATGGTCCTTGGACTCCTGCTTCTTATTGTAGCCTCTGTGTGGGCTTGGAGATGGGTAGCATTTGATTTAGTTTTTTTTTTCTAAAGTGGGGTAAATACACAGACACAAACACACACATAAATACATATGTATATACATGCATATCTACATGTATATCTACATGTATACACACACACACACACACACACACATTCTTCATTAAATTGTATTAATCAACGCTTTCATTTCAGCTGTGGGAGGACAAAGGAGTAATGCATCACAAGTAACCTTGCCCTAAGCATTAACTGGCAGAGGAGAATTCTTTTGTGTTCGTTGCTTTAAAAACTCTTGCTGTATATGATTTTAGAAAATTTCTGTCTCCCTCTAATGAAATGATAGCTCACTAAAACTGCACTGAAAGACGTAATGTGCTCTTGCCTCTTACTTTGCAATCATGTTTGGGGCCATATCTGTTCAATAAATACATGCTATTAAAATTTTCTATACAGTATGTAACTCAAATAAGAAAAACGTTCCCTGCGGGACAGAATTAAATTAAAATTACATAGTTCCGCATGAAGCCAGGGTGTCTGAAGTATGTGAAGGGTCTACAATATCAATACATGCAAATATTGGAATTGGCTAAAACGAACAAACATTAAGAAATTCACAAAAACAGTAGATGAGACACAAAAGGAACCTAAATAGGTAGTCTGAAATTTTTCAAGCACTCTCTTCTGTTTGTAAGTTAGGAAAAGAATGGAAACAAAACCCAGGTTTCTCTACAGTGAGAGAGCCTGAATCATTCAGGCAGCCGAGACTCATCATCATGCTAGAATGGAGTGGAAGCAACAACTAGAATCTATATTCTGGAACTCTGACCCAAGCATGTATTTGTAATTGCAGCTGGGATTATGTGGGCCATGTTAACTCAGGTGTTTAAAGACTTAAAGTCAATGTGAAATAAGGATGAATCAACTGTGAGCAAAAACAAATGAAGAGTAAGGAAAAATATATATTTCAGGATGATTGAGGTCTCTTGCCAGGGTATCAGACTGACTCCGTGGAAAAGCCTTTGTGTACTACATGGATCCTTACCAATTTTCTATTTTTATTTTGAGGCCAGCCTAACAATGGAAAAAAAAAGTTGCTAGTTTCCGGTACTGAAATGAGTACCTCTGGGAAGGAAATCAAATAAATAATTGGTTTATTTTCCAGAATCATTTACCTTCATTGGCAGACAAATATATTACAGATATAAGGCTCTATTCTTGCTAAGGCAGTACTCCCACTGACTTAATAGAAAATTATAGAATGAAGTTCAAGTAGAGCTTCCAAATTTTATTCACCACTTACTAAAATTTAAACAAAGGCCATATAACTTCATTTTGAAAATGAAATTTTCAAACTCATTCACTCTGTTAATGAGTTATTTTACATAGAGAAAAATAATTGGTATGGTGTGTATACTCAATATGTAAAATAACTCTCCTTACAGAAGATTATGCTATCTTATCAATTCCCCAAATCACCTATTCATGAAATTTCTCAAATAAAAACATCATCAGTATGTCTCACTAAATTTCAGGTACTCAAATTTCATAGGATGAATACCTATAATTCCACAAAACAAACTTTTATTCTCTCCTGTGCTTAGTGCCTTGTGTTATAAAATTCAGAACAGGTACTCAAATTTCGTAGGATGAATACCTATAATTCCACAAAACAAACTTTTATTATCTCCTGTGTTTAGTGCCTTGTGTTATAAAATTCAGAACAGACAGAACTTTACAAAACAGAGGCCATACCATATCATTCCAATCTAATTGAAGAGACAGATATAGATATATACACACACCTACACAGTTACATATGTATATTATGTACATATGTATTACTACATGTGTTTTTATACATACATCACTATATGTGTATATGAAATACATGTTTATATCTTATATATATAACTGTTTAATAAGTAACATAGCATTGTATTATAAGAAATGGACATTTTTTACCTCAAAAATGATTGAATATTGATAATCTCTAATGGTTTAACCTACTACACAACTGGTTTAAACTACATACACAACTCACACTTATGAGTATAATAAATACAGAAGTACAAATAAGAGAAACGTAGACATGTTACATATGACATGAGTTTTACAGAAGGATTCATCACAATATTGCATTTGGGATACTTCTTTAAGCATGAGTAGGATTTTGACAGAAGTAGGATAGGGGAGAGGATGGGGTAATGGTCATTAATTCATACACACATACTTACTGATCACCTACTAAGTACCAATGCCAAGTTAAGGATGGAAGTAGAATAATGAAAAAGATGGACATAATCCTTGATTTCATGGAGCTTACTCTTGGGCTCATAATGTTCAGATGGAAGAGGAGAGGTAACTTGAGAAAGGGAAACATAACTGTCCCTTTGAAGTATCTAACATTATTACTAAGAAGCCAGAAAGTGACCAGATGTGTTTCTAAAGTTCCACATGACTTAAGTAGGACCACTGAGTCAAGATTAACAGAAAATTGATTATAGTCAATTTAATAAAGAGCAAGCCAATAATGGCTTTGGGTTTAAATGGCTGCCATAGTCTCACAACTTAAAGTTTCTATGATTCTAAGACATCAAAATGTAAAGGAAAGAGTGTTTACATTCATTTAATGCAACTTAAACCCCATCTTGTTTCCCTCTGAAAATGTTAAGAGCAGCATATCCTAAATCAAGTCCTGGTATGACATTAAGGGCTCATGATATTTTAACAGAGGTTCTGTGAAAAGCAGTTCAGTTGCCAAATATGATGAGGTTAAAAAAAGTTTGCCACTGTAGAGCTTTCCTGGGACTTTTATAGGAAAATACACTTTATACTTTTCTCCAAAAAGGCCATATAATTACTGTAGTGTTTCCTAACGTATTTGACCACATAGTTTTTGTTGGGTGTTGTTGTGGTTGTTGTTTATTTGTTTTTGTTTTCCCAAATAGCACTTATAAGACACTGGTGGCTCACTGAACATAGCTTAAGAGGAAAAGTCAAATTTTCCCAGTGTCTAGGACATGTGGTAGAAGAGAAACTATTAGAAGAAGGGTAGAGAGTTTGATTGGGGACTGATTATACTGAACTTTTTGAATATAAGACCAAAGAAGATGAGCTTCAATCCACGGACATAGGAAAACCATCATATATTTTAAGAAATGGTATGGTATAATCACTTGGATCTGTGCTTTAGGCCTGTGACGAACTGAAGAATGGTTTGCTGAGGAAAAAGGCTGAAACCAAACAGGAGTTGGAAGTTACCTAAGTAATCTAAGAGGTATATGATAAAGGTCTATATATACCGGGAGAGTTAACAGTGAGAATTAAAAACAGAAGGATGTTTTGTGGGAGAATTCTGAGAAGGAACTGGCAGTAGCTAATGATCACTAGCTGCTGGAGTAAGGGATAAAGCTGACATTTCTATTTTTGGTGACAGGATGGAGAGAAGAGGCATCTGAAATAAGAGTACAAGAGGAGAAAAAAAATTCAATTGTGCCACTTTTGCAACAGATGGGGACCTGAGTGAGCAGTGCATATTTGTAAAAGCTCCTTTTGGAGTAAAGACAAATTCACTTAAATTAGTGCCCTGTTATAGCTTCTCTTCATCAGTTTCTTTTTTTTCTGTTAAGGCTCTCCTTTTTGCTAACTGGCAAAATATTGAAGACCTTCAAGAATAAAAAGAATCAAATCCTAAGCACTGGTTCAAGTTATTCCATTAAAGAACGAGAAAGGTCTTAGATACAGAAAATCTGACATGGGCAAGGAAGGCAGGAGAAAGCATGGAAGATAAATGTCTAGCGGACATTCTGTACTGGATTTTCTTTTCTGGAGAAAATGGAAACATGTATTCACAGATGTTTTTTAGACAACCTGTTCTGTGTTTGGTAGTTATGGCAGAATTTAGGGAGACACTACTGGGTACAAGGACATGAGCAAAGGTTTGGAATCAGACAGCCCTGGGTTTATATCCTTCCTCTGCCATCTCCTAGCTATGTGATTTGAGGCTCATTAGCTTCTTTATCTTGCGAAACCTCAGTATTCCCATTTACAAAAGAAGCCAACAAATGATCTCAGAAGATTATTGTGATATCTAAATAACGTAATACATGTAAGGTATTCAATACAAAGCTTGGAAATTTTTATCATTGTTGTGTTGGTCCTGCTGATAATACTGTGCTAATGTGAGAATATAATTGAAGAGGAAAAGGGAAAATCTTGGGAATTATTAAAATTTCAAACCAAGCAAGGTTTTCTAAACTCCCCTGCTTTTTTGTAGAGGAGAAATATTTGCTTTTCGATGGTATATCTTAGGTACCATGGAAACAAGGGTTGAAAAGACTTCAAGTAAATAGAAAGCATCCAAGCCTGGTTTTTTCTTAAAAATGTAACCATACAATTTTGAGCAGATCAAAATTTCTAAGAAATTCTGATAGAACAGATACTTATTACTAATCAAGAGATTCTGACTATTGAAATTTTCTAAACCACCTAATATATACTGCTTTCCACTTTTATGTTTCTTATATTACATATTTGCAAGAAATGCAAATGTGGTTTAAGTGAAGGAAGGGAAACATTAACCATAATAAATGATCTTTAATCAGTACATTTTGTCATCAGTGGGGTAGTCTTGCTCAGCGAGTACAAGTAATTGTTTGCTTCATGTTTCAGAACTGGAGAGTCTATTTAATGCCTTCATAATTTAAAAAGAAGAATATTGTAAGTTGGAGAAGAAATTTTGTTCTTTTTTTCAGGATTATTGTTTTGTAGTTTCTCAATGTGAAGTTACCTGTGATGGGGATTTTATTGAATGTGGTTGATTTTTCTTAGTTGGAAGGCAATGTATCTGATTCCACTAAACATGCTTCCAAATATTATTATTCTAAGGCAGAGTTATCTATAAAAACAAACTCATTTGCAGTGACTTCTCTCCCTCTTATATCATTTGAGAACCAATTTGATCTTTTAAATGCCAAGACATTTCTCTGATTTGTAATATATTTCAAGACTTGATGTATTCTAACATTTCTTGCTATTAAGCACCACTAACCCCCCCATAAGAGTATAGTCAGACTACATTAAGTGAAGACTTGAAAACCAAAGTTGCAGGTAAATCCAACTTCAGGGAAAAAAGTCCCCCAAACTAAGCATTTCAATTTCAATTCCATTTATAATGCTTCTGATCTCACAGAAAAGCAAAGAGCTCTAATATAAGAAGCCTACAAATATTCCCACAATACTTGTACAGATTGGAGATTTATGATAACAGGCAAAGAGATGCAATAAAATGGTTTGCAGTTTTTTTTTTTCAGGTTTCATTATTTATTATGAAAATAACACATTCATGGGATTGAAGAAAACAAACTATAAAAGAAATCTCCTATCACCCCAGATTTTGAGCTGTCAACTGCTTATTATATATTTCTCCAAAACATGCCAATGCATAGACAAATATATGTGCATCCTTTACATAATGAGGACATATTACATACAGTGTTCTGTACTCTGGTTTTCACTTCAAATTTTATGTGAGAGATTTTTCTACAGCTTCACGTATGGAGAAAGCTCATTATTTAAGAGAAAAAACATCACAGTAGTCCATGTAGGGATGAACAGTTCTCAGTATGCCTCTGCAATAGGGGTGCAATGAACAGCCTTGCATTTCAGTCTTTGTGCTCATTTGGAATTTTATTTTTAAGTCCTAAATTTGTAATTACCAAGTAAAAGGGTATATACATTTAAATATTGGTAGGTATCTTCAAATTGGCCTGGTAAAATCCAAAAGACTGTACCAATTTGCAACCTCATTAATGAAGGATGAAATATTCCCTATCCCATTCCTTTATCAACACTCGATACTGTTTTGATCTTGACACCATCTTAGATGCTTATTTACCAACTTGCATTTCCTTTACTATTCAACCTCTCCCCAATTTTCCATTTGCGTTACTGATATTTTTCTTAAATATACTTTAAGAACCAGTAACATGTTAGTTAAATTACCTCTTTGATTAATATATGTCCACAGACAGGGCGCCTGGGTGGCTCAGTCGGTAAAGCGTCCGACTTCAGCTCAGGTCACGATCCCGGGTCCGTGAGTTCGAGACCCCGCGTCGGGCTCTGGGCTGATGGCTCAGAGCCTGGAGCCCGCTTCGGATTCTGTGTCTCCCTCTCTCTCTGCCCCTCCCCCGTTCATGCTCTGTCTCTCTCTGTCTCAAAAATAAATAAACGTTAAAAAAAAAAAAAAAAAATATATATATATATATATATATATATATATATATATATGTATATATCCACAGATATAATCAAGTGTGTGTGCTTGTCCCTCAGCTTTGTGCTTTTCTTGCTTTGGATATTCAAAATCAGAAAGCTTTCTTATATGATTTCTTAATTTTGCCTTTATTAAAAAGACTTTTGCCCACTACTGAAACCAACCAACCAACCAACCAACCATCCAAACAATTGCCAAAATTTTCTCCTAATGATGTTAATGACGATGATGGTGGTGGTGGTGATGATGATGATAACATTAAGCCCTAACATCAAGAACTTATTGTATTGTAATTAATGAGATAAAATCCAAGATTCATTCATTCATGCATGCATGCATTCATTCATTCATTCAGTTTCCAACTGCCCACCTTGTGTTACATGTTAACACATTGTAAAATGCCTTAACTGAGAATTTCCTGGTCTCTATTTTAATCTATTAATCTGTAGGTCTTATTTTCTGTTCAGCTCAAACTCTTAATTTCTTTAGTTTTATATTTGCAAAGAGTTGGGGTTCCCTCATTATAATACTATTTCAGAACTCTTCCAGCTATTTTTACAAATTACTTTTCATACAACGTTGGTCATCTTAGGATTCATTTATAAATAGCAAACATTTTAAAAATATTGCTTTTCTATCCAAGAACAAGACATGTCTTTCCATTTATTTAATCATGGTATTTTTCCTACTCTGAGTAGAATTTAAAGGCTTTCTTTCTAAAACTCCGCAAATTTTTGTTAGCTTTATACACACATATTTTCTTTTATGTTGTTATTGTAAATGTTATCTTTTATTCCATTATAATTTGAACTGGCCAGACGTACTAAGAAAAGTTGAAGGGTTATATGAATCTTTTATCAGCTGCTTTTCTGTATTCTCTTGATGTTTTTTTCAATTTTTTATTTAAAAATGCATGTTTTCCAGATATACAAAACCAGATGATCTGTCAAAAAATGATTATTTTCCCACTTTCTCTACAATTTTTATATTTTTCAATCATTTGTCTTGTCTATTTGCACAGGTTCGTATGTTAAGAGCATGCCAAATAATACGGTGTCCGAGGGCATCTTTGTCTTTTTCCTAACTTTAAAGGTAATCCACTGTCTCAATGCTGGATTTCTTGTAAAGTTCTGGATGAACATGAAAGACAGCAAGGTCTATGGCATTTTATTCCAACTATCAATCTGAGAGATGTGTAAGTCTAGCAGCTGCCATATTTTAAAAAAAATTTATTTTAATGTTTATGTTTTTCTAAGCACGTGAGAGAGACTGAGCGCACACAGGGGAGGGACAGAGAGGGAGGGAGACACAGAATCCGAAGCAGCTTCAGGCTCCAAGCTGTCAGCACAGAGCCCGACCCGGGGCTTGAACCCACAAACTGTGAGATCGTGACCTGAGCTGAGCTGAAGTCGGAGGCTTAACCGACGGAGCCACCCAGGCACCCCTCACAGCTGCCAGTTCTGCCTTTAGCTCTCATCTGTCCCGTCCTGAATTCGAATGAAAACATGCCACACATTTCCATTTATAAACTGCTTTAGAAGATATTTTTAATAACTGGTATATGCAATACTAATTACTTTTATGTGGAAATAATAGCAAATACAATGTTTTAAGAAGGGAAACGTCTTACTAAAATATATACACCCACACATGCACACATGTGTATCACCATCACACCCACACATGCACACATGTGTATCACCATCACAGCATGAAGCTGGCACAAGAGCTCAATATCAGAGCAGTTTTGGTTTTATTCCTACTCTTCCTATAGAGGCATTTTCATTAATTTAGTAAAGACAAGCCTAAACAGGTTTGTGACTTTCATCTCAGCTTTTGTGATGTCTTTCTTTTTCCTCTTACCATTCAAACTTGTGTGTTTGAAATCTTTACAAGTAAATGAGCTGAAACAAATAAAACTAATTCACTTGAGATTTTGTAGACATCTGGTGGAGTTATTTTCTGAGTAATTAGAATGAGAGGCGGGACAATTCCCTGAAGTAAAGCCACCATACAGTTGGATACCCAGTTATTTCTACAGCCATCAGATGGCATGCGGCAAGCATATTGATTCACAAATTGACAAACAGTTATGTAAAGCTGCCACCTGATTTTCTAAGACCGTTTATGTTATATCAATATATGCACAACCTGCTTTTCTAAAAGATGGCTTTTCTCTGTCCTCTCACAGTCTGCTCCATTTCTTTATGTCCCATCATCTCACTATCCCTTCATGTTGTTAGAGATAGGGAACACAGATGTCCCTCAAGGGCTGGTATCTGCTTGCCCTTGGTTAATCTGACATCTGTACACAAATATGAATCAATTACAATTTGGATTTTGAAAACATGTAACCATTTTGGTAAGTAGAGTTATTTATGAAAGAAAATAAAGATATGTAAATGGTTTCACTTTTGTAATATTTATCACTATTTGGCTTGGAAATGTTGATCAGTGAATTCTTAATATTTCAAATGCATGTCTTAATATTATAAAATCATAGATCTAGAATGGATCTGAAAGTTCAAATTGTTATTCTCACTGCTAGGGAACAAAAGCACTTAAACCACTGTACAAAGATATACATCTTTCCAATTTAAAATAACTCTAGGAGATTCTGTAACTATCTTAAGTCACCCATGGTGGAGTAAAAAATTGCTATCAAGAAAAAAAAATTGCTATCAAGAAAGTTTCCTTTTTAGCCAATCTAAATCCCACAGGTTATTAAAAATCTCCTTTATCATGTCTATGCCTTTAGTATTTTACTGTTAGGGATAACATTTATAGAGCAACAAAGTCAGGTGTTTTCACCATGCCAAGAACAAAGGTATTCTAATCAAGACTCACCCAGATGGTGGCTATCCTTACCACTTCACTTCTTCCTGGATCCCACACTATCACTATTCTCAATCACTCTCAATTTAACTTTACCTAAGAGTTAGATAATTAGGATTTATTTCTATGTATGTATGTATTTTAGAGAGAGAGAGAGCGCGCAAGCATGAGTAGGGGAGAGGGGCAGAGGGAAAGAGAATCTTAAGCAGGTTTCACACTAAGCACTGAGCCCAGGGCAGGGCTCGATCCTACGACACTGGAATCATGACCTAAACCAAAATCAAGAATCGGATGCTTAACTGACTGAGGATTTATTTTTAGATGTAAGTTAAGGATACAGGATACTTCAAAGGTGCAACGTTTGCAAGTTGTTTAAAAATATAAAGGGAAATTATGTATGTGAATTAAGACTTGATAGTCATGTAAACAAATATTACAAACTTATCCTTAGTTGAACATATTCCCCAATCCCGGGATATTTAGACATGACACCAGAATTGACACACAAGTAAAACTCATGTTTTGCTAGGGCATTTGCATCCATCCAGTCTACTTGTTTTCCTCATTTGTCTTTTTAAGCATGAACTATGTCCATTACGCATCGAGTCAAGATGTATCCATACCCTTTTGTTTTGCAGTGCATGGAACAAGACCACCAAATCCCACCCAAACTGATTCAAAACTTTTGCCAAAGGATAGTAACTCCATTTTCATTCTCACAAGTGAAAGCACAGTATGACAACATGCCCAAGTAGTTAGTAAGTACATCCTGAACAGTGGTTCAAATGCAGCGGAAAACTCACCAGAGGTTTCGTCTACTCTCTCATCTACTATGTGGTCCTTCTGATGAACCCATTCACTATTGCACTTGAAGTAGATCTGGGTGGCGGGGCTGGCTTTACAATACAGGTTCACAGGCTTATTCTTCACAATATAAGCTTCTTCGGGCTCAATAAGAAAATGTGGTAGAGGCTCAGGTGGATCGGATGGAAAGGTTTCTGGGAGTTCATGAAAAAAGTCATCATCTGGTAAAACAAGAAGAAAGTGGAAAACATTCAAATCATTGTAGTCACTTGCCATTTACTTGCTATTCATTTAAAAATAGTGACTCATAAATAACTTAATTAGGTACCCGAGCGCCTGCTATGCATCAGGCAGTATGTTAGGCCTACAGACTTGTTGCTCAATTAATGATTTAGATTATTATTCTAATTTTTACACATGAAAAAACTCAACATCAGGAAGGGTAAATATAATGCCCTGAGCATGCAGGTAGTTTGTAAATAGCAGAACTGGGATCAGAACTCAGGTTTGTCTCACTCAGAAAATGTCATCCTCCCAATGTAGTACTACACCTCCCATCACACAGTGTTCCTTCTCCTTGAGAGCTGACAAAAGCAGAAGCAATTGCATTAGAAAAATTCATTTGGGGTGCCTGGGTGGCTCAGTCGGTTAAGCCTCCGACTTCGGCTCAGATCATGATCTCATGGCGCATGAGTTCAAGCCCCGTGTCGGGCTCTGTGCTGACAGGTTGGAGCCTGGAGCCTGCTTCAGATTCAGTCTCCCTCACTCTCTGCCCCTCCCCTGCTTGTGCTCTCTCTCTCTCTCTTAAATATAAATAAACATTAAAAAAATTTAAAAAAAGAAACATTTGTTTCTTTTGAAACATTGAAAAATATAAGGCTCATAGGTAAACCTTAAAATTCTTTGCAAGGAGCTGAGAAGGAATACTAGGAACCTGAATTAGTGATCTTTAAGTTCAGATTCAAAGGTGCCACTGCATGACATAGTCTTTCAAATGAATTCATTCATTCAACCAAAACTATTTGTTGAACTCAGGATTATTCTCAGCTCCAGAAAGCAGCCAATAGGCTGACGGAGTGGAGCCCTGCCAATAGAGTAGAGCCCAGAGTCTAGCAATTCTGTTTGGTCTTATTTAGAAACTATACCTCCAGTATCAGATGTATTAAATGACTAGCTAAACCTGTCCTCATTAGAATATTACTGAGTTATTATCGTGAAGAACAATAGTCAATGGTCTCATTTTTTTTTTATAGCACAGAAAATTGTTAAATATATTGCTCCCACCCTGCTATTTCAACACCACTGAAGAAACAAAACCCCCAAACCACTTAAGATATTTACCCACTTTGAGGTATGTTTTTCATAATTTGGGTTCTGTATGATTCCAAATAAAAATAGAAAAAAATAAAAGTGCCATTAAAAACCTTATTATCATAGTTCACAAGTCAAGGTAAAAAGAGTCTTTCCAATACACTGAAAATAAGTCAGACCTGATATTTTTCTTCCTGTGACAGATAGTGGAGAGCAAAACTATTATTAATTCCATAAGTTGATTAAGCACCCTAGGATAATATGTCGGGTTAACACTGTGAGGTCAAAATTAAAAGTTTTTAAAATTTTTTTCTTTTAATATTTATCTTTTTCAGAGGGTGGGGGGAGGGAAAGAGAGAGAGAGAGAGAGAGAGAGAGAGAGAGAGAGAGAATGAGTGGGGGAGGGGCAGAGAAAGAGGGAGACACAGAATCTGAAGCAGGCTCCAGGCTCTGAGCTGTCAGCACAGAGCCCAACATGGGGATCGAACTCATGACTGTGAGATCATGGCCTGAGCTGAAGTGAAGTCGGATGCTCAACTGACTGAGCCACCCAGGTGCCCCTCAAAATTAAAAGTTTTTGAAAGTACATATATCCAATGGTTGCTCATATGTCACCTTGAAACTCATTTTATAACTCATTCTGGTGTTGCCCTATTTTGCGTGAAGGCCATTAGTAAAATGGACATTTGTCTGTTAAGAAACCTGGCCTGGCACTTTTCTCATCTAGGTCATGGGTAGCTGTCAAATAGTAACCATGTTTGATCTCTGCCAATATGTTGTGCAATGAAAACTGGCTTCACTTACATCACAGACACAACTAGCTTTCAAAGCTCTTCACAATTTTAAATTTCTGACACTGGGATGTAAATGATGCATCCTATAGCTAGCTTTCTTTCTCACTTTACTGCCTTCATTTGCTTTCTTCTGGCAGGGCATCATTTCTGGTTTTTCCATTGTTGAACATCAAGGATCCAAACTGTCAGTTAACTAAAGAATAAACTTGTTTCCATCAATTTCAGCTTCTGTAGTCAATATGCAAGAACACTCAAGACTGCTTAAATAAACACAGTTCAGAAAGGCAAAGGAATAGGGAACTGAGGTATTGACAGATTCATCAACATAAAGCTGATATCTTGAAGGCCTTATTCTCTTATTTCATTTTTCCCCCAATGATCTTATTGTTATATGTGATGATGGACAGTTCTGATTATCAACAGAATGCCACAAAATATCAAACTCAAATTCTGTAAAATGTTAGCTGTTGTTTTTAATTATTATTCATGAAGGCAGAGGATCAATTCATTTTCTTTTTTTACTATTGATGAATACAAAAAGTGTATACACCAATAGTAAAAACTAATTGTGTACACATACAAACATAGTAAAAAAACTGTATACACATGCAAAAACGTATATGTATTTTATAGAAATATTTTTATTTAGGTTTGCAAAATACAAAAAGGTTTTCATTCAGTTATTGTTTCAGAAAGTGAGATTGTTCCTTTAGAAGGAATGATGATTGTGAAATATCAGATGACTGTTTACTACCTTACCTTATTCAATCATGTAGCAAAGTACTTATGTATTCACATCCTACAGAAAGATAGGCACTAAAAATTGATTACCCTTCCTTGCCAAAAGCGTGTATTTCTTCCTTCTGATTATTTTATTGTAAACTACTGGGAAGACTAATGGAAGTTGAGAAAGTCACACATATGTTTTCAACTCAAAAGGGGCCCTGTGAAATGCTGGAAAAAATAGTAATGATGTATTTAAAAAATGTATGGACAACCTAATTTTGTATTTGCTTAATTCTGTGTTTTAAGACAAGAGGATCACTACTAACAAAGTGAAATAATCCTATGACTTGGTTTGAAGTTTCATAAAGTGTTGATTTTTTTAAGGTGTTTGTTACATAACACTTATTGTATTTTATAACAATAGGAAAGATTTCCATCATTTGAAACATTTTCATTATGTGTTAAATTCAGTGTTTCTTTTACGTATCATTGTACTTTCTACATAAACCCTATCTCTTAAATTTGACCTAGGGAGATGCCTTAACCAGCAATATCATATAAGGTTGTTACTATTTCTTATAATACGCATATGGTGTTTAAGTCCATTCCTAGATAAATTCACATCAGGCAATATAGTACATTACTCCTAGTGCTTAATTCTGGAGATGGGAATGGCATTTCTAAAGATAATTTTCAAGACTCTGAGCCAGTAAGATATATATATAATGGGGTAGATTTGACAAAATGGGAATGGACTGATTATCTGTGGGTTCACAAGCTGCTGGGAAATTCTCCTCTTCTGCATTTGCAGCAAGTGGCCTGGATACCATGCCCAACCATGGAAATTGGTCCAGATAACAATCTCTCTAGCATTGGGTTGAGAATGCTAAGACAATACTTTCTTTGGTCCAGGCAAAAAAATGGCAAGTATGAGGATTAATTTCAGAAATTGTCTTTTTATGAAATCTCTTTTTAAATATTTTTCTAGACTAAGTTTTGAAAATCAAACAAGTGAGCCAATTTTCTTCAACCAAAATTATAAAAGAAAACTTCTGACTATTTAAATATCCGGCATGGTTACATCTATATGTATTTAACAAGGAAAAAATAAATGACCATCTTCAAATGCCATGTGTATTTTACAAGGAAAAAAGTAATCATTTCCAAATATCATGTGTATTTAATAAGGAAAAAATGACCATCTTCAAATACCATGTGTATTTTACAAGGAAAAAGTGACCATCTCCAAATACCATGTGTATTTTACAAGGGAAAAATGACCGTTGGTAAATGAACATCTACAAATACCTCTTCATGAAAACTTAGCTCCTCTGGATCATGTATGCATTTGCCTTGCACATATATGGAGAAACCTATTTTTCAGTTTTGGCCACCAGTTTTATGCAATTATTACCAATTTTCAAAGCCAGAAATATATAACAAATGCTTAACACTAGAATGAGAGCTCCTCTGAAGGCAGGAGTTACTGTCATTTTCATTTTTTATTTTCCATTAAGTCTAGCATAATGCCAGGCACATTGTAGGAGGCCAATAAAAATCTTATAAAAGCATAAATATTGTATAAATGGCACCTGCGACCATTCAGAAAAGATTCACAAGGCATTTTTTTTATTGTTTTATTTATTTTTGAGACAGAGAGGGAGACAGAGTGCAAGACGGGGAAGAGCAGAGAGAGAGGAGACACAGAATCCAAAGCAGGCTCCAGGCTCTGAGCTGTCAGCACAGAGCCTGACGCGGGTCTAAAACTCATGAACCATGAGATCATGACCTGAGCCAAAGTCAGACACTTAACCGACTGAGCCACCCAGGTGCCCCAGATTCACAAAGTATTTTAGAGTTTACAGTGTCTCAAATTAATTAACAATACAAGAGGTTGTAACAATAGTAAGATCTACAAACGGGACTGGCTACAAAATTTGTGTGGCCTGGTGCAGAGTGGAAATTTGGGGATCCTCATTAAAAATATATTAAGAATTCTGAAACAACGGCAAATGAGCATCCAACCAAGAATCCTGTGTGACAGCGCAGGTCACATACCCACAAAGTTGGTCGTGTCTACAAATGTCAGTTAACTGAGCATTCCACCTCATGGAAAATCTGAGAATTAAGACTTTGTCTTTATTAATGGATATTTGTTTTAGAACTCATTTGCTATTTTCCAGCTTCTTATCGTGATTAGATGTTTTCTAGAAGAATCACGGCTTTCCAGAGACAGAAACTCAGTCTCCAAAGAAGTCTGCGAGCAAATGTGTTTGCAATGGAGCACAAGGGAAAGCATGTGACTGTATTTGCTCATGGCTTTCCCTTTGGATTACTCCAGTGCCCATTCACAGGCCTGACCCAAAACAAGTCAAATCTCTGCCACACTGAAGCTAAATCTTCCAGGGCACTAGAAGACTGTTTAATACAAGGGAAAAATAAGGTTTGAGATTTTAAAATTTAATACATGGGGATAACAAGGTTTGAGATTCTACCTTGAGTTGGTAGACTGTTTACTGAGATCAGTTGCTGACATGCAATTCATTTTACTATACAAATAAACTAGCTTTCTGATACTATTAAGGTCATGCTACAAAACTGGAAGCTATAAAAGAACAGTTTCTCTTTTCAGCAGGGAGATCAGTGAGTGCATCCTATTACTACTTTTTTTTTTTTAATATAAATATCCAAAGAGCCCTGAAGTCTTCAGGGAGATAATGCGAACTCAATTTGTGAATAGCAACTTCAGACAATGAACTTATTTCTGGCAACATGCCACAGTTATCCCAAATTATGATAGGTTGTATAAAGGCACACCTCAGTTGCTGATATTGACGGCATTATGAAATTTGGGCCATATGACTTGATTAATAAAATTGCTAAACAAGTTTTCTGCATGCAGTTTATTCAAATTAACAAAATAAAATTTCCACAGTTGTTTTTATTCTGTACATTGAATTCACTATTAACTTAAAGCTATAATTGCCATTTCGATTTAGATGTAAGGTTATTATTCATTTTAACCTTCTCTAACACTTAATTTTCCACTCTCTCATTACTCAATAATGATACCGCCATTTTTATCTTGATATCAGGTAAATCTCAATATTTCCTTTTCTGTTATCTCATATAGCCTTTGTTTTTTCATTTATACACAAGAAGAGAAAGCTTTGTACCATGTATTATTTTTATAGACTTTCATTCCACCTAAATCTTGACAGGAAAATATTATGCTATGAACATCAATCTAGGAAGCTTAGGTTGCTGGTTTTATTGCTATGTATCAAGCCTTAATTTTCATCAACTTAATACATAAGTTTCTATATTTCTGAATCATAAGACTTAAACTATTATTGCTTATATCATAAAATATAGGACTATTATCTCTTTGTCTGAGACCTGAAGCGTATTCTTCTGAAATGGAATTTACTTCCAAATGATTCAAGAGCAATTTAAAATGAATGACTGCAAAGCTAATTTTATCTGCATTTGGCTGCCCATCCATCAGAGAGATAATTCATGATATATTACAACAAAAGGCAGCTGAAATTAACTATCTGAATGAGACTCCAGCTTATTTTTAATATTTTGATTAAAATATCCTTTGGAAGACAAAGACTATGGTCTATACTTCATGCAACATATTGATGGATTCATCATTTAAATTTAAGTAGCTGAATATATAATGCCTTAAATGTATTACACAATTTGGAGGTACTGCACGATTCTAACTCCAAAAGAAAAAAAAACTTTCCTTTTTCTTCTTTTAAAGAAATACTTGCAAAATCATGCTGATATATGATTAACGGTGACATGAAGTCAACATGATATTGGCGACACACTTACCTGTGAAACAGAGGCACCTCCTTCTGCCCCAGTTTTATAAGTCTTTATAATCTCTCAATTTTACTAATATAAAATCTTTCCAAGTGTTTTCCTGCCTACAGTCTTTACTTCTGCCATGTAGTCTATACCATGCTTGTAGAAAATGTTTTCAAAAATACCTTTACTCCCTTTTTCAAATAATTTAATAAAGACAACATAAAACCAGGTGGTAAGTTTATTTTTGCTTATCAGATTAGCTAAAAAAAAACAGTGAATGACTGATGAGGAGTTGAGGAAATGTGCATTTGCATATACCGGCTATAGTGTAAATTTGCACCATGGTAGAGAAAAATTGACAATATAAATAAAAATTTAATCTCTGCACACATCCAAATAGGTTATCCCACTTCTTGGAACTTTACATTTTACAGACATAATGGCATATATGTATGTATATAAGTGTGTGTGTGTGTGTGTGTGTGTGTATGGATATATGCATATATATATAATACACACATACACAAAGATGTTCACTGCAGTACTGTTTATTAAAAAATACATGACGGGCACCTGGATGGCTCAGTCAGTTAAGCATGTGCCTGAGGCTCAGGTCATGATCTCGCAGTTCGTGGGTTTGAGCCCCATGTTGGGCTCTGTGCTGGCAGCTCAGAGCCTAGAGCTTGCTTTGGATTCTGTGTCTCCCTCTCTCTCTGTCTCTCCTCCATTCACGCTCTGTCTCTCAAAAAATGAATAAATGTTTAAAAGAATTTTTAAAAAATACATGATATATTTCAACAAAAGCAGCTGGAATTAACTATTCGATGAGAATTATTTGAATGAGAACAACTAACAATCAACTGAGGAATGGTTAAATAATTATTTATGATATATCCTTCTAAGAGAAAACTGTTTTTCCAATTAAAATAAGAAGCATATTTGTCTGTATTAAATTAGAAGGGCATCCATTAGTTAGTTAAGCAAGTAAAGCAAGTTTTTGGCCAATCTGCATAGAATGATGCCACTTCTGGGAACGGATGGAAGGAAGGAAAGAAGGTAGGAAGGAAGGGCACACAATGCCTAGGTGAGTGTTTGACTGAATAACCAGGGACCACAGCTTTTCCAAGTTGACACATCAAACTGGCCATCACGCTTCCCACAACATTGCCATGGTTTCATACCTCTTGCTCATTCTTCAGACATCAGACATCCCTTCTTCTGAAGGCCCTCTCACCTCCAAATCCTGGACCTCAGCCTCTGATATCATCTCCCATCGCTCTCTACTTTTCTTGTTTATTATTTCTTCCCCACTAGAAAGCAAGTTCAGAGCTTTAGGAAAGTGCTTATCTTGATTTGTTTCTGCATAACTGATACCTAGTCCAGTGCCTGGCATGGACAACAGGATTTTAGGTTGTCATTTCCTTTCCATTTGAATTGTCCTGTAAAAAGTTCCTATATGATAAGATAGGAGAATATAGAAATTACTCTATCAACAGAAATAATGGGAAGAAGTCCTTACACAAAATACAACAGAAATACATGTATTTGACAGGTGGTCCCTTGGCATTCATAAGTACAGATCCACTCCCCATATTAAAAAAAAATTAGATCTATCTTCTATGCAAGTATTTATGTCATACATCATGAGGTGCAACAGCCTTGGGCTAAATATATTCCCTCACTAAATAATCAAAGTTGAATCTAAAACATTTTGTGTGTGGAAAATGATATATCTAATTATTGTGCCTCTTCAACTTCCTGGCCTCATTTGGTGCTTGACTTCATTACACAACTCCCTCCTTTTTGAAACTTTCTCCTCTCTTGGGGACTGCACATTAGCACTAGATTGCTTCCCATCCTACCTCTTTGACCTTTCTCCTTCTGCTTTGCTGTTTGAGTGCAGTCAGAAACTTACCAAGTTTCTCTCCTTTAGTCTCTCCCTTGGGCATCTCATCCACAACTCTGGCTTCAATTATCAGATCATGTCACACACACAATCTTCCACTCCACCCCCTTGCTTCTTAAAATCCTTTGATGCCTTTGTATTGACCAAGAATGAAATCAGACTCTTTGCCAAGGCCAATGAGGACCCACCCAAACTGATTGCTGGTGGCCTCTCTGTCTCATTTCTTGTCCTCATGTCCTTTCCTCACCATTCTCGAGACAGACAGACTGGTATTTGTATCTGAACACACCAAACTCAGTCCTACCCTAGAGCATTTGCACAAGCTCTTCATTTAGAAAAGCTCTCTCTCCCTCTTGCCATTTAGGTTTTGTCTCAGTATTTTCTGCCAAAGAGATTCTTGACTACCCAATCTCTCAAACTCTTGATGTGTCTCTTCAAGAACACATCATTCTATTTGATTTCTTCTTACCACCCATCACTCTCAAATTAGCTTGTTTATTCAGTTAGTTGCCTCTTTTCTTTTCCCCCACTACAAAAGTCAAAGCTTTATGGGATTAGAAATTTTATCTGTTTTGTTCAACACTCTACCCTCAGCATCAACATCAGATAAACATCTTCCCTCTAAAACCAGCTTCTCTTTTTGACTCAACTCCTTATTTCTGACTACCATATCATTCTAACAGTCAGAAGCTTGGCGTCCCATCTCCCCATCAGGTCCAATTCATCTACATGTACAATGAATATCAGCTCTATATTGTCTCTCTTACCACCCATCCTTATTCTCCTTTTCACTATCACTGCTCAAATTTAAGTCCTTACTATATTCATATGAATTATTACAAGAGTAATGTTACTGACTTGCCTTGCTCTGGACTTGCTCCTGACCTTCCTCTCTCAATTCCAGCTATACCGCATCTAAATGGAAGGTGGAATCACAATAGCTTCTGCTGGAAACATCGTGTTCAACAGAAAAAGGCCAAAGCTTCACTCAATTTTCAGCTTATTTACCACCATTCCCCCACAGCTAAAATTGGTGATTCTATATTCCACACTAAGGTAGGTTTTTAAATTTTTTCCCCACGTGCACGTATTGCTGTGCACATGATGTCTTATTCCCTACTGACTCTTCAATGCCTATCTCAATACCACTGAAAGATCTATTCTTAGTCCTTCCAGAGATAGCCATTCCTTAGTGTTCAATTGTACAAATCCTTGAACGCGATTTGTGAGTGCCAGTAATTTCTGTATTCCTTATTATAGCCCAGCTCCACCATATATCTAGTAGGCTCTAAAATTTTACTCAGTTGAAGTGAACACACCTAAAATTGATTCCTTGCTTCGAGAACTATGAAAAATATTAATTACTTCTCCATAGTAAAGTATTATGATAACTCAAATTATCTACATGTAACCTGTCTATATCTATACACTTATCAAAAAATCTATATATGTTTTTTAACTATGATGGATATTTTCAAGTATATGAAAAATGATAGAGCAAAGAACCTAAACACCCATAACCCAACTTCCAGAAATTTAACAAGTGTACTCATTTTGTTTCATACACACAAAAATATTTTGTAAGCATTCAGAATTCACATGTAAGGGAAACTAAACATATCAGAGTGTCAGGCTGAGATAGCAAAGAAGACAAATGTCACCAAATTAAGAATAAGAATTAAACAGGAGTGCCTTGGTGGCTCAGTTGGTTAAGCCTCCAACCCCTGATTTCGGCTCAGGTCACGATCTCACGGTTTGTGAGATGGAGTCCCCCATCTGGCTCTGCACTGACAGTGTGGAGTGTGCTTAGGATTCTCTCTCCTTTTCTCTCTGTCCCTCCCCTGTTCGCACACATACTCTCTCTCAAATAAACTTGAGGGAAAAAAAGAATAAGAATTAAATTCAAAATATTGGAAACTATGAAAATAAAATCTATGGCAATATGCATACATTGTTCAGCCATAAAATTAAGACCTAAAATAAAAATTATCGCTAATAACACATACTTTATATTTTTAAAACATAACCATTAAAAATCTATATTTCTCATGCAAATTAGAAATTCTTTTTAGTGACTTTGGAATGAAGAACATATCCCTTAAATTTAGTGAAATAATTAATAATACACCGAATATACACAGTACTCCATAGATCCATAATGAAGTTCATGAATATAGGAAGCTGCAAAGTTAGGAAATCTCGGGGCACCTGGGTGGCTCATTCGGTTAAGCATCCAACTTTGGCTCAGGTCATGATCTAATGATTCGTGAGTTTGAGGCCCACATCAGGCTCTGTGCTGACAGCTCAGAGCCTGCAGCCTGCTTCAGAGTCTGTCTCCCTTTCTCTCTGCCCCTCCCTTGGTCACGCTCTGTCTCTGTCTCTCTCTCAAAAATAAATAAACATTTAAAAAAATGTTAGGAAATCTCTATCTTTCCTAGGATTTCCCCAAGCTACAAAACTAAGAATTGTCTTTGACTCTTTCTCTTTCTCACTGCCAACATAAAAATGATCGAGTCCTACTGATTTTATGGCCTACATGTTTCTTTCATCTGTCTCTTTTTCTATCTCTGATTCCACTGCCATCACCATTTCTTGCTAGAACATTTCAAAGTCTCATAGTTGGTATCCTTGGCCTACCACTGAAAGGCAAGATCTAAGTCACTTCTCTGTTTCCTTTAAGACAAATCCAAGCTCATGAACATGGTATACAAGCTCCTCCATGATCTAATGTGTGCCCACCATTCCACCTTCCTTTCTCAATACTCCATCCCTTGCCCTCTACATTACAAAAACACAGACCATCTACTGTCATCTGGACACAACATGCGGTTTCTACACCTTCTGCTTCAGCGACTCCCCTCTCTTATTTTACCTGCTCCTCCTCAGCCTCTAAGCTCTACTCAACCATAATTTCTTCCAGGAAGTTTTCTGTGTCTTTCCTACTTCTGCCAGCTTAGAACACACCTCTCCCATAACCCTACCATCAACTTTATTGGGGAGAAATATTTATTTCTAACACTGCATTTTAAATTAACTTTGGGACTACTAACTGGATGTTATTCATCATTGTACACGTGGTGCTTATTACACTCTTGGGAACTGAATATACAATTTTTGAATAAATGGGTGCAGGGCTTTCTGTATCCAGGGAAAAACACATGGACTTTGGGTTATCATAATTATGAATTGGGTAATTGCTATGAAAATAGACTTTGGGACCCCACAGATTTGGATTTGAATCTCAGCACCACTTTTTACTAGGTGTATGATTTTTGGCATTTTACCTAATCTCAGTTTCTGTGTCTATCAAATGGATATAGGCAAAGAGATGTGGTGATAGTGTGTGGGGTACATGAAATAAGGCAATAGGAATGATTTTGCATAGAGCTGACCACATATAAGATCTTCACATATGGTAACTATTTGTATTATTTTCTTGTTGTATTATTGTTGTGGATACTAAGCTTGTCTAATTTTCCTAAACACCCTTGAGCACTAGTCACTCTCTGATCTGTCTTCCTGAAGTGTCCTTTCTTTCCTGTGCCTAGTAAACATTAGTTTTTCTTAGTTCACCTTAAGCTTTATCCTCTCCAGGAGGCCATTCTAGACTCTTTTGGTATGGGCTTGTTGCCTTCTCCCTGTGTTAACACTGCACAATATGCATTGCCATAGCATTGCATTTAATGCACAGTGATAGATCACACTGACCTTTTCTGTGCCCCATTACACAGAGCGTTATTTAAATACAATTATGTGTAATTCTTTCATGAATCTGTAGCACCCAGTCATATTTGGTACACAGAAGGACTAAAAGACCGTATTTGTTGAGTAAACTGATGAAAAGGTACAGAAATTCCTAAAACTGTAAGTTTCTAGATTTTTTCAAACATATAAGTGTAGAAGTGAACACTCTTCTATTTCCTGCTTTGTTAAAAAAAAAAAAAAGTTTAGAATTTGTACCAGTGTTCCCTTAAGAGTCTGCATTCTTTCTTGTGGGTAGAGAAAATAGTTTTGTCTCACTGTAGTTTTCCTCTTTTAAAACTGGACATAATTTATAAATGCAATTTCAGAATTTGCTTTCTCATTCCTAATCTCCCTACATAAAAACACCAGTTACTTTATCACTTCTCAAAACACGTTCACTTTCAGGCCCTGAGTTGGAAGAGCCATCAGGAGGTGGTGAAAGGAACACCAGGTCGGGAACCAGGTGTTGGTCCTTGTCACTTTCCCGATGATTTATTGTTTTTTGTAAGTGTGGGTAGGGAGGTAGGTTGATAGGTAGGTCTGTACAGTGTGAACAAAAATCCAAGGTGTGAGTACACCGTACACATAAACAGCAGGGCTTCGAGAGTGAGAGCACTCTAGACGTCTTCTAGGCGAGAAGTCTATGCTTCCATCATGACTGTGTTCAGGACTGTGGGAGGGAGGCCAGGGGTACAGAGGTGGGGGAAAATACAGAGAGAATTCATTTCTTTGTGCCCTGTCTCGCTGGCTGGGTGGCTATACCAGAACCAGGGGGTGGGGAAAACATGGGTGAGTATTGCTTGTGGCTATAGAGAAGTAATTTGCCACATAATTAAATATCCACATACAGTTTTGGTTCAAGTGTCTCATTTTATAGAAGAGGAAACTGAGGCCCAGACAGTTTGAGCAACTTGTCTAAGACTGCATGGCTATTAATTGGCAGGAGTAGACATCCCAGGCCAGTATCAAGATTTCATGGCTCTGGCATATATTTTCTGATTATGTAAGCTCTGTAGCACCATTCCAATACCTCCTTCTAATTCACCTGATAACTTATTTTATCTTCTTATTTTTGAGCTACTGTTTTATTAAAAATTACGTATTTAAAATTTTATTTATTCCAATTGCTAAAATTCTATAATAGAGAAACGTAAAAAAACTGGAAATTCACTCCTCAAGCTCCTTCCCACTCCCCAATTCTAGCAACTGTTGACACTAGTGTGTTTTGTTCTGGACCTTTCTCCATGCAGTTATTTATGTATGTGCAAATGTGTGTGGATATATATATTAAAAATATATATGGACTCATGCTTCATGTCTTTTGTGTTGACTGAGGCTTTTTATAGTAAATTCTCTGCCTTACCAAAGTTGGGGCTGTCATATGCCAACTATGCTCCAACTACTGACCTATAATGTTTAGGTTAAGTTAACATCCAATGTTAAAAATAAAAACAACAACAACTAAAAACCACTGCACATTTATGGTTCTGGTAATGTCTGCATGACACCAAAATTTCTGCACGTGTTTTAAAACGGAAACAAGCATCACAGACTTTAGTACTATCATTGTTATCTTTAGCTCAGATAATTGAATTCTGGATCTGTGTGTCTGTGCACGCGTGCGCGCAGGTGTGCGTCCTTTATAAAAATTATAGTTTCCAAATGGCACGTGATATCATTTCACATTTCATCACTTCACCAGGAAAGGATTAATTCACTTCT
Source organism: Panthera leo (assembly GCF_018350215.1). NCBI lineage: Eukaryota > Metazoa > Chordata > Mammalia > Carnivora > Felidae > Panthera > Panthera leo. Next base: position 125,487,319 of record NC_056682.1, on the reverse strand, counting down.
TGTGTGAGGGTACTGATTATGAGCCAATATCCCTACTTTTTATCCCTTTTGATGGAGCAAATGACATTCTTCCAAAATTTACTGTTTGGAAAGCTATTATACCCAGTACACTGAAGAAGAGAGTACGGGTATGAATCACCTCCAGCAAGGTACAGGGTTGGTTAATGTTTCCCTTTTTCACCTCCCCTGCCACTGGAAATCACAACACTTGACACTGGGTCACAAAATTATTAAACCTTAAAGTAGCAACACTTCCTTCTCCATGTGAGACCTCACTTCTCCTTGACACTTTACTCCTAAAATCCCTTTAGGCTCCTGGCCTTTTCTCTCTGCCTTTAACCCCCATAACTAATTAAATCTGGACAAGTCTTTGGTGAAAATAGTTTTCCTTCAAAGTTATTCATTCAAAGTTCCCCTGAAGGCATTCTTTGTCATTTTAGCCTAGCCTGCCATCTTTACATGAAGTTGAAAGAGGTAAGCTATTTTTATAAAATAAAAACTCTTTCAAGACCTAAATCTACCTTGATGTTTCAGATAAAGACTAGATTTTGAAATATGACAAATGCTTCAAAACTTTTAGAAGTTTACCAGTAAACAAAAGTTCCTAAGACTCTGGTCTCATTTAAAGAGAGTTAAGCTTAAAAAAAAAATGTACTACTTTATTTGGAAGTACTTTTATTTGGGGTCTATAACTAAATTCTTCAACAAAAGAGGAAAAGGATTAACTCACCAGTATGGTTGAACTTACTCCCAGTAAGTTTGTTTTGGGAATCCTACTGGACCTCAGAATTAAGCAGCACTGTTAATATTGTTATGTATTTAGAAGAAAACAAAAGTGAAGATCAAAGGAATGAAGGAGATAAGACTGGAAATACAGCACTGCTAAAGTATTTTCTCCACTAAGATCAAGTTAAAACTTGCCAAGTAGTGAATTTCTTTAAACCTTCTTATACATTTTACAAATAAACAAAAAATATTACTTTTATTTTGTTTAAAAATATAAAGATCAGACACATACCATTTGTTGTTGATCCAGGGCACTCAGCTCTAGGGCAAAAGACTGAATGAGATTTAATGATGGGCTCCACCATCACTTGCTTAAAGCCAGACACTGTGTCTAAGATGGAAAGGCAGTTTCCTTTATGGAACTATTTTTTAAGTGATTTAATGATCTCATTTTTTAGCTACCCTACAGGATATAACTTTTATAATAAGCTCCTTATGTTTCTCATAGACAAAACATGGATTTTGAAAGTTTGAGTGGCTTTCCCAAGACCATCCATCTGTAAATGGGAGAACTGGGACAAGAATCCAGGTACTTCGGGTTTTGTAAGCCTGAGTGCCTTTTAAGTGGTGTGGCCTCTCACAATGTGAAAACTTTGACTCGTCAAATCACTGTCCATGATTCCCTTACGGCATTCTTGTTAGTAACAACATCAAAACAACCATAAAAATAACAAATTCTTATAAGGCACTTACAAAGGCCAGGTACCCCAGTAAGTACGTTAGACTTAGTCCCTCATGTAAGTCTCCCAACACCATGGATAATATTGTTGTCTCCATTGTAAAGATGAAAAAGCAGAGGCACAAAGAAGTCAACTAGCTAGCCCAGGTCTACACAGCTCATAAGTAGCAGAAATTTCCTTTGCCTAACATTCAACACACACTTAGAGAATCACCTGATGAATAATCAGCTCTGTGCAGCTTCTCAAGGAGGCACCAACATCTATTTATTAGTTACAGGTCAAAATGAGAAATAAACAAATGCTACTTTTTCAATATAAGTGTATACATACTGTATCTGTTAGTCTCTTCATATATCACAATGATATGTTCTTTTTTTTTAATTTTTTTTTTTACATTTATTTATTTTTGAGAGACAGAGAGACAGAGTGTGAGTAGGGGAGAGGCAGAGAGAGAGGGAGACACAGAATCCGAAGCAGGCTCCAGGCTTTCAGCCGTCAGCACAGAGCCCAGCACGGGGCTTGAACCCACAAACCGTGAGATCATGACCTGAGCCGAAGTCGGACGCTTAACCAACTGAGCCACGCAGGCACCCCCACAATGATATGTTCTTAATGCTCTTTTAATTGGTTTACTTTCTAGTTTAGTCAATGAACATATGTAACTGCTTTAAGTCACCTGTAAAAACTATTGTCTATGTTAAAGGAAACAGACTTAGCAAATCATCGTCCACTACATAGAGAGGAATAATAAAACACAATAGGCACAGAATATGTGTAAGCAACCTGAAAATTGTTAACTGCTACAGAATAATGTATTAGCACTGTTAAATTTATTGTCAAATAGTAGTAACAAGCTAAGACAATTTGTAAAAATATGTAAGAAAAATACTTTAAGATATGTAGCGCAACTTGGCTGCAAAATTTAGCCTCTAGCTGTTATTCTCAAGTCAGAAATATCTTAACTTGCATTTTACCCACCTATAAAGTGCTTCTTCAGAATATCATATAAATAATGATCATGAACTAATGTAAACTGAGGCAAAGGAGGGTGATTTGTAGGAAGATAGAGGCTCTGAGGAAACAGCTCTGGCCTCTTTTGTTACAGGAGGTAGATTCTTTGAACAGTATCCATTTTCCTTTGTTCAAGGCCTCTGTTCTATCAGACCTCAGAAAAAGAAATAAGAGTTGACAATCTTTACAAATATAAAGGAGGCAAATGATTTGTGGAAAGGAAGAATAACAAGGTTTCCTCATGTTAAGGAGGTGTTTTATCAGCAATGCACTCATGCCTGGAAAATCTAAGTCTTTGAGCACATGTGGTTATTCTCAGGAAGGCATATCCTCTCTGTGTTCCACTTCAGTAAACTCAGGGAGTGAAAAACCATTCTGTGAATGCAGCTAGTTCATTGACATTAGCAGCATATCATTTTCCCAAAGTTTGAGAGAGCAATGGATTGATTTCAGGGTTCACAGTGGGGCAGGGCAAGACATCACGGCTCACATAGCTTTCGGAAACAATATAAATTCATAGAGCTATTTCAGCGCTTCATGAAGATGTGATAAACTACTGGATTGGGTTACACGTTTCCTCCTGCAGGGACTATTTTATCCATTCCTCTTAGATAAGTCAGGCTGATTTGTTGTTTTCATGCTCTGTTTTTCTTTAAATCTACTTAAATAAGCAGGTTGATTTCAAGGCAGACCCCTAACTCCCTCTTCCTCTGTATGGGTTCAACTCAAGTTCTTGAGAAATCGTTATCCTTTTCATACCTTCCAGGCTGACTGGTATAAAAAGTGAATCAAAAAGTAAACAAAACTAAACTCACATAAATGTGGTCATCAATGACATGCTGTTTTGTGCAAATGTGGACGCAGAATCATGCAGTATTTATGAAAATGGCTCCAAGGCAGTGTGGGCTGTGGTCGGATCCAATGCCTGCGATTCTCTAGAACACATACACATCCCTCAGGCCAAAGTGCCACTTCACTCTCACCAAAACCAGAACCACATCCATATCAAAGCAAATAAATCCTTTCAATAGTCAGGAGAACAGAGAAATGAAGCTATCCGCACTTGATTGTTTCTATTGAAATCACTGCCAATACTTTAGGGAAAACTTCCACTTGCATGATCTGTCGGGAAAATCAAGCTGCCTTTTTTCATAAATTGGGAAATCATGTTGAATCCAACTGAACTAAAGACTCAAGAAAATATTCTCATGACTCTTATGTTCAATTTACGCATTTGCTGCTTCCAGTTCTTCTGTCTTCTCAAATTCCTATGCTACAGGTCTAAAAACAAAATCCTTACCGTTGATTACCTACCAACCTGATACGTTACAGGAATGACTGCATAAGTGAAAGGTCATATGCAAAACATACTGGATTCAGTACCAGTAGACTCACATTGTCAAGACAATGTCCTCTCGGAATCTTACTTTCATCACCTGTTAAATGGAGGATAATGTGGTAGAAACATTTCTTTGCTCATTATCCATTTCTTCTTGTTTTGTGACAGAAACGTTTCCTACACTCTCAGGCCTTATGGTTCAGTTTCCCATTCACTTCCCATCCAGCACATCAGAGATCCCAATCCTGGGACCACAGCTACTGGTCCCAGGTAAGCAAGCCCCCGACTTGAGGCTTGTCATCAAGATGGAATCTTGGATTTTGCTGTACGGAAAGAAAACGATTGCTTAAAGGACTGTTTGCTAGTATGGCATTGTTAGTGGTGACCTTGATGTGGGATGGAAAAAGCAAGCTTGAATGAAACCAACACGGAGAAAGGCAGAACTGAGAGATGCAGCGAAAATCCCTTAAGGTCATCTTTAGGGTCAGTGGATCTGGTGGCAACTGAAGTCAGATGCATCTAACTCTGGGATTTCTGCTACGTGAACCACTAAATTCAGTTTTTTCTTTCAACCTTAAACATGTTTGATTTGGTCTTCTTTCACTTGTCTCCTGATGAGTCCTCACTACATTACAGGGTGAAGTCTGAGCTGACATACCAATATGAATCATACTTGTAAAAAGTTCCTTTTTGTTTAAATATACAAGCAAAAATTCTTGGCTTTACAAAATATATTTTCACTTTCATTCAATTAAATGACTAAGCTTAAAAAAAACGTTTCCTATGCCATGGGCACTCTGCCACAGTTGGGCAATATGAAAAATAAGAAAATAAAACTAGCTCTGTAGGAGTTGACAGGCAAGTAAGGACACAAACATATGTTAAACAAGAATAGGTTACTGTAAAAAAGGTGAAAACTGTGGACTATATAAAATGCAGAGCTACCGTGTCACACAACTCTAGGGGGCGCCATCCACACCATGGTTTATGAAAATGTCATCCCCCTGAGTAATACACAGAAACCCTAGCTCAACCATACACCCCTGTCAGCTGGTAGAGAGGGCCAGCCAAACACTCGCACCAACAGGTATTTTCAGTCTTCCTAATAGCTCTTGGCTGGTGCATTTTGTAATGAACTGATTACTGGCCACTATATTTGAGTTTTTAAGGAGAGTCTGTGACAGACTGCCGGCACCACAGGTTTACCATTCCACAAGCCAGATGCAAATCTCACTGGTCGTCCTTGGCTGTGCTACCATTTGTTAGTGATCAGCTGGCAGAGGCACCACTAAATCAAGCATCTGTAAACATAAAATGTTGTGTCTCGGGATTACAAAGGTCTCTGGGCAGTAGGAGATTCATTGAACATCAGATTCATTATTTGGCAAAACAAGTGGAGCTTTTGGGACTCCAAGGTCGTTGACAACAACGTACTTTCACACTGTTGCCTCAGCGATAATACTTCATTTTAAGTGGTAAAATCAAACTATAAGTAAATTAGTATCCAAATTAAGCCGACAGCTGCATGTTTTGATGGTGATTAATAGGCACTGGACAAAAGAGGTTTTGCTTCTCTCTTGTTCTCAGTTATAAAAGAGAGAGAGAAAAAAAACTAGTTCTTTGATATAATGCCCCTTCTGAAGCAGTGCCAAGGTACTTAGTTCATTGTTCAGTTACAACTACACACACCACCAACAACAAATGTGAGATCTTCAGGGAGATGCTGCTTTTCTTTTCTGGTGAAATAACAGCCACAGCTCCCCCTGCCACTCTAAGTGAGCCCGGAGGCAAACGAGACCGGGCCACCTCTCCTTCACAGGACAAGAGAGCTTCAGCCCCGGGCTTGGGTTGATTGCTCTACTTTATTAGATGTGAAACCTCCGCTCGGTTGAAAGAAGCAACCTGTAACCTGGCATTTGAATCATGCTGGCCAAACTCTTGCAATAAAGTATTGGGATGACAAGTCCATATACATCCACATCCGTATTTATCAGCTTACTAAGACTGCCACTAGCTTGCTGCATGTTCGAAATTACCCGTCTCTGTTGTTCCCAGTCCGACCTGCTGCTGCAGTCCTAACCCACGACGTGAAACTTTCTTAAGTACCCTCTGGCCTGCATGTCGCAAAATGCCCAATGTCTGGAGGCTGAAAGATTTAGCTCTCAGTTGAGCTGGCCAAGTACAATCATGCTTCCCTGGCTCTGACTAATGTGCTGACGTTCAGAGGTGTGGATACGTTCAAGAGTTACACTGTGTTATTGGCATAAGGGCATTATTTAAGTCTCAGTATGATTCAGTATATGGTGCAGTGAGGTAGTTTCAAGTATGTCTACCAAGTATTCCGCTTCTTAATTCCCCGGGATGACTGATATTTTTAACCAATAGTCACTATGACTGTATTTGCAGCCTCGGTTTAGATGCTGAAAGGCTTAGAACCAAACCTGCAGTACTTGTAAAAACGAAGTCAATCCACATGCTGGTTTTATGGAGAAGGTTAATGGAGCTCAGTGACCGGGAGTCTAGGGGCAGGTTTCCAACACGGGTTTAGCACTGTGACTTGGGACATGTATCTTAGTGCTTTCTCTTCATCTGTAAGCTGTTCTAACTACTAAGGTTACTATGAGGATTAACTGAGCTTCTAAATGGAAAGTGCTTACAACAGATCCTGGCATTGAGTACCCACTGAATAAACATGCCATCATTATCATAAATTCATTATCATCATTGCCTTGATGATTTTCCTGCCCTCCTAACTTCCTCAGTGATTTATCTTATCCATTGTGGCTTATGTATTTTTCTAAGCATTGCCAAATTCTTTATCGAGCACAGCACAGTATAAACAAAACAAAGAATATAAATAATTTATTCTTCTAATTTTCTAGCAGAACTAGTGGCCCACTTTGCTTTTATAAGCACATCCTCATTGAAAATTTTATTCCGTAATACTGTTTAAAGATTTCACTCCACAATGCTACTTCTAATGGCTCATACCACATTTAAAAGTGTTCTTCTCAGCGCTCAAATATGAGCTAGAATGTCAAGTGATCTTTCCAAACAGATCAATCTCTAACATACACAGAATTAAAACTGCACATGCCTAAATATCAGTGCATATGAAAAGTTACTGAGAATAAACAAAATAAAAGGCAAGCAGGATAATGAGACTGGGCGGTCTGGGATAAGGTCATTTCTAGAGATCTGAGCCTCAGGGCTCATCTACAGAGCAGTATCTTCTTTCTTATCCGGGGTTTAACTTTTCTCCAAGTAGCTTCCCCCTTGGAATTTCTCCACTCTAAAGAATTTCCTGAGAAGTAATTTTTTTTTTATATATATATCCTAACTATAAGTGATAACATTTTCTTTTTCCATTTGAGGAGAAATAAAATTTGGCTCTACAGAATATCATGGAGCAAATGTGCTACAAAACCACTATCTGGTCCTATCACAAAACAGACCTGGAATTACCTACTTTTCAAAAAGAAAAGTATGAGTTTATAATTTTTAAGAAATGAAGTCAAGGTAAGCATTGTTTTATACTGAGAAAATATACGTGATGTTGAAAACACCAACCAACATTCAAATTACATCTGACCTAAAATTTATTGTAAGAGATGAATCACTATATCCTTTTATCTTAAACCTCTTGAAGAATCTAAACTATCTTAGCATCCAACAATAACAAAGACAACATTTTTCCCCCTGGATTCTTTTAAGTCTTGCAAAATCGCTTCATAGTCTAAAATCTCCCATTTAAATAAAAAATAAAATACTGAACTACTCATACAATTCATTGTAAAATGTAAAAAGGAGCTATTACTGGTAGGACCTTTGTTAATATAAAATGCTAGCCAGAAACCTTATTGTAAAATAATTTGCAAAGTAGTTCATATTAAAACCCTCTGTGATCGTCTTAAATCCAGTTAAAATTGTGTATTTTTTAATTGTTAAACTTACTTTTGTTATATTAAACAGCAGAAATAAGCATTGAGTTTGTTATTTAAATTTTTTTAAATATATATTTATTTTTGAGAGAGAGAGAGAGAGAGACTGCACTAGGGAGGGGCAGAGACAGAGGGAGACACAGAATCCGAAGCAGGCTCCAGGCTTTGAGCTGTCACCACAGAGCCCCAGGTGGGGCTTGAACCCACGTCATGAGATCATGACCTGAACTGAAGTCAGATGCTTAACCGACTGAGCCACCCAGGCTCCCTGAGTTTGTTATTTTTAAATAATAATAACTTTTCTTTGTGAGGCAGTTTATGCCAACACATTTCTATTTACATGCAAGTATAATTTGCAATGATATCAGTCTATAAGGTCCTGAAGAAAGCAGAGAAACATTACAAGCCTTCAAAGGAATTTTAAGTTTAGGAAGTTAAGTTCCTATTAATGTCATGCATTTGACCAGTCATTTAAAGTTCAGAAAACCCTTCACAAACTTACTAATCTATCTTCACTACGACTTTGGTGATCAGGCAGGGAAGGGTTTATTCATCCCCATTTTGTATACAATAATACTGAGGCTCAGAAATCTGAATAACATATCCTCAAGTTATACCTTTGGCCAATGGTAGGTCAGAACTAGAACCCAGGTCTTCTCACTTCTCCTGTCCTTTTTAACACTGCCTTGTGCCACTTTATTTGAATTTAGATGTTCGATTTTCTAAACATTCTACATGTTAAATATCTATACTTAATCCTCTACAATTTTGATCTCCTCTCCTCACAAACCTTATTGGTTCTTCCTGGAATGTGTATATATATATATACACACACACACACATATACATATATATACACATATATACATACATATATATATTGTGTATATATATGTATGTATATATATACACATTATATATATTATGTATCTATATTGTATATGTATATATATACACATTATATATATTATATATATATATATTCACACATTTTTATTTTATTTTATTTTATTTTATTTTATTTTATTTTATTTTATTTTATTTTATTTTTTTGAGAGACAGAGACAGAGAGTGAGTCAGGGAGGGACAGAGAGAGAGGAAGACACAGAATCTGAAGCAGGCCCCAAGCTCTAAGCTGTGAGCACAGAGCCCGGTGTGGGGCTGGAACTCATATACCAGCAGATCATGACCTGAGCTGAAGTTGGATGCTCAACCGACTAAGCCACCCAGGTGCCCCATGGAATATGTTAAGATTAATTATGTCTTCCTGATTATATCCAGACATTTGAACATTATTATTTATTATACTAATTTATCTTTCTTCTGATGTTTACACTTTTTACATAGGTTAATATGAATGACTCACAGATTTTAGTTGTTTCAGGAAAATGGATTACATGGCTTATCATATTTAGCCCATAGTAGGTATTTCAGAAATTCTTTTTGAATTGATCAGCTTCTGTCTATGGAGAACTTTACAGACTGTGTCAGCAATGGAATACAAATAGTATATTCAGAAAATTATTTTACATTATCTTCTCTGGAAATGGCTGACAGATTCATTCTGATGAAAGACAGATACAGTACAGTGAATAGATGCTTTCACAGAAGCATTAGGGCCCATGAAAATAACCCAGACACAGTCTAAATTAGCCTTTGGTGTGCTGACAGCCTGTTCAACATAGTATATGAATACCCCTTTCATGATTTAAAAACATTTTGACGTCTAAAATAACATTAAATCTAGTTACCTGCCATGTATGAAATTATAATATATCATAACTGAGTAGTTCAATTGAATACTGCGGTATTTGGAAAGCAAATTCAATAAGATAATAAGTCTATGTTTATTCCCCTAGACCCACGGAATCTAAGTAAAACAACTTATGTTTTTATAGTATCTTTTTTTAAACTGTCAATTTCAAAACTGTTTACAAATTATAGACTTACTACTACATTTCAGGTCACTTTATGGCATTGGTAAGAGTTACGAATTGATTTAAAAATATAAGTGCATGAAATTAAGAAAAAAAAACAGAAACAAAACAGGCAAAACCATTTCATAGAGCAATATGTTGAAAAGTAGGCCAGCTCTGATGGCTGCCAATGTTTATTTATGATGCACTTCATTAAACCCTTTGACTTTTCCAAGGGCCACCTGTAAACTGGCTATGATTTGTAGGTTTTAGGAATGTGTTCAACTCTCAGCCATTATTCTCCAGACCAGGTGTCTGAGGCATTCCCAAAGCCTGGATAAGTATAAAGACCTAAGCCAGAACTACCCAATACAAATACAATGCAAACCACATAGGCAATTTAAAATTTTCTAGTAGCCATATTACAAAAAGTAAAAAGAAACAAATGGGATTAATTTTAATAACATCTTTTATTTAACCCAATATATGAAAAATATTGTCACCATAACATATAGCCAAGATAAAAATTTGCTGATATTTCACATTCTTTTTTTGTACTAAGCCTATGAAATCCAGTGTATGTTTTATTTACAATTTAGCAATCTCAATTTGAGAGCTAAATTTTCACTGAAATTACTTGATTTGAATTTGGTATTTATAAAATGTATATAGTTCAGTAACTATGGTAAGATCAAGCATTCAAAGCATTCCAAACATACCTAAACATTTTCTAATAACTGAATCCAATACCAGTTTTAAATTTAAATTAATTAAAATTAAATAAAATGAAGAATTCAATTCCTCAGTCATACTAGCAATATTTCAAGTCCTTGGTCATTCAACATAGCTAGAGTTATATATTAAACAGCACAAATCTAGCAGTGGCTGGGTGGCTCAGTTGGTTGAGTATCCCACTCTTGATTTCAGCTCAGGTCATGATCTTACGGGTCCATGATTCCCTGGGGCTCCATCCCATGGGATGGGCCCTATGTCGAGCCCCTTGTCAAGCCCCGCATTGGGAAAGTGGAGGAACCTGCTTGGGATTCTCTCTCTCTCTCTCTCTCTCTCTCTCTCTCAATAAATAAACTTAAAAAATAGCACAAATCTAAACACATAAAAAAAAAAAAAACAACAAAGCTTCAACTGGAACAGCAGGTATAATAAGAGGAAATGAGGATGGCATTCTAGAGGAAGAAAACGAGTAGAATGGTAAGCACCGATAAGGCTGCCTTTTGTAAGCCTAATTAAAAAAAAAAAAATTAGTCCAAGGTTATTCTATTGTTTTTCTGGTTTTCAGAATAGTCCTGAGATTTGTTTATTTGCTGTCCACAAGAGGATACAGGGTACAGTTTTAAGGTTAGAATGGAGCCAATGAGCATCCGTTTCAAAAGCTTTTTATCAGTAAGAAAAGTTTAGTTTAGAGTTGAACTATCCAAGGCATTGGCCACTGGCCACATATGGCTACTGGGCACTTAAAACACTGCTAGTCCAAACTGAGAAGTGATGTCAGTGAAAAATCCATATTGGATTTTAAATTTTTTTTTTTTTTAACATTTATTTATTTTTGACACAGAGAGAGACAGAGCATGAATGGGGGAGGGTCAGAGAGAGGGAGACACAGAATCTGAAACAGGCTCCAGGCTCTGAGCCGTCAGCACAGAGCCCGACGCGGGGCTCAAACCCACGGACCGTGAGATCGTGACCTGAGCCGAAGTCGGACGCTTAGCCGACTGAGCCACCCAGGCGCCCCCATATTGGATTTTAAAGACTTAGTACAAATAAAGGTAAAATGTCTTATTAAAATGCTTCAAGATTGAATGCATATTACAATGATTCTACTTTGGATGTATTAGATTATAAAATTATTAAAGTTACTTTTGCTTATTTCTTTTTATTTTTTTTTTTCAACTTTTTTTTTTTTTTTTTTTTTAAATTTATTTTTGGGACAGAGAGAGACAGAGCATGAACCGGGGAGGGGCAGAGAGAGAGGGAGACACAGAATCGGAAACAGGCTCCAGGCTCCGAGCCATCAGCCCAGAGCCTGACGCGGGGCTCGAACTCACGGACCGCGAGATCGTGACCTGGCTGAAGTCGGAAGCTTAACCGACTGCGCCACCCAGGCGCCCCTTTCTTTTTATTTTTTAATATAGCTACTCAAAATTTAAAATTTCATACGTGGTCACATTATTTTTTTATTGGACAGCACTCTCTAGAAAGAGAGTTTGCATTTGTCTGCTCACAGAGTTGACCCCTGAGGCTGCATTGCTTGGTTTTTGGTTGACTCTGAGCATGTGATTTCTGATTCTCATAGTTGCTCTTTACCAGTATTCTACCAAGAGAAAGCTGCATATTCTTGGCCACACTGGGGCCTTGTGACCTGGTTTCCTGTCGCTTTTGCAAGCAAGTTGGGGTGGACTCCAGGGCCTCCAGGAAAAGGAGGGTTTATCTGTTCTCATATTCAGCTAATTGCTGTTTTGTTCTGTTAACCTTCGTTTGCTCACTTATGTTTGGCAGCTTGATTTGTGCTTTTCATTCCTCAGGAGTTGCAAAAGTAGCAAACTACACCACCCATTGTGGGCGACTGCATGCAAATACCGCGTGCAGTTTTACTTTTTATCACAGTAGGACAAAGGCATTAGAAGAAAAGCACTACATGAATAATTGTATGAATAAAATAATCCCCAGGTTGTTCAAAAGAGTATGTAATTCAAAAGAACATAAAGTTCAAAGTGGGCATTCATTTTATTAATAGGCAGGCAGCGTGTGGAAGGAAAACTGTAGTTTTATTTGTTTTAGTCTTTACATGGTCTACCTGATCATCATACACGTGGTGTGGCCCTGAGGCTTTCGGGGAAGTTGAAAAGATGTTGCACTTCTGCAGCTGCCAGTCATGCTATCCTCTCAGTGGCAAGAAGGACAGAAAAATAGTCTCCGTAGTGTTACACCAAGAGATGCTAAGTGAGTGTGAGAACCTGTGTTGCTTAGGTTGTTTGTACACACACTGTAGTGGCACCTGGAAACTTCAGTTTGGAAAACCTATAAAGTGGAATTATCCTATCAGGTTTCTTGGGAAACTCAACCATGTCTGGCCTCAGCACTCTGTCTTAGAGCTTGGCACTGTCCCCAATTCCTCAATGCAAAGTGACACCGAGGGTGCTTGCTCAGTCTGCTGAGGAGGAGACACCACATCGGATTCCCATTGTCCTTTGTGATTTTTCTGACACCCTCATGGATGCAGAAAGTCTACTTCTGCACCACAAATGCTCTGTTTGGTCCCTGAAAACCATTCAGCCTGTAACTCTTGGGCTCCAATGCAACACGCTCTTGTGTGGCTCATAGAAGGAGGAGCAGACTTTTGTTCTGCCTTGTAACACTGTAGTAATGTAATGTGCCTCTAAGGATCCCACAAAGAAGGCCCTTCAAATATGAAATAGTCAAACCCTATTAAAACACACCATTTAATAATACCATTTATAAGCACAGACTTCCAACAGGAAACATGAAAGGACTGAGTTCTAGGGAATGATTGCCTTGTGGAGGTCCATCAACTTCAGCACTTCCTTTTAAAGGGTTAATAAGGTTGCTCATATGACTGAAAATGGAAAAATACCTAATGTAATGCACCTTTTAAAAAAATGTTAATCTTGCTGATAACTGAGAAGTGGACCAGCAGTTTATGTAAACATTGACTTTAGCACCCCATGTGGGTATCCATGTGTATTTCAAATGCATATAACAACACATTGTCCAGTTTTAAAAAACAATTGGTTTTCTAATTACTAATTCCACTGAATTTCTGGAAGAGTTAAGTTAGGATATTAATTGCATAGTATCTGCCTTTTTCTCTCAGAATTATTTACCTGAAATCGTAATTATAAATAGAAGAGGCATATTCTTGGGAACAGAATACCAAAGGCTTTGATAGACTTGTTTTTCTAATAAAAAAATAGCAAGTGTGGTAGACCTGGACAGGAAAAGAAGGAATACACTCAAGGGACTATGCCTACCACATGTCAATTAACTCATGACTTCAATAATATTAGAGCTGCCATTATTACATATTTGATATTCATTCTTTGCTGCTATGGCTAATATCTTTCATTCATTTAGCTGTCACTCCCCTCTCAGAAAGAATTTCCAAAACTTTGAATTACACAGTGTTACATTTGTTGAGAACCTACTGTGTTCAGGTCCAGTACTTGGCACTTAACCAACATGGCCTTCTTCATGCTTAAATAGTAAACTACTCAAGTATGAGCTTCATGTATAGACAAGGAAACCAAGGGTAAGTGAGGGCAGGTTCCCCAAGGTCACGTGACTTGTATGTGGCTGTACAGAAAACTGAATTCTGTTCTGCCTGACAACAGAGCCTGAGCTCTTTCCACTAAGCTACCCTCCCCCCACTACCATGAAAGGAATTATGCAATGATAAATATGAAATTTTAGAGATATGTTACTACTCATTACCAGTGGACAGAGTACTAATCTAGGAATTCTGCCTGCAGAAGCCCTCAGGCAATTGTTGCCTGGTGACAGAAAATAATGTCAAATCTCTCTGGTGATAGACAAAAGTATATTTCTCATATTTCCTTTCCAGAATTTATAAGATGAAGAATCACAGACATTGATCTAAGCTTTTAATGTCCTAACTTCTATCACTAAACTTACCATTACTCATTTCTATCACTCATTTGTACTGAGCTAACAGACAGACTGTCTTTAGCTGAAAAAGATGTTCCTGAGTTAAAGTTGGGTGCCTGTTACCGACTAGCATTACTGTAGCAATTATCCGTAAGCGACCACTGAGGTTGGATTTTCAAACTTGGTGATACTATAATTTTTTTAAATTGCTTGCGAGAGTACGCTCATTAAACTTAGGATTGATATTAGTGAGCTGAAATTTTAGATTGAATAAGTTTACAGTAACTGTTTATCAACAAATAACTGAAAGTCTTTAATCTCTAAGTCCTTGGCATTACCCTTCGCTTAACTAATGTTCTAAATATAGATGGATAAGAAAAGAACCAATAAAGAAACCACCACACGTTTTCAGTTATACAGAGCACAATAGTTCTATATTTTAGTAACATTTAATAAAGCAACGAAATTGTTATTCATAACTCACCCTCCAACTGTTAACACTAATTTTAAGCAATTTGCAAATAGGTTATCCTAATTATGCAACAGAACAATCTTTAAATCAGTCAGGCAAGAAACGGCATATGGCTGACATTAACTGTGCTATCTCTTCAGTCTGATAACAAACTAAAACACTATTCAGTGAGTAGCCATCTATCTAAATGTTGAATTCTCCATTTATAGCACTCTAAAGGATATTCTTCCAGTAATTCATAATTCATATGCCTCTCTATATATGTGAGTGCATATATTTCTTCTATTATAATAATATTTTATACATATATATTACACTCTTCAAGTAAAATGAGAGGACATTATAAGGAAAAAAGTAAGTTTTGTTTAAGATTATTAAGTTAAGATAAAGAAAAAAGTGAACTTTTGTAGTTATCTCTCTGTCTCAATTATTATTTGAACAGACAATGGATGAGCTTGAAAAGAAGAAATTTAAAAAAAAAGTTTCAAAGTGAAAGGATGTTAAATGCTCAGAACTGTGAGACGGATCCTAGATGGATAACTTACTACTTCATCAATGTTTGATAGCACAATATAGACTGTATGTTACAGGCTATCAAGGAAAATTACTGAAAAGGTTGGAAAAGCAATGCTATCGCTTTAATCAAATCGAAGACTTGAAATTTGAATTAACATTTCAATTTTTGTGATTGTTTGACTTAGGACAGTTGACTTCCTTTTCTTTCCCTGCATAATCTTATTCTCTTCTCTGATCTTAGTTCCAGGACTCATAAATCTGTACCTCTAGACCTCAAGTACAAGTTGCCATCTTGCTAGATGCCCTCACATAAATATGCAAGTTGCATTTCTAAATTCAACATGTCCAAGGTGGCATTTTTATGTCTTTACCATGAGCAAGGTAATTGATATTCATTCAAGTTTGATCTGGTAACCATCAGTCTGACTGTCCTGTGTTTCTTAGCTCAAATATAGAAAATTAAGTATAACTTTTTTTTTTCTTAAGTCAACAAGGTTAGAAACTTAGGAATCAAGTTTAATTCTCCCCTCTGCCTTACTTCTCACAATTACTTCATTTTCAAGTCATTCAGTTGTACCTCGGACATGTTTACAAATCCCATCCCATTTTCCTTTTCCACCAGCTTTCATTTGGCTCCTCATCAACCTCACTCAGACCACCTATCTGTTCTTGCCTGGAACAAAACACCATACTACCTGCATTTGCTTATTTATTTGTTTTTCTAAAATGCAATCTAGTCATATTACCAACTTTCTCCCAAATCCTTTCTTTTCCCCTTTATCCCTGGCATTAAAGTCAATTATCTTTTATCTGCATTCAAAGTCCTTTATAATATAGCGCTGGTCCACTTTTCCAGCCTCATCTGACACCTCTCCCCCTACTCTGGTCCTATAGGACTTTTATTCTTGGCCTTAATCCTTAATCCTTGGCCTGTCATTCTTATCTTTAATCTTCATTGAATTTATAAGGGCAACCTTCCCTCTCCTATTCCACACTTCCAGTTCCTCTGACTTGCTCCACATTTCCTCCCTACAACATCTCTCTCTTCCAACATTTACTCATTTCTCTTTTTATTGTTAATTTCTAACTCCCTGGATTTCAGGCCCTGGCAGAACGAGGACTTTTGTCTGTTTTGCTCATCTATGTATTTGTCATTGAAAATGACTAGAACGGTTTCTAAACTTAGTAAGTATTCAATAAATATCTGCTGACTGAATGAATAAATTCCCTGAAAGAAACTGTGTCTTATTTTGTTTCCAAGGCACCCATGTCCCTCACCTAACTGTTCCTCATTTAGCTGGCAAAAATCTCACCTATCCATAAACTCATGGGCCTGATATTGCCTTCTTTTTGATGGTTTTGATTCCTTAAGGTATATTAATCAGTGCCCATGCCATGACTCCACAGCCCTCAATCCAGCCTAACTTGGGTTATGGTTTGCTATCTCTGTGTTATCACTCTGAGAACCATGTATCTTCTTATCCATCCTGCCTTGCAAACAGTAAAAGCTTAATACATGTTCAGTAACCTGATTGCTTAAACAAAGCTGTAGATGAGACATAAACTGAGTAAATAAAACATGGATTTATCAGCTGGAGTTATGGCAAGGCTATTGTTTTAGGAACATAGGGAAAGGAACAAGGAAAACATAAAGACAAAAGGAGACAAGGTGCTATTGCTTAAACCTGTATTGATTCTTTAGGCAGAAAGAACTAGGAGAGATTGAATGACCTGTATTAAGCCAATAACAGGAACTTTAGAGACTCATTTTAATCGAATACCTTTAGAACAGCTGACATCAATTTTGGATAGACCTAAAAAAACATGCCATCTATGTAAGCAAGACTTCTAGAGTATTAAAATAGTCCTTGGTGTTTTTTTTCCAACTCCCTCCGTCTATCACAGCTTAGCTTGAAAGATCTAACAAAATCACAGCAGAGGAATTTGCTTCAGGCCACCAGCGAATTCTGTGTACTTGAAGACACTACATGGTATGTCAAATGTTAATTAGACAATGAAATAAACCAGAGTTGGCATGAGAAAATAGGCAAGCATTGATTTTCTTTTCACTTTTTATTTATTAAAATGGTATAGAGGAAACAGATAAACCTTCTTGGCTCGATGTTTATAACCAATTTCCTTGTTTTAACAGGGAAATGTGAGTATCATCAAAGGTGAACTGAAAGTCTGTCTGTTTTCAGTAATGCTTTGGTTAAGCAGCTTTTTCCTGGGTACAATACGTTCCTCACCATAATGTCATTTGGTAAATTTTGTGCATGGGTTATATCTTGACAGAAATAGTGTCATAAAGTAATGAAGAAATGGAAAAAAATGAGAAAATCCAGACTACTTAAAAATAGGCGAACACTTTGCATAAGACAGACTTGTCATTGTGCTTCAACATTTGCCGAACCTATAGTTAAAAGAAAGAAAGAAAAATACTTAAGATTAGTGTGTGTGTGTGTGTGTGTGTGTGTGTGTGTATAAAATCGAATGGGATTGGTATTAGAGTCAGGGAAAATCAAGTCCTTTGGTTACTCTAAATAAGGAGGCTGTACCATACTCTGTAGGTTAACAGCCATGTGTCTACATCCAGATTGCCCGACTTCACTATTTAATGTCTGTGTAAATCTGGGCAGGTCACTTAACTTCTCTGTTCCTCTCTTCATTTGAGAATTGGGGATAATCTTACTGCCAATTTCAAAGCATTGTGATGTAGGTTAAGTGATTTAATATGTATAAAGCACTGGAAACACAAGAGCTATATAGTATTTGTTAAATACAATAGCTTTTCATAGAAGGAAGCAAGCTCAAAACCTCATGGCATACAGCATACAGACACTTGAGAAGCAATAAATCAAATGGGTATTTAATTCAGATTTTCACCCAGCATAACATCTGTTCTCTTCCAAATAAAACATTAAAATGCAATAACCCTTACTAACCTTTGGCAATTTAGTTCTAAACGCGATGTTCCGCATTTCTTGGGAAAGGTTCTCAAGGTATGCATCTTTCTAGTTTCTAGCTTACAATGCAACGAGCATTAGAGCCTGGACAATCACACTGTTTTTAATCAATTACTACTTCAATGCAGTGCCTCCCGAACCATTTCCTAAAACATGTAACAACGGTATCACATAATTGTGTAAAACCGAAGATACCCATGCCTGTTGTTTAATGCTAATTTCCTTGAGCTTTCTAAGAAGAATTGCTATTGACTACTTTCATTAGGAAACTATTGACCCTCCTCCAGTGGAGCATCCTGAGAAGAAATTCACTAAATATGCCTCATATTTCATCTCGTGAATATCAAGGTGCAACGGGCACACTGAAAGATATGGCTTATTTAATCCAAAATTAAAATTTTATAGGCTACATTACCTAAAGTAAATTGCTTAATACATTTAGAAGTACAGCTGCTTTCTAAGCGTTTGGCATCCTGTACTTGAGGCCTAAATTAGGTGAACCCACAGACACAAGTGCAGACATAATGGTCTCCATGATATTTCAGATACTGAATCTGGTCCTCCCTCTGCAACCACATACACAAAAACAATTTTGAAACAGGAAGGATGTGCTCTGTCAGGTACCTTTGATTCCAAAGAGATTTCTTCATCTTTCCTCTCCCTTTGTCTACAAAATTGAGAAACACTCAAAAATACTTTACGAGATTGAACGGCCGGCTATTCAAGTTTTTCACCCTTGTTTGGGTACTGCTACACTTTTATTTAAAGGACTCATGCTATATTCAGGAACAGATCCAAGGCACCTTACAGTAAAAATGGATATAAAACACAGCCCTTAAAATAAAGCTGGGCCTAATGTGTGGCTGGCGGTTCGTGAATACGAGGGAGACTTCCTCACTTGGCTTCTAAGCAAAGTATCCAGAAATCAACCTACGATGCTCAGAGGATACAAATATAATAAAAGAGCACTATTTAGATTTCTGTACAGTTGAGTGGAAGAGATGGCACCAGCCTCTAGGCCCTGAGGAAGCTACACCAGCACATGAGAGGGCAGGGAAAGAGAAAAGGGTAGCAGGATTATGCCAGCACTTCTGTCAGCTAAGAGTTGCTAAGAGCTGATTTCTGCAAAACCAGATCAACTGCAATTCAACCGTTTCCTGTGGCATCCTCTGTTACCGATAAAGTACTAGTCGCCATTACCTTTTGTCTAGTCCTACCATAATATCCTCCTTAAAGCTCTCCCTACTTTGACTTGAAACTTCTGAACATGATCATCCTCCAACACCAGAGTGATGTTTTTAAAATATAAATGGACACATGCAACAATAGCATTTACAACCCCCAGTTGGCTTTTGCCATGGCCTAGAATGCCCTATATCTACACAACTTGACACTAGCTTCCCATCCTTCCTAACACACTTTCCCTTTTCACTCTGTTCCAGCTACTCAGGCTTATTTGGTATTCCTCTGACACCTGCCAACAATCTCTTGCTTTAGGATCATTTGTGGTTCCAGCAGATGGGACATTTCTCCTTCCAATCTGCGCTCTCAACTCATCCAGGAGCCCTCTCTACAGTCACTTACCCCAGAAGCCTGCTATCTCCATTCTGTGTCTCCTTATTTACTCCTTCATTCTTTGCAGCCTTTATCTTCACCCAATACTATGGCATATGTTGATCTGTTATGATTTTTATCTAATTCCTCCTTCCAACTATCATAAAAGTGTGTGTTTCCCTGCTGTGTCCTCAGCACCAGCACAGTGACAGGCACATAGTAGGTACTCAATAAACGACTACTAAATAAATGAATGGACCTCTAGTTTCTGGGAAATAAATGGTTTAGCTGTTAGTCTATGGTCTAGGAAATGAAGGACCCTGACTGTTTTTACAAATGTGAAAAAAGGGTGGAATCCTTCCATTAATTCCTCTTTGGCTGTTAAACTGTCAGGCTTCAAAATAAGAAAGCAAGGGTAAATACATTGCTTCCTCTTGGTTTGTGAAGCAATTCTAAATATAAGGAAGTTGTTTTGAATACAATCTCTAATCAAATCACCATAGATAAGACCTGATCTCTAGCTTGTCTCCAACTGTCATTGTTCATTGTTCGGTAAATCCGAAGAATGGGTTTAAATTAGCCCATCAATTATATTATAAGCAGGTATACATGCCAAAACAAACTTGAGAAGTGTGCACTCTAAATTTAAGATGAAAGAAAGGCACCTCTGTGGCTCAGTCAGTTCAAGGTCAGACTCTTGATTTCAGCTCAAGTTGGAATCCCAGGGTTGTGGAATGGAGCCCCGCACTGGGATCTGTGCTGAGCACAGAGCCTGTATAAGATTCTCTCTTTCTCTTTCTCTCTCTCTCTCTTCCTCTGTCCTTCTTCCCCTCTTTCTCAAAAAATAAGATAAAATAAAATAAAATAAAATAAAATAAAATAAAGTAATAAAATAAAAGTCAGAGAAAGAGAATGCCAAAGCAGCATGCCTCAAGAACTCATCTCAATGAATTAGGAAACTAAGCCAAGAAAACAAAGGAAAATAATATTTCAACACAGACCTTCCCCTAACATTTGCGGGACTCAGAAAAAGAGTACAAATGGAGGCCCACATACCACATGTCTAAATATTTCAAGGTTATAAATCAAACTAACAAACTATTAAATAAAATATTCGTTATCCTCTAATCTTGATAAATACACCTTCCAGGGATTTACTGTACGGCTAAATTCTACCATTATCATTCTTTAAGTGCTCTGAGTTCCGTGCTGAGGTCCACAGGGGCCTGGAAGGAGCAGATGTGTTCTGTTTCCACCCCCGGATCCCTTCGTTGTAATGAGCAGCCTTGCAGGCACTCACGTGGCCATCCCTATACACTCATAGAAGTCTGTCCACGACCCTCACCGACAGTTGCCACTTGGCCACCCCTTAAAACTAGGAATTTACATACTGACCGCAAGGTTTGCCTTTTGAGAGGGCAGACCCAGGGATATGGTATATGGGAGGCCTTAGAATCAAGCCAGAACCATTTGAGCAGAGAATACTGAAGTCCTAGTTACCCTCAGTGCAACCTTGACTGGCAGGTGGGGCATAGCTGGGGAAGGGCCAGAGTGGGGACCGTCTAGAGTGCAAGGCCCAGAACAGCAAGCCTCTAGAGCAGGCCTGTTGGAGGTATGGTCAGTACCAGTCAGAGTCTTTCTATTTTTTTTTTTTAATATGAAATTTATTGTCAAATTGGTTTCCATACAACACCCAGTGCTCCTCCCAACAGGTGCCCTCCTCAATGCCCATCACCCACCTTCCCTCCCTCCCACTCCCCATCAACCCTCAGTTTATTTTTTTTTTTAATTTTTTTTTTTAACGTTTATTTATTTTTGAGACAGAGAGAGACAGAGCATGAACGGGGGAGGGGCAGAGAGAGGGAGACACAGAATCTGAAACAGGCTCCAGGCTCTGAGCCATCAGCCCAGAGCCCGACGCGGGGCTCGAACTCACGGACCGCGAGATTGTGACCTGAGCTGAAGTCGGACGCTTAACCAACTGAGCCACCCAGGCGCCTCAACCCTCAGTTTATTCTCAGTTTTTAAGAGCCTCTTATGATTTGGCTCTCTCCCTCATGAAACAGGAAAAGAAGGAAGTAGAAAAGTATGGAAATCAAACAGAATATGTGGGTCATATGAAGCAAATACAGAGTTCAGAAAAAAAAATCACATTATTAATTCTCGGGTAGTTAAAAATATCTTGAGAGCTAAATTATAATAATATAATAGATTGAATTATAGTTCTAAATATTTAAATCAGCACTTAGAGCATTAAAGAGTAGAAATGACATGGCAAATAACATAGATCGGAGTAACATATATGGAAAATACTTAATAGAGAAAGAAGTGAACAGTTCATCCTATTTGTCTTTCCTTCACCCACCTTGCCTAGTGGCTTGTCACATAGTTGACCCTCAATTAACATTTGGGTAAGAAGTAGATGAACAAATACAAAACTAAATTAAAGACATGTGAGAGAAGATGACAGACAAAGAAAGTAAATAATCGGGGTTCTGAATCAACATAAAAATAAATTAGAATTGGTTATTAAGGACATAATTGAATAAAACATTTTAAAACTTAGTTAAAATTAATATGAAGAAACCATAATCACAGTACTTTCTCTTAAGATTCTTTAATTTCAGAGAAAAATGAATTTTCTACACCACCACATAGGGTGAAAAAAACAACAATGGATTATTTTAAATAAAACCATTGTCAAGAAATATACAGATAATCTTTCTGCAATGAAGAAGAAACACAACGATACAATAGTAGGAATGCAAAGGTGATTGTTATAAGGAAAATATGTCAATACAATGTGCTTATCTGAACAAAAATCAAACATAATTAATTCAAGCCAAAAGATATTTGATAACTTTTAATACTCACTCCTAATAAAACCAATAAAACCACTGAAAATAAGATTAGGAGGACAATTTTCTAATAGTAGAGTACCTATTTTACAATGAAAAGCAATTCTCATTGTTCAATTCTCATTGAACAATTTGACAGTGTTCTCAATGTCAAAATTCTCAAGAAAGTCCCTTTAAATCCAGAAACAAAATAAGAGTGCTCACTATTTAATATTATTTTATATTATATAGTATATAATAATTACATTGCTTCATATTTCTTTTATAAAAATATTTTAAAATAAAAGGAATAAGCATAAAAGATATTTGATTCATTAAGTCATTTTTATTAATGCCCTTGAGATTTAAATATATCTTTTTAAAAAATTTGCCTTTGAGATATAAGTCATAAACATGTGCACACACACACACACACACACACACACACTTTTTCAGAGAGAGATGTTTACGCTGCGTCTTGTATTGTTGACCTTTAAGGTGATTCATAGTATCTACTGCAAGAAACAGGTTATCTGATACTAGAGAATAAAAGGAAATAGATTGGTTATAAATTCTGAAATTGTTCCTGTGTTCTACAGGAAAAAGTGAATATGCTGGTGTACCAATATTTATGTCAGTTTAAAACAGGGACAGCTTGAAAACCAGTCATCTATTTATATTTTGAGAAGTTTCCTATTTTAAGAATAAAATAGAGTTTTTATATTTTTATTATGATAACTAAGTTATGAATATATCATTGTGAATCAAATTACAGTTTCTGACATTAGATTAAACTTAATGTGAAATAAGTATAGGCTGCAATTATACAGGGTTTTTCCTTGATGACTTATTTTCTGATTTCTTTTCAAATAAATTAATGTTACTGTCTATAATACACCATACATCCATTATTTTATTGCTAGAAATTCAAATTTAATAATTTAAGCAAGCATTTTTCTTGAAAGGGCAGTTTCTTTTTACAAATGAAAGGAAGAGTCATCATAGCCAGAGGGTACCCGTAGTGTCCCTAGGCCACAGTTTCAGTTGCCTATCTCTTCTAGGGTGTCTTAGGCTAAACCCAATGAAGTCCTAATCATTCTCTACTCAGGCCTCAACTCTGCACAATTCTTTTACATTATACAGAATTTGTATAAGCAAAGCACTGAATCGTAATATTCAGGGAGCTTAATCATTTGCTTGATTATATTCTGGAATGTAATAGCACCCAAGAAAAGGTCAATCAAACAGCTATGACAAAAAGTAGGTAAGGCTTGTTGTGGTGGGAAGGCTGTCTTTAATATTCTTATTTTAAAATCACACTTTTCAATTTTCTGCTTTATAATGAACTGCAGCCAATTACTTCCCATCAACACTGATAAAAAGAGCTGTCCAACTGTTCAACATTTGCTCTACTAATTGAATGATCAATTATTCAAATAAATGATTCTTCCTATCAAACTCCAAGAAAAGTCTTGGACATTGTTCCAGCCCCAGATAAAACACAGTGCGGAGCAACAAAGAGACCAAATCTAGATAGAATTCGAATTGTTTGAGAAAATCCCTCCAATGGGGCTAAGCTTTGGCATCTCATGGATTCTGATCTTTTCTGAGACTGTTAATCTCACCTCCTCACAGTCTGTTTTGCTGATTAATTCTTTGGCAAGTATCACTGTGTTCCTTAAGAACATGCACTTTGTTAGGTAATGGATTTTAATGATTGGTCTAAATGTACTCCTTCCTTGCCAGCAAAGAGAGACTTCTCCCTAAGTTATGTCAGCCCCAAGAGGGCTCTGCAGGGAGTGGGGGTCAGGCAGTGGCAGGGGAATTCTCAGCTGACAGATGGCAGATGTGTTCTGCATTCATGCCCTACATTTAGATGGATTAATAGTAGCTGAAGGTCATTCTGTGGATTTGCTCTTTTAAAGACAAAATAACTTTTAAAAGACTCAGACTGCCTGTGTAAGCAGATACTATCTATAGTGTTCACAGTACTCAGAGATATTCAGAAGGATTCCTTCTCAATAAGTGACAAGCTGTAAAGATACAGATATGCATCCACGCAAGAAGTGCTCACACCAATGGGAACAAATTTCCTCCTCACCCCATAATTACTTTCACACACAGAGTCACACACTATTTTCAGTCATGTCTAAATCCACCTCGTTCACAGAAACACGTGATTTAGTAGTTTGTAGAGACAGTGGCCTTTCATTGGCAGGTCTCACTGTTCCCGAAATTAAGAATATGCTGATGGGAATGAAAATTATGTTTTTTCTTCTTCAGTTCTATTGAGCTATAATTGACATACAGCATGATATATATTTAAGGTGTACAGCATAAAGACTTAAGAAGAAATATAGCTTTTAGAATTCAAATTCGTTTGCAACTGCATCATCTATGTCAAAAGTATACGGTAAATGCAAACTATAACCCACTTGCAGTTAGGGACTAAGAATCAGATTCCCAGAGATGTAATCTACTAATGGGAGGCACATCTACTAAGCAGGGCAGAATTTTATCTCAAATCAGTCTACATTAAAGTACTGATAAAAGCCCATGTAGCTGCAACAATTTTCGTGATATCTTAAGGCTGTTATGGCTGATGACCACTTCAGGAGCTAAAAAAAGTCAAACTCTTTGCATGAACAAACAAACATGGTTTATGTAAATTCCAGTTAGTAATAGCTTCCTGCAGAGAGCTTAAGAGGGATCACTGGAATATAAGCATTATAGTCAGAACTTTGTCCCACTGCCTGTCAATGACTGGCACACCAATAGGTCTCTGATAGTATTTATCGAATGAATGAATGAATGAATGACTCCAGGTAGCTATGACTACTTCAAACTTCATTTAATTGTTCTTCCATAGCTTGAGAGCAAGCATGTGATTTTAAAATCTTACTTAGATTAAAAACCAGAATTTGTAAAAATTTTACATTAGTGACTTCCTATAGATACTAAGCATGATAATTTAGGGTCATCTAAGGTAACTTAGAAATAGGTGACTTACTGACTTTGTATCGTATTTCTAGAGAAACCCTAAATTTTCTTCATAAACCTTAGAATGGTCACCTAATATCTTATTAGTATTTTAAGACTTACCCCGATTGGCCACACGATCATGTTCCTGGTATAAGAACTTGAAAATTATTACTTGTTTTGAAAGTAGAAATAAATATTCATACTGAGGGGAATTTATTGGTTCTGAGACACATAATTTAGAAACTATTTGTGAACAAGGGGGAAAAAGGTAACTGGGGCAAGGAATAGAGAGACAATAAAGAAATAGTCTGATCAATAATAAATAGGATACTAAGAAACACCCCAGAGACTCCATGCCTCCAAGTTCACTTAAGTCTTAACGTACTTTACATTTCAAATCATATCTCACAGAACAAGTGATAGGATTACACTGCTAAATCCATAAGCATTGATTTTTGTCTCAGTCACAGATGCGTGCTGTGCACTATTGGAAAATTTCCTAAATTAGGTTTGTGCTATATGGTGACTACTGTGCAGCAAGCACTATTTCTATAAACTTGCTGAAGTCTTTAATAAGCAGTTATCAAAGCTTTAGAAAACATAAACCACATTAAATTATAAAGAATCCTCTCTGAACCTGCTCATGGATCTTTCTCCATTCTATCATTTTTCATTGTGGTGGAGGCCTTCCTATTTCCCAAGAGGAGTATCCTGCTTTCTAAAAATCACAGCACACATGTGTGAGCTTTCAAAGTGTTTTTAGGAAATATCCCCAGTGGACTCTGGAGAGCTTGCCTTCCGGTCAGAGAAAGAAGAAGCGCTCAAATGGGCTATTATTTTCACTGATAGGTTGACCCCATTCCTTGTGGAATTTTGGATTCAGTTTCACATGATTTCGTTTCACATGGTGGTAGATCAGTGCTCAGTAGCCGTCAGAATCACAACCCCTTGACACTTCTGAGGCAGGATAAGGAAACTTGGGAGAGCACAGAGCCTAAGATAAGGAGGCGATAAGGAGGCGACAAGACTGCAGTGCTGTCTCATGCCTTTGTTGGTTTTGTCACCTATGCCTACAGCAGGGCTGTAAGATGGGGCTAGGAGAGGGATAGGAGCCAGGAATAGTCCCTGGAAGGCTAGTGGCTAGATGACGTAAAGGCACAAGGTATTGTAGCATTGGTCGCTTTATCACTTTGCTCATTCTCCATTAAAAAGCTTTATGAAACATCCTCTTTAGAGCTTCTGTTTTGAAAATTTTCTTTGTTCTTTACTCTATTTTCATGCCCTCTATGTTGACTTAACTCTTTTTGATGGAAAGCAATCATATTTTGTCCCGTTTTCTCAGGCCTTAATTGTTGTTTTAGCTACATTCTCGTACCTAGCTTCTTGCCATGTACTTTCAGTGTATCTTAAAAATTATTTTGATTTTAATGTTTAAAATAACATAGAACATTGAAATTTATTTAAAAATAAAAATCAAGGTTGTCAATTTGGATTTTCTGTCTCATGAACATGGCTATATTTGTATGGAATATAAATAATACATTATAAAGAACACAAGATTACTAATATAATTATAAATACAAATTACTAAGACTTCTTTATTCCTTATGTGACCATCTCTAACATAACTTCTTAAAATTAGTCATAAATTTAAAAAATAAACCTTCACAAACAAAATCATCAGCTTTGCTGTGACGCTATTTTTCTCATCTTTTTTTCTATGGTGACAAACAGTTCCCTTTTGTGAATATCCTGGAGTAAAACCACACTATTTATTCAGAATTCATTAAATGATCATCTCTAATTTCTATGATTAAGCATTTAGCTTCAAATTTTGCATGTAGCTAATAGCACTGAGCCCACTTTAATTAATTTAACCTCATTAAAGAAAGGCTCTCTCTCCCGGGGACCACGTGACAAGTGAAATGTGAAAGTTCGTATTTTGTTCAATTTTCCCATACCCATTTAAAGCCTTCATTGTAATGAATATTTGTTAAGTATGCAATGTATGCTAAAGAGGATTTTATTCGGTATACCGGAAAAGGAAAGAAGATACTAATAACTTAAATAGATTTAAATTCTAATACCTAATATTATTACTGTCATAAATAGATTCTTACTGAGCATTTTATTTTAGGGTCCTGTGTTTTTGAAAAATTTTACTCCACTATCATCAAACCACAGGAAACAACGTGAATTTCTTATGGGCACAGAATGAGACATATGCTTTGCTTCTGAGTGTGAAACACTCATCATTACTGAACATCCATAGTGATTCTAAGAGAGCCACTTTGAAGATCTACATCGTGGAGCTGGATGTGTTGATTGTATATTTCTGTGAAATTATTCATGAAGGTGCTTGAAGTTCATAGCAGATCTGCTGTGAAAGGAAAATACGTGTCTGTGTGTGGGTGCCATGACACTAAAAGAAAATGGAAATGGAAGGAGTTTAAAAAAAACTATTCCTATTCTTCTTATTTCCTCTTTTTAAATAAACATGCCTTTTCTAGCCTTCCCCCAAAAGAAACCACCACCACCACCATAAATGCCTATGACACACTAACTTTGAGTAGTATTAACTCTAACAAAAATTATTAAATTTTGAACATGGCTAAAGCTCAGATATTAGAATGTCAAATTAAATTGTACAACTTAGTTACTTGATACTTTACATCTAAAGTTTGAGTGTTTTATCAATAATGGGGATTTGGAAATACTGCACAAAATGTTACATACACACTTACCAATGACCTAAATGACAACATAAGTGACTAGACATTAAAAAACAAACCCTGTGGGGCGCCTGGGTGGCTCAGTCGGTTACGCGTCCGACTTCGGCTCAGGTCGTGATCTCGCGGTCCATGAGTTCAAGCCCCGCGTCAGGCTCTGTGCTGACTGCTCAGAGCCTGGAGCCTGTTTCGGATTCTGTGTCTCCCTCTCTCTCTGACCCTCCCCCATTCATGCTCTGTCTCTCTCTGTCTCAAAAATAAATAAACGTTAAAAAAAATAATAAAAAAAATAAAAAAAAAACAAACCCTGCTAAAACATTAAATGAAAATCATAAATTTAAAAGGCCATTAAGATATTCAGGCATTAGGGGCTTCTCATAGTGTACGATTATCAGTTTGACAGCGACTGGCTGTTGACCACAATGCTGAATGTAGGTGGGAGTGTATGTGTGCATGAGAGTCAGCTATTCAGGAGCAGCTGTTACTAGAAGAAAAGAGCAAAGCCCAAATGCTAGGGTGCTAAAACAGCCACCTGCAAACTCAGGAGCCCCGGATGAAACTGAGTGAGAATCAGGTGCCCGGGTTTCCCAGCCACACTGCAACTGACCGGATGAAACTGAGTGAGAATCAGGTGCCCGGGTTTCCCAGCCACACTGCAACTGACTCCAGTGAGTTGATTCAGGTCACAGGTGGCCTGTTTCAAAGTCCAGTGGGTGCACTTGGCAAACATAAAGTCCTCTTTACCAGCATTATCATCCCTGACCTGCAGGAATATGTTCTATGTCCAGGTGTTGTGGCACCTGAAGCTTAAAGAATTTGGGAGGCCATGTTAAAAGGAATCATCCAAAATCATGTATAAAAATCTAGATGCAAAGTGAGCATTTTACTTAAAATGAGAAGTCATAATAAATTAAAAATCTGAAAATATGACAAATATTACAAACATCAGAAAATTTAAAAAAAGTAACACTTTTTCTTCTTAACTGCTCGCCACACTTCTATAATGCTTTTTTTTTCTTTGCATTTGTTTTGCTTCCCACTCTTTATGGCTTTTCCATGTGACAAAGGTCTTGCATTTAGTATGTGTTAATCTGACATGTCTCATTTCCCTGAGTTATAATAACAGCCTACAATTGCAAGCTCGTAATCCATTGTCATGTTGGTCTTCGAAATATTTTTCAGTGCTGCTTCCCCTTAGCTTCTTACTCCTGAGCCCAGGTGCTTGGCTCTGCTTTTGATGGTATGCCTGCACTGGTCCAGTTAGTACACCTGTTACAGTGATATACTACCCAGAACATATGACAATGAGCTTGGTTTCATGGTCACCACTGGCTTCTCCCTGTCACAGCTTTGCTGCCTTTCCTGGCCTCACTGTCACTGGCATCTCTGCCTTTCTTACAGAGAGTTGTGATATGGAGTGGTGATCTTGAACCTGAAATCTTTTTTTAAAACAGAATAGAATGGGTGATAACCATAGGGTATGGGAAATAACTCTGTATCCTTCACTTAATATGAAGAAACATTAAAAGTTCATATTCAAAGAGCTCTCCTAATTTGGGAATTACAAGTACGTTTATTTCTTTTTAATCTTTTAACACTTTCTGGCCCACTGTACAAAACAAACTTCCACACAGAAACATAATGTATGTGTTCTTCAAAGATCTTTTCTCTTTGAAGTCATGAACACCATCTTTCATATTTGATTACTTCTAGAATGCTGTATGAGAGAAAATTTACAACTATCTTGTGTCATTTTATATAAATCAGTCTTTTGTGAACAGATTATACCTTAGCTTTTAATCATGCTTATTAATATATGAGCAAACTGACACTCAAAGGCGATTCATAAAGCATAGGTGACCCATCCCCTACTTTGGGCAAATACATGGTATGGAGTCCCCAGGTAGAGTAATCTCCTTTCTGCCCATGCCCCCTTCTGGCAGTTAGATAAACATCCTTACCATCATCTGATTCTAAACTGATTTTCCTACTTAGCCACTGCTTTATCAATGCTTGGCTGAATGTAAAGCTGGAAGTGAGCAACTTCCTCAGGGTGCACTGCTTTTGATGGGTTAGCTGTCAAATGCTCCATTGTCCAAATTACACTTCTACTGTAGATTTCCTGCTAAGAAACAATTTACTGTAGCATTGGGCTATCAGTCTTGTGGGCTGTGTTAGTTTTGGAGGATCAAACTCTGATTAACTTATTGCAGATACACAGCAATTCCTACTGTTGCTTTCCCCAAATTTCCATTTACTGTATTGTTAGCAGGATATGATAATAGAGGCCCTACACAGAAGCATTCCTAGAATAAACAGTAAGCAACGCTATCAAAGCTGCATGCAATATCAAAGCTGAAGATAAGCGTGAAAATAAGAAATAAAAACAGAGAAGAGGATGAAGAAAAAGAAGCTAAATTGTCAACATGTTCTCATATTTTTCTTCTTCCAAAAAAGGACATGCAAATTATCTGAGATACATTATCTAACATAATATAATATATTAGAAGTATATTGAAAGTAAAATAAAGTATATTAGAATATATTAAAATTATACAATG
This sequence comes from Panthera leo, assembly GCF_018350215.1. Taxonomy (NCBI): domain Eukaryota; kingdom Metazoa; phylum Chordata; class Mammalia; order Carnivora; family Felidae; genus Panthera; species Panthera leo. Next base: position 125,456,388 of record NC_056682.1, on the reverse strand, counting down.
TATATATATATTATATTATATATACATATATATGTGTATATATATATATATACATATATATATATAATATATATATATATATATACTTTTAGCCAGACTTCTTTTCCAAACTGATAAACAGTTATATATGGATAAGCACTCCCTATATGTGCATGCATTTTCTTTATTGTTGTTGTTAAATACATAAAAACAATAGGATGTTACCAATAAATCTCCTTCAGTGATTTAATGTTTTTTCCTTTTGAAAAACTATTCCCATAATAGTCATCCTCAAGATTTCTGTTTGGGAATGTTAAGACTCAATTATCGCTTTACTGATTCAGTACAACTTAATGATGAGTCTGTTTACCTTTTCTACCAGCTTATTTATATAAATACCAAACAACAGCATACCAAGGAGATTTCTATGATAAGGAAAATGCCAGGCTACTTCCTCCTTATTCAATAGAAGGGAGTTGAATACTAGACTTAATTTAATCATTGCATTCAAGACAGGACCAAACATCAGTTCTAATATTGCATTTGTGATAATATTGACATCCATATTTGCTAACTTAATTGAAGCACAACTAGCTTTAATATAAACTTCCCAGTTTTTAATAAGCTGAGACACAGACATTCTCATTACTCTGGAAAATAACTGCACATGTAACCTTTTCATCTTCTCAATAAAACCCACTCATTTCCTCTTCACATCATGATACTCAAATTTTTCTCTGTCATCTTTCACTTAAAAAGAGGTCCAGGGGCATCTGGGTGGCTCAGTCAGTTGAGCTTCTGACTCTTGATTTCAGCTCAGGCCATTATCTCGCAGTTTGTGAGATTGAGCCCTGAGCAGGGCTCTGCGTTGACAGCACAAAGTCTGCTTGGGAGTCTCTCTCCCTCTTTTTGTTCTTCCCCCCAACACCCTCCCTTTTATTCATTTATTTTTTTAAAGAGGAATAGATTCTTTCAAAGTCTTATTTTCCTTTAGTACACTAAACGCTTTTGCAAATAGCATTAACTAATTTACTTCATAAAGCGTAATTTATTGGGGGGTCTGAGTGGCTCAGTAGGTTAGGCGTCTGACTTTGGCTTAGATCATGATCTCACAGTTCATGGGTTTGAGCCTGGTGTCAGGCTCTGTGCTGACAGCTCAGAGCCTGGAACCTGCTTCAGATTCTGTGTCTCCCTCTCTCTCTGCCCCTCCCCAGCTCACACTCTGTCTCTCTCTCTCTCAAAAATAAATAAACATTAAAAAAATTTAAAAAAATAAAGTGTCATTTATTAAATTAGAAGGGTGTGAAAAATGATTTACTCTAAATAAAGTAACTAGAACAGTCTGTTTCAAACTCAAATATTTTATAATAACTAATTAGATATAGCTAAAATATAAATGTAACACATATATGTACATGTAGAAATATATGTATGTATATATTTTTCAACAGACTTTATATGAAAATGTGTCAATGGTAGGGTTAATAAGAGAACTGATTGTTGCCCTAACTTTAAGCCCATCTCTGCCTACTTTTCAACTTCATCCAGGAATTATTTCTTGAGTTAACTATTATGTACTAGGTTCTGTGCTTGGTCTCACAAATACAATGTAGATTCTCTTTCCTTAAAGATTGCACAGTATAACAGAGAGACAAATTGAAAAATAATTACAAATATTGGAATAATAGACAGAAGTAGAAAGCAAAGAGAACAAATTGTGTCTGCAAGGGAAGAGGTCAGAGGAGATATATTTTAGCAGAATCTTGAAAGACCACCTGGTTAGGTGGGCAAGTGGGTAACACACTTGCCATGTTACAGAGGTAGGGCCCTCACTGAGTCATTGTGAGGAAGCACAAGAAGTTGGGTAGAGCTGGAACACAGGCCGGGTATACCTGAGTGTGGATGAAGTCTGGAGAGATGGTAAGGGCCTGCCAGGTAGAAACAAGAAACTTGAATGAATCCTGGCAAGAAGCCACTAAAAAATTTTTTTTAAGAAAGAGTAACAAGTCCTAATTTCCATTTAAAAATAGTTACTCCAATAGCTGTGTGGAAAAAAAATTAGAAGAGGTGGAAGACAGAAAAGAGGATGAGTAAGTAGGAGAATACTGCAAATCTGGTGACATTGTGGAGCCTGTACCAAAAGTGTAGTTTGGGTGAAAATGAGAAAGAAAATTTAAAAGGATCCTTCAAGGTTGAACTGAGAAGATGAGGTCTTTGGTTGGACATGGGTACTGGAGGAGAGGGAAAAGTTAAGAATGAAGTTTTTGACATCGGCTGACTGGTACAACCAATAAATTAGAGAATGTAAGAAAAGGACAGAGTTTAAAAAGGGGGATAATGGAGATGGATTCCCTTATGTTACATCTATGCCCAGATGGAAGACTGGAGCCCTTTAGGAATTGGCAATGGGAGATCTCCTAGAGTGAGGCAAAATGTCTTCAACCATTGGAACAATTATGGATTGCTTGTTTATATCATCTATTGCCTTCGTGCCCCTTAGTGCTTTGTAATTAAAGAAAAGAAAATCTTTCATACTCATAAAGGCTTCATTTTATTTCAAATATGCTCTGAAAATACATACAACTGTGCTATTCATGAATTTTCCCCTATTGAATAGATACGTTGAATTGTTCATACTATAAAAAATCATAGATTACAATTTGCAAAAATGATAGAACATAATGTTGTACTGCTCAATTTCATTTTATTCCTGCAAAAAATTATATTTTCATTAAAATTCATTTTTATCATCACTAAATAAGTACGAACTAAAGTCAAATGACTTTCAATGATGTTTCACAGAACTATAAAACATACAAGGTTTTTAATAGCACAGTGTATTATTCTAGGGTTCTACAATTAAAAGTGTCGGAAGCTTCCATTTTTATTGATAATCAATGAATTGAGTTGATGATTCTCACATTAAAATGAGGAAACAAAAATGTCCTTATTAACTTGTAAATCTTCATATTACAGCAAAATTATTATTTTTGTGGATGGCATCCACACTTTACCTCCAATGCTGGCCAATGGCTGAAGTTCCAATCCCATGATGATAACTTCTAATAGGCAATTTATGTGGATGTCTTCTTGGAACCTCAAATTACACATGTTAAGAAATGCACCTTCCCAGTTTTGTTTTCTATCTTTTTGAGCTCTGGTATATCCAGAATTCTTTTATTTGGCTATATTTTAGTAATGAGGTGAGAAAAAAAAATCAGGCTCTAGTAGGATGACAATTGTTGTATAAGCCAAAACCTAAAAGTTGCTCAGGGGCTGAACCACATTTATACAAAGTTGAAACATCAAAAAACCTCAGTCCTCTCCAACAACAGCTAACATTCTCTCTACATAAAGCATCTGATAATGGTGCCATTGTTCCTGCTGGTACCCATTCTGAAATTTGTCTTGACTCATTTCTAATCATCCATCATAAACTGCAGTGTCTCCTCCTGTAGTTTCTCTAATGTTTCCTCCAGGTAACTTTTAATCCCCCACCTCCCCACCCTTGCACTCTTGTATTATTATAACCAATTTTTAGCTGGTCTCTTTGACGCCACTATTATGCCCAGATACAGTTTCTGCATATACTGTTGGCTAAGCATTCACATGTCCACGTTTTGTCAGTCTTACCTTCTTCTTTACCATAACACTGATCTTTCAAATATTTCTTTCTTCTGAGCACACTTAGCACTGTTGCATAGTTTGAACATCAATGCCTTTGATTTTTCTGAAGTCCTCTGTTCTTTTCTAATGCCTGCTTATCCTTTGACATGCAGATGATTTCTCAGTCTCTCTGATGATGATGTTCTTCCTAACAAATACAAACAAACTTCTGCAGAGCTGTGATTTGCTAATCTGTCTTGAGGACAAGAATGTTGACAGCAGGAGACACCATGACCTCATCCTTGCCTTACTGGGAAGGACAGATGCTGGACCTGTTTTCTCTTCCCACCAAAAAGACCCTTGTCTGTGTTCCTCTTACGCTTAATTTAATATGGCAAGGTATTTTTTTTTCTCTGGACGATCTTCTTGTGGATCTTAATGGATATTCATATGGGTTATAATCTAAGATAAGAAATCTGTACAAAATGTCAACAAAATACAGGGTATATGTATTATCAATGCTTGGGCATGTATGGCAATACTTAAACTAATATAAACTCTAGTCTTCTACCTACACTTCTCTTTCACTCCTCATATAAGTAAAATACGAGATTTCAAGAATTAAATTCAAATCTGAAAGAAAAAATATACATTCTAACTCATAAAGAAAGAATATTTTAAAATGCATTTATGTTCTATATGATACTGTGTCCTATTTGTTTGAAATCGATGTCTTTAAGAATAAACAGTCATATCTCAAATTAAATATCCTGGCATTTTAAATTTTGTGCCAATTTCTGACCTAGTTCTACTTTTAAAATGTAAAAATATAAGTGCTCTGAAATTCCATCCACACACAGAGCTAACAGCTCAATTTTAATGGTTTTAAAAATAATGTCAAATACATTCTAAAACCCTGTGTTTCTGCCATGGCTGACCCAACTAAGAACTTCTGTAACAAGCTTTGTTAAAGAACAAAGTAAGATTTTCTTTTGCCTGTAATAATGCATCTTAAACATCAGTTCCATGTAGGTTTTTACTACATGGAGACCCCCTTCCTGAAATATTTTTACTTGTATTAACCTGATTATCTCAAGGAGTTTGTTGATTAGTGGAAATTGCCTAAATGATCGACTGCTTCTCAAAAGTATGGTAAAGATTCCCAAGTCATATTTCCAAGGCAGTTAGGTAGATAAGTAAAGAACTCTGTTCAAGAGATGAATAGTTCTCCATTTGTTCCAGAGGGTTATTTGTCATATTCAATGAGTAAGCACATTTGCTTTAATACTGAAAATTACCTACCAGAGATGATCTATTTTTATGTAAACACTATAAACATTACATATGCCACATTAATAACAATAATACAGAAAAGAGCTCTGAGAAATAGGAGCCCAGGAACATGAAGAATAACGTAAATTTAAAAGCAACCAACAACAACAATAACAGGACGGCGAAAAAATACCGTAATTTACCAATCTGGCAGTACATAAATTAGTGAATGTACTTTATGATGTTTATCTTTGCTACAATTTTCAGAACATAAAACCATACCTTGATTAAAAGTCTGATCTATTATTCACAGAATCATTTTAGAGAATTTGTTTATAAAGTCCTGTTTCAAAACAGATGCAAATGAGTTATCTTGGAACAGGTAGGAAAAGCACAATTCTTACAAAACTGATGAACAATTCCTTTTGCTTCATGACAGAAAGATCTTGCCCACAGGGGTTAAAACAGTGGTGACTCGATGGCTCAGTCAGAAGACCATAATCTTAATCTCAGGGTCATGAGTTCTAACCCCTTGTTGGGTGTAAAGCTTACTAAAAAAATTAAAAAAAAAAGAAACAAACAATTGAATTGGGGAATGAAGACTGTGACTCTTCACAGTCTAGTATTTATACACTCTGACTATACCTCACCACAGTCACGTATAGCATTTGCTATTCTTCTTAACCTTTGCAGATGGCTTTAGTGTGACAATGCAGTTCTATAGTTCTAGCAGTCTTGTATAGGAATAATTCATATTCTGAGCACTTACTCTGTGTCAGGCATAGGGCTGAGGATATATTCTCATTTGATTCTTTAATATCCCTTTTAAGTAAGTCCTCTTCCTATCTCCATTCTACAAGGAGGAAACTAAGATTCGAAAAGGCAAAGTAGCTTTGCATAAATTCCCATAATTTATAAGTGGTGAAATCATGATACAAATACAACCGATCTGACTCCTGAACCATGCTTTCAATTTCTTTGGTATATTATTTATTTCTATGGCCCCAAAACATTTGTTTTTTTTTTCCTAAAAAAAAATAATAATGGTAACAAATAGACATATATGTTATATAAATAAGTATTTTCTAGAATCTTCCAGTTAGGAATCCATTGTGCAGTTGAACATTTTTTTTTTTCTAAAAATTTGTTGTCAGGTAAAGGAAATGTGGAAAAAAGCTGCCCTAAGCATATTCCATGGATCTCCCAGTTGGCAGTTTGATAGCCCTGTTATTATTCAAAAACACTTGTCCTTAACCATACTAGAGCAATCAAGTGAAACAAAGCAGGTTACACTGAAAGTACTTATAAAGCTGGGGACAGGGTTAGACAAACCCACAAAGCACTCAAAGCTGTTGGAAAGGAAATCTGGCCAATTCAAATACTAACATCACAGTTAAGGCAATTTCCCAACACTTATCTTCCCATCAGTTCTTACAAGGGATGTTTTACTGTTCGATTTGAAAAGGAAAATCTAAGTATTTATAACAGAACATATGTGGAAGATGTTTGCATAACAAAATAAAGCATTAGTCAATGAAATGAGATAAAATAGATTTTTAGATGGATTTTTGCCCCCTTTTACTCCCACATACACAGGGATGGGCTAAAACATGAGCACACACAGTCTTCTAGAACTTTGCTATCCTCTATGGTAGCCACTGGCCACATGTGGCTATTAGGCACTTGAAATGGCTAAACAATGATTAAGTGAATTTTAAATTTGTATTTACATTAATGAATTTAAATTTAAAACTGATTGATACTCAATTCAGTTACTAGAAAATTTTTAGGTATCTTTGGTGCAACTCAGGTAGGTAAATTTACTTTTTCAAATGCAAATTCTATGAAATCAAATACAGATCATGTATTTCCAATGAAAATTTAGCATCTGAGTTGAGATGTGCTGTGAGTATAAATATGCACTGGATTTCAAAGACACTTAAAATGAGAATGTTAAATATCTCATTAATAGTTTTTAAATAGTTTAAAAATGATATTTTAGGGGTGCCTGGGCGGCTTAGTAGGTTAAGCCATCAACTCTTGATTTCAGTTCAGGTCATGATCTTATGGTTTGTGGGTTCAAGTCCCATGTCAGGCTCTACACTGACAGTACAGCATCTGCTTGGGATTATCTCTCTCTCTGTCCCTCTCCTGCTCTCTCCCTCTCTCTCAAAATAAATAAATAAATAAATAAATAAATAAATAAATAAATAAATAGTAAACTTTAAAAAATGATACTTTAGGTATACTGAGTTAAAAATGTTAAGATTAATTTTACCTGAGGGGCGCCTGGGTGGCTCAGTTGGTTAAGCGTCTGACTTTGCCTTAGGTCATGATCTCCCGGTTTGTGAGTTCCAGCCTGGTGTCAGGCTCTGTGCTGACAGCTCAGAGTGTGGACCCTGCTCCAGATTCTGTGTCTCCCTCTGCCCCTCCCCTGCTCATGCTCTGACTCTCTCTGCCTTTCAATAATAAATAAACATTAATTTTTTTTAAAAAAAGATTAATTTTACCTGATTCTTCTTACTTTTTAAAAGTGTGATTATAGGGGCGCCTGGGTGGCTCAGTCGGTTAAGTGGCCGACTTCAGCTCAGGTCATGATCTCGCGGTCCGTGAGTTTGAGCCCCGCGTCAGGCTCTGGGCTGATAGCTCAGAGCCTGGAGCCTGCTTCCAATTCTGTGTCTCCCTCTCTCTCTGCCCCTCCCCCGTTCATGCTCTGTCTCTCTCTGTCTCAAAAATAAATAAAACGTTAAAAAAAAAAATTTTAAAAAAAAGTGTGATTATAAGAAAATTTATAATTACATATGCAGGGCACACTATAGTTCTATTGGATATTATTCTAGATAGTTCTATTGTTTTAGAATTTGCAGGTTTACTGCTTATCTTGAAAATACTTTAAAGGTGTTCCCCAAAACTTATGAAAATACATTATTTTCTTTTTAAAAAAATTTTTTAATGTTTATTTATTTTTGAGAGACAGCGAGTGACAAAGTGCAAGCAGGGTAGGGGCAGAGAGAGGGAGACGTAGAATCTCAAGCAGGCTCCAGGTTCAGAGCTGTCATCACAGAGCCCAATGTGGAGCTTGAACTCACAGACCATGAGATCATGACCTGGGCCGAAGTTGGATGCTTAACCGACTGAGCCACCCAGGCACCCCAAAAAATACATTATTTCTTAATCATAATCTCAGTTCCAGTAGGAAGTATCATTCTTTTTTTTTTTCAGTAGGAAGTATCATTCTTTTTTTTTTCAATGTTTATTTATTTTGACAGAGAGGGAGTGAACGCAAGCAGAAGAGGGGTCAGAGAGAGAGAGGGAGAGTAGGCCCCACACTCAGCATGGAGACTGACAAGGAGCTAGATCTCATGACCATGACGAGATCATGACCTGAGCTGAAATCAAAGTTGGATGCTTAACCAACTGAGCCACCCAGGCACCCCATTAAGAAGTATCATTTTGATTCTTTATTAAGTAGACTCAGCAAAAGATAAATCACCTCAAATAAAAAGAAAACTGAGAGATTCTTTGGGGTGTCTAACTCATTTTTTTTTCTCCAGACACCACTGGTGGTTAAAACCAGGATTGGTTTTAACTAGCTGAAAACTAGCCAGGCACCTTATGCAAGGTACATTTCTAACATGTCTCCAAACAGGCAAACTCCCTAGAACTTCTAATCAGGGGAGTTCGCAACTACAGAAATCTATAGTATTCTCATTCTTGGCTTCTACATTTTCAAAAGAGATAAAGTTACAGCCCTATACTTCTTAATGATCCCAACGGTGTTTATCCTTTGGACTATACTCTACAGGTAAATATAACCAAACCAAACAAACATACAAGTAAGATGGCTCAGTGTGTCCAGAGATCTGAATAGAGGACCAAGTCCTGTGTGACATAAAGCAAAGGTCACTACCTCCTTGGGCCTGTTCCTTTATTTCCCCAATGGAAATGGGGAGATTCATGATCTCCAATGGCTTCTTCTAGCTCTAAAGGTTGGTGGTTCTAAATGGATTCTAAGAAGCTAACTGTTACAGAAGGCTTTCCATTTTCCATAGCACCTTCCATATTTAATTCACAACAACCTGGTGACAGGCTTCTTAGCCCCCTTTAGCCAAGGAGAAATCTGAGGTGCAAAGAAGCTAAATGACCTCCAAATCGACACAGTTTTAGAAGCTTGGTAGCCGGGGACTACAATTAATCTAAATCATTATCCCATATATTATACTGATTGTCATTTTCTGACAATTGCAGAGATTATGCTGAACAATTTTCAGATATTAAATCATTTACAAAAGATGAGCTAGACAGATAACTGTCATTTCTTTCTCTCTAATATATCTTTCACTCTTTCTATGTCTTTCACTGTCAACAGCACCTATTTTATATGTAAACTCTTAAAACTCAGTGAGAATATCTATTAAAGATAGACAAAATGTATTTACTAGATAGTGTCATAACTATTTTAATGATGACAAATCTCTTAACTTTTTTCAACTACCACGTTGTACAAATTATGAAATGAGCCATGCTATTTTTGTAGGGAAAAAAGTATTTTTGATATGTACTGATAATATGTTTACATAGGTTGAAAAATAAATTAAGATTTTTTTTACAGAAATATATCTTGGAGGCCTAAAAGAACTAATTAGCTTAAAAATTTATTCAATTTTCATCCAAGGACCCCCTCCCCCCAAAACTTGGTTCATTATTGAGTAATTAATAGTTATTTCTAACATCATCTGCGAGTCAGTAGAAAACAATTATACAACATAACATTTCTAGGCTAAGAGAAAGCATTTATTCCAGTTAAAATGATTAGCCATTAATTAGTCTAAAAATGTTACACTTTTTTGGCATTATTTATAAAATTGGCAGAGCAATTTTTAAGAGTTTGAATTATCTAAACACTTTACTAATAGACTATTCTACTATAGAAATCTTATCATTGTAAAGTGATTTAAAGTGTCACAAGATGGAAAATAAGAGAATTTTAATTTATCAGATGTTTTAGAAACCAATTCAGCTAAACATATATTACTGGTTCAGAAGGACAGGACTGAGGCCATATTGATTTAACTGTGACTATCTAAAAGTAAAAATCTCCCAGGAGACTATAAATAAGATATATACATTATACATCCCCCCAGGGAAATTCCTTCAGATAAGCATGCACAGTATTAGATGGCCACACATGCACCCTCTAACCTGGAAGCGAAAGAGAAAAGAAACAGAAGGGTTTTCTACCCTTGGGGGAAAACATGATAGCCATTGGTTGAGATTTATTGTATACTGCTCTGTTATGTGTCACTCCATGATACAGTGCAAGGTAGGAGTAGGACAGATGGAGGAGTTAGATGGTTCAGGGGGAATCTCAAAGTCACGTCTGTGACTGCGGACCATGTCTGTGGACCTCAGTGTTACCTTCCCCACCAACATATCAGGAGTTACTATTTTCAAGAGGTCAAAGGATAACACAGAGAATTTTGAATGAAGGTGAATAATGTGAATTTTCCAAGATGGCACTTTTGGGACCAGATCATACTAGCTGGCTGTTGAGCACTGTTGGAGGAATCAACGAGTAAATATTAAGAAAGTAGGTAAGAGACTCTTCCTGTAAAATGCTCATAGTACACACACTATGTGGGCTGGACTGTTAACCCACAGGACATTTACTGCATCTTAAGGTTCTCCTGGAATATTTTCCAAATTAGAATCATTCCAACCGGTACTCTAGACTTCGTTAGGAAGTCTTATTGAGTACCATTAACATTTCCAAATATTTAATTTTTTTCTTCTTAATATTGAAAGAGGATATTATTTCTGTGGTCTAATTACCAACCTCCTACCTCTGAAATATGGATATGGGTGTAATTTTACCAAGTTTATGGGAAGACTATTTAGCATGCTGGTGTTTCCTCTCTGTGATCATTTACTCATTTGAAATGAAAAACCTAAAATGGTAATTTTTCTGATATTTTATTATAGCCAGCTATTCCATAAAGTTCAGAGGTGCTTGTTTTAAAAACAGAATTTAAAAAGCAATTTCTATACAACCGCTTTTTTCAAGAGAGCTTACTATATGTCTCTCCTCTAGGCATCAACCCTGGAGGACAGTTTTGAATGTAAATGAGATTAAAGTTATAATGGTACTCAGTTTTTAAAACCTATTCCCTGATAGTTTTATTAAGAAATAGAAAAAAAACAGGGGCGCCTGGGTGGCTCATTCGGTTAAGCGTCCGACTTCGGCTCAGGTCATGATCTCACGGGGTTGGAGCCCCGTGTCAGGCTCTGGGCTGACAGCTCGGAGCCTGGAGCCTGCTTTAGACTCTGTGTCTCCCTGTCTCTCTGCTCCTCCCCCACTCACACACACACTCTCTCTCTCTCTCAAAAATAAATAAACATTAAAAAAAAAGAAATAGAAATAGAAAAAATGCAGATGTCTGGCTGAGTAGCTAAAGACCTCTGATCTGCAAACCTCTACCGATACTGTTAATGCATTGCCCTTAGTGGTGTGGTGCTTCTGATGTACAGAAGCTCACACTGATCCTGTGAAATAAATCTACTATTTTCTGCAGTATTGTGACTCCATTGGTGTCATTTTAACAGTTAGCTAAGCTTGACTTCTGTACCCAGCTGCTTTCTAGCTATCTGAGACTCCTTTCCACTCCTGAAGCTTCATGAATAATTTGTGAAGGCAACTTCAATCCTACGAAAGCAATTTTTGAAAGGCAGTAATGAAATCCCACAAACTGGGGGAGCTAACTTGCCATTCACCCCTTCTTGTACTATGAATAAAAGTCTAGTTGGAAAGATCCTTGTGGTAGAACAAGGATTGAGCTTTACCTACCCTGACTGCCGAAGGAGGACAACGGTAACTTACAAGAACTAAATAGATAATATAATTAAAGAGTTCATTTTAGCAGCAAAAACAATAAAGTGATATATATTTTTTCTGATATCCAGAGATAGGTGATGAGTTAGGCCTGGAAAGTTCAATGGCGAGAGAGGTACCTCCCAATAGATGTCTTTATATAATTAGAGGGGAGGACAAAATATATAGTCATCATTCTGAACAGATATTTTCTGTACACATTTTTTTCTCATCTGTCATTATCTGGGATTATTTTTATCCTTTGTTAGTGTTATCCGACTATTTGCCAGAAAGTACGTTCTGCAGCAAATGCTGGTTTCAGAGCAATTCAGCAGCACAAGCAGCACTAGAAGAATTGATGAAAAAATGGAATAAGAACTGAAAAAAAAAAAAAACAACTCACTCTCTTCTATTACTGACACCTAAAACAACAGGCTGTGAAAATGGTTTCATTAAAAAATAACAAGCTCATGCTCACCGGGGGATAGATCGGGGCAAACTGAATCAAAAATTCCTCAATCGTTGCTCAAGTAGGTCAACTAGAATTAATTCAAAGGGCAAAGATTCACAGCGAGCCCCCTATTTCCCACCAGTCTGCTTCTTCAGCCCTCCTCCCTGGCCAGGAGGTAAATGGTTTGGAGGAGCCCTCCACGGAGGGCAGGTCTTTTGGCCCGGCCTTTCTTTGTATCAGTATAAAAGTGGCCCTGTGACTCTTAACTATAGAGAATAAACAGATGGTTGCCAGAGGGTGGGGGAGGGTGTGGGTGAAAACAGCTGATGGGAATGAAGAGTACAATTACCTTGATGAGCACTGAGTGATATACAGAATTGTTGCATCCTTACGTTGTACACCTGAAACTAACGTAACACTGTATGCTAACTATACTGGAATTAAAATTAAAAAAAAAGTGGCTCCTAGCCCTGTAGACTACTATAGTGTGAGCTCTACAAGTTGTCTACATTGAAATGCTGACTGCTAATTAGATCCAAAGTTATCTACCTTTTAGCAATATACTTCTGTGATTTTTGTTTTATGTTTTTACCTTACTTTTCCAATAAAGCCATTAATTCGGTTGGATGGTTAAATGCTGGTCTTTGTCATGGTAAAGCTATTTGACTTTTGCACAGATTCAAATAAAGTATGATTAACTTATATATATATATATATATATAACTTATATATAAAGCAATGTTCTTTATTTAAAAAAAAAAATAGAACAAAGTTCCTTTAAACAGAGCTCAAGAAGAAATAGTCCAGGTTAAACCTACAGACTTCTAAGTCTTAATGTCCTCGAAGACCTAAGGGTACAGCTAGCCCAGAGCTGGTCTTTTCTCTTTTGCTGGCATAGCAAAGCTGAAGAGCTCTCTTCTTAAATAAAAGGCAGCATGAGGTTCTAAAGAAAATACAATTCTCATCTATAGTACTGATTGAGGGTTTCACAGTCCGGAGTTTTGCTATTAAAACCATCTCACCAGGGCACCTGGGTGACTCAGCTGGGCAAGCACCTGACTCTTGATTTTGGCTTAGGGTCATGATCTCACGATTCCCGTGGGATTGAGCCCCATGTGGGGCTCTGTGCTGACAATCCGGAGCATGCCTGGGATTCTCTCTCTCCCTGGCTCTCTGCCCCTCTCCCACTTGCAGGCACACATGCACACCCTCTCTCTCTTTTAAAAGTAAATAAATCAACTTAGAAAACAAAACAAATCTCACTTCCTCCCACTCAAAGCAGATCAGAAGTTTCCTGAGGCCCAGGGGTTTACCACAAAGATGAAGGACTGCAGCTATGGAGGAATGATGAGATAATCTGTAAAGCCAAGAGATCATAAAACGTGGCATTCCTTGTTCAAAAAATATTAAAAATTTCAAGACAGCAGCAGCAGAGCCTTAAACTAAGCATGGGGCCTCCTAAGGGTGGCAAGGAATCCTGGTGCACACCTGTGAACCCATCTCTGCTTCTCACTGAGCTGGAATGAACCTGGGGGTAACTTTCCTTTCCAAGCAGGAGTTTCTCTGACTTCATCATCAAGCAACTACTATATTTTTCATAATGAGCCACTGTGGCAGGAGACATAGGAAATAACATGCAGACTACTATAGACAGACAACTGATACCTAGGCAAGGAGTTTCAACTTAGGATAAACTCACAGGATATTCACCTTGGGGTCTGTGCCTTTAGGACCTTGGGAAGAGACAGGAGAGATTCTACTGCATAGAATACACGTCCTGATCCCAGTTACCAGAACACTTGGATTCAGGATCTAGTGCTTGTTAACTGGCTATGTGATCTTGTGTAAGATATTCCAACTCTCTGCATCCCCTTTTTCTCAACTGTAAAGCAAAGGTGTTGGATAAAGGATCCTGAGGATCCCCGGAACACTTACTATGTGTATGAGATGAGAAAAAAGAGAGATGTTCTCTTTATTTATATTCTGTCTATATTTTCTCTATATTCTCTCTATATTTTCTTTTTTCAAAGAGGGAAACATCTCTACTTGTGATGGGCATTTAATTTTATGTGTTTACTTTTTTTTTATTTTTGAGAGAGTGAGAGAGATAAAGCACGAGCAGGGGAGGGACAGAGAGAGAGGAAGAGAAAAAAGCGAGAATCCAAAGCAGGCTCCACGCTGTCATCCCAGAGCCCAATGAGGGCTCGAACTCACAAACCACGAGATCGTGACCTGAGCTGAAGTCAGACGTTTAATACACTGAGCCACCCAGATGCCCCATGGGCATTTAATTTTATAGAAGGATGATGATGATGATGATGATGATGGTATTATGTGCCTAGCTCTAAGTGCTTTATGTATTACATTCAACTAATTTAGTTTACATTTAGCTCATCTGATCTTCATAAACGCTTTATGAGGTAGGTACTATAATTATGCCTATTATACAGGTAAGGGAGTTGAGGCCAAAGGGCTTAAAGACACTGATATTTACTAAGCTTCTACCCTGTGCTAGGATCTATGGCAGAGCCCATGGGGTCAATGCATTCAGACTCAGGGAAGCCAGGAGGCTGAGTGCCAGAGAACGGGCGAGAGAAAAGAGAAAGGCACAAAGTCTTGTGGGTGTTGTCTGGGTGCGCGAGAGAAAAGAGAAAGGCACAAAGTCTTGTGGGTGTTGTCTGGGTGCTCCAAGAAGGAAATGAGTACAGAAGGAAAAAGTAGGGGTTGGACACATGGAAAGTAAGAAGAATTATCTTGAATATAAAATAGGTTCCGTTCATGTTTCTGAGAAATGCAAGTGCTTTACACAAAGTGAGAAAGTCTAACCAATGCCAAGGTTAATCAAATGATATATTTAAACCTTTGCCAATCTGTTATGTTTTCAACTAAACAAGTATGGATATGAGAATTCACACTTGTTTTTCTGTTAATCTCATCCCACCAAATAATGTTTAAATAGTAACATTTGAGAAAAGTTAATAAGAAAACACTTAGGCACCTATAGGATTTAGTTAATTATGCCCTAGACAAAGAACCTATTTCTTTATATCCCTAATTTTTTTATTAGATAGTACAGTAACAATTAGTTTCAAATGAATACCAAATATATTCTTCCCAAGCAGAAAAAAAAGTACATTGGTCAGGATATACAACAAATAGAAACTTAAGTAGCTCTTTTGATATATTTTGTCTGTGTCATCATATGCCTAGGACACAAATGTACCCAATAGGGCCAGTATCCTTAAAACTCAGTTCCTTGGACAAATGTCCACATAGGGAAGAACTAATGTATGAATTTTTACTGGCCTTCAGAATTTGAGACATAGACCTCAGGGAATAAAGCACATTTAAATTAGCTGTGCAAAGCAGAACAGAGATCATCTCCTCGTACAACACCGAGACAACTATCAAAAACATTTCTTTAAAACTCTCATCTATATTTTAGAGCAGCAGTATTATTAATTGTCTGCATTCTGTTCCATCTTCATAATTCAATGTGTCCACTTCTACATCTGTTTCATAAAATTGGCATCTTTATTGTACCCTTGGGACACAATTTCCCAATAAGAACTAGCCAAATGTAACTTTTTTTTTTTTTTTGCTTCCTATGTAAAATGCTACAGTGGATAACATACATCCTTGCTCTCAAAGGGCAGGAAGAAATTTATATCGCTAACCATATGCAAATTGAAACAAAGAATTTCATGACTATAATCAAAACCATTTACCTGGGTCATCAGAATGACTTGGCTAATCAGAAGAAATTATTTCCCCGGAATTTTAATGAAAGGTATCCTGCACTTGTGAGTAATTGGATCTATCCTTCATTTTATCCAAGTCGCAATGAAGAAACCATCATCCCCAGTAGTGATACCAGTCCTGCCCAATTCTGGTGGCCATCCTCTGCAAACTGTCTACCAAATTAGTGAGAATAATAGCAATTCAGAAGTCTAACTTAATTTAATCACTCATTATTCATTCATTCAGCAATTATCTGAGTGTCAGCTAAGCACCAGGCAGTAAGTAACGTTCTACCACAGCAGAGAATTCTCCCTATTGAATGTTTGTATTACCCTATTGTTGACTTGCTAGAACTGTCCATCTGAAAATAAAAGCTTGCATTTTAATTAGTAGTTGAGACAAAGCAATAAATACACACCTCCTGTTTCTTGTTTCTGTTGCACATTACGTATTTCTAGAAGACAATAGGGTATTGATTTGCAACCACGAGTAAACAAGGCATCTGGACTTTGTCTTAATGAGATAAAGTTTAGTATGTGCTTTCTCAGTGGGATGGTTTTTGCTATTTAATTGGTAGCAAAAAACTTCAGCAGTGTGTCCTTTTTCTGCCAACAGTGAATTCTATGCGGGAATGAGGTTGCTGCAGAAGGCGCTCAGATATAAATGCAGCTTTAGAACTAATTAGATAAAAATCACAGGCAAAGGACTGTTTATTACTTGAGCGAAAACTGAAAACATTAGCGTGCTCCATGAATTCCGTGAATAACAAAGGGAAAAATATAGCAATTCACTGAAATCTTCCAAAATAAGGTCAATTTACTTTTAACATGGCATTTATATCACAGGCCTTTCTAATATTGTAGACAAAATTAGGATAACAAATATGAAAGGAAGTATGTCACCTGCGATGTTCCTAAAATAAAAATATAATCACTAAAAAAAAAAAAAGAAAAAAAAAGCAATGCAAGACACAGAGATTACCATGCCAAAAACAATATTCTAAAAATGTTAACTGAGACATGATTAAGTACCATCTACTTTGATTTAAACAGGGCCTTCCCCAGAGACTATCAACGAAACCTTATGAATGACTTCACAAAAAAGTACTGTACTGCATACAGCAGGCAAGGACTCTTTTAAGTTACTGAGGATAAGAAAGAAAAGAGGCAAAATATTGTTTTGCCATTAGTGTTTTCAAAGGGGATCATGACACTTCCCTGCTGAAAACCCTTCAATGGATTCCCACTGCATTTAGGTTAAATGTAAAATCTTCACTATGGCCCAAAGCTCCTTTCTACCTCTCCATGTTCATCTACCCACGCTACATTTCTTACAGGTACACCAGTCTAGTCTTCTTCCACTGTCTCACGTAGGCTTAGTTTTTCCTGCCACAGGGCCTTTGAACTTGCATTCTTCCTATCTGAAGTTCCCTTTCTTCCCTCTTGGATAGCTACTAGGCATTGTCGAGTGGTCAAATGACATTTCTTTAGGCAGCATGCCATGATCATCAAATCTAGAGTACATTTTTATTGTTATCTTCTCTAACACCCAAGTGGCTTCCCTCATTAATCTTTTTTCTTAACCCTGCTCCTTCATAGTTTTTATCAGGAACTAAAATTATGTATAGGAGCAGGATTTTTATTTGTCTTTAATGTATTGGCTTTCCCCATTACAGTATATGTTCCTCAACTATAGGGACTGTGCCTCCATTGTTTATCCCTAGCATGATGCCTCCATATATTCATATATATTTTCTAAAACAAAAGTTAACTTTTCAGTCATTGATTTTGGTTCCTAAGAGATGAAAGTAACCAGTCTTTTACATATAAATAAACTGTACAAGACAAAACTGTTACAGTAGACATACCCTAAACTGATCCCACTGAGTTACACCCTTGTGTAATCTCCTTTCCTTGAGTACAGAAGAAACCTGTGACTTGCTTCTAACTAGCAGCATATGGTAAAGGGGATGGAGTGTCACTCCCACGATTACATTACGTTATGTAAGACTCTGTCTTAGCAGATAGAGGCTCCCCATGTTGGCTTTGATGAAGGAGGCTGCCATGGTCAGAGAGAGGCATATGGCAAATAGCTGTGGGGAGACTATAGGAGCTGAAGGCAGACCTCACAAAGAGCAGCAAGAAAACGTGGCCCTCAGTGCTACAGCCATAAGGAAATGAATGATTCCAACAACCTGAGGGAGCCAAGAAGTGGTTATTCCCCACCCCCCCACCCCCCCACCCCCCGCCCCACTGCCCCCATCAAGTCTCTGATGAGAACCCACACCTGTACTGCAGCCTGGTGAGACCCTGAGCAGAAAATCCAGGTAAACTGTGCTTTGACTCCTTACCTGCAGAAACTGTGAGATAATCAATGCTGCCTTCTTTTTTTTTTCTTGTTTTAAGAGATGATCTTCTTACTAAATAAAATACTTCCCCACCGCCCTTGAGCTAGAATCGTAGACATATTTATATTTCTTTTCTTTTCAACATACCTAATGAATTTTAATTTGTTCCTAAACTAAGTGCCAACCATGTACACTACAGGATGCATAAGTTGGAGAACTCTTTTTGGGGGGCATATTGAAGCTACTGTATGAAATATAAAGTCCAATAACCCAATACAGACCAGATAATAATACAAAGAACTCAATATCTACATTTAGTGCCTCTTCATGAGATTTTTATTCTAGCCTTCAACGCTGAGAGGCTGGATGGAACTGCTGGCTGGTATCAGGGACAGGACAAGCAGGCAAGGGCCCAAGAAAAGTGAGGTTGTTGAATGGATCTGGGCATTGACAGTGTCTGATAGACTTCCCTCTCAGGCCAGGAACAACATTTTGTTCACCTGTGTATGCCCTAGATGCATAGCTGACATTCTTTTTTTTTAAATTTTTTTAAATGTTTTTTTATTTATTTTTGAGACAGAGACAGAGCATGAACAGAGAAGGGTCAGAGAGAGAGGAAGACACAGAATCCGAAGCAGGCTCCAGGCTCTGAGCTGTCAGCACAGAGCCCGACACGGGGCTCGAACTCACGACTGTGAGATCATGACCTGAGCCGAAGTCGGACGCTCAACCGACTGAGCCACCCAGGAGCCCCCATAGCTGACATTCAAGAAATACTGATTTTTAACCGAGAGCCCAAAAGCTATCAGAATATGATAGTGTATGTCAAGGACAGCTTTTTGAAAGTGTTGTCTTATGTTGGTTCTTCAAGATGTAGACAGCAGTTATGAGCAGAGAACCAGAGAAATAGTTCTTCTTCAGTCTTTCTGCAATTTCAGGTACCAGTTACCTAGTTTTTTCCCCTCTAAAGCTGTTCCTAAAAATCTATCATTTGTATTTTTATTCATTTTGTGACATGTCATGCTACTAATGCAACATCTTCATTTAATTTAATTTCTACCTACTTACATATTTTTTTTTCCAGAATGCTTTCTAATCAATACTATTATGCCACTTAAAGACATCATCTATGTTTCACTAAGCTGGTTATTATTTTTTAAATGACTCCTACCCCCTGTATAACATCCCTCAGATGTACATTTCCAGGTTTCTGTCTTCTGCCTGGTCCTGCTGTCCTGGCATGCTAGAAGCTTTGACATGGAAGAAAGAGCTCTGGGCATGGACAAAGAAGACTTATGTTTAAGTCTGAGCCCTGTGATCAAGCACACTTCTCTCAGGGACTTATTTTGTATAATAGGCATAATCATTCTCCATTTGTTTATTTCTTGAAGAGCTGCTTAGCCTTGAGGGGAATAAAAATGCATGCAAATAGTTCCTCCTGTTTCTGATCACACAAGACCAATAGGGGAGAGAAATAAACAGATAATCTAGAAGGCCTTAAAGGGTTATAACACCTAAGTGTCGCAGGTATTTTTACGGATAAAAATAATATGTACAGAATGATTTGCAAGCTGTAAAAACCCTCTGTCACAATATAGAGTATAACAAACATTTACTACCTATTTTGTGATCCCATCCTGTATTTTCCTCCTCTCCACTTCAGTTAGGCAGCTTCTCTAGCTTATTATCTCCACTTAGCTAAATATTTCTAAACCTATTCGAAATTCTGGCTCCTTGGCAGCAATTTCTCCAGAACTCCTAAGACTAAAGACATTGCTCTTCTTTTCTGAAGTTAAAAAAGAATCTAGAGCCTCTGAGACATTTCTTCTGTGGTCCTAACACTGCTCTAGATTTGGGGTTATTCAATTTTTTTACGTATTAGATAAAAATTCTTTAACTTTTAACTTTTTAATTTTCAATTCTTCAACTTTTCAATTTGGTAAGTATAAATTACTTCTACGCACAGGAAGATGTCAAGAACTGTACAGTCATGAGTGGAAATTCTTTTAACTTGCACAGGAGGATGTCAAGAACTGTACAGTCTTGGAGGCAGAAAGAGGGAGTTTTATACAGTGAGCCAATCATTACTAAATGGAAGAAGAGTAAATGCAGTGGGTATTAAAGACATAAGAAGAGAAAAGGTGGCTTCTGGTTGAGGGAATCACATAAGGATTCTCGGAGTAAAGCCTTGAAAGATGCCTGCCAATATTAACAACATTTCCAAAGAGTCACCTGGGAAGGGGACATCTGAGGAAACAACCTAAGCAAAAATGTGTTCATTGAGCAACAGTGAGCATGTTCTCGAACATGTCAGCTTAGCTGAAACACAGCCCTGGTGCAGGAACTGGGATTCACACTTGGGGAGAAGCTCGGTGTGGAGATGAAGAGAAGGCATTTAATTTGACAGACAGTGGGAAGCCACTGAAAGTTTCTGCGTGGCAAAGTCAATAGTGCTTAATAAATATTTACTAAGATTCTTAAAATTACTACCTTGTGAAGTCCTGTTTCCCTTCAGGAGCCATGGTAAATATTTTAGATATAATACTTTTATTGTGGAAACAAAATAAGTATATGCTTTCCATATGCATAACAAGCTACAGACCAATCACTATTTCCCAAGTTCCTTTCTTCTGGCCCAAGTCCATCCCCTTGCATTTCTCTCAATCTCTGTGTGTCACCATTCTGTTCTTCTGTTCTTTGCTGCTCTATGGATCCCTGATTTCAGTGATTTGCTTTAGGTCATAATTAAAGAGGAAACACTGGTGTTTTTCCTCAGTAGTGTTTCTTGAGTCAGCTTTTAAAGTTCTTTCTTGTAATCAATAGGAGGATATTTCCAAAGAAGCCAGCGTGGCTCACAGATAGATCGCTTTCCAGGCATAGAAAGCTACCTTGGGGGAAGGAAACTACTTAGCCTCCTGTGTGGCAAGTACATTAGACATATATAACACAATAATTAAATTGATGAACAGTCAATAGACTCTAAAGGACTGGGAGGAAAAAACAAAAAAGCAGCACATAAACATTCCCCTCCTCCATTTTTAAGAATAGTTTTATTTTGCATCACCAACTAGGAAAACAAATTAATAATGCAACTGTTTACAATTCTGAAGTAGTTTATAATGTCTGCTAATCTCTATAATGCTTCCCCTGGAAGGGGTCTGGTTATACCCCATATTTCATTTAGATCTAACCACTATAGGGAAAAATACATATATTTGGACAGAACTACCCAGACTATGTCAGAAAAAAATTAGTAGCCTTGAGTTATTCTTATTAGCTGCTGGTATTGATGAAGCAACTCACGTGATTCTTCAAGTGACCACTTGGCTAAGCCTTGTTTCATTTCTGACTGTGCTAAATATAAGAAATTACAGCATCCACGTATGACCTTCACTTCTTACATGCACAAGTTTGAGAAGATCATATCACAAGACCATAATGATATCATATGAAGAGGACCAAAGTGGATCCGAGGTTCTAGTCCAATGTCCAGGGATCCAAGGAGTTACATGCCTCTAACTGCTCAGCCATATGATAATGAGCCTCCTAAGTTGTCTGGGACGCTTTAGTTTTCTCATTTATTAAAAGAAGGTCTAGCAGGGGGAATTTGTCTTTATGTTTACTAAGGGTACTCCCAGCTCTAAAATTCCGTGAAACAAAGTTAGTCTATTCTTCCGGAATTCGTCTGTTCTTTACTGGGATGCTATTGATGATTACCATTAGCTGCTTCCTAAGTTTTCAGTCCTCCCAATTACATTGCATATACATATCAAGTGCCAGAAAAAAAATCCTTGCAATCACAAAATTTAAGAAATATGAGGGGTTTAATAATAAGATACCTGGCCTAGATCCTCATTTTAGGTGGAGAAGTTAGATGACTTGCCTGCGTCATACTTTTGCTGTGGATAGAAACAAAGTCCATACCTCCAGTGTCCTTGCCCTGTGCCAATGTTTGCTAAACCTCATTTGCATGTGCCCCATGTTCACAATTTGATATGTGTTCACTATTTATTATTTGTGATTTTTTTTACTGAAATAAATTTATGTTTTTACCTAAGTATATTTATTACACGGAAAATCTGTCCATCATCACAGTAATTGGGAACCAGTATCAACTGCCATGGATAGAAGGCTACTGTAATGTGTAAAATGAACACAAAGCAATGTTTCATCATTAGTTCGATGTTTTTGATTGTCATAAACCTGGGGCCTAAGGCAGACTCTCTTTGCTAAAAATGTGGATTGGCAAATGTTATGATATGCTAGCCAACTAGCAAAAAACTGATTCTCATCTTAATATAGTGAGGTCTGAAAAACAAAAACAGCCCTACTTTCATGCCAGATCAAGGTATGATTCTAAGATTACCTGTCTTCCCAATATCTTGACTTCTAACTCTACTCCTACATGAACAATTTGCTAGTTCTACTTCCCATTTCTCTGCATTCCATCACTCTGCTGCCTACCAGTAGGGATACATCATGCATATCAATGTTAGGCTGGACAACAAGTTCGCCTGCCTCCAGTTAAATTGCTGCATTAACTAGCATGAGCTTCTTGGAGACAATGCCATGAGGCCCAGAACTGTGGCAGGCTTTTCAAAGACCTTGAAATCATCTGAAAAGTCATTGTTTGATTCCATTAGGGCAGCCCTGATCTCATTTCTCTAAAGTGAAACCTGACAACTCTAGTTTAGGCATGGTTTATACGTGATGCAAATAGAGCACACTTGATTCATAGTCCACATTTATCAGAACGCGGCAAAAAAAAAATAGGTTATGTAACCAAAAAAATAGGTCACAACTTCTGACTTTGTTTATTCATAGTCTTTTAAGCCACCTACTTCATTAACAAAGTTTATTCATTCCTTATTTCCATGCTTAAATTTCTGAGTATAATGTATAGAGCAGCTCAAACACTGAGAGATAAAGTGATATGCTCCTGAACAATGAAAGTAAAATTCAAACTATAATGCTTAACATGTTAAGTAAAAGTAATTTACATATGGTTCAAAAGCTGGTTAACCCCAAACTATGTTTTCAGCAATTTCATTATTTAAAAAATATACCCATTCAAAAAAGTAAACATTTGCTTTTATTTATTTAATTTTTTTTTAACGTTTATTTATTTTTGAAGGCGAGAGACAGAGTGCAAGTGGGAGAGGGGCAGAGAGAGAGGGAGACACAGAATCCGAAGCAGGCTTCAGGCTCTGAGCTGTCAGCACAGAGCCTGCTGCAGGGCTCAAACTCACAAACCGTGAGATCATGACCTGAGCCAAAGTCTGACACTCAGCCAACTGAGCCACCAAGGTGCCCCATAAACATTTGCTTTTAAAATGAAAATAACTCAATGATTATAGATGGCAAATTTAACAAAAATGGTGTTAAATGGGCATATTTGAGGGGTTTCATTGTTTATACGTGAATGACTGTAACTTGCTCCCGAAACTCCTCATTCCAATAAAGAAAGAGAAAAGTTACACAAGAACAAAGAGAATGGGAGAGTAGACAATAGAAAATGAAGGTTGTAAAAAATGAAATGAAATATGGAAATAAGATGATGAATTATTAAAAGCTAAGGTTTTAGATAATAAACTTCTTATCTGGAATTCTATATGCAACACAGTATAAGTTGACTATTTGAAGAGAAAAGATATTTTCAGATATAACAAAGGGCACCCAAATTGTCTCCCTCACACCTGTATTCTTAGGAAGACATTGAAGGGTGTGTTTCACCAACACTAGGGGTAAACCATACGAGGGGATGGGAGGCATTGCAAGAGGCAGAGTACCCAGCGAAAGTGACAAGCAGAGCGATTCCCAGGGCATTGGGCAAGGAAATCTTAGGTAGACAGTTGGGCGGCAGGCCCAGCATGGCACCAAGAAAGTTGGAGCTGGGGCAGAGGACAGAGGCTCCAAAGCAACGGGGCCCAAGGGACAGTAGATAGATTACATGAGTGTTTGGCTCTGCTGGAAGGAATTCTAGAATCTGATGGAAGCACTTGGGGACACATCCATGTTAGTAGTTAGAAATCTAAGGAGACAGAGAAACAAAAACAGGGAGACAGAGAGAGCTGCCGAGAGGCAATGATTACTTTCAATAAAAACAGAAAATTGTGCAAGAAAATAAATCTATTCATATGATGATATTTACAAACCACAAGGCTGTAAACAATATTAATTTAACCCAAAACTGTTGCATTCCTCTACTGGAGACACAGAGAAGGGGAGCATCTGAGGTGGAAAAGGAGTTACAATAGAGCTAAATTGCAGTTGGCAATTGCTGTAAGTCAATCATAGATAGCTAAAGATGTTAAGAAATAATAGAACAAATGGTTTAGGAATAATTTATGTAAAAACCAAAAGAAGCAATTAAAAGAGTCAAAAGTGGTTGGCTCAAGGGTTTGAGAGAAATGGATAAGGAATTATTTAACTTTTAAAAATGTCACATTTGACTACTATGAAAATGCATCACATATTTAATTAATCTGCAAATTAAAATAAATGCCTCTACATTGTTAAATGAATTGTTGAATGTGGTTATTGTTAAATGAATTGTTAATTTCTGTAAATATCTCAGATACTTCATATCTGAGTGCAAAATTGCAGCAAGAATATTTCAGTCATAGAATATTCATACTCTTTTAAATATGCATATTTTCTAATCTTGTTTTTAATGGTTTAAGGTGTTTCTGAGACTTCTGAAGAATAAAAATGTTTCCTGTTGTCTGGATAATATTCTGTATACAAGCTACGAAGGATTTTCACTTGTAATCTTCTTTCTCTGTTCTTTATCACACAAATGTATTCAGCCTGTTGTCATTAATGTTTTCCCTTGGAGTGACTCACTCTCAATTGAAAATATTAAAGACAGGATAAACTGTAAAAACTTTTTTGAACTGCTGATCTTCTGCATGTTAGAATTCTAGAGGTTGCCTCTCTCCATGTCAAACCATTTGTTATCAAACATAAAAAGAAGCCAAGTATTTGAAGCACATTATTTGAAATACACTAATTTAACACTGAACTATTTAATAAAAAGCAGAATCAGGCTTGGCTATTTAACAGTGAAACCTGAGTGTTTAGCATATTAAGATATTTCTTATATAAAAAAATTGTCTGGGGGCGCCTGGGTAGCTCAGTTGGTTAAGCATCCGACTTCAGCTCAAGTCATGGTTCTTGAGTTTGAGCCCTCCATCCTCTGATCCTCTATGCCCCCTCTCTCTCTGCGCCTCCTCTGCTTACCCTATCTCTCTGTCTCTATCTCTCCAAAATAAGTAAACGTTACAAAACAATTGTCTGGAAATGTCTCTCTGAGATTCTATCACATATAAGGGTTTACACAGAAGGAAAAGAAAAAAGAAAATGGGACATTTCTAGCTACTTCAAATATGAGAAAGGGACAATCTTCTTTTATAATGTTTAAGTAGGCTACACGGTATAACCTCCCTAAAGATGAGAGGGTTGAGGGTAATAATCCTTATTCTTTTTTGGGTACATGACTTGACCCACATTCACATCATTTGGAGAAATGGACACAGGCTAAAGCAGCTGATGCCAACAGAGTTTCTCAGGACATTAATCCTGGAAAAAGCAGGTGAAGTGGGTAGTTTGACAAATTATTTTTTGAAACGACTGAACTGTATTGAAGATTATTAGAATTCCTTATTTCAAGCCATTGCTAATACTAGTATCTTTACATAGTTCAAAATGCTTTGCAAGAACTTTCTTGTCAGATTAGTTCAACCTCACACAATCATTAAAGGGTTAAATGACACAAGTTATTACCCTCATTCCAATAATGAGGAAACAGACTCAAAAAAAAAAAAAAGTAGCTTCTTTGCTCTTTGTTTAGTTTTTGAAAAAGGAAAAAAATAGGGCTCAGGTCTCCTATCTTTTCCACTATTTTTTTTTCCCCCACTCCATCAGTGATTCCTAAACTGCTGGTCTCAAAATACCTAAGGGACTCAGAATAATTTTAAAGTGTCTAAATCCTTGGGTCTAAATGCAAACCTGGCATTATCTTCAGAAGAATCAATAACATATACTACACATCTGTATACTTCTATTTTTCAAATGTGCATTGGTGTCACTCCAGTAAAGAAAACATACATCTGTGTAAAAGCTCTTTACTGAATTCACAATAGCCTTTTATCTTTGTGTAGTCTTAAATCAATGTAAATTAAAAGTACAACTACTTATTCCGTGGAGTGGGTCAAACCTGTCGGAATAGAGTTTGAAAGCCCCCTGGCTCTCATCCTGCTCTCAGAGAGATCCTCCTTGCTCAGCCAAACTAAACTAGGTGCCCACTTCCCCCACTGTTCTCTATCTCGGCCCCCTTTGCTTTCCATCACAAGCGTCCCCTTTATCTTTTGACTTGTGCTGGAGTCAGCTCTGATCCATCCCTCACTTGCCACAGGAAGTTGTGGTCCCTGGGGAGTGAGCCAGTGTCCCTTTTATTTACTGTGGTGTGCACCTAGCATTGGCCTGGAACCAAAGAGGGGCCCCATCCAGCTCTGGGGACTTCCTATGGAAGGGATGTTGCTACACCCAGCTGGCTTGTGGCTCCAACCTCTGAGAGCAGATGATCACAGCGTAAGTTAAAAAACAAAACAAACAAACAAAAAACCAAAAACACCCATGCCAGTGAAAATGGTGACCGCCATTGATGGGTTTGGGGTATTTTTAGCATGTCATGTCAGTTTCTTCCATATGTTTCATATTTGCTTCCTCATCTGCAGGATGGGTATTGTTCCCCCTACTTTGCAGATGGCACAACTGATTCTCAGAGGAGGCAGTCCCTAGACCCTGGGCTACACCAACAGGTGCTAATGCACCTCTTAATGATATATGCATGTTCGTAAACACAGCCCTAAGCCACTGGGTTGTACTGTCCCTGTTTTCACTCTAAATGCCTGACAGCCCATACTAGGTCACAGTCTCATTGATAAAAAAGAGATTCCATCCAAGGGGTTACCTGTGTTCTCTTACTTTTGTGCAATCATGAAAAGCTCTACTGCTTCTTTAGGATTCAATAGATGTTTCAGGGTTAACTAACCCCCCCACCCCCATTATATTTTCAACTCCTAGAGGAGGGGAAAGAAGAGGGAAGAGAGGCAAGATGTTCACAAAGGGAAGTCTGTGATGCTGAATCAGCCTCAGCTGAAGCGCAGGCAGAACGATGCTGCTACAGCCCAGAGCACATGAAAGAGCCACTTTGTTAGTAATGGGGGACAGTGTTAGGGGACAGGACTGCGTTTAGCTAGAAGAAAGTCAAGCCTCAGGCAGAAATCAGGGCAATTATTGAACAAATCTGGGGGCATCACATTCACTCTGAACACTAAAGAGATGATGGCCTTCTGCTCAGAGGCAAATGACAGCATTCAAATGTGTGTCCCACCCTAATTCAGCCCCCACCTCCTTTACCCAGTGTAAAGAATCAAAGGGAGTTCTCAGTTCAGCCTGGCTCTGCCTCGGGGTTGACAAATGTGAGATCCACCCCTCCTCATCACCACCTGGTTCCCTCTGGACCAGCTAATGGTTCAGAGGGCAGAGGAATAATGCAATTTGTCAGGAAAGCGACAAATGCGGCAATAACAATGTCCACGTAAACCGAGCAAATGCTTGGTTTAATTGTCTCTACAAGTCAACCTTGCAGGAGTTCAGCTGGGAAAACTGATGATCCAAAAGAAATTATTTTCTTATCTTTTATTGAAAATTTCAAGGAAAACACATGCCACGGCCCCTCGGGATAAGCCAGAGAATTGCTGGACAGGGAAGATGGATGTCTTCCAATGTCCTGACACATCTAACTTTAAGATATTGAGGATGCTATCATAACTTTCTGCCTTAAATGTCTTTATTAGAGAAACAAGATTTATGCTTTTGGTCTAGGGGGCAAAAGAAACTTGGATGTCCATAAAGGGTCCTGTGTCAGTCATTCAGCCTATCTGATTAGGGGCACATAGGGCAGAATTTTAAAGAGAAAGTTATCTTCCTTTGGGTGGCCAGGTTTCTCTTCCTTGCAATTCACTTTTATACATTCCCTTGAGCTTTCTGGCACATTACTTTTTTGTTGTTGTTTGTTTCTGTTCAAAGTTCTTGCAAGGAATAGTAATGCTCTAGTTTCCTTATTGTCAAAAATTCATCACACGCATGTTTAACTTTAGCTTCCCTCATATCCACCCATAAATCTAGCACACAAGACGAAAAATACATATATTTTAGATAATTCACATAACGTACATGAACTGTAGTATTGTACAGTAACAACAGTAACATGAAGTATTACACTGAAGGAAATTAGGCAAATGAAAAAGTCACCATTAAATCAGATCTCAATCTCTTCTCTTTATTCAGAAGTTGTAAATCCTCCTAGCTGGCCAAATGATGTCTAGCAGAATATAGCTGGTTATTGAGTTAGACCTTTTCTGATGGCTTTCAGCAGAGCAATCATGGATCCTACACAGTCATTATTTTCCTTCCAACTGGTCCCCTCCTGCCTGTATCCACTGTTACTGCCTTCATTAAGGCCTAACCATTTCAGGCTTTACAATTGCAAGACCTTCCTTGGCTTTCCCTGGCCTCTTGTCCCCAGTCCCTTCCACCAGTTCTCCATAATGTTGTGGAATGTTCTTCTCTAAGCCACAATTCTAATCCGGTCTTAACTGTTTACTCATTGCCTTCAGGATGCTGATGTCAACTGCATAGCTTGGCATAGGGTCCCACATGAGCTTCTTCAGTCTCATCTCTTATTACCCTTCCCTCTCCCAACATCTCATGTTTAAGTCATGCCCAGTGGCTTGCAATTCTTCACCTGTATTGTGCTGTTTTAAGTCTCTTTATATTCATACATATGTTTCCCTCTTCTAAAAACTGCCCTTCTCTTCACCAGGTTAATAACACTTTATACACTATTTGACTCAGCCGGCCCATCAAGCGTTCCTAATGGGATCTGCTTTGCTTTTCTCACACTTTAGTGTAATCTTTTGTTAGCTTTTTCTCCATTTTCTGGACTGTACACTCCTTGAAGGAGCTGACCTTTATCTTCTGGTTGTTTCTCAAGTACCAAGAGTTGTGCCTGGCATGCATTAGCAGACACTTAACAAATATCTGTTGGATACATGAATAGAATAAGAGTATACTGAGCTGAAAGTCACCATATTTGGTATAATATGAGAAATAGTGGGAAGTCACACATCTCCAAAAAAAAAAAAAAAAACCACACACCAAACTACTGAAGCCTGAAAATCTACCATTCATGATTTATTCCGTAAATGATTTATTGCCTTATTCTTGGGAGATTATTCAAATGTAAATACTCATGTGACAGTTAGCACATGATTCACCAACTCCTGACCTTGACTAGGTGTTTAGGTACCCACTGTCACCAGATAGACCTGAGAGCATAAGACTGCAAAATATGGGTGGTAAGAGAATAGGCAATAGCAAGAGGGTGAGGCCAGGTTGTACAGGCAGCAGAGGAGGAAGAACAGAAGTATGTTTATCCACTTCATAATTTTCCTTGGCACTGACTCTTGCCTCCATCTGCACAGCCAGGATTCTCCCTATTTCTTTCACTTATGGGAACTGAACGAAAGCGAGCAGAACATTTTCCTATCATGAGTACAACAAATCTTGGTACAGAATGGAAGAATCCCATGTGCCCCTCTGATAAACCCACCTTCCTTCACCATACTCAGTCCCCCACACTGATATCCAAATGCCCTTTGCAACACTGTAGCTTCCTGCTCTTACACTTCCTTGGTTTGGGGGAGTTATTACTTACTTTGATACACCTGAGGAATATCCTGCTCAGTGTTCTTTTTTGTATGGCCTCTCCTCTGTTTCTAATATCTCTCATAACACCACTTATGCAACTTAACTGGCTTTTGCTTGTGCCCTTTATTTCTCTGCCTACCTCGTCAGTCC
This sequence comes from Panthera leo, assembly GCF_018350215.1. NCBI lineage: Eukaryota > Metazoa > Chordata > Mammalia > Carnivora > Felidae > Panthera > Panthera leo. Next base: position 125,426,196 of record NC_056682.1, on the reverse strand, counting down.
TGCTTTCTCAAGGGCCACCCATGGTGGAGTTTGGCCTCCAACCATTTTCCCACAGAGGGCTCCACTCCTTCCCAGAATTGCTATTCATCAACCTCATCATTCAGATTGGATCTAACATCTAATTATTCTGATTATACCACATTTGTGTGGAGGGTCTTATTACCTTTACTGAAGACAATGAGATGCAGAATAATCACAACTGAATTCATTCTCCCATTGGTGGGGACTAAGGTTTTAAAGCTACAAAATTTGGGGAAAGTGTCTTCTAACACTGTCATACACCCCATTTTTGCTCTTATAACAATAATAATTTCTGCATTCAAAACATGTTTCCTCTGAAAAGTAGCAAACTTTTCCTCATAGCTTATGTATGAGTCTATGCAGCATCCAAGGAAGCAGAAAATCAGAAATTTCCTGTCCCTGAGTCATTCTACTGCACAGCTCCCCATTGCAAATCCTGAAAACGTACAGGTGTTCGGTTAACCGCAGAGTGGCTCCCCGTCTCCCTGGTTGTCTTTTTAATCCAAGAGACACAGCCTGCAAGTGGGAAAGATGAGTCCTCACCTTCAGAGGAAAGCTGTTTTCTAATTTGTACTCAGACCCAAATGCATTGTCAAATTTCTCTGTACCTTATTAAATGGTGGAGGCACATTAGACAAATGCCAATTCTTTTTGATCAGATCTACACATCACCTCAAATAGCACACCAAGTTAACTTACTGAAGAGCTCATATGGTTGGTAAGAATTCTGAAATTAAGGAAAGATTTTTTTCATCATTTCTTTAGAATCCCCTCAAATTTCCTTATTCCAGTTTGCACCTTTTCTTTTTTCCAGAATATAGTCTTTTTTAGAGAGGCAGAGTTAAAAAAAAAGGGGGGGGGGCACATAAGATGTAAAGACAGAGGGTCATACAAAGAAATTAGGCCAGTATCCAAAGATCTAACCTGCCTACAAAGTCAACTCTATGCCCCCAACACCTCCATGACTGCTTGTGAGTTTCCCATTACACAAGCTGAGTACGGAACTTGTCTTCCTGTGAACACCATCAGCAGTGATGTGAGTTCTGTGAGGCAAAGGAAGGTATTCCTTGAATTTACTGGCAGATGATGACAAAAAGCAGAGTATAAAAAAATACCTAGCAACTAAGGTGCTTAGATCCAACTATTTTGTATTAAACACGAATGTAGCTCTTATTAGTGTGTGACCATGTGACTGCAAACACTTTTGAGATGTCAGTTTTTCTAACCCCGAGTCTGCATTCTATTCTAATAAAATAAATATATGATAACATGCAAAAGATAATTTAATACTTCTCCATATGAGAATATGAATGCTTATGACCTTATCTACATGATGTACATGGGCAGGTGGAAATTCTTGACCTAATATTTTAAGGTAATTATTTTCAGATGCAGTAAAATGCCTTTGAACTGAAACACATTTTCTTCTAGGAGGTTATATAGTGCAGTGATGAAGAAAAAATGATCTGGATAATTATGCTGAAAATATAAAGAAAAGAATTTTGGAGATTATTGTGACCTTTCTTTTGCAAGTGGGAAATAAAATAAAGCCCAAATCTTCAGTACAATAATATTTACTCATCATATTAAATTCATATAACCTTAAGCCTCTCCCTTGATTATAAATCCATTTGAGCCCTGGCCACCACAGCTAAGAATTTCTCTTTTTTTCTTATCTTTCTGTTACTTTATCCTGATTTATGACAGATCCCATTAACTCTTAGAGGTTGTGCCAGAAGCATGAATATAAAGAAACCCAGTAAATAATTGTTTTAAAATACTAGGAATGAAAAAGTTTAATTAGCCATTAATATTTGTCTCAGGCTTGTCTACCTGTCCTTATACCCTACCTCCTTCTTTGAGTCACAGCTTCAGAGTTCCCAAATACATTAGAACACTGATTCTCAAATTACTTGGCAAAAAAATCGCCAAAATTGCTAAACTTGAAGCCACTAGTCTTAACCTGTCTTAGAAGCCAAATCTTAACTAGTCTTAGAAGCCAAATCTCAGATGGCGCTGAGAGCACAAATGATTTATAACAAACACCCTGACTTTCTCCCAAAACAGATTTCTAACAAAACCAAACATGAAAAAAAAAAAAAAAGCAAGTCAGTGAAAAACAAAATAAATATGCCAAACTGATTATTCATTGATTGAGTTGATATTTATTGAGGGTCTCTTATGTGCGGGTCACTTTTCTAGTCCCTGGGTATTATTTACACATTATGCATAAGGTCAATTTCCTGAATTTAATAGGTTCATTTTTCTTAAGGCAAAGCAGATTATTTTTTTAAATAAGGCTTTTTACATGTATCATAACTTATTTCCAAAACAAACTTGATGATTAACAACTTTGACCAGTGTCCATTATGAGTAATCAGAAAATATGGGATAAAAATGTTGGGTTTATTGCCTGAATTCTGGAAGTACAGGTGCTCAAAGGCAACCCTAAGTGTGACCTTATCATTCTGAAAAGGGACACTTCGAGACCACTTTCCAAATGCTTCAAAAATCACTTTAAGGGGCGCCTGGGTGGCTCCGTCGGTTGAGCGGCCGACTTCGGCTCAGGTCACGATCTTGCTGTCTGCGAGTTCGAACCCTGCATCAGGCTCTGTGCTGACAGCTCAGAGCCTGGAGCCTGTTTCAGATTCTGTGTCTCCCTCTCTCTGACCCTCCCCCGTTCATGCTCTGTCTCTCTCTGTCTCAAAAATGAATAAACGTTAAAAAAAAATTAAAAAAAAAAATTAAAAAAAAATCACTTTAAAATTGTTGGTTTTTTTCTCCAGCAGTATCTGAAAGATAATAATGTCACTTTTCCCCCCAGCCTCAAATTCAACTTCATCAGATTATATAAGTTAAGATTAAAATAGGATAAATCAAGTGAGAGAAAAGGGGTATTTGGAATAAATTTGTTTGCAAATGCCCAGAGGGCAGAAATAGAATGGAAGTTGGAAAGATTTCATTCAATGTAAGGAAAAACCTCTAAGCACTTACTTTGTGGAATGGACCAGCTCATCAGCAGACACAAGAGAAGTATCTGTCAGTGTTTCTGTGGGTGGCACTCAGACTAAGGGGTTTGAAAGATTAGAGGCTAAGGAGGACTTTTTAGAGTGAGGAAGCACCTGAAATGGTGGTATGCGCTGTAATTTCCCTAAAGAAATACGAAGTCTAATTATTTTTTAAAAATTAATTAATTAATTAATTAACTTATTTATTTTAGAGAGAGAGAAGGAGCAGGGGAGAGGAAGAGAGAGAGGGAGAGAGAGAATCCCAAGCAGGCTCTGCACTGTCAGCCCAGAGCCCCATGTGGGCTTGAACTCAGGAACCATGAGATCATGACTTGAGCCGAAATCAAGAATCAGACGCTTAACCAACTGAGTCACCCAGGTGCCCCTAGAAAGTTTAATTTAAGGGAAGTCCATCATCAGTCCATCCTTGAACGGTGTGTGCCTTTAAGAACCAAGTGGAGCACCAAATAATTAGAGACTATCTTGGGGACAATGATTTAAACAAACAAAAAATGAGTGGAGAAGGATGCAGCTATGATGCAAATCTGTATAAGTGCTATTAAATTCTCTGGCTCTAGGGGATAGAAAGAAAAGGCATGAAAATTAAAAAGAGATATAATGTGATTCAGGATAAATGGGATTTTTCTGACAATAGGAACAGTAAGGTCCAGTATGCTTCAATATGCTTATATTAGCATTTCAAAAATAGACTTTCACTTTCAAAACTTCCTTGACATTATTATCAAAATTTCCACAGGCCATATCCACATCACAGGGCAACAGAGCACACTATCTGACATAATTAAATAGCTTTCGCACCTTGAAAAAGAGCTCCGTACATTTATGCAATGTAAAGCTGCTTGAAAGGACCTAGCACCTAGTGGAATGCCTCTTCTATCACAAAGTAAACACTCAATAAAGTTGTATGGAACACACTTATTACAACTACATGAGTGCTTATGATAGCTCAAACTCCTGTAACAGGAATGTAAGAACCATTTAATCTATTGTTTCATTTATTTCTGAGAAGAGCCCTACGAGGTAGATGCTAGGACACCTCTCTTACTGGTGACAGACTGAGGCCAAGCAACCTGCCCAAAGTAAGTACTAGAAACAAGAATTAAACTCGAGTCTGTTTAATGCCAGAAACCACTGAGCTGAGTGATCTCCACACACTTCTGCTCTAGCATATTGTTCTTTATACATTTCACAATGAGCCCCATCAAGACCTCTCCAGTATGAAGAAACTATAGCTCTAACGGCACACAGGAAGAGAAATTGTATATGGAAATGACTTGCCAGGTGGGGATTTAATACATCTTTTTACATAAATTAGCACTGTAAGTCCTGAATGTGCATAAAGTTTAATCATTTGTTTTAAATGTGTCTCCCCCACACGTAGCTCTTTGACCTATATTCTGCTATTTTCATTATTAATAAACTCCCAATGTTTGACATCCTGCACTTGTTGCATAATGATTTTCACATTTAGTGAGCAGGAAAAATCATCCTCTTGATGACCATTTTGTAATTCTCCCTCAAAATGCTTCCTTGGGATGTTGTTCAGATTGATTAAAACTAATTTAGAGGAAAAAGAAGGTAAGCATCCTCAGTTCCTAAGCTAATTAGCACCCTATGAAGTCTCTATAATTGATATAACATTTCTTAGTTGTATTTCATCATTCATATGATGATTATTCGAGAAGTAGAGCCAAGGCAGGAAGGTGCTGGGGACAGCACAAAGAGAAGGAACAGGTGAACATGCATACATAGGACTCAGTCTTTGCTTCTGGCATTATGCCAAGTCCTCCCCCCCAACTCCCCCTAAAAGATATCTGTCATTTTGTCCTAGCTACACCAGTTATTTCCTCTTCTGTGACCTGTTATCAAGCACAATAAAAACAACTAAATATGAACACAGGAAATGCAAAGCGAATGTGACAGAGTGCCCTTAAAAATCCAAGCATGCTCTAACAATGTCATGGAAAGAATTCTGTACACAGTGAACATGTCAGAATAAGCAATACCTGTTTTGTCTTCCATAACATCAACTGCAACAGGTTAGAGATATACATTCAAACATACCCTAAATAAATAATTATGGTTTATCTATGATCTTAGCTAAATGCTTTGTGTATCTGTATGTTTAGCTTTAGCTCCTCAAGAATTATATAATCTTCTATTTAACCCAGTATTTCACTTAAACGCATCTCTCTCTCCTCCAAACTTCTTAGAATGTTTCCATGCTCTAGAATTTCACAACATGGACTTACATTCTTGCCATGGGGCTAATTCTTGGGTACAGTTAAAGCAGCTGACATCTGTCTTCCTTTGCTTCCTTGTCTGCAACTGCACTCCTCCTTCTAGGCTGCCTCTGCCTCCAAGCACCAGATAGTCTCTGGGGGCTTCTTCCCCCAAAGAAAATGACTTAACTGATATTTAATGATCATGAAAAGTGATTAGAGACGTTATTATTACTCCTTCTTCAGTGTGGAGATGTGGTAATTTAGGAAAGAGCAAGAAGTCAACATAGGACACCTGGGTGGCTCAGCCAGTTGAGGGTCTGATTCTTGATTTCAGCTCAGGTCATGATCCTAGGGTTGTGGAATCAAGCTCCACATTGGGATCTGCACTGAGTGTGGAGCTTGTTTGAGATTCTCTCTCTCCCCACCTCTCTTTCCCTCTGCCCCTCCCCCACTTGCACACTCTCTCGCACCTGTTCTCTCTCTCTCTCTCAAATTAAAAAAAAAGAAGAAGAAGAAGAAGAAGAAGACAATGATGACGAAGAAGTCAGCAGAGAACTATGTACTGAATGGGCTGCATCCTCCAAAATCATCTGATAGCCAGTTTCTCCAGTTAGGTGAAGGAGCAGTGAGGACCCAACCCACCTGCCCATGATTGTAGACATGGTCTTATAGCTTTAGTCTTGCTGTAGTGAATGACTTACATGCTTCAAAAACAACTGGGTCTTCCTCTGAAATATCAGTCTGGGGGTTACTGTTCTCTTTCAGAATTCAACTCTAGAACTATACAAGTTTGACTAGAATTGTCACAACAGGAGGTTTTCACTTTGATTTGTTGATAGTTTTTGAAATGAGGAGTTTTATGTGATCTTTTAAGCAATTTTTAGAATAAACCTGGTTGGGAATTTCAAGAAACACAAAAAGAAGAAAGAAGTGATGCAAAAAAAAAAATGCATTACAAATAATCACGCTGTGACTCAAAATGTGTACCTGAATAAGGCTAGCAGGCTGCTGGGTGGAAGTGTGCACAGTAACCTGAGGCCTGTCTTCTATTACAACATGAATATCTGTTACTGAACAAGCACCAGCTGCCCATGGCTCTGACTCTTGACTCTTTATACAAAGAAAAGGTGGTATCAAATAATGCCAGCATTATGGAGCCATAGTAGTTCAGTGTTAACAGGAGGAAATCTTTCTTTTTTAAATGTTTGTTTGTTTATTTATTTATTTATTTATTTATTTATTTATTTATTTAATTTGTGAGAGAGACAGAGTGGGAGCAGGGGAGGTGCAGAGAGAGAGGAGGACAGAGCATCCCAAGTGGCTCTGCACTGACAGCAGAGAACCCAATATGGGGCTCAAATTCACAAACCACAAAATCATGACCAGAACCAAAGTAGGACCCTCAAAAGACTGAGCCACCCAGGCGCCCCAGGAAATGTAAAGTTCTTTAGAAAAATGGGCAATGATTATAAGACAGTCTCCATGCATCACAATTGTAGGCCAACACCAGGAGAATATCTGAGACTGACTCTACCCTTCCCCTCTCCCCTCTCCCCCAGCCCTATCCCTGTCTCCCATGACTTGAGAATGTTTTATGACTGCTCACTTTCTGTATCACTGCCTTTAGTTTGTTTTGGGAGGATCCATCTCATTGGGTGAGACAAAATAATCTCGATATTTTGGACGTCCTCTATTTTTTTCTCATAGAGAGCTATTTGGGATTGAGATAATATAAACAAAAATCTAGACTTCCTCAAAGTCAATATTCTGACAGCTGAAATATTAAGATATCAAATTTGTGAAAAATGATTGATGGTGATAGAGTGAACTATATGCCTGTGGTTTATTGGTCGGTTTCTAAAATACCCCTCAAGCTCACCCAGTTTTATATCAGGGAAATTCAGATGACAAAGCAACCTTGCCATTATATAAACAGCTAAAGAGAAAGTAATTCTTAATTTCTTATGATGATGAAAACCACTAAGAACTCAAATAATTACCTAAAAATCTAGTATTTTACTCCATTTGCCTTGCTGCCCACAGATTCCTTATGATAATATGAATTTCTTTTCTATTAAACCATTTTATCAGTGATCAGAATGAAACCATAATTGATCTTACAGCTTGAGTCTTCTCTTTGACAAAGGCGGATACTAAAAAGAGGAGGTTGTATTCCCTCCAACTCCAGGGAGAATATGCTACGGTTCTCTGCAGCCTAATGCAGCTGGCTGCCAGCAAAGGATTTCTGGTAAATGCTATTTATGCCCACTCAATTAAAGTAAACTGATATTTATTGAGCGCCACTGCACATAAGACAGAGTGTTGCAGTAATGTAGTAATGCAGGCACACCTTACTCTGCAGACCCTCAAACTTTCCTCGTTCAGAGCTCTGCCCCTAGGGAATTCATTCCTAGAATGGTGCTTTTCTAACACATGTTGAACATTTATGAAATACTGACTACTCTGGATGCTTCACTGGATATACTGCAGAATATAAAAAGCCCCAAACAAGAACTCTTGTCCTTAGACCTTAGTTTCTAAAATATAAGCTCAGAATAGCCTAATAGTTCTTATAGAAATTGTTATGTATGGATCATGCCTACAAGAGGTTAAAAGGACTTGGGGTGCCTGGGTGGCTCAGTCAGTTAAGCATCCAACTTCACCTCAGGTCATGATCTCATGGTTCATGAGTTCCAACCCCACATTGGGCTCTCTGCTGTCAGCACAGGGACTGCTTTGGATCCTTTGTCCCCCACCCCCCACCCCTCTCTGCCCCTCCCCTGCTTTATTTTCTTTCTCTCTCTCTCTCTCTCTCTCTCTCTCTCTCCCTCTCTCAATAAATAAACTTTAAAAAAAGGACTTGATATGCAACACAGTATTTCCATAATATTTGGTCGTCTTTTTATGACTAAATGGCATTTTCGACATTTCTGCTTGAGAGGTTCTGAGAATAATTACAAATAATCAAACATAAAAACAAAGCCTTAGTAAGCATTAAAAATTTGTTCACTTATTACGCAGTTACTGTGTGTCTGAAAAAAATATGGATTAGTTTAAATGACAAGTCTTACTTGAACAATATTATAAATCTATACCCTCCAGAATATGATGAAAACTCACTAAAACAAGTACCAAGACTGTATCTACAGGCTCCAATTCCAGTTATTCTTTGTTGTTACATAGATTGGAGATGTCTGATATCAAATCCAAGCTGATTTAGTCTATTTTGTAAGCAGTTTCACTGAGAATGTCAGATATATTTGTGTCAGAGGGGACAAATAAAAACAACAAAAAAATCAATATTTTCATAAGTCTAGAGAGTCAACAAATGTATTTGTCCTAGCTACCAGCACTTGTCTACTTTTATCTTTTAAAAGAGGATTGATAAATATTTCCCAATAAAACTTTATGCAACTATATTTTACTGATTAGTTTCCAGACGTTCAAGTTGATTTAAGCTCATTTACTTGTTCCTTTTGTTTTCCTTTTTTAAAATAAGAGTCTCTTTTAGATTTTATTACAATGAGCTATGATACTAAAAAATCTCAAGAAAACATTGGCTTCCACACAAAGGTCCTATAAACATAGTAGAGAACATTCTAATCTTTCATGGAGGCATCTATATACCATCATTCTGAGAAACATTGAGAGGGTTCAAGAGACCCAAAGAAGGACTAGAAAAGGAAAATTTAAATAATTCAGGCCATGTTTTTAAAAGAGTTTAAATGAATAAAATTCTCCACTGGAGAAGAACAAAAGCTACTTTGATGAAATTCTACAATATTCTATGATTAACACTTGGTATTAGCAAGCCAAATCCCAGGACTTCACTTCAGGTCTACCACCTACGAGATGGTCAGATTTGGGGCCAATTCTCTGAAAGATCTAATTCTCCTCAATCTCTGTAATGTCTCTTTTTACTCTACCTAGGCAAATGTAAGCAACCCTTTTCCCTCTCCAAGTTATCAGGCATGTATTTCCCAAATCACTCCACATCCCCCAAACTTCCCCAGGATCTTTTTGGGACAGACTTCCTGACTCCCAATTACTCTAAAAAAGTCTCTTTACTATCAAATACCACTTTATAACTGTAATGTATTCTTCATAAAAGTAGCGAAAGACCTAATAAACTGTGAAAGATAATGTCCGAATCAACAACACTGCAGACAGACAGAATGAGACAACAGTGGGGTCCTCAACAAGCCCACCTGTCTCTGTTACTCATCTCCCTCCTCCATTTCTGAGATTTACCTGTTTTTCAACAAGCTTAGGAAATATATTAAATTCAACATATTGATTGGACATCTATTTGAATGCTTAGTATCATTTCAGGTACTATGGTAGTTTTAACAAAAAAGATGTTCTTTGCGTTTCTGCTCTTATGTAATATATCTATTATTTGATATTTGACTCAACACAAGAATCAGAAAGTTAAAACTGAAATTGCTTCACACTCACTTCTACCACATACCCTCTTTCACACACACACACACACACACACACACACACACACGCAATGTTAATCGTTAACATAATAGTTTTCATCGGAATATGAAATATAATGGTGTCCGGCAAACAAATGTTTATGAATAATTTAATGTAACTATTTCAGGCCCCGAAGTAACACCCTTTTTATTGTGTTTTCTAAAGCTGTCATTAAGCTTGTTATGCTTCATGTAAGAGTCCCTATCATATCCCCTGTTACGGACTTTATGGTTCCTTTTACTGAAATCCTTCTTCCCTTCTTTATTATGTAGGATTTGGCTGCCTTTTCCTTCACTACCAAGACAGGAAATCAAGTTGATTATGTCCTATGGATCATAACAAGTTCATCTATTTGCACTAGTAGAAGATCTGTGGTAACAGCAAGGGCCAACTGAGCACAACATGTCAGATGTGCTGACTGGTCCCAAGACAGCAGGCAACACGCAACAAAAAAGAGAAGTTCAAGACCTCACTGACGACAACAAGCCACAGCAACAGCTTCCCAGCTGAGTGACATGAAGCCCATAATGGAAACATTACTCGTTTAGGTAGCACACATGAAAGATTAATTTCCTGGATTGTCTGCATTTGCATAGTAATAATAAGTTCATCTTCTTGGCTTGTTCTGGCCTCAATTAGCAATTCTATTGTCATACCTGAGATTTGGGGAAGGAAGCAAAAGAGAAGGCTGTGGAAAATGTCCCTCTGGAAACAGCAACATTAATGGAGCTTATCACTACCATCATTAATTTAATCAAAAACCTTGAGGCAGAGGGCTAGAGCAATCTGTTAAGAAAACATTTTCTAAAATGAGAGTGCTTCCCATTTCAATTAGGGGCTTGCTCTTTTTTTTCTTTCTCTCTGAGATATTCTTTTTCTCTATCTTTCCTCCCCCCCACCCCAGCCCCATTCCCACCACTGATTAGATCTGCAACTGGGGGCTGTATTTTTACTAAGGAATATCTTCTTGCAAATGACAATTCTGCAACAACACCCCTCTCCCTTAACCTTCTTAACTGACTTCTTTTGTTTTAATGACATCTCAATTAGTTGAGACCCACTGTGCCAAAGATAAAGTTCTTGTATCTCGATGAGAGAATACTCTAGAGAAAATGGAGTTTGCTTTACCGTGTGCATGTTAATATGCTATTCCCTTTAATTAGTTTTGCAGATAATGGCTGCGGGTGAATAATCTGCTGTACTCATATGTGTGTTTAACACGTGTGTGGTTAGGTGTGTTTTCTTTCCCAGATACAAAAATGAGAACAACACCAACAAACAAAAACAATGAGGGAGTCACTGAAAATAGGATTCTTGAAAATCAAATCCCTAAGATGATTATAGGCATCATGCATATAATACAGAAATATCAGTCTGCAATTTCAGAATTTTAAATCTGTTGATTTTCAAACCTCAGGAACATTATTATGAAATATATACATAAAGTGGTGGTGGTCTCAGCTCAGTGAGTCTTCTTCCTCCGACCCTCCAGGGAGTAAAATTTACAAATGCAGACAAAATCCTTGGACAAGCCCCACAGGAATGATGAAACTTTCTATATGAAAGAATTACAGTTTCTGCTAGACAGAATTTCCTGAGCTGAAAATCATGCAGATATCTCAATAGAAATATCTCCCTTGGAGTTGGAGAAAACAAAACTGCATTTTGCACGTCTGCGACACTAAAGACAGAGTCCACGGGCATCACCTCCACCTGTGTTCATTGGCAGCTTATTCCAATGGGTGTTTTTATATGGCAAAAGGAACCAAGGTGCCTGCTCCTGGCTCACCTTTCCCAACATAGTTATATTTGAAAAATTTAAATAGGTATAAGTAACACGGAATCATGAGGTCAAAAAATTGCATGTAAGAGATTCCATCTATGGACCACTAGAAGATCTGAAAACGCTTTCACAATAAAATACATTCACAAGACATAAAAGTCTGTTTTATGTTGTTCTTTTCCATTCAAACAATACACTTGAATTTTTTTCTGCCTTAGTTTTCAATATGTAAAATATGTTTGGAAATTGGGGAAGATAAATGACAAAAGACATTTTACAAAGCAGATATATTCCAAAAATATTTTAGGGAGAAATGCCCTTTCAAGTGGAGAGTAGACATTCAAAGGCATGAGTAATCTCCATCTTTTTCTTTAAAAAGTGAAAACTCCTGCCCTCATCAGGGACAGGAGCTGGGACAGCTGCCATACATCTTCAGGGAACCAGGGAAGGTCCCAGGAGGCAGAGGGAGGCACAGGGAGACCTGTCCCAACCATGCGTGATCCCAATGGTGTAAGTTGTTAGTATGTGGTCAGTGCAGTACCTCAACATACTGCACACTTGTAAAGACTTCCACCATGTAAAGAATGTGTGTAAATTAAAGTTTTATGTAATGAAAAAACAAAAGTGAAAACTGTGCCCATTCCTGTATGCCTAAGAAAGATGTAATTTGTACATGTGAGCATTTGTATCGGTACGATTAAGAGCCAGGATACAGTAATTTTAAAGTAAACATTCCCTGACACCTCTAAATCTTCTAAAGTTGAAAACACAAACAACAGTGAAGCAAGCATTTCTGTATAGTTATTGTAGAACAAATAGAATCATGTTCATGGTCTAAGCTAGAAGGTTAACTATACAACAAAATCAATCAGCTTTACAAACATTAAATACTAAATAAAAAGGCCAGCATTAATTCAGATGTTAAACACTGTCATCCCTTACATGAAGGAAAAATTCTAAAGGGCTTTACTTTCTTCTCTTTCTGATTCATGAAATTCTTAATAAATCATATTGGGTGATAATAAACCTGGCAGGTGACTTCTGAAGGTACTAACATAGTACTAAAATAAATCAATAAATACCCTGGAATAGCCCTTACCATACCTCTCCTGCACCCACCCCATACATACATGCCTATCCATAGAAGCCAAAATTGAAATACCCAAACTATTATATAAATATATATATTTTTAATGTATGAAGACTAGGTAATACCAATTTTTCACATACGTCAGGACTTCTGCTTACTGCTTTATTTTATATTAAAGTGCTCAGTCTTCTCTGCAACTTAAGGATAACAACCCTTCTACCTATGATGAAACTGAGGCAATGAAAAGTACAGAAGCTAGAAGGGATCGAACTGGCATCCAAAGCCACACACTTTCAACCAGGAACTATTATATCTCTATGGGAGGGAAGAAGTGGAATATTGTTCAGAAAACTTTAATCAGCTGCATTCTTGTCCATTATAATGACCCTCTGAATCCTATTTTTTCATTAAAAAAAAAGTCTAAATAACCTGAAGTCTCAGATTTCTATGTCACTTTTCAGCTCCAATCTACATAATCCTTCAAATGAAACCCCTCCTCCCCACTCCCAAGGGAAGTTTAGTGTTGAAAGGGCATTTGAAATCCCCAAATCCAGCCTCCCTCCTCCAATTAAGGAAATCCATTCTATGATATCTCTGATTTACAGTGATTTTTCTTCATAACGTCTTCCAATGAAGGGCATGGCCCATAGGTCATGAGATATTCTTAAATGTTTAACTGTTAGAAATATCTTTTTGTCAACATTATCTACCCATAATGTCTAAATATTCACTCACTTCTTTTCTTTTTTGTACCCTTTGCTTTTTATAGAACTTTCCACAAACATAAAACAGGATTAATTTTTAAAGTTTTTAAAAATATAGGAATATGACAAATAAATTTAAAAAACATATAATTCACCCACTGCAAAAATCCACTGAAAAGGATTTCTTAGCAGTTATTTTTGTTTTCAGATTTATTTATTTTGAGAGAGAGAGAGTATGTGTGAGTGGGGGAGGGGCACAGAGAGAAGGAGAGAGAGAATCCCGACCAGGCGCTGCGAGGAGCTTGAACCTAGGAACCATGAGATCATGACGTGAGCAGAAATCAAGAGTTGGATACTTAACCGACTGAGCCACCCAGATGCACCTAATAGTTATTTTAATACATATTTCAACTTTAAAAATTAAACTTTGATATAGTGATTTTTTTTTTTTTAAAGTAAGCTCGAGGCCCAATGTGGGGCTGGAACTCATCACCCCACGTTCAAGAGTCACATGCTCTACCGACTCAGCCAGCCAGGCACCCCAATTTAATGATCTTTTACTCAGCATTATAATGTGAACATTTACCCATGCCATTAACTATTCTTGGTGAATATAATTTTTAAAATTTCTTCAGCTTCTTTATATTTTTAAATTTTTATTATAACTTTAAAGAAGCTGTGAATAATTTATATAGTCCTTCTCATAACTACCAACATTTCCTTTATGTTTCTTCATTTGGTATCATTCATTTCTATACCAAAAGAGGTTAAATATTTGCTTCTATTTTTGTGTGTAAATTTTATTTTATTTTTTTAATATTTCTGTCATCTCTTTAAGCCATCTGCCATTTTTTATTCTGGCATATATTTATATGGTTTGAGGAACCTCACAAATGATATTCTTCTACATAATAGGCCCTAGATGTTTGAAATCTGTGATCATGCCTATCATTTCCTTTCCATACTAATAACAGGTCTTTTCTATGTTGAATGTGATCAACTTCTTTTTTGAAAGGGGTTTGAGTAGTAGTCTACTCTGAATGTTCTCAAATTTGCCAATTTTGTTTGGAAGTGTGATGTTCACAACTGGGCACTTTTTTTTTTTTTAATGTGCAATCAGTATCCATGCATCTTAGGGCAGGGAGTTATAATTCCATAAACGCAGCTAAGATTAAATGGGGTTGTTGGCTACCACATCATAACCTTGGCATGTATTCAACTGGTACTTAACAAAAATCTCCCAGATCTTTTTCACATGAACCACTACTGCCAAGCCCTATTTTCTAAAAATGCTGGCCATTAATCTACAGGGCTTTCATCTACATAGCAGCATATATGCATTTGATATACATTGGGCTTTCAAATGGTGATTGTGCTTCTGATTTAAATGCAATTACCCAGAAACAGAAGGGGAACTCAATGATTGCCTTTGATAAGAGTAATAATGTGGAGCATAGGGTCCCTATTCAGCAATTCTTCCTCATCGACACACTCCCATCTTGCTGCTGCATTGGGAACTCGATGGCCATATAGTGAGCAATGCCTTCATTTAAAACACATACCTATGGTATGATAATAGAGATTTCAAGGAATCCCTTTAAGGATACCAAGAAACAAACTTAAAACTCTCCAGAATAAAAGAGGAGTTTCAGGCACCAAAAGAACTGAACAGACCACTTTTTTTGCAAAGCCCTTTGTGATCTTCTTAAGCCTATCTATTGAGAGTAAAGGTCAAGTGGGCAAACCCAGCAATTCTATTTTCCCACAAAGCTGCTACAGTTTTCTGTCCCCTGACAGCCCCGTCACTAGGAGTCTATTATCTTCCATTCTGCTTCCAGCACCACCCAGATCCTTAACTGGAAACCCACTAAACAGCTCCTTTCTTTCAGGGGTTGACTTTCAGCTTCTTGTAATGGTTCATGTTATACATCTAAAAGCTTTCTTCCCTTGCTCTGTTTGTTTAAGGAGGGCAATTTGAAAAAGCAGAGCCCACCCTAAACAAGCCTTTCACTACTCCTAGACCAAATGCAAGTAAATTTGCTAATGAAGGCCTCTTCTAGTTCATTAGGGGGCATTTTAAAAATAGCATTTAGATGACATGTCTGAAACTGTCTTTAAATATTGTCTTAAGAATTTGATTTCTATTTGAAGGAGCACTTTGCATTTTCTTTTAAATAATAATGATCAAAAACAAACAAACAAAACCTAACTGGAGTTTACTGTCTTTTATCACACAGTCTTGAGGTTATGTCTGCATTCTATCAAGTACTCAGGAAGCAAAAGATTTTTCGTGCCCCAGTACTTGTTTAGGTTGGTAGCTGTTTTCTTGTTCAAGTTTTAATCCAGAACAAAAAATCAAACATGAGGAAATAAAATCTCATTGCTCTGTGTTGACAGCTACTTGGCAGATCAAAAATCAAATCCTCCCATTTTCAAAATTCAGTGGAGAAAAAGGAAAGGGGAAAAATGCATCCTGGCAGGCTCTAAGCTTTCCATTTAAAGGTGTTTTAGTTTGTACACTGATGTGATCAGAGAGGGGCCAAAGAAGTCATATTCACAGCAGCGAAGTCGTCGTATCAGGTTTAAGCTCAAGTTAGCTGTTTTCTTACATTTCAGCACATATTTTCTTGGCATTTCTTGACTGGCAACTTTTGACACACAAGCACACATTTAAACAAACACATATACTTAACCATGAAGAGAAAATAAGTGTGAGTCACCTAATGGAAAACTAATGGTCAAAAGACATGAATATGGGATTTCTTCAGCCTGAAGATCTATGTGTATCTTAGCATTAATTTGTAGAGCAGGACGGTGATATTTACTTATTTATTTAAATTTCATGATACAATGAGTCTGAGCCTGGGTGGCTCAGTCAGTTGAGCGACTGACACTTGATTTACACTCAGGTGGTGATCTTGCAGTCCTGGGATTGAGCCCCACATGGGGCTCTGTGCTGACAACTCAGACCCTGCATGGGATCTACTCTCTCCCCTCTCTCTCTGCCCCTGCCCTGCTCATTCTCTCTCTTGTTGTCTCTCAGAATAAATATAAATAAATAAATAAATAAATAAATAAATAAATACATAAATAAGTAGTTTTCATGATAAAATGTATTCAAAATGAATGATTAAAAAGTGCTTGGTTTACTTTCAGTTACCAAGTAGAAAAGAAATGTGTATAAAAAATACAGGCTACAGGACCCAAATGGCAGAAGTTTAGACCAGATTTTTCCTTTTATCTTTGTCATATGGTATTCTGTTTTTTTTTTTAATCTTTATTTATTTTTGAGATAAAGAGAGAGAGACAGAGTGCGAGTGGGGGAGGAACAGAGTGCAAGGGAGACACAAAATCCAAAGCAGGCTCCAGGCTCTGAGCTGTCAGTGGAGAGCCCAGTGTGGGCCTCAAACTCATGAACCACGAGTTGAGCGGAAGTTGGACGCTTAACTGATTGAGCCACCCAGATGCCCCGTCACATGGCATTATTTTAACCACCATGTGACTGTTCTCTTCCTAAGAATTATGAGACAAAGCCAATGAAGAGAGCAGTTTGAATTATTAGGCATCAGTTACAATCAAATAAGATATATTCAAAAAGCCATTCTTTGTGCATGTTACATTAAGATCTGTTATTTCTGCAGGGTTTCCACCCTTGGAAGTTGTAGTGGAAATGGTAATTGCATTGAAAGCAGCTGTCTTCTTAGGATAACGACAGATGCAAGATTATACAGAGCTCAAGACATGAAAGAACACAGAAATGGTGCTAAGCACACACAACTTACAGGAGTTCTACCAGTGGCTTACAGGATGTTGCCCCAATTCCTTGACTTGGCTACAAGGACTCTATACTCTAATCTCAACCCCCTTCTCCAGCCACACCTTTGTATCATGACTTCTCAACCACTCACACATCATTCTACATCCAGATAGATCCATTTGTGGACCTTGGAAAACACCATTTCCCCCCTAGTCCCCACATCTTTGCATTTGAATTTACTTCTACCTACAATGTCCTCATTCTCCCATCCCCATTAATCCCAACTTCCCGACGAGGTAACTCCCACTCAACCTTCAGTACTCAGTTCAAATCCCAGGGCTGCCACCTTGTTGACTTACGTTCCTTTCCTGTGCGGTTTCGTATCACTTGCTCACCTTCGTAACACTCTGCAGTGGTAGTGCAGAGCACACATTTTCAGAACATGTCCAAGGTTCACATACATTGGAAACTCTTTGGAGAATTGTCAAAACTTAGATTTCTGGGTCCACTCATGGTCCTACTGTATCAAAATCTCTGCTAATGAAGTTGAGAAACATTTAAATAAGTTTCACAGGCAATTCCTACCCCTCTTAGCTTCAGAACCACAAGAGAGGGAAATATATTATTTGGAAAGTGAAAACAGAGATTGAGGTTACTTTTGCTTTTTAAAAAGTTTCAAGAGAATAAGGAGTCAAACATAATAGTTTTTCAATGGGACATAGCCTTTCCATGGTGGTAGAACCATCTGCATGTCTGAAAGTCACAATATTTTAGGTGATGTGTTTTCCTTTTCTAGTCTAGAAAAAATGAAATTGTATCTTAATACATGTCAATTCCATTCCTTCCTGAAAGACACAGAAAAATGACTCCTTTTAAAAATACAGGAGCAGAAACGTGTGTGTGTGTGTGTGTGTGTGTGTGTGTGTGTGTGTGTGTGTGTATTCAAGAGAAGTACTTTTAAAAGAGACATTTTAATTAACCCCAATTTAGTAGACAATGCTGAAACACAGGGGATGTAAGACATTCCTGACCTATAGCTTTTTAGTGATAATGATGATGATAAATGAGGCTACATTCTCCAGTCTAGAAATACTTGCCACAGGCATAATTTCTGAACAACTTGTTTCCCTCACTTCTCACTGCCCTGTATCAAGTAATAATGATGTTAAGCATAAGAACAGAAAACTTAGGGAACCAAATGAAAGATATGTAAAAGGAAATGAATATAAATGAGGTTCTGCAGCTCTGGAGACGTTTTTTTAAAACTCACATTCCAATGAAGATAGTTTAGAAATTGGAATGACCCTCAAGGTTGGTTTTGCAATGAGTATCTGTGTTTCCTGAACAATTTTAGTGTTGTTTCTCAGGTTTTAATTAGCAATGGTGCCACCCTAAGAGGATTCTCAGCAATTTCTTGTAGACTCCAGGCCATTTACTCTCATTATGAAAGGCTGCTTTCCTCGTTTCTGCCTTATCATTGATCTTAGCACAGTCACTAATGCCAACAATCATCTAATTATTTTCTATGTAACACAGAGAATAAAAATAAGTTCCTCTGTAAAAACCTACAATGTATTTTATTTTTTTAATGTCTGATGGCTTTTCAGAAAAAGGGAAATAACCATAGTTTTCTAAATGCTAAACTATTTCTTTATGTGAGTCAAAAACATTGATTTTGGCATGTTGCCTACACCAAGAAAATCACTGCTTTGAAGGCAATGAGTGAGTGACTACTTACACAGAGCTTGTTATAATCTCTCACCCCCTACCTTCTTGGAAAAGCAGAATTCACAGTGGTTGGTCAGAGCCCTGTTTGGGGCTGGGATAGGCCAAGACCACTCAGAAGTTTCTAGAGCCAATTAAATACTCCTGATTTACTGATTTAATAAAGAAACTCTGTCTTCTGACCTCAAAGGGTCAATAAGAACAAACATCAATAAAAGGGAAATGTTTTCATTGAAAACATAGGGAGATCAAGCACAAGGTTTCTAATGTGATTCTGTGATGCACTAATTTATCAGTGGACTGTTCATGGTGGGTAACAACTCATCAAGAAAAAGAGATCTCTGTTCCACAGCCTTCAGACTATGCTACTTAAATTTTTACAATCAGGTTAGATGCCAAACTCCTGAGTAGACCGAGACTCCTGGGCACATTTAACTAACTTTCAGAGAGACAATAGTTCTTTCTTTTATGTTATTTAAGTCAACCACGAACCTGAAAAAAAAAATTAAGTAGCATCTTTTGCTGAGAGCTGATCATGCTAACAGACCTGAGTGTGCTGATTTCCTTTCTGCTACACTGATAGGTGCTGGTGGGCAGTTGAGGATGGATGAGTTCTTGTCTCACGGATTTGTCTTTGTACTTAAAGAAGTATCTCATCAGAATATTTGATAGTTTAAGTGGTATAAAAACATGCAAATAATCCGCAACGTTTTTAAAGCTATGGGATATGCCTACTATCATGAAAGCAGGTACTGTTTCCATTACAATAAAAATTCATAGACAAAGAATCAAATGTAATGTGGTAGAACAATCCTTCCTTTTGGTTGTGGCATTTTGCATGATTATTAAATCTTTCCTTGTTAACAGTTTTTGAGCATTTACTTATTTTTTTCCAAAATTTTATTATGAATATTAATACAAACAAACAGCAAAGTTGAAGGAATTTTATAGTGAGTATCTATGTATCTGTCACCTACATTTTATTAGTAACTTCACTTGTTTGATAGTATTTCTGTACATCTATCCATTTTTGTATCAATCAATCACTTTTTGGATGCACTCCAAAGTAAATTACAGACCCTAGTACACTTTCCCCTAAGTATTTAAATATGAACATCATTCACCAGGGTTTACTATTTGTTTAATTTTTTTAACATGGTATTTACACAAATTAGAATTCATAAACATGAAGTCCAAATTCACAAAGTTTGGACAAACATGCACAACTTCATTCTGACTGAAATCTAAACCCTCTACTGATCATGGTCTGGTTCCAGTCTATTTCTCTAATGGCAACTCCAGTTCCCCAGGCCCAGCTCACTCGTTTCCAGTTGAACAAGCCGTCTTTCCTGCTCAACAACTGAGCCTCTGTTGCCTTCACAGCCCAAGCACAGGTTAATTCTTCTATTTCTGTCCCTCCCCATTCTTCAATTGCCACTTTTAAATATCACCTCCTTGAAAATGCCCTTACTGCTTGCCTTGTGAATTATATCTTCCCAGTTATGCTCTGTATTCGTTCTTATCAAACCTTGAGTTAAACTTTTGCTCAGTTTCTTTTTTTTAAATTTTTTGAAATGTTTATTTATTTTTGAGAGAGAGAGAAACAGAGAAGGAGCAGGGGAGGGGCAGAGAGAGAGGGAGACACAGAATCTGAAGCAGGCTCCAGGCTCTGAGCTGTCAGCAAAAGACCGACGCGTGGCTTGAACTCATGAACCGTGAGATCATAACCTGAGCCGAAGTCGGACGCTTAACCAACTGAGTCACCCAGGCACCCCCTGTTCATACTTTCTTTATGTAATGTCTGTGTACTTCACTAGACCCTTGAGCTCCTGATGGCAGGGACTCTAATTTCTAATTCACTATTTCTCTAACACAGTGAAATATAGCAGGTATACAGCAGGTAACGATTAACTGAATGAAGTACAATCACTTTGTGTGCTTCTTTCTTAGATATCACTTGCTCATTCTACCATAACGTGCCATATTATTTCTTAGCCAATTTGTATGTTTATCTTCTATCTCTTCCTATAGACAATAAGCTTTTGAGTTTTAATTCTTATTCATTCATTCCTATATATTAATTAAGCACCTACTCTATACTAGACCTAACTAAACATTGGGGCATTTAATAGGGAATGAGACAGAAACGTTTCTGTCCTCACCTCACAACAGGAAACAGAAAACAGAATGCAAGAAGAGACACCAAACTTGGATCAGAAGAGTAGGGAAGACTTACCATTGAAAGTAGCCTCCAAGTTGACACCTGGAGTAGATCTTAGCCTTACTATACTTCTTTTTCACACTAAATTCAAGACCACCTTCTCTCTTATGTGTGAACTCCCTTCACTTTTATCAACATGGACTGTGGAGCACTTTTCCCTACTCCGAGAAAGAACTAGTAATAATAAGGTGTCAGAGTGACTCTCACTTGGTTTCTGGCAAGTAAAATCCAGGACAAGTTCAAAGCTATGACTATATTATCTTTCTCCCCAATGGTCTCCTTCTTGAATATCCCACAGTGACTATGAAGTTTCAGCTCAAAGGACTTATTATTTTTCTACTCTGTGCACTGGAGTCTAGCTCCAGAATATGAAAGCACATTGCAAGGGCCACAGAAGCACTGAAGTCTGTCAAAGCCTGTTCCCTTCCAATATTTGTTAACTTTTCTCAGAGCACAGGAACACATCACAGGAGGTTTTTGTCTTGCAGAAAAACACAACAGGAAATAGGATAGGTTGAATACATTTTGCATGTCCCACATTTTCACTTACTCCTTTAAATTCATTCATTCATTAAATGAATAGAGAATCATGTGTTTGTACTGACTGGTTTGGTAAGCACAGATTCCAGAGATAGAAAACAAGAGAGCAGACAAACGAGAGTTTTAAATGTTACATGAACACTCAGTTGTCTTCCTGATTCTGATATCCCTTCCAGGTAAGATGTTATTTCCCAATGCAAAGCAAATTCTAATGAAGGACTCAAGTTGGACAGAGAGGTCGAAGTTTATTCTCGCAAGACAGTAGATGGAAAAATCAAAATGTTGCATATTGATTGCACGGCTGATAGTGACAAAATTGAACAGTCACCTCTTTTCACCATGAGGCTCTTGTCTTCTATGAAAAAGTCAGTGTGCTGAACTTTCAAGTGCACAGTCAGTTCCACTATAGCTCTTGTTTTGAAAATGCAAATCCCCAACACGGAGTAATTTGAGCATGACATAATTTCCCACTTGATTATGCACTATTTTGCATGTAAGAAACAAGAGATGAACACAAAGAACTGTACCTCACTGAACCGAGCCACCTAGGAATACACAAAATCCATGTGCACGTGCACACACACACACACTCTTCAGACATTTGCCAGCTACTTCAGTTTACCCCATGTGTTAGGATCCACACCTGGTGCTGTGGCTTCCTGTCCTTACGAGTTTCAACTCTTCCATAAATAAACTGCTAGTCTCCTTCAAGATAAAGTCCCTATTTATTGTAGCATTTCTTTCTTTCTTTCTTTCTTTCTTTCTTTCTTTCTTTCTTTCAGTAAAATACACACAACGAAATTATAGTTTTAACCATTTTAAGTATACAATTCAACCATTTACATGTTTAAAACTATGCTATCATTATTAGGTTTCCATGTTTATCTGTGTTCATGCCTAATTCAAATGTTGAGTGTTATGCCTCAACCTCATTTTTCCCAGGAGTACTTCTGATGTTTTGTTTTGTTTTGCTTTGCTTTTAAGTAGGCTTCACACCCCGTGCAGAGCCCAGTGCAGGGCCTGAACTCCTGACCCTGAGATCAAGACCTGAGCTGAGATCAAGAGTTGGACACTTAACTGACAGAACCACCAAGGTACCCCAAGGACTTGTGATTTTTATTTCATGGTTTTGCACAGGGAAGTGAATTTTAGGATTACATCTATTGTATCACAGCAGAACCTATTGTACGGTTTCCCCTTGCTATGTGTGATTTTGATGAAGTACCTCTCCACAATTTAAAAGGGCCTGTAGAACATTAAATGCAAATTTAACTTAAAATAATTTTTATTCTAATAATTTCTTGTGATTATCCATTTACAGGATTGATAAAAACTAGGGATATAAGCATTATCATTTCTTTAATGAAAAAAATATCCAATGAGAAAACTAACTGGAGCTATCATTAACTACTAGATTAAAAATAAATACCCACAGTCTGTTTCTCTGAAATGGAGAAAATGCTCCTCGATTACATAATAGTATCTTCAAAAAGTCCCTGAATTATGTTCTTGGAGGTAGACTCTTAAACTTTTTTGAAGCTAGAAAAGGTTCTTCAATATAAGAGGGTGGGGGAAAAAAACACAATTATGAAATTAAAGGTGGACTGGAACCACAGTGATTATTCAGCTGTAACACTGAATAGTGCAAAGATACACAACTAAGTACAGAAACAGCTGTGGATGATTGGTCTAGCTCTTCTTCTAGCATTTCCAGTCAGCCATCTTACTAAAAATGTATAAATGGGTTACTCATGACAAAAGGCCCTAGGCTGTTTCTGTTAATCAACTCTAGAAATAACTCAAGAGTTAAAAGAACACTACTGGTATAACAATATTTTACCAATGTATTCTCGAATAGTGCTAACTGCTCCATAACCAATGGAACTATAGAATTAGCAAACCAGTTAAAGAAGGGTGTGGGGCTGGTGTCCCCATGACATTATGTTCTATTTTTCCAGAACACAGTCAATACTATGATCTTGGAAATAATGATCTTTAATGCAATTTCATGGTTTATGTATTTTCTAGTGTCTATTTTCTATGACAGATGTATCATGGGATTTTCATAATGGTTCAGTGAAGGCAGGAAACATTTTTTTGAAGTGCTCATAAACTCTGAATAAACTGCCTTTAATCAGACTTACGATTTTTGCTTGCCTTTTTCTTTCTTATAAAAAAAAATAGAGACTTAATGTAAAACAGCAGGTCTTAACTTTCTCACTAAGGAAATAAAGGGGAAAAAAACCTGACAGAGCAAATCCAAACCAATTAAACAGAACAGAAACCATTTTAAAATGAATAAAAGTATAGCTGAACATCAAATATAGGTCTAAGATTGATGAGAATAAATTATGCAACTCTAATTGTGAAATTTACATAAGTGTATCATGTCAATTCTAATACATTCATTATATTTTACTAAAATATTATCTAAACTTCATATTTAGTGGTTTAGAATACTGGAACAAGTGGTTTTGCATTATCTTAGTCTTTTGGTATAATCTAAAATTCTCAAGGACTCAAAAATGCAAGACAGTTTAAATTATTAAGGTCAGTATTTTTATTTATTGAAAATTCACAAATCACAGTATTATATAAATTAGGAAATCAAAGCCTGTCTGTATTCTGTGGCATACTGTATTAGGAACCCACAGCATAAAAGAATAAAAAATCTAGAATTTTCTAAGAAATGCTAAATAACTTGTAATAAAGGATATAACTCTTTTCTCAAATATAGGTATGATAAAACAAAAAAATCTATAAAGTAAACTACTGAAAAATTTGAATTAGCACAGATCACCATATTTTGTAGTGGGTAGAGTAGATAATAAGGACCAGTCTAAAGTAAAACTATAATTAGCTTTCCTGCAACCCTGCAACTTAGCAAAGATGTTACTGTATTCAATCACTAGTATGATAACAGCATCAATGACAAGGTCTCACGTGATGCCATATGATTCTGTAATAAAAGCAAAAGCCCAACTAGGAAAACTTTGTAAATTGTTTTGCAGTGTCAAAAGAAATATTATAGAACGGCAGGATCCTTATCAGAGCCCAGGCCTTCAGTGTGATTAATTTCACAATTTAGCTGTAGTTTATTTGGGCGAAAAGATAAAGGCAGAGCTGGGAGTAAACTTTGCACATTCATGCTTCTAAATTCATTAATAATCTGTATGGATTTACTTTTCTATCACTGTAACAAAATTCATAGTAAAAGAAACTTCGCAGCAAAGGAACTCCGTTTACAGACATTGGCACTGTTCTAGTAGATCAGAGTTTTGGAGAAGTCTATCAACATAACTAAAATATCAAATTTGTACTGCTAAAGATCACTATTTTTCACAAGACATTTCTCATAAAGATAGTCCTGGACCTGAACTTGGAGATTCTACACCCACTGCTAGTAATATAAGTGAAAATCAAAAACCATAGCTCCTCTTCTATTAAAACAAGGCTCCGAAAGAACCATGTACCACAATTTAACCGTGCAGGTTAGAAAAATGAATTCCATGGCTTTGGAGTCAAGATAATTGTCTGGGAACAGGTACCCTCTTAATAATTCAACCATGTAAAATCTCTTTTTAAAAATATCTGTAAATGAAATGATAAAAAATATACTAAAAAGTATTGTATGGAGCAAAAATACATTCCTCAAAACAAAAGATAATTTGTAAAAAGTGCTTTTTATATTTTCCCTGATAAGTAATGATAGCAGAAATGCAGTTACCACTCAAACATCCTTAAAAAGATAGATATATTCTTATGATCTGCATTTTGCGTCTGACGAACCTAAGCACACATTATCTGAGATGTGTGGGAACAGAAAATGCTTACCATGTGGATAGCTTCCTAATGAGCTGCTGTTATTGACGGATTTATTTTAAAATTTACGAATAGTAGCACTGGTTTCTGAAGATACTTAGTTTTCTAGGGATGAGCTACAGATACCTTCTCCTTTTCATGTTATCTATGAACCGTGAAGTAAATCAGCAGTTAACTGGGGGCCTGTAGTACTGGGGTCATCTCTAAATGCCGTGTCCTTTCTTCTCCTCATATGAGGATGATACAAGGTAGCTATGTTTTTTATCCTCAAAATCTAAATCCTCAAAAACTCAGATTTCAGTCTCCTTCTGCCCTGTCATGTAGCAAGAAAAATTACACTTCTGGTGCATATTCAAGTTCACAGGCCACAATCAGCTTATGTTTCTTTTACGGGCCCTTGCAATAAGCAGTCCATTATAAATAGTCTTCTTCATCAAAGCTGGCCCCAACAAATACAGATAAATAATGAAACATCCTAAGCTTCTAGAATGTTAAAGATTTATAAGCATGGCTGGCAAGAGTGACGTAAAGAAGGGTTCAGAGGCCATTAGAACCATAAACTCAAGAGGAAAAATCCAAATCATTTAGCAAAAAGAAAAGTGCTATGTGAGCTTTTGTTATTCTTTTTTCCTCTTCTCCTTTCTGTTTTAAGAAAAAAGTTTATTTAACACAACACAGAAAACCCCTTAGTTATCTGATATGCTTGGGGTCATACATATTCTTCTGATAGATGAAATACTTTCAGAAACAAAGTCATTTTTATTTGAACTATTTTTGAAGGAAAACTAGGAAAAGCACTATCATATGTTTCCTTGTTAATGTGTTATGCTGAAAATGCAATTAAACCTTTAAAAAATTTTTAGAGCATCATTCCTTAAAATGTGTTCTATGGAACACTGGTTTTTATAAGTGGGATGTTAATGGTATTTCAGAAAAAAAAATCTTCTGAGGTCAAATAAATTTAGGAGATGCTGATGTCTATGAATTTTCCTAAAACAATGAACATTCTAATTTTCACTGGCTAATTGGGTGGGAAACATAAACCCATATGTTAGAGTGTGCAGTGACCCCACAAGTACCAAGAAATGGAATGTCAATCTTTCTCTTATATCTCATGGCAATACTCCTTCACCAACTCCCCACCAGTAAAGGCTGGAATGTTACCAAGGGGGAGAAAAGAGGATAGTGTGCAGGAAGAGAGGACAAGCCAGGAGTGTACATTTCCATAATATTGACTGTTTTCTCTTATTCAGATTTCTCTCCTGTCTTCCAGCTCTCTATGGTCACAAATTTGGCCATCTGTTGCTGCTTGTTTTCCAATGGCAGTTCTGCCACTTTGATTCTTTGTCTGGCAAGGTAGCTAGCTACCCTCATCTACTTTTGTTGGTATTACTATACACACATTTTAAAATCACAGATAGTCTCACTGTTGTTCTACATGGATAAAGATGCCAGAAAGATATGTAATGGGATAAAAGGAGGCATCAAATTATTTTCAGTGGGAAATGACTTATCTGTGTATTTATTGGCTTTAAAAATTTTTCCCCTACAAAATTGTACTAGAGAAAGGAATGGAAACGAAAAAGAGCCCAGATGAATTCAGTCACATTGAAAAAAGTACTTTGGTCTCTAAGTGTGAGAAATTAAAACAAAACAGCCCAAATTTTTATAATCTTCATCAATAGTCAGTAGGGATAATTCATATCATTTACCATGAAGGGAGGATATTGGATTTTCCCTATTCAATACTCTCATAACTATTTCAAATATTGCTATGTTCATTTTAATTGATAAATAACTCGTTAAGTAAATATGAGTAGAACGCTCTACTTATTTCTTTACAATAAAAAGGCAATAGTGCATATATAATGAATCCCACTTGTATGCAATTTAAGGTGATATATATATATATATATATATATATATATATATATATTTCTAAATGGTAGTAATGGTGATGGTTAAGAAGAGAAAATTAGAATTCCTAACACCTGACACTAAAAAAGATTAAAAAAAAAAAAAAAGAAGAAGGAAGGGAAAGATTCCTGCAGTGCTTGAATAACATTTCACCATGCCTCAGTGAACTTCTGAAAGGAGTTCAGTGAAATGAAATTTTAAGAGTGCTCATCAGCAAACAGCTCTAACATGGTTTTCTTTAATAAACTACACTTAGTGCTTATATCACAATTTTCATCTTCAAGGTACTTTACAAACATTCAGTAGTTTTTAGCACTCTTGAGAATTATGTTGCATTTATATAGAATCACTCATTTTGAAGAACTTAGAAGAATTTCACAAGTTTAAGCCATACTCAGTTGATTAGAAGAGGAAGAAAAACCCTAAGAAAAACTTGTGAGGCCATTGGAAATACACTTGATATAACATTAGAATTTAGAATTCCTGGTATCTGAATTTGATTTTAGACCACACACACACACACACACACACACACACACACACACACACACAAAGGCATTCTTTCATGAAGACAGTTTAAATTCCAGAGTGTTTGAGAAACTGGTTCAAAAATGGATACAAATGGGTTAATTTCAATTTAAAGCCACTAGACTTCATTTCTGTGTTTCATTCTTATGCACTGCCTGAACAGTCAAATATGGCCATCTCATCATTATTCTGCTTAATGAAAGGAAGCAACAGCACTGCTAAATCAAGACATAATATAAAAATCATTCATAATGGACTTCAAATGAATTTATTACTCTTTGTAGTAAATTTAACTTTTAAAACTGTATGTTTCAAAGATAATACTGAAATTGTTTTACATTTAATTAATAGTGCAGGAGAACTCCTTGGTTAGTGGTTAAGAAATCTGTCCAAGGTGTTTTTTTCTTAAATCAATACTTAACTAATAAGGGTATTTCTAAATTACCTTGGCTGGGTGGTATTTGTTAATATGTTATTACTCATTTTTGTTTATCTTCAATAACTGCGAGCCAGTGTTCTAAAGATCTTTAAAAATAAGTATAATTACCATTATACATACATATATATATATATATATATTTGTGTATATATATATTTGTGCATATATATATTATTTTATTTAATGATCTCAGAAAAAATAAGTATTGATATCACAGTGTTATGGATGAATTAAATGATGCACAGCTATGTAACTTACCCAACTAGAATGATATATCTAGATCTACTAATGGTATTGTTAGCATTCAAAGCAGACATTCTGCCTTAGGAGAGTGGACTCTCCAACACTGTTTCAGAATAAAACACTTACATGAAGCCAAGTAGTATAGGTAACCACCTAGACCAACAGATGCCAAGCAGGTAGATAAATGGATAATCCAGCACAGAGAAGAGAGGCAGCCTGGGTAAGTCCCTTCAAAAGCTCAGTTTGGAGAAAGGCTTGTACATTTTACCAGACATGTGACCCTGTGTGCTGTGTCACCTTTTTGGGTCTCATTTACCTTAACTGTACCACTGTATGACTTCCCCGAAAAGAGAGGGAATTAGAAGGTCTTGAAAGTCCCTACTGTTTTTAACAATGTATATATATTTTCTTCTGCCTCTGTCATTGGCACTTGGAAAAATGTTGCTTAGGTAAAATAATAGCAAGCTTACAAAGAATAATTAACAATGCATTCTAAATCATCTGCTAAGTAATGGTCAGTTTGCTAAATAATAAACATATGTGGGGGTGTTCTTTATTTTTCTCTTAGGAGTCCCAGGCATGAGTATGTACACGCATACACACACACTCACACACAAAAATATATATGTATAGCTTCTTCTGGTACATTATACTGGTAAGTCTGACAAGTGCTTCCTAGGCTTAGAAAACATAACAATGAACATGACAGTCCTTGCTCTCAAGGACCTTACACTCCAGTGGAGGGGACGTGTAAAGAAATACGTGAATTGGAGATAGAGTGAGTAGGAAGCTGGTAATATTTCGGTGGGACTGGTTAGGAAAGAACTACCTGTTAAGAATAAGGAAACATTCTGTCAGGGGAATTTTACAAGAAGTGGGAGCAAAAGACTTGAGCTGAGAATCAGCTTGGATAAGCCAAGAGGTAACAAGGAGGCCAGTGTCACACAGGCCAAGAAGAGTTTGGTACATGACCAGATGAGAGGGGCCACTGAGAGGTTAGGGAGGGCTTCAGAGTCCTTCCTTTTTGTTGTTATTTTTCAAGCTCAATTAGAAGCTACTTACAGGGTAATAAACTACTTATTTTTACTGCTCACAGTATGAATTAGTGTTTTAAGTACTACTTCCAAAGACTTCTTAACTCTCAAGAGATTCCTTTGGATGACCTAATGATATCTACCTGCTAGCCTAAATACATTTAGGTTTTAACAGGAACAATCAAAGCAATTGGCCAGTCACCTTTCTCCCTCGGGCCTCTGTAAAACCCATAATCTTTGAGAGTTTAATAAATTTCTCCTTTTGGAACTCACTGAAAACTTGATATTCAATAATATTTCCCTTTTGTTATTTTATTCCTTTATTTTCAGTTTATGCTTTTTTAGAGATACAACATGGAAACTGATGTTTCTATATAGAATTCTACCAACTTTTTTTTTAATGTTTATTTATTTTTGAGAGAGAGAGGGAGACAGAGTGAGAGCAGGGGAGGGGCAGGAGAGAAGGAGACATGGAATCCGAAGCAGGCTCCAGGCTCTAAGCTGTCAGCACAGGGCTCGATGTGGGGCTTGTACTCGTGAACAGCGAGACCATGACCTGAGTTGAAGTCTGATGCTCAACCCACTGAGCCACCCAGTTGCCCCGAGAATTCTACCAACTTAAAAAAAAGTGTAGCAAAGTTTATGTAGCCTGTTTATTTGTTGTCTCGATTTAATATTGTTCTTTATGCCATTTCTGTCATTTCTGTGGGATCATAGAATTTTAAGTCTAAGTGATGTTAACTTTTAGTCTATTCCTTACTGTATGATACAAATACTCTTTCACTAAAGATTAAATCAAGCTAACTTTAGAAAAATTTTAATTAATTCATAAATATTTTATTTCCTATATAATTGTATTTTAATCCATTAAGACTTGATCACCCTTTTCAAATACTGACCAAATGAATTCTTTAGTCTTCAATCATGGTGCTGACTATTAAAGCAGTACATCTCCATATATGCTGAAAATTTACTAAAAGTTTGATAGAACAAAACTTTCTCCATATATTATATTGGAAATGGAGAGACAAGCAACCAAATTAAGGTCAACCTTGTTAACATGGAGTTCCACTGTGAAACCAGCACTGGTTAGATGGAGACCTACTTCTGATTAACCTCCTTTCCCTTTATTTACTATATGTTCTTGGTCCACTGTGGGCCTCAGCAACCCCATTTACACAATGGGGATACCTGCCTGTCTGAAACAGGTAGTCGTAATGGACTGCCCAAGGAAGTCCTTTAGGAACCAGTACAATTACCCAAGAGCACATTAAATGTACCACAGGTTTAAGGAGAATGGTCCTCAGAACTGGAGCAGTGGAATAATAGTTCTTTCCTCCACTGACTGCTGGAACTCGGAGAACAGCTCTGCTCATGTGTCTTAGGGGGATTATCACGACTCTGCAAATCCAAGATTTCACTTCCATTAAAAAATTAACTGAAATATTATATTGAAGCAGTCTTCAATTATATTTAGAAATGTACAGAGAAGCATATAAATAGGCACTGTTGGTAGATTTGTTTTAATGGAACCTTCACTGCAGGATTTAATAACGTTGGAGGAAACTAAACTGACAGCTGTGGAGGCAGAGCCTTGAGTGCGTCACTCCAGAAGGGAAGGAGAGAGTGAATCCAATTTAAAACATGACAAAGCTGTCACCTCACTCAACTTATTTTCATTATTAGTTGCCTTTTGCTCTTCTATTTTTGCAAAGGAGAAGGTTTAGAGACAATTCATGTATCATGTGTATCTCAACTTTCAGGGGATGCTTTGCAAATGAAATTACTAAGGGTTATGCTTTCCCTCCTCACTTACAAATATATATCACTTTCATCCTTACTTTTATCTACTTGATTCCATACGTCCCTCACCTTATTTTCTTAGGTAAACTGATTATAGGGATGGAGTGCCAAGGTGGCTCAGTGAGGTAAGCATCCAACTCTTGATTTCGGCTCAGGTCATGATCTCATGGTCGTGGGATTGCACCTTGTGTCAGGCTCTGTGCTGGGTGTGGAGTCTGCTTAGGATTCTCTCTCTGCCTCTCTCTCTCTGTCCCTCCTCTGCTGGCTCACTCTCTCTCCCTTTCTCCCTCTCTCTCAAAAGAAATAAATAAACTTAAAAAAATTATAGGGATGAATCTTTTTTTTTTTTTTTTCTCTTTTAGGTGATTAAATAACAGTGAAAAAGGGAGGGGGAACAGCTGAATGAAATTTAGGTTTCTGTTTTACTCCATCTGGAATCAAATAGGGCTTTTCTCTATCATCCTGTGGTAGCAACAGTCAGAATGTAAGGTTTTATGTTGTTGTTCATAGTACCCTGTGGAAGACTCAGAACATCAAGTATGCAAATTCAGTAAAATGATACTCTTAGTAATGCTGCTTTATACCATCTAATCAAGCAATCAATCTGTAAATATTTATTGATTTGGCAATTATATGTCTAATACAAAGGGAACCACCTCAGGGCAAAAGGTGTCAAGTTATTGACAATTTTGTTGCTAAGATAAGCCTAAAATCATTATAAAGCAAAAAGTGTATAATAAAGCAATAGATGACTCTTCTGAGCAATCTGAGTTAGAGACAAGAATACATTCTCGAAGAGGTAGGAAATAAGTCTTAAGTCACCTAGTACAGGACAGGCGTTCACTGCTGGAGTGGACGATAGGGCACATTTGGGAGGTGAATCCATTTTACCATTAAGATAATACCATACAAATCACTCATCAGGAATATCAAATTTCTGGAAGATAACAAAAGAACCTGCAAAAAACGGGTTGGGTTTTAGGAAAGTAGATTTTATAAAGTATCTAGAATGAAGGAAGGATACACTTATGAAAGTGCCTAAAACAGATGCTCTCATTCAGAGCCTATCTGTCCTTAAGTAAACAGCAATTGAACTAACAAGTTATTTACGTTAACTTAGTATGGTACAATAGATAAAACATAGTAAATAAGAAGACTAGAGTGCAGGAAGATGTACCCAGGGGGTAAACTGGAAGGTTGTAAAGACAGAAGGAAAAATAAGTCTACAAAATGGTAAATTAGAATCCCCAAATCATTGTCTGAATCCATTTAGGGAAAAATAGCACCCCATATGGTGATACACCCTGAAGGACTACATAGTATAATAATACAAATGCTTATATAAGTAGTTACTCATTACTTAATAAGCTATGCTCAAAATGATGCCTATTTAAGAAAATCTTACATGATGCTTCATATGAGAAGTCAGAATAAATCAAGAATTACTAAATTAAAAAAATCAGTAGGACATGACTTTCATTGTATTTTGTAAAATACACTAACTGGTAAGTTTATAGCATTTACCATATGACCCAGCAATCCACTCTTAGATATTACCCAAGAGAAATGAAAATTTATATTCATACAAAAACCTGTACATAAATACTTGTAGTGATTTTATTCATAATTGCTGAAAACTGTAGGCAGCCTTATCCACTGGTGGGTGGATAAACAAACCATGGTACATCCATGCAATGGAATACTACTCAGGAATGAAATGACACATACTAACCCATGGCTGAATCTCAATAATTAGGCTAAATGAAAGAAACCAGAAAAAGAAGCTACACGTGTTTATGATTATACTTATATGACATTGTGGAACAGTAAACACTATAGGGACAGAAAACAGCCAAGTGTTGCCAGAAGCTGGGAGCAAGGAAAGTAACTGACAAAAAGTGGACATGAAAACATATTTTTGGATGCTGGCTGAGAGTGGCAGATATAGGTTTAAATTTAGGCCTGCCTAATTCCAGATTCACTGACAATGATAAATGTTCTATATCTTGACTGTGCTGGCTACACAACTGTGGTGGTTATGTAATTGAATGGATTTTTCAAAATTCATAGAACTGTAACCTAAATGGGGAGCCTGGGTGGCTCAGGCAGTTAAGCGTCTGTCTCTTGATTTTGGATCAGGTCATGATCTCACGACTCGTGAGTTTGAGACTCGTGTCGGGCTATGTGCTGACAGTGCGGAGACTGCTTGGGATTCTCTCTCTCCCTCTCTCTCTGGCCCTCCCTCATTTGTGCTCTCTCTCTCAAAAATAAATAAAGAAAATAAAAGAATTATAAACAGGGTAATTTTCATTCTATGTAAATTATACCACAATTTTTTTTTTTAAATCAGTTCATTTTCCGGTGTACAAATGGTGAAGCATTAAATATGTCTATTGACTGAATAAGCCTTGGGTGCCACTGTTACTTCTTGGCTACCCATTTTCACTGGATGGTCCTCACTGCATTTCTCTATTATGTCCAATGCACAAAGTTAAGAAGACTGGGAGAAGTTTACCATCATCTGTGCTTATTTCTCTGTTTGACCTAGTCAAGAATGGACTCTACATAAAAATTGTTTTTTAAAGATATTTATAGTACCTTGAATCACAGAAGCAAGATTAAATAAAACAACTTAGTTCCTCTCTAGCTTGTTGAAAATGTTACATTTTATCTAGAAACATTTGCTTAGATTACTCTGAATCTAGTTTATCCAGTAATAGCTGAATAATTAGAGATTAGGTATAGATAGATGATAGATAGATATTCATATAAAATTCAACTACCATGCCAGATTCTTTGAAATATGGATATCTGAATTAAACTCTAGTAAGACACCAAGGCCAAAAATAATAAGTTAACTATTTATTCAGCATTTCCTGTGTATTGCACATTTTACAGAGCTACTTACATATTTTAAGCTTGAAAACTCCCCTATGAGGTAGGTGACCTAATCTGTAGACAAAGAAAGTTATACTAGAAAACGTAACCACTTGTCCAATGACACACAACTAGCTATAGGTTATTATGAGATTAGAATTCACGTATGCCTAACTCTAGGTTCGTTAAGACACAAGGGTAGAAAACTAAAGGCTACCACAAGGCAAACTGCAAAGAATGTTGTAATAGAGGTAAAGGAATATTCAGAAAAAATGAGCTTCTTCCAGGAAGAAGGGACTTGGAGTTAGCCCCTTCTAGGGTGGACACAACTTTGATAAATTAAGGTGAAGAAGGACTTTGCCAGGAGAGGAAGCAACCACTTATGTGAGCACTCTTCCAGCTAATGCAGAATTGTGAGTGTGATTTCTCCTATCGTCAGGATTTTCTCTAACTCAAAAAAAGAGACCTAAACTGGATTTCTGAACACTGTATTATAACTTGTGTGGAAAGAACACAGAGTTGGGGCTGTAGCTCCTCATGCAACACTTGAAAATCTCGTCACCAAGGACAAATCATACGACCTAGTTGAGCCTTAGCTCCCTCATCTGTGAAAGAGGTATAATAACAATATTATCTGTCCGATCTACCTCTTGAGATTGTTTGAGGAACATTAAA
This sequence comes from Panthera leo, assembly GCF_018350215.1. NCBI lineage: Eukaryota > Metazoa > Chordata > Mammalia > Carnivora > Felidae > Panthera > Panthera leo. The sequence goes on along the minus strand of NC_056682.1, from coordinate 125,391,278 downwards.
TTGTATGTAGGAAATACATTTCGAATTCTAATAATAGTATATAATGAAACTATTTAAGGAAAGACTGTCAAAAATGCCATAGCCTGTTTTCCTGGCCTGGCTGGACCAGAAACATAGTGCAAGAAACACTCAAACTCAGTGTGGAGCTGACAGAAAGTGGTGGCAACAGATGCAGACATGTTACAAGGGTGCATAATGTTCAACAGGGTGAGCAAGTGTGCAGCAACGGAATTTTCTACGTATTTCCTTTGATGGATTACAGCTACCAAGAATTCCTGCAGATTTTTAACATAGAACTATGAGATGTAATAACGCCTGGGAAATAACACTTTTACAAAGAAAAGCTGTGGAGATGAACATTTGGTCATTTTATGATTTATATTATTTAAAAAGAAAAAGAAAGACATTTTCAACACTGACACTTTAGACCCGGCAGGACCCAGAGGGAGCAACTGTATGTGGTAACAAGAGGGAAAACCACTGTGACCTGGCCTACCCCTAATGAGCAAATCAACTAAGCCCCCACCTTGATGAAGTTTTCATATCTGGAATTCTATTTATTTACAATGTAGGTACCCAAAAACAAAGAAAGCAGCATTGCCCTTTCCCCAGAATGGTTATGAAGCCATCCCTTAAAATGTCTATGTAGCTATTTTAATTACCATATTTAGAACTAAAGTCCTTTTTTCATTCAACAAATATTTATTGAGTTCCTATTAATTTCCAGGAGCTGGATTAGATCTGGGGCTAACAGCGACTAAGATAAGCATCTTTTTCCTCATAAACTTGGCAGGCCCCCAAAACAAATGCAGTGTAAAGAATATATGTAAAAGTGCCTACAATTCTGCTTGACACATAATACTTAATAAATTTGTAGTGATGAAACTTAATGATATTAACTAATAGTGACTGAATACAATATAAAGACTATATTTGTATCATGAAAGTATGAGAAACTTATAATCCAAGCAGTTAGTTAGGCATCTCTGACAGGGTGTTTGTAGCATTTAGAATTCTCCTTCAATCTCAGTCTGGAAATCTTGCGACTTTGGTGTTTCCAGTGGCAACTGAATCAAATGACACATCTAAATAAATGGATCTACAGAGACCTTATTCAAAATGGCAGGTGTTGCTGATTTCAATGAGGCTTGAAATCCACCATGGCAACTTTAACTTCCCCTACCTACCTACAGTTGAGTAAAGTGATGTTCATTTCCAGAAGAGGAGCGCTGACAGAAACGATGTTACTTCTGAAAAGCAACTGAAACAAACAAACCCACCAGGTTTATCCCATCCTCTCCAAATCCCCCAAAATGCAAAACTGAGACACACTGATGATAAGGCAATAATGGTACACTAATATCACTAATGTACATTATTGGTAGGATAGAGGAATTAGACATTCTTGATAATCATAAATCTACATCAAGAAAATACACACAGGACTCAAGTTTCAGTAATATTTGTTTTTTTAACGTTAAGAAAACATCTTAGCACTTTTGTCTGAAATAAGATCGATGACAAGTAATGAAATACTTATAAAAAGGGTACTGCATTATTTCTCATCTTAGGCAAGCCAGAGAGTAACTACATTTTTCAAGGAAGAATTCTTTCAACAAGGATCTCGTTAGTGCTGTGATAAGCATTGTAATACACTGAGGTAAATATGAAATGTAACTAGTTCAGAAGCTGTATTTATTTTCCATCTTATATGTCGTAAACACTTAAAAATTCTGACAGAATTTCTGTTTTCAACACCAATGTGACATTGATAGCTCTTGAAACATTATTCTCAGTTGTAAGTCAGGAAAAAAATGTGTTGAGGGGAAAATAAGAAAAAGCAACTCCACAATTTGGCAATGATACCTTTAGGCAAATATCTGTGATTTCTTACACATGGTACACCAGTGAAGACAAAGTGGTGCATCATTTTATAACTGTCAGTTCTAAAACTGTGCTTCAATGTTGGATATAATTTGTTTCCATATTTTAATTGTCACCCGGAAGTATCTTTTCCCTCTAAACCTCTAATAAGAAGTTGGTTCACACAAAATGAATGCGCTGTAATACCTTCTTTGAAACCCTGCAGTCAACTCTTTGCGTAAAACTTTCTAATAGAAAAAAAAAATCCCACATTCTTCATTTTCCCTAAAGAGCAGCATGAGATTTCCAATCCTTTGCTTGAACACATAAAATATTAAGAGCCAATTTTCAGCTGCACCTCTGTCACTTCCATTATCATTCTACACGTCCAGAGGTGATAATGGACTCTGTAAATTGCAGTCTTTCTCCATCCCAGACAACTGAGGGTTTCACCAGGGGACGGTTCCACACAAAGGGTGGCCCAGATGTATGTTAATGGCACTGAGCAGTGAGCCGCAGACACCCCCATACAAGATAATGTGATGTGTTACCCAGAGGAAATTCAAAATGAGCAGAAAACAATTTCCTTAGGAATTCAGTAAAATCAACATTGACCTGTTCTTGCCCACAAATCAAACGTGTAGCACTGTCTTCACAGAACCTTGGAAACAGAAGATTAAAATACTCTCCTAATACCCCACCTGTAAGGGAACTGTCTGTCTAACCCAACACAGAATGAAGGCTCATGGACACTGACATTTAAATAATTATGGAAAAGGCTGTTATTTCCCATTGACTTTTTTCAGACATATCATACAGATCTGCCAGTATAAGAAGAATTATCTCCCAACATGAAGTGAAAAAAAGGGTGAGATAAAGGCAAATACTTATCTTATTCATTGCTGAAACAATACCCACCACTCACTATGGTAGGCAATTTGTCTATTAGAAGAAGCAAGCTGTCTTGTATGAAACCGAATGGGGTTAACACGGAGTTTTTAAATGATACTGTTTCCCACTATAGAACACAAAATAAAAACCGTATTTTAGGGAAAATATACAGGAGGAAGTTATTTGGATACAGTTTTGCTCCCCTTTCCATAAGGCACCTATTCTTTTTATTTTGAGAGAGAGAGAAAGAGAGAGAGAGGTAGGGACGGGCACAGAGAGAGGGAGACAGAATCCTAAGCAGGCTTTGCACCATCAGCGCAGAGCGCGATGAGGGCTCGAACCCATGAACTGTGAGATCATGACCTGAGCCAAAATCAAGTCGGATGCTTAACCAACTAAGCCACCCAGGTGCCCCTAGGGCACCTATTCTAATGATAGATCTTACTCGAGTACTGGGTGAATATTCATTGACTGAACCCACTCAATTGAGTACTGATGCTCTGGGCAAGGAAGTGGGGCTAAGGGTGGAAGACAGAGGTTGTATGTACCAAGAAGAAAAGAATGCCTAGACAAAGAAAAGAGACAAAATAATATCAGATTGCTTTGTCCAGATAATTAAGTGTAACTCTTTTTCATATTAGACAATAATACACACACATATAGACAATAATACATATGTAATAGGATACATATATATGTGTGTGTGTGTGTATATGTGTATATATATGTGTGTGTATATATATGCACACATATACATATCATCACTGCATATATGCTAATAAAGCTAAATATTGGATAAACTAAGGTAAGGTCAATTTTAATTCTATAAACACACTTTGGTGCCAATTTTTTATTTTTCAAAGTCCAGAAAAGGCATACCTCAGAAACAACACACACACACACACACACACACACACACACACACACACACAAGGGGGGAAAATCAAAAAGAAGAAAAAAAAAGACAAAAAGGAATCTGGTATAATTATTTCCTCTTTATTATTTTAGGTAAAATATTACCAGTGAGCTATATGTCTTCTCTTCTCCCTTCAACGAGCAGCAAACACTCAAATATTATGAAGATACTGTGCTAAGCACTAGGCTATAGTGATTACAAGCCTCTTAAGGCTGTAATCACTTCAGAAAACAAGCAAGCAAGCATATCACACAATACAGTGTGGAACTTGCTGTGGGAGAGGTACCAAAAGACTTCTTCTGATGATACTTTACGATCTTGTCAGTTTCCAGGACTTCTTAGGATTGTACATCCTTCCCCTCCAAATTTCTTTACTCAAGAAAAATGGGGTATAAAATCAAAGCATACATAGAATTTTAAATTTATAGATACTTATAATTAAAAGCATTGAAATCCAGAATAAGCAAAACCAGAGGTACAGGAAGCATATTAGTGGCTCAGGGGAGTGGGGAGAAGGAGAGAATGGAGAGCTATTATTGGATACAGAGACTTCTAGGGAGATGAAAAGTTTTGAGTGAGAGACACATTATGAATGCAATAAAAGCCACCAAATTATACAGTTTAAAATGGTTAGGGGCGCCTGGGTGGCTCAGTTGGTTGGGCATCCAACTTCGGCTCAGGTCATGATCTCATGGTCCCTGAGTTCCAGCCCCATGTCGGGCTTTGTGCTGACAGCTCAGAGCCTGGAGCCTGTTTCGGATTCTGTGTCTCCCTCTCTCTCTGCCCCTCCCCACTCAAGCTCTGTCTCTGTGTCTCTCAAAAATAAATAAACATTAAAACATTTTTTTATAAATGGTTAATTGTATACTCTGAGAACTTCACCTCAGTTACAAAAAAACAATTGGAATATTTCATTTGAAAAATTGTGGGACAATTCAAAATAGTCATTGTGAGATATCACAAAAAATTAAAGCATCACTCTGTCTCTTCTCTCTGTTTTTCTCTTTCTTACTCTCTATATACAGATTCTCTGAAAAAAAAAATCAGAAAATTTTGATATAACTGGGTAACCATAGCAAAGTTAATGTCTTTGAGATACTTTTCAAGTTCATAAGATTGTAATAATATAGTAGCATAACAGAAGGTACTATGATTACATATGCCAATCTTCTCAAAATCTTTCTTTTCTATGAATTTTTAATGATGCAAGTAATTTTTCAAGGTCATTAAGAGAGCAAGCAGTTATTCAGACATTAAATTTGTTCACAGTTTCTTGGCAGCTTTGTAAGAAAACAAGCAAGTGGGATTTGTGGAGGAGGGAAAATCATGCACTGAAGAAGAGGTGAATTAGAAGCACTATGTAATTAGCTGCAGGTATACTTGACTGACGTTTTAACCTGGCAAAATATATCTTGGTGTTCTTGAACATAGAATTTGACTTCGAATTAATCATTTCCTGGTTGCAACTCATTAATAACGTATACATATATCTTTAAATGTCCATATCTAAAAAATTCATTTCCTAATGATTTCAACATACCAGTATCCAAATATCTGTTAAACATCTATATATAATTTTATAATTAAATCTATGGGAAGGACATTAAGAAATATACATACCAATATTTGCAGTCCAGAATGACATCTTCCTTAAAAAACTGAAAATAACAAGAAATTATATTGCCTCCTTAACATTAAACTATAAAATGGAAATGCAATAGAACAAGAAAGGGGTAGCAAAATGTATATATGTATTAAAAATAGTGTCTCAATCCCTGGAGAAGGTAAAGGACCATTAATCATTCAGGGATCACATTAAAAGGGGAGTCACAGAGGTCAATATTCAAAATATCTTTCAAACATTGTTCAGGAGAGTATGAACTTTGGGCAATAAACTTCAAGAATTTCTTCCCATTGGCAAAGTCATGTCCAGGCAGGAGATAGATGCAGGAGCTTATATTGTTCCTTTTCCATTAGTAAAACCTTTTCAACTGCATTTGGTGTCTACGTGTAATGGCCTAAAGCCATATGATTTATATAATTCTCCTTGTCCTGATTCCAAACAACATGTTATTACTTCTTTTTCCATGCACATTTGCCTACAAAGAGAAAATGCTTTTGTCATACTGACCTTGATATTCTTGTCCTTGAGATATTAGTTCTTACTGTACATGCATAACTTGGCATTCCACATGATTTGATTTCCCATCTATCTAGACTATAGGGTCCGTGGAAGTATTCTACTCCATGGAATGATTATGCTTTTCATTTTAAATTGGAATTTGGGTTTGATATCCCAGTATACCCATGAGAGATAGCTGAATCCACTGGTATCTGACATCACAAGTGTGAGAGCCAGGCTCTAGACGTTAGTTTATTTGCTAAGAGAATGACTGCTGCTCCATGAGGATTGTGGGTGACAGTTGTGGGTTTTATCCCAGAGAGACAACATACAACCCCCTATATTATTGAGTGATTGCACATAGTGGTACCCTTACCCTCAACTTCAGTTGCTGTGTGTATGATGGCAATGATTATAACAAGGCAGTTAAACATGAATTTCAAATATAATATTAACAAATGGGGCAGACCACCAACTATCTAAGCTAGATAAAAATCACAAAATTAAAGTGAAAATCTGCTCAAGTTAAACAAAATTACAAGGTAAATTAGTTTTACATTTAAATTCTCAACGTAAGAAAAAGGTGTGTAAGTAGGATCAGAGGATTGCAGGAAAGTCAGTTGTAGGCATAGAGAGCTCACTGAGTTGAAGGAACTTAACCAAAGCAATGTAGAAACAGACTAATAGGTAAACTCAACTGTCATTAAGTCTGTGCATTATCAGTGACTTTCTTAATTTTTGCATGCAAAAGATAAATTTGGTTCTAGTGTTCAATGCAACCCCTTAAAATGAAGTAAATGGCTTTTCTTAGACTTGATTTTTAGATAAAAGATACTGCCTAATTTTAAAAAATCTTGGAGCCAAAATGTATTAAGGAAGTTACAAATATTCAAAGACTTACCCAAATGTGGACATTAGAAATTTCATGTAGTTTGAAAAAGGTGAAGTTATGTACCTATGTATAAGGAGGAAGGTTTCATTTTTAAAAATATAATTGCATATTCTGTTACATTTAATGGGTGTAACACATTCATTGATAACATATTTAAACAAATACTATTAAAAGATTATATTTCTTGTACAAATATGGGATAGGGATTTATTTTTTTTAGAAAATTAAAAGCAAATGAGAGTATTTTCTAAGTCCGTATTTAAAACCAAAAATATTTAGTATGGGTAAACATAAGCCATAAGATACTATATTCATCTCTAACATCAGTGTGCCAAGAAAATACTCTGCATTTTATATACATGATACTATTGAATGAATTACAAATCACTCAACATAATTTAAAAATGTCTCCACTTACATTTGAAAGTAATCTAAGTAATCTAAGTCATGCTTCTTGACACTGTTTTTCGAGTTTATTCAACTTGAATTCAGAAGCACTAGGAGCACACTCATTTTGTTATTTCCCTTCAAACCTTTTATGCACATGGATTGCGTAAGTAGAGAAAGGAACCACTTTGCATATAGAGCACACGTTTGTGACACACTCTTTGAAAAAATGTTTCTTCAATAAACAAACGAACAAGCGAACTTTGCCTTATTCTTATTATGCATCTGCCAAATTTTGCTGTCAAAGAACAGTGGTGACCATATCAAGCATTCTTACCACTTGAGTCCTTTTCATTTGTCTGGAAAAGGCACAAGAAATAATACTCTAAGGAACCAAGAAGACAATAGCACACAGCTTAAAGGTTTCTGTTCTGCACTGACATTTTCTATGTGTGCATTTAATGCTGTTAATATTTTAGCACATGTGGTAATAGGGTCATACTGATATTTTTATCTATTTATTTCTGAATCCTCAGTCACAAACTTTGGAGAGAGAGAGGTTGCGATTCACAGTGAGACAGAGACAGAAAGAGATTCACTCTGTAAGAGCTGACAGCCCACAAGAAAATGGGGACATCAGTCCTACAACTGAAGGAATTGAATTTACCCAACAACCAAAAGACCTTAGACCTAGGTCTGAGCCCCGGATGGGACTGCAGCACAGACTAACACCTTCATTTCAGCCTGAGGAGACTCTGAACAGAGAAACTTGCTAACCCATTTCTGGAGTTCTCTCCTACAGAACTCAGAAATATCAACAGCTTTCTTTGTGATGCTAACGTAGGGGAATTTATCCTTAGTAGTGAGTCCAAAATCTGCAATCTAGGATCAATTTGTTTCATAAGGAATAGGAGGGGCGCCTGGGTGGCTCAGTCGGTTAAGCGTCTGACTTTGGCTCAGGTCATGATCTCGTGAGTTCAAGCCCCGCGTCAGGCTCTGTGCTGATGGCTCAGAGCCTGGAGCCTGTTTCAGATTCTGTGTCTCCCTCTCTCTCTGACCCTCCCCCGTTCATGCTCTGTCTCTCTCTGTCTCAAAAATAAATAAACATTTAAAAAAATTAAAAAAAAAACTAAAAAAAAAAAAGGAATAGGAAGAAAAAAGTAGATAGCATATATGATATAGCATCCGGTGTCTAAGAATAGTTACTCATGATAAAGATATCTTTGTGTTTTCATCTATATTTTCTTTATGTTTGTTTCTACTCGAACATGTGGGGTGTGTCTGCATTTTACCCCCTCACTTATAACTTTTTAATGACATTGTTTCAATACAACTTACAAGAAAATGAGGCTCCAAATGTTCATTATTAACCTAGGCCAGATTTTGTTTTTAGAGGCTTAGTTGTTTCAAACTAACAAAAAATGGAACCTAGGATACAAATGAACAGGCCTGCCTCATAATATTACATTTGAAAATAGTACCACAATATTTGTTACATTAAAGATTACATTTCTGCGTCTGTTTTGGGCATGAAATAGAGGCCACTGAAATAAAAAGATGGTGTAGAGGATGTCTACATCACAACTTTCTACCAGTAAAGAGCATTTTTTGTTGGATGTGATTTTTCAGTCAGGTGAAAAATAAACATGACATAGAATTTTCCATTATGTCCTTTACATATCAGTTTCTCTTTTCACAGAAGCTAACACAGAATTTTAGTCTGCTTTTTCCATTTCTTCCTTTTTCTTTCTAAAATTACAAAGTTTGTCACTCCTTGTTTCCCTCTCAACCTCAAGATATACAGCCACTTACCAGAGCTAACTGAAGACGGGAAAAACTTTAGGGAGATTGCTTCTAAGGCCTTTCAAAGTTAAAACTCATTTTCTCAGGGTAGGTTGATTATAAAAAATGTACCTTGTCTGTCACACAGATAATTTTGATTTAAATGAATAAAGATATAATTACTATTTTGTACTTTTTTTTTTAAGTAGGTTCCACATCTAGCATGGAGCCCAAACACAGGGCTTAAACTCACAATCCAGAGATCAAGACCTAAGCTGACATCCAGAGTCAGACATTTAACCAACCAAGCCACATAGGTGCCCCTATAATGATTTGTTTTTTTTTTATTGCATTCTTGCTATATAGTCATACACATGTTAATTCCTCTAATCCTCATAATGATTCAATCAGTGCTATGATTACTATTATTTAATAGAATACTTACTGAAGTTCACAGTGGCCCCAAATGTAAATGGTATAGCAGCAATGTATAACCATCAGTTTAACTTTTATCCCAAGATTTTATCTACTAATATATAAATAAATGAATTCTAAAATTACAATTTCCTTTGGCTAGCTCTAAAAATATTTCTGACCTCTCTTATCTTGCAATTCCAGAAAAGTTATGTGGACATTCCTAGCACCTTTTTACTCAGACTCCAATGAACCATGTAGGAATTTTCCTGGGTTGTTTACTCACTACACCTATTTTAATAATAAAAAAAAAACATAAAAGGAAACCTGGGTCCTATTTGAAAGTTTGTCTTCTATTAAAGGCAAAAGTACTACATTGGTTCAGTGTTTTTCTTGTCCCTCTCAACTCCTGAATTTCAAATCCCTAGTCTTTTCCTATATTTAATATAGTAAAATGCACCTGGAATCCAATTCAAGTCCTTCCACAGGCATTGTAATTGTTAATTTATTTTAAGAACTGACTTTGGCTTGTACCTAAAGATTAAAAAAAAATCAAAACATACAGTAATTCAGTAGACTGACACTGTATCGTTCCAGTATCAGTGTATTAAAAGCCCTTAAAGGCCCATTAGGGTATCAGACTATATTGGCTCCAAACCTGCCATTGTCTACTTTCGTTCAATAATGATTATGCACATGTAATTGACTGAGAATATTTGAGATCCATAAGTCACAATATAAATGGACAAAATACAATAAATGTATACAAATAGACTATAATTACAAGTCGCTTCAATGCAATGGATTTGACAAACTTCTTTGTAAACTATAAATATGCTAACAACCATGTGAATGGCTCTGCCCACAGTTTTATCAATGATAATAAAATTGGAGACAGAGTAGTTAATGTGGGCTCCAACTCCTTCTGAAGTAAATGAGGGACTTGAATGTGGCATTAATTCATATTATATTGCAATGATGGTGGACCATGTGATCCCAGGATGTCCTAAAAGAATTTCCTTAAAGGATTCAATATAGAATAGCAATCATTTATTGTGGCAGTATTTATTGCAATACAATGTGTTGAACACATTCATTTCTTTAAATAGTGCAGTTCTCAATTTTGCATGCAATTAGCACTCTTTCAAATATCTTTCTAAGTATTTTTCAATAATTTTCTGTGGATGTAACATATTTATTACTTATTTATGGATTTGGAATTTGTGAGAACTACAATTCATATAACATTAAGTACCTTGCCAATCATTTTAAATAGCAACTCAAGTTACTTTTCACAATAGCCAATGAGTCAAAATATATTAAGGTAGATACTAAATTAAAATTTCATTGTTTCTTGTGAAAATGAATTTTTCTTTGGTTCAAATGTAAGAAAACTGTATTTTTAAAAAGGAGAAAGAGTAACAGGTTACCAGAGAGCCTCTTATCCAGACTGTCCATAGGTAACTACACCTTACAAGCCTGCTTCTAAAACTGCCTGCGTATCAAAATTCAAACTATTTTTGTAAAGTATGAAGTGCATTTGTCATATTTCCATGTGATAAACTTGCTTTTTAAAGAATTCTACTTATACATATGGATATGTAAATATTAAATTTGAAGTAATTACAGTTCTATATTATAATAGTAAACATTTATATCTAGAATATATATTTATAAACATATAATATATAAACACTTATAATAATAACTTTTCTCTGTGGAGTAAGTTAAATAGCAAACGTGATTGTTTCTCTTTTGGCCAACTCACTGTCAACAGTTTATGGATCTTAATTAGAGCTACAAAATCTCTTTTGCCAAATAATGTAATAATGATGGCAGTTATATCCCATCCTATTCATGGGCCCACCCACACTCAATGGGAAAGGATTATTCAGGGTGTTCACACCAGAAGGAAGTATTCCTGTGGGCCACCTTAGACTTCTACTTTCCTTACATGTAGACAAAAGGTGCTTGTTATTCACAAAAATTATGAACAGCATAATATTTTCTACGTAGGCACAATGGATGGCTTTAATATTTCAGATATTTTCTGACATTCTGCTATATCATATTCTGAAAAGTCACATTTTATTATTACAGAAAATATTCATAAATCTTAACGTTAAATTATTGGCAGTGGCTAACTATTCTACCTAGTTAAGTACCCTCTGATGACATAAACAGGTCCTCTGTTTATTCTTTCAGAAAGACTTAAAGGGAAGATTTCTTAATGTAAAACATCTCTTCCTCCAAGAATAGCATAGGCATGAATTTATAATAACTCACATACTGTCAGACTCATTCTTCCCATAAAGTTAAGATGTGGCACAGTCCTTTTCCAATATAGAGCTAAAGGCAAGAATGAGTTGAACTGATGTCAAAAGAGGAAAAATCAGACAAAGAAATCATTGCCTTCTTTGTGATTAAAATACGTATTATAAATATAGTATCATCAAATGCAGGTATAAAAATATTCTCCTAAGCAAAATTATAAATTGTTGGCTCATCCAAAACAATTAAGAAGAGAGAATGCAGTATTTACATTAACTTAAATACCACTTCAGTTTTACCTTTGAAACATTATCTCAAGGTGGTAAATGGGATTCACGGGAGTGTTAAAAACGATACATTCTCACTATTTTCTGCTCAGGTGAATTGTTTCCCGTCACATTATCCTTAGTCTTTTTCTACAAAAAAGAAATCACTAACAACAACTCTGGGTCTTTAATTGGGCAGGTCAACCTTCCAAACGCCATGGCACAGCTCAAACCCGGTGTTTTTCTAATCCCTTGTATGACCCTGCTCTGCCACACAGGGGGATGTCAATCAGAGCTGACGCAGGGGGATAATACTGACCATGCCTGTAATGCTGCTGGTAAAATCAAACTGCTTCCCCAGCTAGCCCCAGATGCCCTTTCATATGAGGAAACTTAGCCAAATAAGAAGAAACATTTCTTCACTTCTTTTGATTTTCTCATTTTTATCTTGTGGTTATATGATTGGCAGTTGGAACTATTTATTGCCTTTGTACTTGTTTACTGATTCCCACAATCCTCTCCTCAATCAACTTGATAGAACCTTGGGGTTTTTTAGGTGAGGGAATAGAGAAAAAAATATGATATGCTGTAATACCATAAAATAGAACCACAATCAAAAATAGCTATTGCTGCTATTTTAACTGTTATTGGATGGGCAAAGTATTTCCTCAATAGTGGCTCGTTTTCCCTCCATGTCTACATAAATACCTTCTGTTTGACATATGTATGTGTACACTTATTACACCACAGTGGATGCACAGTAAATAATTATAAATTTAGACAACGAAAAATGGAAACATGGGACATTCCAACCAGCCACAGAACAAAATGGTACAATGCCCACTATGGATTTATTTATAAATTCAAGAAATATCTATTGAGTGATAAATATGTTCCAGGTACTATATTAGGCACTAGCGATGAAATCATAAGCAAGACCCATTCCCTGCCTATAAAGGCCCTTATCAGCCTAAAAGCATCATAGTGGAGAACACAGTCAACTCAACTTTGAATACAAAACTGAAACCCTCAGGAGTAAGTCCTAGTTCAACGGTAAGTTTCTGTAATCTAGAAACACACGGGAGGCAATTCTGTCTTAAAGGAAAGCCAGGGAAAGCTTTCTGGATGAAATGAGAAGAATTAACATCTGTAATATTTTAAATCCTCCCCAGAAAAAAAATTACAATTATTATTACCATGTTTCCTGGGTTTGTGTGGCAAATTTAAAAACAACTCATGCGGAGGATTTTCTTCCAATGTATTCAAATAATTAATGAATGGCCCACCTCTTGTTGATGAGTATATTCAGGAAACTTAAGTGTGTATTTAAGTGTAGCCTTTGATTTTCCCTATCACTCGATTAAGGTGGATAGTCAAATCACACACCATGAAGTCACCACACTCAGGCACTTGAACGTGAAATAACACACAGTTGATAAACTGTGTTAGGGGTCATGAAGGGGTGAAGGGCTTGAGGCTGCTCTGCTAGTCTTCAACTCTTTGAGGGTGGCACCGTCTTTGATCTGTCTGCCTTTTAAAGAAGGAAACCCGGAAATATCTCCGATGATCATTTGATGTGTTTCTGGTGAGGCACGGAGTCCTCCAGCCGCCACCCTCAAATGTGCCGTGCTCTCCCACTGGCTAAACTCTGGGCTTTTATGTTGGAGAAAAACCAGGCTTCCAGTCACACAGAGGCTAAAGAAAGGGCTGATGAAACAGGTCAGTGATTGGATTGCCAACCAGGCTGCAGGATCAAACTGCAACCTTTGCAAGGAACAAGTGGTCCCAGGGACTATGGAGCAGCTAAATGTGTAGAAGCATCGTTAACAAGTGAGAACAAGCGGCTGCTGTTGCCAGGAGGAATGGTGCTCAGGAAGATGGAGGGGCAGGAGAGGTCTCGGCTTAGGAAGACACCGGGCTCTCCTAACTTAAAAGGCAAGAAGCCCACCCATGGTGAACACAGAATAAGGCACCAGAAGAGGCTGAAGCTCAGACAACAAACCATGAGGTGGAAGGATGCACACACCCATTCTAAGCAGGAAAGTGAAGCACAGAGCAGAGGGCAGAGCTGGAAGCCTAAGAAGTCACAGTACTGGAAAACCCTCCAAGTAAAAACCATGAGTAACCTGCATTATGTACATGGCTTGGGAGGCAGAGAGGGTACAGGGGTTTACGAAAATGTGGGCTATGGTAACACTCAGGTTACTGCAAATGCAAATCTCTGCCTGTGCCTTACAGCAACATTTCCACGCATTTAACTTATAATTCATTTACTCAGCAGACCTATGTTGATTCTTCATTTTTTTCAAATATTTATTTATTTGATATATAGAGAGAGACAGAGAGAGAGAGAGAGACAGAGACAGAGAGAGAGGCAGAGAGAGAGGGAGACAGAAGATCCCAAGCAGGCTTTGCACTGTCAGCACAGAGCTCGATGTGGGACTTGAACTCGAGAATTGCAAGAGCATGACCTGAGCTGAAGTCAGAAGCTTAACCGACTGAGCCACCCAGTACCCCCAACTCTTCATTTTCAAACTACATTGTTGGGTTCTCCATACACAGAGATGAATAAGAAGCAAGTCCTACCCACTGGGGACAGTCTAGGGAGGGAAAAAGATATGTGAACAAAATGGAGGTTTCTATCCTAAGTATTTTTAAACTCTATGACTATATTATTAAATTATTAATATCCAGTTAATAATAGATTAAGGAGCATTTTAACAAAATGATTGCTAATCCTTACTGTAAATAAGCTTTCTCAAGAAGTGCAAGATGAAATATATTAATGTAAGTACCCTTAAATAAGCTGAAAATACGAGCTTATGTAGAGAGCAATACAAATTAAGTTAGCATTCATAAGGTACCATTTTTATCAAATTGCCCAATATGCCAAATTCGATACCAAATATCAAAAAGTGTTAGATATGTGGATGACAAGAAGCTTCTCATTTTTGTGACCCAGTCATATCTAGTTGGAAAGGATTGATACTGAACTACAACATCAGGTTCATCTGCAAAGCTTTCAAGCTCTGTGTTGGTTTACTTGTAAGGAAAAATATTTGGTGAAGGCGAGGTCAGCCTGCTGAGAGGAGCCACAAGGGGTAGCAGTGGCAGACCGGGTAATAACGAATTGGTTACTACGGAAATGAAATTGTTACTGTTTCGTTTTTGTCACTTTTTACAATTGATTCATGTGCTGCATCTGGCATTTTAATCTTAGCATTTGAGAGCCATTCCATCTTCCTTTAAGACATGAGAATTAGTCAAAGACAGGTAAAAAGGACAAGGATTGAGCACAGCATCATTAAGAAGAGTCTGATTAGAGAAGTTTCTTCCCGAACCTTAGGAATTGTTATTTGACAGTGATCTGCATGGTATGTGAAAGCGTTTTTTAAGCTAGGAAAGGAAGAGAATCTAAAATAGTGCTATTTTAAAATCTTAACTTATGAACATAATCACCTGTGCTCACACATTCCACTAGAAGGTATAATTAAACATAAGGTAACATTTCACTAATAATACTACCAAAGTCAAAGACGCACTTCTTAATTATAAATAATTCATCATCATTTTGTAATTGAAATAATTTATGGGAATTATTTGTTTGAATTTCTTTTTTTTAATTTTTTAAAAAAAAATTTTTTTTCTTAATGGTTTTATTTATTTTTGAGACAGAGAGAGACAGAGCATGAGCAGGGAAGGGGCAGAGAGAGAGGGAGACACAGAATTGGAAGCAGGCTCCAGGCTCTGAGACATCAGCACAGAGCCCGATATGGGGCTCGAACTCACAGACTGTGAGATCATGACCTGAGGCGAAGTCGGACGCTCAACCAACTGAGCCACCCAGGCGCCCCTGAATTTCTCTTTATACATTACTGTCTTATTTTCTTACCATGAGCATGAAAACATTTCCAAATAGTTTTTTGTTTCAGCCTGGGTCTATTGAGGGTTTCTTACTACTAATCTTTTGTAGAAGTTGTGAAACTAAAAAAAAAAAAAAAAAAAAAAAAAAAAAAAAAAAAATTAAAAATAAATAAATAAAAGAATCATTTTCAGAACTTAGAAAATTGACTACTTTCCTGAATGAGGTTAAGTGCTACATTTCAACCTTGGGCAAAGTAAGTGAACCTGAAGAGTTCTACTGTTCAAATGAAATACCATAATTGGGTATTAAATAATGAAAAGGAAATTCTTTCAGAGCTTTTCACAGAGAGATAATCCAGGCTGAGCATCTGTCCCCAGCGATAGTGAGAACCATGTGATGGCCTGACATCCTACTATGAAGACACATAGTTCCAAAGGAAGATGGTACGGGTCACCAGCAGGCTATGTTAAGTAAACAATAAAAAATTTAAAACGAACAGCCACAAAGACTTAGAAACACTCATGAGTGGAAATGGATAAGTTATTTTGAAGTCAGTCCCTACATCAACCATTTCTGTCAGGGGATAGCTTCTCATGCCACACTGAAGCCCAAAACTTCCATCTCCCAAAAAATGAAGGAAGAGGCTGAACTGAAAACTGTCTATCAACACGCTTTAATGTAGATAATTACCCAAATTCTCTGACGCAGTAACAGGAGATTAGAATACCTGGTCTCTGAAGCACCTCTGAACTCTATATGAATCAGGGCTCCTGGGTGGCTTAGTCTGTGAAGCACCCAACTCTTGGTTTCAGCTCGGGTCATGATGTCACAGTTCATGAGTTCGAACCCCATGTTGGGCTCCATGCTGATAGTGCAGAGCCTGCTTGGGATTCTCTCTCTCTTTCTCTCTCTCTGCCCCTCCTTGCTTGTTCTCTCTCTCTCTCTCTCTCTCTCTCTCTCTCTCACACACACACACACACACAATAAATAAATAAATTTTAAAAAATAAAAATAAAAAAATAAAAGTATATGAATCATTGTGGTACACCATGCCATCATGTGGATTTCACAAAAAATGTTCTAGCTCCATCATATATACTGCCTTTTCTTCCATGTAAAAAGGAAGGCAAACAGTCTTTCTCTTACACCCATCCTTTCTGAACACATTTAGTGGTTCTTTAAGGTAGATCTGCACTATCATTTTGGGTAACATGTGGGATGGATAAAAATGAATATTCTGTAGTGTATTTTAGGATCTACAGCAATTTATATCCTAGAAATTAGAAAACCTAATGGTGACAAATATATATAAATGGACCCAAAGTACCAAGGATTAAAAAAAAAAAAAAGCAATGGTTTGGATTTGCACAGTTTATTTCCTTTCTAATTTCAGGACCAGAGCTACAAATGAGTGTTTTCTCCCATGTTTCAGGGCATGTACCAATCTTCCTCTACTTGGTGCCTCTTCACAAGTACTCAGGGCTTCTCTTTACCATATTTTGACTATAATATTGGACTTCCCCAAATCTCACCCTACCTTTTCTTAGGTGCCAAGAAGATAATCAAGTAAACTGGGTTATTCCCAATGGGTCTGTATCAGGGCAACGGCTATAAGTGTGTGTTTCAAAAATAAATTTTTACTTATAAACTGAAAACTTCAGCTGAGAGACAAGGAAAGGTATTTTGAAGATTTCCAAATAAGTATAACTGTGTCTAAACTAAATCTTTGCAAATGATAAGTTAAGGTTTTGACATCCTTAGCTCAGTGAATATTTTAATTAATTCATTTAATAAACATCTATAGAGTGCCTATGCTATGCTGAACAACAGCCTAGTGCTGGCGACACTGCCTTGAACAAAACAGGCAAAAATCTTGGCTTTTATGGAGCTCAAAATCTAGTAAAGGTAATAGACAATAAATAAGATATATAAGAATAATCTACATATAATATACTACACAGAAACTACACATAAGTTGGACAGGAATTAGGAGAAAAATTGGGACACTTAAAACATTTAGAGATAATGTTTAAAATTAAAGGGAACAGGAGTGCCTGGCGGCTCAGTCAGTTAAGTGGCTGACTCTTCATGATCTCACGGTTCATGAGTTTGAGCCCTGCATCCAGGTCCGCACTAACAATGAGAAGCCTGTTTGGGATTCTCTCTCTCCCTCTCTCTCTACCCTTCCCCCGCTTGCATGTGTTCTCTCTCCCAAAATAAATAAACTTAAAAAAATAAATAATAAATAAAAATAAAAGGAATAAACCCATTTAATTCTATTTTCCCTTAGGTAACATTATTGAAAACAGAGCAAGAAGAATAAAATATTGGCAGTAAAACTTTAAATGTTTAGAAAATGTATTCCAACCTTTGGAGACATTGATTAATTAATTCTATAGATTTTCAGCACCTACTAGTACCTGCCAGAATCTATGTTTGGGCTGAACTATGGATACAAGGGTAAATAAGATTAAAAAAAAATCTCAACGCTCAAAGGAAACTCATACTATTTATACGTTTAAAAGCCATTAATAAATCTCATTATAGTGTTAATTTCAGCGACTAGAGATATTTTCTGTCTTAATAAACAAATGGTTTTAAGATATGTTCCTTGGTGCTCCTCCCTAACTGCATTTTAATTGAGTGTGGACTGGTTGTAGTGACTCACTTCTAATGAACAGAATAAGGTGGATGGGAAGGTGTAGATCTTTACAGAGTGGGTTGTAAAAGGCAGTGTGGTTCCCTGCTTGCCCTCGTGCTCTCTGTGAGATCACTTGCTCTGTGGAAACCAGTTGTCATGTTAGGATACTCAAGTCATGATAAGCGAGTACACAAAACAAAGGAAGGCAATTTCATAATAGGTTTTGAGATGGTTCAGATATTTATCAAATTTTATGCTTAATAAACATTTATTACTACAGTAGGAAAATAAACAACATTCTGGTTTGCTAAATATTTTAAGAAGATGATAAAGAAAACTTATTTCCACCAAGTGCAAATTACACTACGGTCTATTTGCTTAGCAAGGCAGAAATTACTAATTATTCTTTCTAAATTGCAAGGACATGCACTCTTAAAAAAAAGAAAAAACAAGTATGAAATATTTAATCTCTCAACAAGATAGATTAATAGTGCTGAAAAAGTTCTAGCTATCTATTGTGAGTGTCGGGAAGCACTATAATATTTTTATTCTTATCAAAGAAGAGATACAAAGATGGAAACCATTATCCAAGTAAAATAAACCCAAACTAGAAAATTTAAAAATATCCATCATACAACTTCTTAAATTTAAGTACAGGAAAAAGGACTGAAACTTAAAACTGATTATTTTAATGAAGGCCAAGAGAAGGAGAGGGACGCACAGCAAGCCAGGAGTGAGGAGGCTGAAATTAAAGGCAGAAAAAAAGACTTTCCTTGGAAATGGTGATTTTGGTTTAAATTTGGATGAATAAAAATAATAGAAGTATATTATAACTATAAATAAATAAAGGCCTCAAGTGTCTGTTAAATCTAAAAAAATCTAACTCTGCAGAAAATAGGAACCACAGAGCATATTTTGCATATTTTCTATTTATTTCTTTAAGAATAAGTGTACATCTCATTATTTACAAACCTATTCAAACTTTCCAAAGCCCTTGGAATTTGAAAGCCTGCACACATATCAAAATATCTGCTGAAGGAATATCAAACAAGACTTAATAAAAAAACCAAAATGGAAAATATTTCGTAGCTTCCACTTACTGGCTTTGCTGTAACGGTCTGTCATAGATGCATTATTAAAGAAAAAAAATAGTTTCCACGCTAACGTACTTTAATTAATCCGCAAAAGTGTAAATTAAATTCCTATGATGGAGTGAAAATCCTTTCATTTCACATTTCCATCATGAGTTCTACTTTTCTAATTAACGTTTCCAAAATACTCTTATATGAAGTAAGTTCTAAAGTATTTATCTGTCTTTTTTTTTTTTTTTTTGCCAAGATCCCTCAGATATGCAGATAGTGAGGGATAAACGACTATTCATGTTTCCACTATATTACTTTTAAGCTACGGATGCAATGCCAAGTTGTGTTTTTTAGGTGATAGCTTTGTCTTATTATTCTCCATATATTTAAATATCGTATGTGTCTGAGTGAGGACATGGAGACTAAAGAATGGAAACCCAAAATGAATGGCTCATTTTATCCTTTGGAGCATCATTTCACTGCAGCCTATTCCTTGTGCTGAGCCCCATGATACACATATAAATTCACCTTTCAATCATTTGTGTGGGTTAATGACACTGAGTAATAGCACATTAGCAAAGTGCCATTCCAGACACCAGCCAGGCATGCCAAACAGATAATCTGACAATCGTTTCAGATTCATTTTCCACGAACAGAAACACTGTTCAGGCTTATTAACTAGCAAATCTGCATAAGGCAGTGCGTAGAGCACAGAGCCTCCATTAAAAGTAGCAATCTATCTCATTAATGTAATTTACAAGGGATATTTGGCCCATTCTATTGTTGTAAAATTTAAAAAAAAAATACGTTCCTGTTCAACAAAGCTGTCGTTTATCTGTAGCAAATTCTGATCATGTCCTTTACGCTTTACTGAAATAAAAAGATCATAAATTGTTTAATAAGAAAACCGTTACTCAAATATCATATATTTTGCTGCCATCAGAACAGAGCATTTGGAATTTAACTTCTAATATGTTCCTCGAAATATAAACTGATGATAGGCTCACCTGATGGTAATTAGTTCCAAATCTTCTATTTTTTGTGTTTCGACTTTCTATTCACCTTAAAACTTCATTTGCCTTAAAACTTCCCCTTGGAACAAGCGATCAGAGACCTGCTGTACTGCAAATATCTGCAACCTGATTTTAATAAAGATACACTTGCCTAAGATTTCTGCCTTATCTCCATCTGTGGTAACCGGGGATTCTGTTTTACTTTTACATCTGTGAATGGGAAGTTCATCTGTGAATACTGAAGTCTTCATTATACAGCTGAGCACTATATTTCCTTTTGGACTCTTGAGGGCTTGTTTCTTCTTTATGCTTTATGAACAATGTGTTGTATCCTTCTCTCTTTTTACTGAGAAATTTCCCTGCATTTATCTTCAGATTTTGCGATAAGAGCAAATTCCATTTAGAATTCATCTGTCTTTAACAAAGGTTTAATTTTCTTTCATGTTTTCCTGATACAGGTGTAACTTTACATTAAATTGAGGTGACCCATTGTTAAGTATTCATTTTCAAAAAAGCTATCAAAAGATGAAGTCTTATCAAGATGGTCACATACACGCAGATTTTCAAAGGCAGTGACCTATGCCGAAATTACTCAAGAAATATTAAGTCTCTGCTCCTCTATAGCATATTCCACGTCTAATATCATTTGTATTGAAAACTTTCACGGGGGGAAGACAGTAGCCATGACAGACTTAATTATGAGAGAGTAAGGTCAGCATGGAGTTTCAGATTGGCAGAATTCTGGAAGGGAAATGTTTGTTAGGATAATAGTTCCCACCTGACAATCTGTTTCTTTTCAAGGTCCAACTCCTTTACATAGATCACAGGGTTTTTCAACCCTGGTAGGCTACAATCACACAACACACTTTTCCTCAGCCTTCAATTTTCTCTGTGTTGAAGACAGTGATATTTCATATAATCAAATTCCTTGCTTATATCACCTAAGTCGTCAATGATAAATTCTTCCTTCAATGTTTCTGGACTCGATGTTTTCCTTTCATTCAGAAACCATTAGTGTTATTATTTTTTCCCACTTTGTTTATATCGCACAAAAATGTGCTTGCATTCCGCAGAGTTGATTTGCCTTCTGTGACTGGCCCTCTGCCACAAAGTTGAGATGCAATCAAACAGGGCTTCACGCACACACACACACACGCTCACATGCGTGCACACACATGCACACACACACTTTGTTCATATAGTTAAGAAAAAAAAAGACATGGAACGACTGGAAAGAAACTGAAACCTTAAAGACCAGAAATGTACAAAAAAAAATACCTGGTATGTAAGCAAAAGTATAAAATAAAAATAACGTATAATAAAAAATCCCGGGGAAATACATGGATTATAACATAGAGCTCAATAAATTTCACAAATTGACCCCATCTGCCTATCCAGCACCAGATTAAGAAAGGGAAGCTTACGGGAATCACAGCAGCTCCCTTGTGCTGTTTTCTAAGCACCACATATCAGCCCCAAGGGTCGCTACTATTCTGACTTCTTCCACCACAGATTAGCTCTTCCTGGTTTGTAACATTTTATGTTTGTTTTACAATGCCTTGATATTTAATGCATGTTGGTACACCTATATCACCAAACACATTTCTGATGAAGGAGTTTCCACCTTTTTGTCTTTCCCACAGCCTGCTTTGCACTTTAACACACAGCTCCATCTGGGAGTCATCTTGGGTTTCTACCTCCTGCCCTGTATACTTGCAGCTTAGGGGAAATGTCTCTGCTTTCCTGAAGATGAAGGCGTAATCTAATTTTAAATTAAGAAGTGTCTTTATATTCTCCTCTGGAAACGGACTTAAAGATGAGAAACTCTAGGGACCCCTTGAAGGATCCACAATCACAGGCAACATGTGAGAACATAGACTCTGAATCAGAGACGCACTTGGGGTCTTGCTTTAGTGATTCTCCCATCTGCACTCCAATCTCCCAATCTATAAAGAGGAAGTGATACTGACACCCAGTTTGAAGGGCTGCTCAGAGAACTAAGTGATGGCATATAGGAAATACATAAGGGGCGTTGATGAACCTCCTTTACTTGCTAGGTCCTTTCTTTTTACTTCCGTGACATTCAGAATACTAAAAAAACAAACAAACAAAAAAACAAGAAAACATACAGCATGTCTTGCTCCTAGGTAACCTGCATGGTCAGTATTAATTTTTTATGTGACTAAGTTATCTTTTTGTTTTAATTTTTTCTACATCCCATTTGTTTTGTTTGCCTTTTCATTTTCAGTGATATCAAAATATTTCAAAAAATATGGCTTTTTGCCATAAATAAAAGCTTTTTGCATGATCAAGGCAACTAAGTTTACTGTCCTTTAAACTCACAAAAGAATTTTAAAAATCAGTTCTCCCACACTAAAACAAACCCATCCGGAGACCTGAGAACTTATGGTTAGCCATCGTGTGTCAGCTTTTCCTGTCTTTTAGCAAAACAAGTTTTTACAAAATTTATCTTTCTTTCTTAACCCTGAAACAAAATTATTACCAGCTTCTTCATTCTCTGTTTGGCAGCAAGCTCTCTAAGGATAACAAGAAAGTCCCCAGTACATTCCTCAGAGGAATAAAAAGTGCTTTTAAACATTCACATAATTATACCAGCTACATATCGTTTCCCTGCATTACGACGCACTATCAAGTACTGGCCAACTTTCCTAGTCAGGTAAGCAAATACGTCTGAATGAAGAACATGTAAGGCACTGTAATAACTTTAATATTCAGTAACTTGAGTCAGTGTGTCCAACTATTTACTTCAAATATATCATTCCATCTAACTCCATTTCTTGGCCTTGCCCTTTAAACACATCTTTTCTAGAATTAGAGACCTTCCCTCTAGGCTCATGGCAGATTGCTCCAGTAATGAGCCCTATTTTCAGCTGTTAGTCATGCTCTCTTTCTTCAGATCTCTGATACATGGATTAGCTCCTCAGTAAATATTTCTGTTTGAAAGCTGCTGGTCTCCACTCTTTGTAAAGTCTTAAAAGGCCTGGCATCTACCAACCCCACAGGGTACTTTGCAGTTGTAAAAAGGAATGTCACAGGTTGGAGATGACAGACAGTGAGCTATTTTCTTTTCCCCTGAAGATGATGGTAGAGGGCAACGACACATTACACAAATTACATTAAATCTAACATAACCAAGTGAAATATAACTTTTTAGACCTGGGGTGTCCGTTAATTTTGTCAGAGAATATTTCCTTCATCTCCATTGCCTTTTCTAAATTAAAAAACAAATTCATACATTGATATAGTTTCTAAAATGCTACAATTTCTTCATATGCTGTTAGGAATTGTATATCTCACGTTAACCAAAATTAAAAAAAATCATATGAAATCAAAATTGCACAAGCTGAAAGGAGCTAATATAAAGAGAAGGACCAAGTTCTAGGACAAGGACATTTCTCGTGGGAACTTGGGCAACTTTCTCACATCCTTGTTCATAAAATAAGAACAGTAAGATGTAAACTTCAATTTGTCATGAAGATTCAGCAATGGCTTATTTATCCTTTGCTTTAATTATATAAATATTATTTGTTACTAAATTTGGAGCTTAAAACTCTCATACATGTGCCATTCTTGATTTTAAATATTCTATCCCAATATCTTTCTATGTACACTCTTTCTTGCCATATGTCTCCATTTTTGGTTAAAAAACTAAGATCACTGTTCCTGTGTGGGCTTATATGACATGGAATTTTAGACCACTGGAAAGATCCTTTAGTGTGTTATTAAAGATGATGCCACAAGCAAGAGATATGTTTTGTATATTTACATATGGGAAAGACAGGCAGTTACCCTTAAAATGAATGACTGCAAAGCCCTATAATCAAGGCATAAGACAAAGAAATTAATGTTTTGCAGAGATACTCCTCAGGCTTGTTTTCCTAATGCAACTCCATAAGGTCGGAGAAAATTCCTTTAAACAAACTGTCTTCTGCTTCCTAAAGTTGTCACGCAAGACTAGAGTTTTAATTAACTTTCAACAAGCCCAATCTGAACTCAGAGGTGATACATTTAGAGGACCCCTGAGTTGTCTAACCATCGCAGCCTAGGGAGTGTTTAGGAAACAGTCAACCACTGACAGACTTTGTGAAACAATGGTAGAGGTAAGAAACTTAGAAGTTACCCCAGAGGAGCAGCTAAGAGACCCAGAAATTGGCATTTACTTGACAAAGGGCAGACACTACAATCTAAGGCGGTAGATGGGGCCTCTGGACAATATCGGGCAGCACAGGACACTTCCTATGCAAAAGGCAGCTCAACGGTGATTTATGGAATCAGGGGTTTTCAATCCTGGCTGCCTGTTAGAATCACCTGGGGGGCTTTCACCAAACACAGATGCCAGGCTCACCCCAGTGAATCCGGATTCAATCATTCTGGCTGGCAGACCTAGGATGAGTATGTTTGAAAGCTCTCCTAGCTGATACTAATGTCTTGTCAGGATTGAGATCTCATAGTGTAAACCACAGCAAAGGTTAGAAACTGTGTTATCATTTGTGCGAACAGTTTCTTCCCCTCAGTTACCTAAATGTGTATTTAAAACAATATAGAGGTTCAGAACATAACTACAATACCCAGTGGAAGGTCTGAAATGCTAAACGAACTATCTTTCACAGACATAAAAGTCCTCATATTCATATAGGTTAACTTAGTTTATAAGGGACCCAAGAATGTAAATGAATTTTTCATCTAGAAGCTCCCCCCCCCCACTCCAAAAAAGTAATTTACTTTAATGGGTATGAAGGTTAATTTTATGTGTCAACTGGATTGGGCCAAGGAGTGCCATTATTTGGTTAAATATTATGCTGGATTTGTTTTCAAGGGTGTTTCTGGTTGAGATTAACATCTGAATGTTAAACTGGTTAGCCTTCCCCGATGTCAGAGGGCCTCACCCACTCTTGTGAAGCCCTGAATAGAACAAAAAGGCTGAATAAGGGAGAATTCACCCATTCTGCCCATCTTGGAGCTGGGACATCAGGCTATTCAGACTTGGACTGGAACTTGTATCACTGACTTTCTCGCTTTTCAAACCTTCAGATTCAGACTGGAATATTACTATCAGCTCTTCTGGGTGTCCAGCTTACTGACTGCAGATCTGCGGACTTCTCAGCCTTTATAATCACATGAGCCAATTCTTTATAATAAATCTCTTTTTATATATATTGGTTCTGTTTCCCCGGAGAACTCTGACATACAGTGGGGCTTCAGTTGATTATTTTTGAAATAGTTATTACTGTAGGAAACACTTGCCTAAAAACACTGGTTTCCATATGCTCAGAAATGAACGATAAACGTTATCATTTGCATGCACATACGATGGAAGCTCGCTGGGAATTTTCTCAAAGACCACCCCCTGTCATTTTTCTGCCATTGCACACATACTGCTTGATGTGCCTCAGATGAAAAAGAGGGGCGAGGGGGATGTTAAGATGACCACAATGGAACTCACTGAACAGCAGCAGGGAGTTCTAGCAGTTCCCACAAACGAGCCCATCGCTGCCGTATTTTCAAGACCTCCTGCTAATAGTAGATTCCTGGGTTTTGGTTCTGGTATATTAGACTGTCCACTGGCAAAGAACTCAAGTTCCATTCAGGCATAATAAATCATCAGTCTCACACGAGCAAATAATTCACCCAGACTCTGTTCTGTCTTCCCTTCTTTGACAGTTCATCTCCTGTCAAGTGAACTAGAAAGGATATTAATATTCTTCTTTTTGCAACTATTAACGTCAGATCACCACTTTTCCCATTATGTTATTAACTTTTTCTCTTTATTTTATAAATACCCACTCTTTAACTCTACCAATATAAACGTGCCTATTGTAGGTGTATTTTTCTTTGCTTGTCGTGTTGGTAAGGCAACTGCCCACTAGAAATCTTAAACATAATTATAATTTTAAGTTGCTAGAATCTGACTTTAGTATAAAAAATAAGCTTTTCTCAATTCAAATATCAGATATGGTCCTATTCTAAGAATGATTAAAATGAAAGGAAGAAACAGACCCATGTATGGTACTATATTCTATTTTTTAGTTCAATGTGACTCAGAAGTCACCCTGACCATCAACCTAAACCAGGCCTCTGCTGACCTGCAGGTTCCTTCTCCTTGACACGATCTCTGAATAAAGCAACTATAAACCAGGGTTGGCTGAAATCTCTCATTTTAACTATTTCCAACCTGGACCTCATTAAACATGGGGCAAGTCCTTGTCTGACTAATTTTAGCAAAACCTCAGAAACAAGGTAAAAAAGAAAGGAAAATAAAAAGAGAACATGGTTCTTGAAGAATAATACATGACGAACACGTTAACTATAGAGAGGAATGAGAATCAATACAGTTCTTAGGAGTGAAGTTCATTCCTTCATTCATGTTCTAACATGTCAGGCGCCATTTCAGGCATTGGGGTTAAAATGATAGAGTAAACAGTACTTGCCATTTTGTAGTTTACATTTTAGTATGAAGAGACAATAAATTGACAAAATCAACAGTATATTTACCAGTATATTAAAGAATGGTAGGGGCGTCTGGGTGGCTCATTCAGTTAAGTATCTGACTTTGGCTTGGGTCATGATCTCGCGGTTCATGAGTTCGAGCCCCGCATTCGGCTCTGTGCTAACAGCTAGGAGCCTGGAGACAGCTTTGGATTCTTTGAGTCCCTCTCTCTGTCCCTCCCCTGCTCACACTCACTCTCTCTCTCTCTCTCTCTCTCTCTCAAAAACAAATAAAACATTAAATTTTTTTTTTTTTTAAATAATGGTTAAGTGCTATGGAGAATAATAAAACAGGGTGATGAAGAGGGGTCTCTCTGGTAAAGAGGCATACAGGAGGGTATATACACAGGCAGGTATATGTTTGGGTTTGTGATTCATAGTAAGGATATTGGTTTTTCCTCTGAATGAAATAGGGAACCATTCATTGATTTCCAGAAGAGAAGGAACATGATCAGAGACATCACAACGATCATTTCTGCTGCTCTGTTGAGACTGTCTTGTAGCAAGGAGGGGTGTGAATCTTCTAAACTTGTGTGAAAGATACCATGAGTGCGCAGCAGTTTCTGCTTCCCCTTCTTCTGCCTGGACTTACAAAGGGGTACATTTCCCAGCCCCTCTGCAGTCAGGTGGGGCCACAGGCCTGGTGTTGGATGAAGAAACGTGAGCAGTATTGACACATGTGTCACTGCCATGCTGAGGCTTCAGGATTCTCCAGTCTCTCTCTTCCTCTACTTTTCAGCTAGCAACATTGTGAATGGCACAGCAGCTGGCAGCCTGGATCTGAGTGACTACAAGAAGCTCTCCCCAGACCCTTTAATCTCGCCAGCATAAAGTAGACATGTGTGAACAAGATATGTCAAGTTTTTTGGTATTAAGCCCCTGAGGTTTGAAGAACTGAGAGCTACCACTCAAAAGCCTACTCTGTTCTGATGAAATCAGCTACTTAGGAGGCTATTATAGTAACTCAGTCCAGGGATGACAGTAGCTTGGACTAAGGTGAAAGGACAGGAGGTGAGATTTTGGATAAAATTTGACGGT
Organism: Panthera leo; assembly: GCF_018350215.1. Lineage (NCBI taxonomy): Eukaryota > Metazoa > Chordata > Mammalia > Carnivora > Felidae > Panthera > Panthera leo. Next base: position 125,363,328 of record NC_056682.1, on the reverse strand, counting down.
AAAAACCAAACCATTTGACAAATTCCTGTTATCTTTATAACAAATTACTTTTAAACCTCAAAACACTTTCCAAATTTTTGTCCTTGGTTATAAATTGTTTAACAAATGACAAATATAACCACTTAAGCATATATAATCTCTTTGGGCTGATATGACATGTAACATAACGACTTTAAAATGGTCTCAAAACAAATGCAATGTGAAGATATGACATTTATATTCTGCCTTGCTGTCTTTAGTATGATCCTATATTTTGAGAAAATATGTAAATTTCTGTAACGGAACATGGTATTTTATTAATTACATGTTTTGCCAACAATTTCCAATAAAAAGACATATGATTTTAAAAAAAGCTCATGCACTATGAACTGCATTGGAAATTCCTAGGAATTATACTAAGATGGAATATGACAATGTCTATTACAGTGACACTAAATGAGGTAGGCTTAAAATTGTATCTCAAGTTAAAGATATGCATAGGGGCACCTGGGTGGCTTAGCAGGTTGAGTGTCTGACTCTCGGTTTTGCCTCAGGTCATAATCTCACAGTTCTTGAGTAAGCCCTGCATTGGGCTCTACGCTGACAATGAGGAGCCTGCTTGGGAGTCTCTCTTTCCAACTCTCTCTCTGACCCTCCCCCACTTGTGCTCTTTCTCTCTCAAAGTAAATAAATAAACATTTAAAAAAATAATTATATGCATAAAATTAAATACCATAAACTATTTATTCACAAACATGTAGTAAGAAAACAAAGATGTATGAGAACCTGTCTAGGCACTTGTGTCATGATAAATTAAAATGATTACTGATTTTTCTAAGATCAATGCCTATTGCCCCAAGTAATCCATTCTGTAGTGTTTTTTTTTTTTTTTAAATTTTTTTTCAATATTTTTTATTTATTTTTGGGACAGAGAGAGACAGAGCATGAACGGGGGAGGGGCAGAGAGAGAGGGAGACACAGAATCGGAAACAGGCTCCAGGCTCCGAGCCATCAGCCCAGAGCCTGACGCGGGGCTCGAACTCACGGACCGCGAGATCGTGACCTGGCTGAAGTCGGACGCTTAACCGACTGCGCCACCCAGGCGCCCCGATTCTGTAGTGTTTTTAAAAATACCATGTATAAGGACCCTCATATGGCCCCAAGAAAAATTAACAGAGTCATATTATATAATATAGACTCCCTCCTCACAAATTAGTAAAATACTTCATATTTGCTTTGTGTGTTTCACAACACAGTACTTGAAAACTGAATGATTATCATATTGATGACTGTAATGTGGTCCTAAATGAATACTGGTCAGATATATAATAAATCTTGATTTTTAGTTATTCTTACAGGGGAAAGGAAAAGAAGATATCATTTTGATCAAAACTGGTCATTTTCTCTTACAATTTTTTGTGACATTAAATCTCAGCTATGATTTTGAAAGGGTCCAGGTTATCAGGTAGGGTTCTGTAAACTGTATTTCTGCTGCATCCAGATGGTCACTTTTATGAGTAATACTAGTAACAGAATAATCACAGGTTCAATGATTCATTTAATCATACCATCCTCCAATATCTTTTCCATTAAGAATATTGTGATAGTTCAGAGAATGTTAGATAACATCATTTTATAAATTTATTTTAAAATGAATTAAAGCATCTTTCTGATAAACATCAGGTTATTTAAGGGGCAACTTTTGCTGAAAATTTTTACTGATTTAATCAACTTTGATTTAAAAAAAAAAAAAAAAAATCAGGCTTACCTTTCCAGTTTCTGACTTGTTCAAGTTCAATATGTCAAATATGCATAAAAAATAAAATGTGTAATTTCAGAATTTATAGCCATTACAGAAGTTTTTATAACTTTAACTTTAATGTACAAAATGTTCCTGAAAATACTGCATACTCACCACTGACAATATCCCCTTTGTCTAAGTTTTAGACTATACGTAAATATCATTTTCTAGGCTATCATTTCCTAACCTATAAAATACAAACATTCATCATCCACAGTCCGTTTCTTTCCCCTCTAACATTCTTTGACTCCAAATCATTGTCACGTCAACACTCTTTGACATGCCTTCTTCACATTCCTACTGCCACTGCCTCCACTCAGGCTCTCATCATCCTACACCTGAATAACGCAGTGGCTCCCAAGTATACGGTGTTCTTAGCTCCAGTCTAGATTCATCCCCACCAGCTTCCACGTTGCTATCAGAGTTATCATTCTCAAATGCAAATCTGATGATATGAGTTACTCCTTGGCTTAAAAAGAGTTTAAATATTGCTTCTTCCAGATCTTGGAAGAATCCAGATGGTCCTGGATCCCACCACCTGATTTGGATGCTCCTCCACCATGACCTTGGCCCCAAAGCATTTCTTTTTTATAGAACTTATTGCAGCATACTATGATGATTGATTTATTGCCCTATTTCCCATTAGGCTCCTTAAAAGTAAGTAAAACTTTTGATTTGGGATCCTTTGTGTTTAGTACATTGCTTTATTCTTAATGGTGAACAGTATGTGCTTGCTGAATAAACAAAGGAGTGAATGAATAGGCATCTCTAATATCTGAATGCAAGGTTTTATTAAAGGACTGAGGTAGCATATTCTCTAAGACTCTATAAATATTTATTCCCATTTGAAAATATGCCCATAAATCTCTAGCACATATTTTGCCACTAGAGATACAAAAGGGAAATGGTATATAAACACTAAACTTTGTAGTACACTTTTTAATATTCACACATAAAATCACTCAAAGTAAAACGTTGCCATTTGCCTAATTCATTCTATTTAGACAAAGAAACCAGACTGGTTAGATTTATGATACGGTTAAACGTGCTATGTATTGATTTACACTATTACAAATACTTATTACGTTCCACCAAAGTTTTTGGTTTTAAGAAAGAAACTACAAATGTTAAGTGATATATTAGAGAACTCCCGCCTACCACATCTTAGTTATTTTAAATGGAATCTAAATTTGGGGTCCAAATTAAGAGAATATATATAAGTTCCACACAGCATAATTTAGAACAGGAAGTTTCCCTGGTAACCACATATAAGTTGGCAAGCAGCAAAAGAAACTATAGCCTTAGGTTCCTTGTTAAAAAAAAAAAAAAAAAAAAAAAAAAAGGAAGTATACTTTATGACCCTGAATTCGTTATTGGTTAACTCCTTCCTCCTGGGCTGTGGTATAATTTTAGGTTTGTCTTTTTCATTTAAGTCAACTGCTTACAAGTAGGTTGAAGACAATTTCAGTAAATCCCATCCCATTTTCTTCAAAACTTTTCGGATGTTTTATATTAGGACTAACCGTGGTGATAACCTTTCTTTTTCCTTTGGTTAATACACTGGTCCAATCAATAAAGCAATCTTTAGCCTCCTTCAGTCAAACTACACTGAGCCCAATTGACTTTTCTACTCTCTATTCTAGAAATGCTCTGGAAATAACCATTAAGTCAATGGCAGGAATACTGATGCTAAATTTACTTCTTAAATGTATTTCTGTAAACATAAATAGAGAAGTCTGAAAACAATGTTGTGTTGAATGCAATATACTACCACTATTATTCATAACATTATTATTTATAATAACAATTAAACAGGAAAAATATTCTAAAGAGAATTTTGCATTAGTTTACTTGATATAAATATAAGAAAAGAAACAGACAGATGGATTACATTTTATATGCTCCCTAACGACACTAATCTAGGTCTTCCTACCATGTTTTAGCAGATTTTTAAAGAAATTTTTCTTAAGATCAAACAGTGCACTACATTCATAGCGTCTGAAGGTTAGTTCTTTGTTAAGAGGCACTCCTAACATGCTTTTAAGTACTTTAATGTCAGTTCTTTGGTATCTGTGATTCATAGCAACCAATACTCTAATTATTATATATGATTTAGGGAGAAAAATGCATGTACAGGCAAATTCTACCATTTACAACAGGAACTCATAACACAAATTAATGGTAGCACATGCCCCTTAGTGGTTAATATAACATTTACAAAAGCTTTTTGTTAACTGTAGCAATACTCTGAAACTCCGGGGCCATCTGGAAATAATTCTATTCACAGTCTCAGGAGAAGGCAAGAGTTGTTAGCACGGAATATTTCAAATATTTAGATAACTTTAGATAACGATAACGTTAGAGAAAGTAGTAGCTCGTTGTCACATGGGTATGCCTGCTCTCCAGCTTTCCAAGGTATCCTCTGAAAGGGAAGGATCAGTTAGAGCAATGAGAATTTGACCAAACCATGCTGGTTGGCAGATGCTTATTTCTTCTCTGCAATGTTAAAAACTGACTTATGCACAAAGGGGATAAAGGTATAACAATGTAATAGAAAGGAAAGAAGTCAGGGAAAAAAGGAAGGGCGGGAGGGAGAGGAGAAATAATAAGACATAGACTTTTCAAGACCTAAGAAGTTATAATCGAGTGATATAATACAGATGCCTGTTAAGAAAGCATAGTCACTGGATTTCCGGTGACAGGACATTTCAAGTAGAAGAATCCAAAGCTCTAAGGTGGACAGTGCACTGGCATTCTGAAGGGACAGAATGAATGCAAGCAGAGCTCCATAGGAGATGGTGACGTACACGGTCAGAAAATGAGAAGTGCAGGGGCGTCTGGGCGGCTCAGTTGGTTGGGCAACTGACTTCGGCCCAGGTTGTGATCTCCCGCTTTGTGGGTTCACGCCCCACATCTGGCTCTGTGCTGACAGCTTGGAGCCTGCTTCAGATTCTGTGTCTCCCTCTCTCTCTGCCCCTCCCCTGCTCACACTCTCTCTGTCTCCCAAAAATAAATAAATATTAAAAAAAAAAAAAAAAGAAAGGAAAATGAGAAGTGGGGATAAGATGCACAGGGTGAAGAAAGGAGGAGGAAAATACGATTTCACATCAGTCAAAGAAATATTTTGAGAAGATAAAAAGGGTTCCTTGCTCCAATTCATATAGAGCAAGTTACTGATAATCCTTACAGAAGTAACTAAAAGGAAAAAGGCATTAAAAACATGACAATGCTAAATATTTTGAACTTTTCAAGACATTCCTGACAATAAACTTCCTAAAGTTCATACCAAAATAAGCATTCGACCACATTTTATTGCTTATCTGACTTGCTGATCCCACTGTGAACTTTTAATTAATTTATAAAAGGAGCCCCTACATTAATTTATTCTAATCATTATAAAATAATTAACATTTTGACTATGACTCAGATTCTGCATGTCTGTATCTATGAAATAAAACGTAACTAACACTTATATTGGATTCATCATCTGTGTTTTAGTGAGTGACCTTACTGCTTCAATAAAACCTTACTGAAATGTCAGCATAACCACAAATATAAAAGGAAAAGAAAATTACCATTCAGTAGTTATCTCTCCATAATCGTAATACTGAAAGAAAAAATTTCGTTTCTGAAAATATTTAACCTTTTGTCATATTGATTAAGAGAATATCTAAGAAATAATTCATTAAGTCTCTGAAGTTTTTAATTTGTTCTAAAGGGTAAATAACAAAACACTTTACAAGGTAAAATTTTCTGCAAATACAAAGTGCTTTAAATTGAACACCTACTGACTTAGTATATACTCAGGCATGTCTCATTTCACTGTAGTAGATCAGGCTTGTAATTTTTATATGTTTTCTGTTTTTCTCACTAGACGAAAGGGTCTTCATGGCAGGGACTATGTTTACCTTAATTCTCCAATGCTTAGCTCATGAAATAAAGTTGAAACCTAAGTAGAAACCCTGGTAAATGAACAAATGAAATGGCAGGTAGTAGCACAAAAGTGAGATAAAAGGAATACACAAATTCCCTCCTTTCTAAGTTTCTAATATTGGCAAATAAAACATTTTCAAGGACTGGTCCAAAAGTGTATGTATAGTATGTATGTATATGTGTATGTACATATGTATGTGGGGGGGGGGGTGTAGGTGGGGGGGGTGTAGGTGAGTGTATTAGTCATGTGTATGAAACATGGAAGGAAATGTAAACATGTTCATTATTTAACTGGAGACTGACAGAATAATCACAGGCACAAATGGCGATCTCTTCAGCCAGTACTGCATTGCCACTTCAAAGACAGAAAAGGGACAGGGTTCTGTAGAAGTGATTATATGCACTGACTAATAAAGAATGCAGGATTTAGGATAAGAAACTGAGTTAGGCAAAGCGGCCAATTATTTGTTATTTTAATGAACATTTTAAAGATCTACATATAGAAAGCTGCCTACCCGTAAATGGACAAGTCAGCAAAATAGTCGTTCTATTTCTGGGACAATTCATTCTGTTTACTGTAAAGCTATGATAGAGAAGACCACTGGCCAGGTACAAAGAATGTATACACAAACGCTGATTCATTCACTCATTGTGAACCCCTTTACCAAACTGTAGGGTTAGAAATGATAATCATTACTACATAAGATAGATCCCAAGATCAAATGAGGTTTTTTTTTTATTTGAAAGCTCCATAAATCATAAATATTGAAACTTGTTAATGTTGTGTTCCAAATAAGATGATTTTATTTCTGCATTTTGTTTTCTTCCGTTTTTTTTTACTAAAACATTCCTGAGACATTTACTGCTTTGTTCTACTCTCAAACAGAAATTGCCATTTGAATATCAATATGTGTCCAAACACTAAAATGGGATTGTCACTGGCACTGATTAGCAAACATCAAGATTAGCCAGAAAATTTTGGCTTATCTCAAAATGTACCTTTAAGATGAAGAAAATATACCAAAACCCTTAAAATTAGTATATTAATGTTCTAGTTACTATTTAGTGTGCAAAATTTTATAGGATTCTGTGGTTGTGTCTGTGTGTGTGAGGGGGAGTGTGTAATTGTGAGGAAGAGAAAGGATATGGATGACAGAAATAAATAATGTAACATGGGATAGATTTCCCATTTCAACAGACTGTTGAAATAAGAATGCATAGGGTTTTTTGGATGAATTATACTTTAATTTTATGCTTAGCCACACTATTTTAATAAAGTACTCTTTTCTTGCACTATCTGAATAGCCAAGATGATGATAGTTCAAGACTCTATGTTGGTTTCTATCATGTTTCTCCCATTTATTGCAATTAAAAAAAAAATCAAACTAACACTTTACACCACTTTGTTGTATAATTTAAAAAGCTGTTTCTACTTCCTGTTACGTTTAATGTGTAATCAATTTAGCAGAAACCATCCATGGTTACTGAGCTATCCTCTTCCAGCATTACAAACCTGAACTATCTGCCCTTTATTTTTATGATAATCTCTCTCAGGATATATATCAGATAGCTTAAAGGTTTTGCCTTTATGTCTCCTTGCACATTAAACACTTTTAACCCTGTTAAGATTAAACAATGTATTTTATTCCATGTAGAAAAAAAATCTAAAATTTGATCATTTATCTCTGTTTCACACACACACAAAATTTCAACTTCACCTTTAATGGAGATTAGGCTACTAGTGGAGTGGCTTGTGGTGAAGGCTACTATTGTTCTAACATAAATTCATTACCTGATGAGATAAACAGAGTAAATTCTTACAAATGCAATGTTCAGCTTAATAGGATGGACTTTTCAACTAATTGAGGTGAGATTTTTAGGTTTAACTCCTCATCTATGTATTAAAGCAGTTGTCTAAGGTCCCCTATTGGATAACATTTGGCTAGTGAGGCACACTTATTGGTAGTGTGCATTTCTTTTAAATTACATTGCTTTTAAATTAATAAACAACCCCGATTTTTAATCAGTTCAGACAACTCATGTCAATTAGAGAATAGCTCAAAAATCATTATTAAACTTTTATTTTATGTTTGGATATATGTCATAGAGAAATTATAGTGCATTTGACATATTGGGGGACAGCTCTAAATTAACCAACATGATTACAAAGTAATACAAGCTTAATCCCAAATCAGAATAAAGATAATAATTACAATATAAATTCAAGTAAATGTGAAACGATCATAGGCTGGAGTTGTTAGGGGTGAGATGTGTCCAGAACTAAAAGCTCAGACTATAACAGAGTTAAAAAGAAGGTGGAAGGAGTTCCACACCAAGAGTAAGGATATATCTTCAAAGGAGGAAATCACAAAACCTCTTTGGAAAACTGTGAATACACCAATCCAATTGTAATGCAATATTCATGGCTGGAAACATGGTAGAAAATATGTTAGAAACAGACTGAATTTCAAACTAAGGTGTTACCATGTACACTATTTTTAAAGAGGGTTTTCTCAAATCTTTATCCAGCAATGCATTTTTTTTAGTCAGTAAGTGGAAACAATAGATAGTGAACTTTATTAAACCTTAACAATTTTTTTTAATCTGGGGGAAAATCAATAGTAGTACAAGGTGAAAAATAAATACATTGCCTGTTTTTCAATAAATCTTTCTTTTAAATTTTTAAATTGTGCTTAGCTATTCATTTGTAACTATGTGCTATTGGACAAAAGTTGTCCAGTTTTTTTAGGCAACCAGTAACTGGGTCAAGAATTTTTAAAATGTTGACGTAAGTTTGCTCCACATTCCTGCTTATTTCAGAGAGCTTTGTAAATTATCAATTTGTTAACCCAAAGTTAAGATGGCTGGCTAATCAACACTATTCCAACCCAAAGGCCAATCTTAGTATTAATAAACAATCTCAAGGGAAATAATAGATAGTAAATCTCCATTACTATTCCCAGTTAATATTTTATTTCAATTACAATGTCATTTCTTTAGGTTTTAAAAATTGAATCTACCAAAAATGTCAAATATGTAGCACATTTTATAATTAAATTTTTTTTTTTAACATTTATTTATTTTTGAGACGGGGAGAGACAGAGCATGAGCAGGGGAGGGTCAGAGAGAGAGGGAGACACAGAATCCAAAACAGGCTCCAGGCTCTGAGCTGTCAGCCCAGAGCCCAATGCAGGGCTCGAACTCACAGACCGCGAGATCATGACCTGAGCCAAAGTTGGACGCCCAACCGACGGAGCCACCCAAGCACCCCAGCACATTTTATAATAAATAAAAACTAGGATATGAAAATTCAATACAGAGATATAAAACTGTAGGAGTCAGTTATTTCAACTCACTCTGCAGTTCTTAAAAATGTTCCCCAGATTAAAAAGGGCAAGAAAGAAAAATCAGTTATATGATCGGTGAGTAACAACAACAACAAAAAGATTGGCTGACTATATCGTTAAATCATTGGCTTAAGGAGTGGTGCTATTTGGTGAATGTACAAGCACAAATCAAATGATTTGAAACCATTTACATTTTAAAAACAGCAAAACATTTATAATTTAATGACAATGTCAAGGGGAGTCTGTATGTTAAGATATTCAACCAGTATAAGAAGAATCGCATCTCGTGACTGATTCAAAGATTTCAGAAACTGTAAAAACATTACTTACCGATGAGGTTTTTCAGCTGTTAAAAATTAAACCAAAGAAATCCCATAATTTGCTTAGGGCCTTAGAGATTTTTTTTTTTCAGATCTCATTGCCACCCTCCCTTAAGTATAGCTAACAGAATTCAATGCTTTTATCAAAGAAAGTATATGGAATGCCCCTCAAAGGGTACGTCTGTTTAGAACACCTTCCTACATTTAATGAAATTTCTCAAAACTGGAGATGTAAAATTTAGATACACAAAAGCAAATTCGGTGGAGGAAGGAGGGTGTCTTCTGTTTCTAAGAGGTAATGTTAAGTTAAAACTTACTAAACTAAATTTTAGCTAAAATTAAAACTTACTTATTTTAAAATCCAATTTAAAATGAAGATGTTCATATAATGTATTTATACGCTCAAAATGTAGAACTGATACAATTTTTTAAAGTCAGAACCTATTATGAATGTCTTCATTAATTTTAGCACCTGGAAGTAATTTCATTATTATCTTTCTTAAATTTGATTGGAAAAATTAATTGGGGAAAACTTGACTTCATTATAAATTTGAATATTTAATATTTATATAGAGATATTTGGAAATTGGATTTATACAAGGTGTTTGTCCAAATGTAATGAAAGTGACTCAGTAATATATACTTGTGCATATCACTTATGTAGGCATTTCTAATTATTTTTAATGGAAGTCATCTAGTCATTAAGCTGGAAACAGTTTTTCTATTTTCCCCCAATGTGTCATATCCATTTTCATTTTCCTTGTTTCAGAAAAGCTACTGCTCTCAATTCTTCTTTTTCTGCATAAAACCTTATTCTCTCAGCCTAACTGAAAAGAAGACAGTAACACATTTCCCACTCCCCTCTCTAAGGGATGTTCTTAACAGTAGGATATTCTTTTTATCATCTGTAACCTTTGCCAGATTTAAGACAGACAGTGTAAAGATCAGGTTCTGCTGTCTATAAAGGCTGCCCTGAAATTGACAAAACTGTTGTCTTTAATGCCAGAAGGGAAGAGTTTGTCAATTTCAAGATGAAATTAAGCACTGATCTTTTTCTGGCATTGATAAAACCTTTGAGGAAAAGGGTGGATATTATATGGAGTTGAGTTGAGATCCACATATTTATAATAAAGAGATACTAATTGATATGTACTTATAAAGATCCTGCTAGCTTTACATATATTACTTCTGTGGACCTTCACAACAATCTCAGTAAATCAGGATACAGGTTATAATCTGTACTTTATGCACAGGAAGCTGAGATTCCAGCACATTAAATGGCTACCCAAGTTTAAACAGCTGTTAATGGCACACTTAGGATTTAAAATCCAGAATTTTGGCTCTAAAACTCCTATTCTTTCACTGGGCAAATCAGTCTCTTCATTTATAAATTATGAATTTAATGGAAATCTCTTTGTTGACCACAGTAACAAAAACAACATAAAAGGCCAAAAAGGAGGAGGAGCTCTAATGTAAAGATTAACCAAACTTCAAACACATGAAAAGGGTCCAGATTCCTGGCAATGCTCTATTCATATGAAGAAATCAGAAATTATTCAGGAACATAATAGTAATAGTAACACTTTTCATTTGTATAGGACTTTGCACTTTTCAAGGCATTTTACATACATTATCCCGTTTATATTGCACATAAGAGCAATTCAATAAATGCTAAAGAATTTTTTCTTTCTTTCTTTTTTTTTTTTTTTTTTTTGAGACTGTGGGCACAAGTTGGGGGAGGGGCAGAGGGAGAGGGAGAGAAAGAATCTTAAGCAGACTCCACGCCCAGCACTGAGCCCATGCACTGAGCACTGGGGCTCAAATAATGAAGCATGAAATTATGCCCTGATCGAAATCAGGAGTCAAACACCTAACCCACTGAGCCCCAGGCACCCTCGTTAAATAGTTTTTTTAATGGGAATGATTACAACTAGAGAACTGAAAATCCAAGTACTAGAAGATGATACTATTCTGGAGAAAAACAGTATTGGCCATTCAACACAATTTTTTGCATAAATATTTACTTATCTATTTAGCAGCAGAGTGACATTCATGTGGCATTAGTGCTACGTCTAGAGTTTAGTTCTTTCTTGATTTTTCAAAGGAGATATTTAGGGAACCTCAGAAATTAGGATTTAAGGGCATTTTCAAACTACTGAATAATCCAGATTGGCTAAGAAGAGATATTTTAGTATCTGGTAAGAAATCAAAAGTATTGACTGTATTTCAAACTGTACCATACCTGAATATTGTGATGTTAAGTATCTGAAAAATACTGAATGAGAAATAGTTATAGGTTGTTTTAATTTTATTAGGGAATTATTAACTGCCCATCCTCAGTCCATTTGTAAGCCTTAACCTAAAATATTTTAAAGTGTGCTACTAACAAAAGAATTATCTTTAGATCTAGTTTTAAAATAGAGATATTTTTCATAGCCAGGAAAACCCTATCTGATCAAGTGACATAAATATTGGGCACTAAAGGACAACAGGCATTGAGAACAAGTACAAGGAATAATATTTAAAATTATATGTTAAGATATAAATGCATATTGACATATTCATGTAGGCATTTATTAGAAATTATATTCATTAATTCTAGGCTCATTCCACAAACTGTATTTAATGGGCTTTAAGAAAGACCCGTATTTATTCAACAATCATTCACTGGGATTTATTTAGTGAACACTATGGGACAATCACTGTGCTTGATCCGGGAGACCATACTCATGTGGAAATCACTAATGGTTTCCAAGGGCTGTAAACAAATTGTAAGGCTTAATGTAATAAGTATAAACTCATAGCACAAAAGGCATACATGTGACACAAATAATAATTAATATTCTCCACACTCATTTATCATGCAACCATTGGATTCATTTATTATTTAAAAATAATACTTATGAGTAATATAATTATAATGGTATTGAGGAAAGTTTAGAAAGAATAGCAAAGGGAAAAAACATAATATAAAAACTATTTTCATCTTCCATGTTTTTCCCCGGTCTTTTAAAATATATGTATTTTACTGTGTCCTACATTTTTATTTACTCCCTCATAAGCATTTTTGTATAGTCCCACATAATTTTATGATAAGCTTTTAAGTTGTTACATAATATTCTATTTTGTGAGCAGATATTATATCATAATCATGGCGTGCATAATGCAAAGACCACAATCTTGCAAATCTCGCGAATCTGGGCTAAGATTTAGATAATTGTTCCAGTACCATTTCACTAGTCTGTTTTCTTATCTGTGACATACGAATGATAACATGTACCTTTCAGGCTTTCCAACCATCAGAGAGACTATTAACGTAGAAAGCACCTATAGCAGATGCTACAACTCAGTAGAGAAGAAATGGCAGCTGTTGTTTATTATTTCCTGAATGTTGTAGAATTATATGACAATGTTTTGAATAATTATTTCTTTTAGATTATTTCCTCAGTTCCACCCACAACTTTGCCTATCACTTATAATGATCCCTGAATTTCTTATTTTCTAACCTCAAATCACGAATTTTTATGGTAGTTATTTTGGCAAAGGGAAAAATGTTTCAAGGAGCCGTAAGCAAAGAAGAGAAAGACTAGCGCATTTTTAAGTTCAGCTATGACAAGTATTACATAAAAAGAGAAGCATTCTACTCTAAAAATATCAAATGAGATACTATTTGTCAAAGTGCTGTAAAAGTTTCAATGTATACACAAATGTGAGCTAATACTATCATTTACTTATAGTATTTTTTATTCACTGATTGGTTGTAGCTCAAACTTTGAGCCAATCTCTTCCATGTGTAGGAAAAAAAAAAGGTAGAAAATCCCTTCTGTGATATCATTTTATTCCACCCAAAATGTTTTCAAATCTGGAAATATATTTTTTGAAGGTCATGTATTATTGTTTTTTTTTATTTTTTTAAAAAAATTTTTTTTAACGTTTATTTATTTTTGAGACAGAGAGAGACAGAGCATGAACGGGGGAGGGTCAGAGAGAGGGAGACACAGAATCCAAAACAGACTGCAGGCCCTGAGCTGTCAGCACAGAGCCCGATGCAGGGCTCGAACTCACGGACCGCCAGATCATGACCTGCGCCGAAGTCGGCTGCTTTACCGACTGAGCCACCCAGGCTCCCCAAAGGTCATGTATTATTGTAACTGAGTTCAGATTTTACCTTTAAATACTTTATTCTGGAGTTGATTTATATGAAATGTAACGTAGAACTTCATGAAGTCTCTAAGGTGGGGAAAAACATAATTACTTAACTGCTGATACTTTGCTATCTTTTGCTACAGAGTATCTATTGTCCCATTCAAATAAAAATGCATTTCTTCACGATTAGAGATGAAAAAAGTGCAAATTTACAACATTCTATATGCGTAGAGTGTTTTGATAATGAAACCTCTTTCCCCTCATGGAAATCAAGAAAAGGAAAGTTTATCAAGAACCAGGTGAAATACACTCAGGCGAGAAAAATATTCTCAGGCATTCAGCTTTCAAATATACTTCTTGGGGCACCTGAGTGGCTTAATCGGTTAGGCATCCAACTCTTGATTTCGGCTCAGGTCATGATCTCATGGTTCATGTGTCGGCCCTGTGTCAGGCTCCGCGCTAACAGCACAGTGGTATTAGCCCAGAGCCTACTAGGGATTCCCTGTCTCCCTCTGCCCCTCCCCTGCTCACGCACGCTCTCTCTCAAAATAAATACATAAAATTTAAAAAATAAAATAAAATACGCTTTTTCTAGATCCCATTTATGTTATTCCCAACATGAAAAAAAAAATCCAGTGATTTTCAGAGTTCAAAGTGGGAGGAATATTATGGATACAATAGGTGGAGGTTGAAAAGTCGGCTTCATACCTTTGGGCAACTGGGGACCCGGCCGCTGTCCCCATCGGGAATGTTTTGAAGGCCAACAAACCGCTCAACCACTGTCTTCTCTTTATAAATAATTCCCACAGACTCTGGCGAAGGGTGGATGTGACTTTCAGCTTCATTATGGTTTCTTGAGAGTGTTCTCAGGTCCTGCTTCTGCACCAGTGGCCTATGTCTCTGTGGGAAATCCTAGTGATCTCTGGGAGTGCTTACAAGAACAGGCAGCATGGGGGTTTTCTTCCCTGGAAACCTTACTCCTGCGTACTTTTCATGCAATCAATCAGGAAGGAAAGGTCAACAGACAGCTTTCAAATAACTGATTCACTTAACTTCTGCCAGTGATTTGGGACAGAGAAGTGAAGTTGTGGAGAGATAAAGGCAGGAGAACCCCACTCAATCACAGGAAAACCTAAACTTTAAATCTTATGAGGAGACTAGACACATTCCAGTGAGCTCCCTCCCCTCAGCTACAGACATTTGCCAAAGCCATTAAGGTAAGTCTACACTGATGTCTAGTTAGAGGTTGGTGGTATGTGTGTGCACATATGGAAGGTGGGAGCACTGAGGAGGAAAAAACAGGAGTAAAAGGACAGCCGTTCACTGTGATTAACAGGACAAGACAGGGCCATGTTTCAGAAAGGTTAACTGGCTACATCCTAGGCCATTAAGTGCAGACCTGGATTTCAGAAACCAGAAGGCACATGAGCATGACTCCCCCTATCCTCTGAACACTTAATACACCTTTCGTGTCTGACTCATTAATTGCTGAAGCACTCTGATGGCAGTCTGGAAAACCAGCGAACATGGAGACTCACTACAAACGATATAAACACTGGAGATTTATTTTGTTTCTGGAGCAGTCAATCCTTTCAAAGCTGGTTCATGGAAGCGCAGTAAAATTTTCTTTTTAATAGAAAATAAATTTAATTTCCATTTTGGTTCCATTCTTAGCACCTTATCTTTCCACGAAGAGTATTTGTGAAGGGTTCTCCAGTTGCAAAAGAGTTAGGAGTTTCTACAAGTCCCATCCTACCCATTTAGTTTCCTCCCAGATAATAAATTTCATGATGACAAGGACGATGAGTGCTTCATCATCCGGTCTACTATGGTGGATCTGGGGCTTATAGCCCAATGACTGGCCCATATGAAGTCTTAAAGAAGCTGGCTAATGAATGGATGCCACATTAAAGCTTTTTTTTCCTAAACTCTCTATGCTTATTTCATTGGTCATGTTTCTATGGGTTACTTTTGATTTGGCATCGAAATAATGTAATGAGTACCCTTGATCCAAGGTTCCTCAGCTGGATAAACAACAACTTGCTCTTATTTTGATTAAGGAGAGCCATTACATGTTTTTCCTCAAGCTATTAGTCTACTAGGAACATGCTGTAATTTATAAGCCCTATCAAAACTTTCTCTTTAATGAAATGAATAGGAAATTAATGCAGTCAGGCAGAAAGCTCTTTTAGCTAATAGTGTTTAGCACTTTCTTCTTTGAAATACTAGAGAGCAATTTTCATTTACTGGTTATTTAAGGAGGGAAAATTCAGTCCCACGGATATCACCTAGATTGGGTTTATGTATAAGCGTGGTATACCCTCCCTTGGGCAAGCCATGTGCTAAAACATGGAAAAATAAATGTTCCAGCTTTCTAACACTAACAGCAATTATAAATGGTATTACATGACCACTGGCAAATGAACTCTTAGAATAACACTATTTCCAATGTGTCAATAAATATTTGTAGAATTTAGGTACCATACTCATAGGCATTAAAAAAAAGACGTGATTCTATTTTTTGCCTTTGACACAGAGGTACAAATTAATGTACTTATTTTAGTTCTTAGAAAGCATTTTGTGTTTGAAATATTGAAATAGATGACAGTACAATTAGATTTAATTTTTTTCATGTTTATTTATATTTGTGTGAGAGAGAGAAAGAGAAGAGAGAGTGCGAGCAGGGGAGGGGCAGAGAGAGAGGGGGACAAGGATCTGAAGCGGGCTCTGTGCTGACAGCAGAGAGCCCAATGAGTAAGCCGAAGTCAGATGCTTAACTCACTGAGCCACCCAGGTGCCACAGATTTTAATTTTTAAAGATAAATATGCAATTTCCTCTGTTCTGTGTGGGCCTCTCTTTAACAGAAGGACTAGCTGGAGGCATATTTCACTGGCTCAGAACTCTGAGAATCAGACCAGTATTTAGAACTTTTATTGTCAGAAACTAGTATCAGTCATTCCATAAATAGAGTATTTACATACAATTTTACTATTTACTTAAGAAAAGTTGAAAGGAGTTCGCTAAGAAGGCTAAGCGTCCCCATTTGCAATGTACTTCTTATTACTAATTCGTTTAAACCGTTTCATATCGGAAAGTCATTTCTGGCCTATCAACTATTAGTATTATTACACACTAAAGAGTATAGAAAGCTTAATTATTGATATGGAATTAATAAATTCCTTGATACATAGATAGCTGAAATAAAATAATTTTGAAGTAAAATAGCTTTCAAAATAATAAGCTATCACTTGTATAAATATTGAAAAAGTAAATCAGAATCCTAAGAACATGCATAGGATCAAGGATCCTTTTGTCCATTATAAGCCCTTTTGCAGAATTCAGCTTTGAGGCAGTTTTGAATTTCACATCTGATTCTACCTTTGAAAATATTCTCACAGTGATGAATGACCTTTTCCATGTAAAACGGGTTTTGAAATAGACGTACAGTTACCAAAGCTTCTTTCCTCTTATGTTGGAAATGTTTATTTCTTTATTGGAAGCCTGTGGTGATGCAGCCACAGAAAAATGCTACCATAAAAATAGAAAGATTTATTGTCCCTCAATTTATAAAAAATGTCAAGTAAAAACTACAAATGAATCCAGCTCTTACATGGATTAATCAGGTTTCTGAGAAGTAGCCATTTTTTTTTTAATTCAAAAAATGTGGTTCATTAGTTTGAATATTCATTTTGAAATTCTAACCATGGTGTTGTAGTCATGCTTCATTACTAGTTTTGACACAAATTAATGAGCATTTACACCTGATATTTTACTGATGAAAATAGTACTTTTCCTAGTTTGGTTGGTTGTTTTATGACATTGGATTTCCATCAGCCCTGATCACCTTGTGAAAACTTTGGATTAGAACTTTGTTAGAAATGTAACAAAAATAATTCTCATATAAGCATTTCTAACACTTACACATAATTATAGTCACATGGCATAATTACAGAACCGTTATATGACAAAGCCTAATGTTCAGCCCAGGCTTGACATATTATGGACAGCACTCGGTAGATGTCAGTCACCATTTTTATCATTATTAAATAGAAGTGGACATTTACAGAGTATGAAGTTCTTAATAAAGTTGTTCCCTATAACTTCTTTTTAGGGCAAAGCATAGACTTTAGTGCAGTTATTTTGAATATTTGGGGCTAGAAAATATTAACAGAACCTTTATTATCTCTGCCCTGCCAAGACTCCCACACATCTCCTGTCTCAGATTTGCAAAAGATGTTTTCCTAGATTATGACTAGCTTTACATTCCCTCTTCCTTAAAAAAAATCTTTTGACTTTTATTAATATTCCCCCAATATATGCCATATCTTAACTTCTTACTGAGGAAAAAAGTTTAATTCATATGTCTTTAATTATCTTCAAATTTGTAATTATTGAATAATATATCTAATTTTTCCCTTTCTTAACATTAATAAGTTGACAGTCATTCTGATATTTACTCTAATTTACTGTCTACTAGAGTCATTTGACATAATTCTTCCAATGCAATGAATTCAGTTTCTTTTTTCTAATATTGTTTGGCTGCTATTAGGACACAAACCTTCTGAAAGTTATTGAAGTATAGAAGCCAAATGAAATAAAAATGTCAGCAAATTTATTAAGAGACACTAAAATAATAGAATAGTAGCCCTATGATTTATGTACTTCTTATTTCTGCTCTTTTTACTTGCAGAATATGCAAAACCATCTAACCAACTGCTTTAAAAAAGCATAAAATAGCCCCCCCCTTACCCCCCACCACTCCTCTAAATTCTTTACTGTCGCTAGACATTTAACACTGCTTCTATCCTCTCCCATTTCATTTTGCTTATACTCGGTGGAAATTTTTCACTGGTATCCTCAGTGTAACAAAGACACTTCAGTTTCAGAGACCTGTGGCATTTTCTTCTCTTTCACCTCAGTCCCTGATTATCACTTCATATCAACCCAAGAGGAACTTCAAATTAATGTCATTAATCAATCACCACTATCCAATACCGCTAAAAACCCTGAAAATCTACTTCCTACAGTTTTTACAATGTGTGATTTTATCTTAACTCTGATCACATTATACAGTAAAACAAGACTTCTGTTCTTGAAGCCCCACCGACATTTTCTATGAAATAATGAACATTCAATGGATGGTAATACAAGATGGCACTTCCTGGTTCTCAGCTCCTGAGAAAGGTTCTCCTTTTTTCTCTGCCTTAATGCACTTGGGCTTAGTCCCCTTTCTTACTGCAAACAGCATTCCTCTCTGAGCAAATTTCCCTACCACTCAGTTCCAAATATAGCACAAAATAAACGTAAACTTTTAGCATTTCTTTAGCCTCCTGTCTTCAAATCCCCAGTTGTCCATTTGGGGCACCTATCATTTCCTCTTGACCCTAAGACTGTGGCAAATATATATAAAGAATGTACACACTTCTTACACAAATCACATCTTTGTGAATCATATCTTACTTCTTAGTAGTACTCTTGAAAAAAATTAGCATGAATTATAATCATGGCCATGAAATTGAATAGCATAGGGAGTAGTTCATTACTGATTCTATTATTTAAAGGTGAATAGAAATTTTTTTAAATGGGAGAAAAACATACATTGCTTGAAGTCTACAAACAGTAACAAAACTGAGCTGTGGTTTCAAAAAAGATGCTGACACATTAGAACAGGGAGTGAAAAATCAAACCTTGTGCCAAAATCAAATTAACGGCTCTTTAAAAAATGTTTTTTTGTGTGAAGATATTATATGTGAGCATATGTGTACAATACCCACACTTATATGAATCACTGACTTATGATATTATACATTCCCGTTTAAATTTCAGGGTGGTTTCTTCATGATCTTAAGATATCTCATTCTCACTTGTTTACAAATCCTTCCAATAATTTCTATATTACTTGAATTACTCAAATTCAACTAGTCTAAAACTCAGAGGATTAGCCTATTTATCCAAATATTCCTGTTATTCTCTTAAAAAATAAAAATAACAATATTAGATATGACAGGAAATCAAAGACAAAAATCAAATATTCACTTCTCAATTTCAGGGTTTTGCTTTCTCCTTCAATTGGTCCATTGTCAGAATTTTATTTTAATTATTCATTAACAGAGAACAATTTATCGATTAAGAACAGTAGCAAATGAACAACTTAAGGCCCCCAAAGTGTTACCACCCTAGTACAGGTCAATAGAACTAGGCAAACAAGAGGCCAATTCAAGAGCTCCTGCCCAATTTCCTTCCACAGCCGGGTCTTTATGAGCAAGCAGTCATGGAAAAGATCCTAGAAAAATAAACTGTGGAAACATTTCAGCAACTTAATTGAGATTTTGCAAGGCTCTCAAAGCCTGCATTGTTATAGCCCACTCTCATCAAAGACCATGATTCAGCTTTAGAAATGGTGCTATTCAAACCCTGCCGTATTAGCCATATATCTTAGGAATTTACTTCCTAATTATGCAGTATGCCTTATAAACACTTTTTTTTTGTTCTGTCATTGGGTGACATAATATTTTAAACAAGTAAAGCAAATTAGTTTGATCATTATTATGAAAAGTTCTTCCTCAACACGTGTCAAATTTAGGTTATGGGAGCACGTTGCATTTTTGTTCTAGAAACTTCAGTGATCGCCAGATGAATTTATCACTTACTATGCTGTTGGGGGTGGGAATATGTGCATGCATAACCTTATATCTAAAAGCAAAACTTCTGGCCTTCAATCTGAAATACAAGGGATGTCAAAAAGGCAATACCATAGCTTCTGCAAAGAGTGAGAGACTATGCCTTCTGAAAAGAGAAAATACTAAGGTCTCAGCTCTGATTTGGTCTCTGCCTCTGAGGAAGTCCAAGAGTGGATTCAAAGAACATAAGACTAAATTCATTTCAATGGTGAAGGAAGAGTAAGTCTGAAGTGCCATTTTCAGGTGAGTGCTGACAGAAGATGAAGGTTTGTGCTGATATGTGTCCTTTCTCCTAATATCTGACAAAAAGAAAAGGATAAGGAGTATGTTTCACTTACTGACTTCACCTAATTTTTATCCTCATTATAAATTCATCCTGATTTTAACAAGAGGCTAAATTTATTTTTTTGACCTTCCCAGGAAATGTACTCAAAGTCGTCAAGACTCTGTTATATGAAAATAATACAAAATAATTTGGAAGGAAAATCACGAGGTAGTTGCAGGATATTCAACTCTGGGACAATAAGTTCAGAGCAATGGTGCTCTGAGAGTATTTGTATTTAGGATGCTGTTTTTATCTGCCTCAGATGAGTAATTATCCTAAATTACTACATTTGACTGAGGCCCAATAGTACAGCACATTCCAGTCAAAATATGTCACCAAACCACCAACATTGCATGATGGTTTTTGCCCCTAGGTGATAGTGATGTTAACCATAATACTCAGTAGTAATTTATCCTGTCACTCACACACTTTAAAGTTGCTATTTTGAATGGTCTTCAATGTAATAACATATTACGTGTTACTTTACATTTTTTTTTTTTTTTAATCCAGCATGTCGAGTAAGGCTAATTGCTACAGAGGGAAAGAAGACCTAACAAAATGACCATGTAGTCAGCCTAGACAGATGGTAAATCTAGGAAAAATTAATCAAAAACCACATCACCAAACTGAGTTTTTAAAATAGCTGCAGCATATTAATAAGAAGAATGAAATAGAATAAAATGTTTGCTTATGAATATGGCAATAATAGTATACAACATATATCTGGCTTTCTTCCATGATTATTGTCTTCTAATGCCTTCACTCTTTGATTCTGAAGGCAAGTATACCATTAAGTGTAATACAAGTAAGGTATGAGTGACCTAAAAAAATGAATGGTCTATGTATATACAAAATACATATACACTAGATGATTAGAAACTGCATTCTAAGCAGATTGAAAATCATAATTTTATTTCGAAGTCCAGGGTAGGAACTTAATAAATATTTGACGACTTAATAAATGTGATGCATTTTTAAGTTTTTACTCTCATGAATTTGAGATTATCAAACATACCAAAAAATACTGGAGAATCATCATTTTCCTTTCTTCTTGTCATACAGAACACATTGATTGACAGATACAAAGGAAAGTGATTATCTATTTAAGCTGACTAAAGAAAATGAGCTAATGATACACCAACAGATAATGAGGATAGATAAAGGACAGCTGGTAACTCTGGAATGACTGAGATCTTTCTAATGACAGTCAAACAGAGCAGCCCAATGAAATGACTTAACCCTTCCTCCCTCATTCTGGCTCTCTCTTTCTCTCTCTCTCTTTTGTCCTCTTTAACAGTGTTGAGGGTCCTCACTTCAAATGTCTTTTTCTATTTAGCTTCTGTAACATTAGGGTTTCCGTTTTCTAAAAATTCTTAATTTCCTTCTCTGATTTTTTCTTCTTTCACGGACATGTAACAGTGAACATATCTAAAGACCCCTTTCTCTAACCTCAGCATTTCTTATCTCATACTTGGCCTTCAAAACTCATACTATCTCCTAGTCTCAACCCTCCCCATGGTGCTAATTACTCCAATTCCCTGTGTACAGACATTTCTCCCTCTTTTTGTAAAAATAATTATTTTTTCTTTTCTCCCTCCTAATATGCAATCACATAATTCTAGGATGCTGACATCATTCCCAGCTAAAAGTCTTTACAATTCAGGCTCATCATTTTCCCCTATGACTGTTCCTTCTGTATAAGTTTCTCAGTTTTGTCAATGGTACCACAGTCTCTTCTCATCTTCCCATTGTGTTCAAAATGCTGCAATCAGCTGTAACTGACACAGGTACCCTCGCTTCCCGGGATCAATGTAAAGTCATCAATTAAATCAAAATGTTTACCATTAATGTTTCCTTCTTAGAATCTTTAAATTTCACCCCTTCTTGTCCATTACCACTACCATCACATTAGTTAAAGATGTTAGGTTTACTGCAAGAACCTCCTGACCAATTTTTCTTCCAGTCTCCTCCTTGGATCCATCCTCCATATGATTCCAATTTCCCTATACAATGCTGCCTTTTACCATAGGAAAGGGTTTAAAGGCAAAGATTCTGGAATCATACCGGGAACGCAATCACACTTGGGAATTAATGCACACCAGCTCCAACTTTCACCAGGTTACTATTCGTGTGAAAGCTACTTAACATTTTGTTGCCTTACATCTTCCTACAACATAGGGTTGTTGAGAGACATAAATCGGTTCATATGAGTAGAGCACTTAGAGAAGTTTCCAAGACACGAGCTCAATAAATGATGGCCTCTGTTTTTTGTCTTTTTGGATTTTATTTTTTGCCATTATCACCTTCCTCATTAAAAACTTTTAAAAGTTTCCTATACACTATATGAAAAAGCCCAAATCTCTTAACTTAGCAGTTAGGTTCTATGTAGTCTGGCCCTAGGTTAATGGGCGAGATTAAATGGACAGTATTTGCCAATATGAATTCTCTGGTCCAGTCAAGTTGAACTAATAAAACATACTTCGAAATTATGTTTCCATTCTTACTATGACTCATGGTGTTCCTCTCTTCCCTTATTGTGTTTCCTTTTCTCTCCACCTTTACCATGTTACTCATTCCTCAATGTCTTACTCAAGTCTTGTTTGCTCCCAAAGAGGATAGACCAGATAGAATTTCTTGCAGCCCAAAGTTTCTAAAAAAAAGGGTTCCTCACACAGAGGAATGTTATAACGTTACTAATGCACAGTAATGTTTAATTGGCTCTGAAAAGTCCTAGGAGAAACAACTATTTTTAACTGTTCCCAATTTATTTGAAGATGAAATTATTTTCCTTCTAGAAACTATTAGAAATCTGGACATGAATATTCCAGAGTCAGGAACAGAATTGACAATCTTTTTATTTTAATTTTAACTTTTTATTTATTTTTTTTTTAATGTTTCTTCATCTTTGAGAGAAAGAGAGTATGAGGGAGCGAGGGGCAGAGAGAGAGGGAGTCACATATTTTTTTAAAATTTTTTAAATGTTTATTTATTTTTGAGGGAGAGAGAGATAGACAGAAAGAGATAGAGCATGAGCCGGGGGAGGGGCAGAGAGGGAGACACAGAATCTGAAGCAGCTCCAGGCTCTGAGCTGTCAGGACAGAGCCCGATGGAGGGCTTGAACTCACAAACCATGAGATCATGACCTGAGCCAAAGTCAGATGCTCAACCAACTGAGCCATCCAGCCGCCCCAAAATCTCTTAATTTTTAAACTGTGTTATATCCCCAATATCTTACTATTATTCTAAATTTCAAAAGTGAATTTAAGTAAATCCTAGAGAACTGAGAGTGTAGAAACTTAATTTTCAATCAGGTCAAAGAATCCACATATTATACCCCTGGAATAACAATAAAAAATGTTTAATAACACCAAATTAAGTTTACATTTGACTTAATGACACTATTATCAATTAAAAACTTTGGAAGCCCAGAGACAGATTTTTTGAAAGGCTTTTTTTTTTTAGCAATCATAAAAAGACCCATATTTTTGGTGTAATTATAACGTTGTATCTGATGGCAGTTAGTCAAAGAAGTATAATCCAATGCTGATTAAAGTTTTATTTTAAGCTTCCTTATTCGTGGATTGATTTCTTACAGACTCTTAGTCTATAATTCTGTGCTTTCTTGCAGACATTTCAGCCTCCAACTTCTAATTTGTGGGCCCTGCCTTGTAGCCAGAGAAAGTTAATCTTTTTTTCATTACATAAACTATAAACTGAAGCGAAGAAAGGAAAGAAGATGCTGATACAAATAAAAGGAAGAGGTTTAATAAGAAGTTGAGGATTAGCATCCAGTATTTTAAATATCTGATTCAGGGGCCCCTGGTGGCTCAGTCAGTTGAGTGGCCAACTCTTGATTTTAGCTCAGGTCATGATCCTAGGGTTGTGGCATGGAGCGCCATGTCAGGCTGAGCGTGGAGACTGCTTAAGATTTTCTTTCTTTCTCTGGGCACCTGAGTAGCTCAGTCAGTTGAGCGTCTGACTTCAGCTCAGGTCATGATCTCACGGTTCGTGGTTCGAGCGCCACATCAGGCTCTGCGCTCACAGCTCAGAGCCTGGGGCTGCTTCAGATTCTGTGTCTCCCTCTCTTTCTCTCTGCCCCTCCCCCGCTCACTCTCTCTCTCTCTCTCTCTCTCTCTCAAAAAAATAAACATTAAAAAAATTAAATAAAAAAGAAATTATTAGAAAAAAAAAACTAAGTATATATTAATCATCTACATGAGTATCAAAATGGTCCACAGCTTTTTAAGTAGTTATAATCAGAATATTACAAAAGAAGAGTGCTTTTGCATTTAATGTCTATAATTACTATGCTCTGTTAGATAGATTTGTTTTTCCATCTGCGAAATATTTGATTCTTGCAAGACCATTTAAACTCTGTATTTTATGTAAGGTACAATAAATTGGAAGCGTACCTAAAATTTAATAATATCAGGTTTAAGATACCAATGTCTCACATAAAATATATGCATCTTTCCAAAGGGTAAAGTTCTATTATTTCTGGTTTCCCAAATTCTCCCTGACATGTTTCACTGCAAAAGTTCTAACATGGACAGAAGAAAACTCCATTGGACATATATTTACAAAAAACAAAAATCCCCCTAGCATTCACTTATCGTACTTTATATTATCAAGCAAATGTTCATCTTTTAAAAGCTAGGCTGAGGCTTTATTTTCCGATTTCACTGAAACAGACCACTAGAGGGCAAGCAACACTCTGATCTCAGTTATAAAAGAGGAAATGGATATAGCTCCTTAAAGTAACTAGTATATAACTAGTTTTTATACTTTTACTCTTCCATTCAGCAACTATTTTTTCCAGTGCTTACTGTGTGCCAGACACTGAGAATCCAGAATTAAAGCAATCAAATATGGTTCTCTCTCTACCCTTGAGTCTCTCTTTCTCCCTCTACACATATGCATATATATTTGAAAAATCATTTTTATAAATTCCTTCAGTGTTTCTTTCCTTCTTAATTTCTTACCTTTAAAATTGTATTATAAATACAGTGTGCTATAGCAAAATCAGATACTGAGACTTCACCAGACAAGCTCTTAGCAGAGTCATTTATACATCTCTAATAGCGAAAATCAAATCAAGGAGCAGCTTTGGATATAAAGTACACTAATAAATAAAATCTATAGCTCATAGAATGTTCTACAACCCTGTCCAAAATTTGACTCAGCATTTTCCTAACTCAGTTTTTCCCTTCTTTTATTAGATGGCCCAGTATTGTTACACAAAGAGAAAAGTGGTGGGGCAGTTGTCAGAGACAATTAAAGTCTTCTCCAGGTCCCCATTAGCCAGTGCCCTGAGAAACAGGCTGAATGATTTCATAATTTCTGTTGAATATAAAAGGACACTGATACCCTGGGGATATTGATCCAGAAAGACAGAAAGAATAGCTGGGAAGCTTTCAGCGATAGAGAAGTTAATGATTTTGTGATTCACCCAAGAGAAAATCCTTACAACCTTTGATAATTGCAAGACAGAGCGTGCCACTGCTGACCCCGTCAAATTAGCAGGAGCTAAGAGTTCCATGGTAGAAGCCAAACCCAAATGCCACAGAAGAGACTTTAGCCATACTCACATAGTTTTAATTGTGTTTGTAGGTGTGTGTTTTCTGCAACAGGATACTGCTTTTCATCACGGTTAATCTCAGGGTCAAAACGTTTTCTAACCTTAACACTTTCATGGCAAGCTAGATACACCAGGTATGCTCCGCCAGCCAAATGACTAAGGGAAACGGAAGCCACTTCTCTTCCATGGGCCACAAATAAGGCACACAGAACTAATGTTACGAGTGTTAAACATTTAACTAATTAAACCACATAGGAGGAAAAAAAAGCCCATGATATAGAAATTGGTAGAGAGATGTTTAACCAACTGGCAATAGTCTGTATCTGTTTCACTAGTGGTTTCTTCACATAATATTTATACTGATTCGTACCTTCAGAAGATATTTGCAGAGCTCCTATTCAGGTTCCTCGGGTACAGCAGGAACTAGACCTGTCTACATTCTAGAAAGAGAAACTCCACTGTCCCTGCTAGATACAAAGACACAAAGTTGATTCATGCAATAGGAAAACTGATAAAAATAGAAAATATAGGCCATGACTGGGGAAGTGAAGAGAGGGAAGTTTTCTTCTTAAGAGTTGGGAGCAGGGTAACATCCTGGGCACTGTCTGGAAGAAGATCGCTTTGTCACGATCACCTTGTTTGGGAAGAAACTCGAGGGATGAATGAGGAATATCTGTTAGACAAGTGGACAGCAGCACACCAGGCACCAGGCACGCAAACGGAGCGTGGAAATAAAAATGAGGCTAGACAAATTTTCAAGTCAGAGCCAAAAGAATGTCTACCAAGTGTGACGGTAAGAATTGTTAAGATTTTCAGAACTGAAAGGGACCTTAGAGACCATTTAGTCCAACCCTGGCACCAGATATTAGTTATAGCCTTCTCAGGTACTTGCTAAATGAATGAATCCCTTCTCTTTGCAAACAGGGAAACTGAGACCCAAGAATGTATGGATCCTGTAATTTCCAACAGAGTGTTTACTGAATTTGTGAATTGTGACTTCTCGATTTGTCCTTCCTACTGGACCAGATGGCCCAGCGCATGGTTTTACTTTAGTCCTCTATCAGCTTCTGGGAGGCTTTGAGGTTCAGACGAGGAGGTTACATGTTTTTATTTGGAAGGACCAGGTGCTGCTGGAGTTTTCCTTGGCGCTCTGAATGTTTGATATCTGCTGTGCACTTTTTTCCTTTGCAAAAGGCAAATAATTATTTAATGTCAAAAGGGAGGGGGAAAGGAGACAGGACCCAAATGTGAAGGGCCCAACATGCCCCATGCCAACAGGAACTGTGACATAATAAAGCTGGTGATAAGGGACCATTTAAAGATTTTAAGCAAAGACAAGCTTGAACATGAGAAGGGAACACGTGAAAAAAATTAAAAATATATATGAAAAAATCATTATTTTTGGATTTCACTTGCAAAAACAACAACAACAACAACAACAACAACAACAACAACAAGCACAACAATAAACAAAAACCAAAACCCAAAAAGAACTCTGATGAAGGGATGAAGAATGGATTTTGGAGTCAGGCAGTTGCTTCTCCACTTATAGATCAGGATATAAACAGAAAAACAGAATAGACTATTTTCAAACAAGCATGGAGAATTTCTCATTCACAGATAGCAACCGTCTTACTCTCTTTCCCCCAAAACTAGTAAGGGAAACTAAGCATCATTCTAAAATGAGTTTATGTATTAAATAAAGCAGTGAGAGAACTACAACTTACATGCACAAAATCCTTGGTCATTCAAGCCACCCAGGGAGAAAACTTTCACAGACATAACTGAATGATTTAAGCACATTTAAATCGATACCTGCTTACCTATAACAATAAAATCTAAAATTGACCGTTTTGCACATTTCACAAAATTTCGCCTTTTTCACATTTCACATTTTTCACATTTCATATTTTCAAAGATTCTCTACCTGAATTATATTTGTTTAGTTAATGACTATGATAAATTAGATTTTCAACTCTTTCGTGTCAGGTTCATGGAAACAAGCTCAGGTATTTGCTACTATTATTTAAAAGTAATTTTTGGGCTCCACAGCACTGGTCTTGTAAAAGCAATTTAAAAAAAAAAATTAGGTTAACTGGAAAATCAAAACAGAAATGCCATTTTTTAGGTAATAAAAATCATTTCTCAGAAGTGCTGACCCAGTAATATAGTCAACATTTTTAAGGACATAAAAATCCTTGACAAATTAATTAATTTACCTGATAGATGGTGTATATATGTTCTTCACTCTCAGCAAACATGTCCCTCTGGGGGGGAAAAATACTATTTTCTTGATAGAGGTTAGCATCATGCCTCCACAAGTGGTTTGACAAACCCAGTTCTTGTCATGGTGCTAAATATGTAAATCACTCTGAATGACCGAGGCTAAAAGCAAAGTGACAGTTGACTCTGAGGCCATTAACCATGGATCACATCCCGGCATGTAATGCAATTATATGGCAGGAAACAACTAATGTGGGCTGCCTCTGGTGGGAGAAAGGCGAAAATATTGAATTTTTCTTTGTAATCTATTTACATCCTGCAATGGGGGCATTAGTCAGATTAAGGTTCAGAATGCCAGTCACACACAGGTCCAGTGTGCTAAGTGGTACCTCCATTCATAACGTGATAAGAAGGCAACGGTTACAGCAACACATACATGATGATCCCACTGAGTCAGCAGGCAGTATTCTCTGATAAACTTCCCTTTCTGTTACATCATGTCAGGATATAGACATCATTTAGATATTGAAAGATCTGCCAGCGCTACGTATCGACACTAGTTTTCCTTTTCCCTCAAGTAGACAAATTATGTTGAATTTTAATAGCAATTCATGTTCATTTCTCACCAAGTTCAAACTTAATATATTATCAAGACACATGAACCAAAAGTATGAAAATGTACATCTCCTAAAATACTTTATTTTTATAGCTGAATATATTAGATCACACTAAATTTAAGACAGGAACAGGCAGTGTTGGGTGGGGGTACTAAGGCAACAGCTTCAGAACAGCTTAGCAAATCCCTTTGGAATATTCCAGGAGTTAGAAAATTCAAGCCTAATATGTTTTTCTTGGATACTCAAGTATTGCCAATCATCATGACAAACCACTTAACTTGTTCCTCCCCGTTTCCCAAAGGAGTTTTCTGAGAGTAAC
Source organism: Panthera leo (assembly GCF_018350215.1). Classification (NCBI taxonomy): domain Eukaryota; kingdom Metazoa; phylum Chordata; class Mammalia; order Carnivora; family Felidae; genus Panthera; species Panthera leo. Next base: position 125,334,059 of record NC_056682.1, on the reverse strand, counting down.
AGTATTGCCAGTCTCAGTACCCTTTTCTTCATTTTTCCATGGTCTCTTTTACTAGACAGTATTTATATAATTGTTCAAAAATTATAGATACTGTATAATAACTCAAGATCAAATCTGTTACAGATAAGCTTGATTAACTAAGAAGTAACTCAACTAGCAAAATAGGAATTTGTATCTCATAGGAATTTGTATTAAGGGAAGAAGAAAAAGAATTTGTATTCCAAATTAAGTACAAACACAAATCCAGACACTTAAAAAAAATATGCGTGCCTCCCACTCTCTCTGTCCCTCTCCTGCTTGCACTCTGTCTCTCTCCCTCTCAAAAATAAATAAACATCAAAAACAATTTTTGAAAAAAAAAGGGGGGGTGCCTGGGTGGCTCAGTCGGTTAAGTGTCCGACTTTGGCACAGGTCATGATCTTGCGGCTCATGGGTTCAAGCCCTGCATCAGGTTCTCTGTGCTGACAGCTCAGAGCCTGGAGCCCACTTCAGATTCTGTGTCTCCCTCGCTCTCTGTACCTCTCCAGCTTGCACTCTGTCTCTCTCCCTCTCAAAAATAAACATTAAAAACAATTTTTGAAAAAAAAATATGCATGACCTCAGTATGCTTTGACTAATTTCCAAACGTTTTAGTTCTATTGGCCTTTGCAGTGGATGGGAATTCTTTTTATGCTGGGTTAATTCTTAGAGTCTTCTAAGTGTCAAATAACCTCCCCTAAGAAGCCTTCCTTGAAAACCTCCACAAGCTCTCATACATTTCCCTAATTAACTGTATCTTTCCTTCAAGGTGCTTACCACAATTACAATTAAATAATTTTCTGTATCATTCTTCTCTCTTACACCAGGCTAGATGTTCTATGAGGGCAAGAACCACACATCAGTTTTATTTACACTAAATCTTTAGATATAAGAAAGGTGCAGGCAAACAAACAGTAAGAATTCAATAAACATTTATAGAATGAATTAACATATGAATGGTGATGTATTCCTTATTATTTCCCCTTTTAATAATATACTATCTTAAATGTATCCAATTTCTTGTTTCTGAAGCAAGCAATTGGTACATGTAAACTATATGGTTCTAACAACTTCTTGAGGTATTCCTTTGATTTGCATAGAAGACTAAAAGATAACTTATAATATATAGATGATAAGAAAATAGTCCATTGCTTTACATAAGTAAAATGGAAAGCTAACAATGATTTAAAAGCAGCATCGAAAATATCTCACTTCTTAAGCAATATATATTTTAATATACATGCAATTAATTTACTAACTGCAATTCAATCCCTAATCATAGTGCATTCACAGAACACGTTTCTTCCACATACATCATCTCAGTAAATTATCACAAGGGTCTTAGGGTGAGGAGTTATTACCTTTGTTTTACAGACACACAAACTGAGTTTCAGAATGTTAAGGATCCTGCCTAAATTTTAACAGCTGGTAGGTGATACTGGCAGGATGGAATCTGCACAGTCTTACATTCTTTTTTTTTTTTTTTTCAGTTTATTTATTTATTTTGTGAGAGACAGAGACAGAGAAAGAGAGAGAGAGAGAGAGAGAACATGTGTGCGCCTGGCTGTGGGGCAGAGAGGGAGCGAGAACCCCAAGCAGGCTCCGCACTATCAGCTCAGAGCCCCATGCGGGGCTCAAACTCACAATGTGAATCATGACCTGAGCTGAAGTCCAATGCTCAACCCACTGAGCCACCCAGGCACCCCAAGCACAGACTTATATTCTGAATAAAATCCCAATGACAGAATTATTTGTTTGTTTGTTTGTTTAATTTTAATCCAGGTTAGTGAACATATAGTGTAATAACGGTACCAGGAACAGAATTTAGTGATCCATCACTTACATATAATACCCAGTGCTCATATTAACAAATGCCCTCCTTAATGCCCATCCAATGACAGGATTCTAAGAGTATTCCACAGCTTGGCCCTTAAAGTAAGATATCTGTGCTTCGGATCTTAGGTTCTCCTTGGTGAGCTGAAGTGTTTGTTAGCCAAATAAAAGGGATAATTGAAACCTTCTAAAATTTTCCTTTATGATAGAGAAATAAATGAATGTTAAGCATGAATAATGCAGTTAAGTAGCTTTAATCATCTACTATGCATAGCCAATAGTCAACAGATGTTCAACACAGATTTAATGGGAAAAAAAAAAAAACACAACATATATAATAGGATTTTTTTTTTAAATAATGCACCTTAAAGTGAAGGTCGATTTTCACTCAAAAAAAATCAATTTCAGCAATTCTTACTTTTAGAGATCACATTTTCCTATTCTAGAGCTATATGGTGACTTCAGCCAAGTGAAACTTGGCAGTCTAAACAGTATGTATAGATGTTGCAAAATTTTTATAAACATTAACCAAACAATCTGTAATTGATGTGGTTTTGTGCATGTTTACATATTAATTTTAGAGTACATGTATATATGCACATGTTACATTTTATATTACAGTTTGTAAACTGTGTCCACATAGGACTGTTCAAGTAAAAAATTAAGTAACTGTAACTGTACATATGCTTTTGCTGGATCACCCATGCAGAAACATCTTCCTTTTTTTTTTTTTTCAGTACTATAGTAGTAACATTTATAGTTTCAAACCTAATCTTTAAAAAGAATTCTTTTATAGTCATTTAATTTGAATTAAAATAAAATTAAAAATGAGACATATTTGATACTCAACTAAAACATGACATCTTGAATTGTTCCCAAAATATAGCTCCTCACAGAAAATTCTTGAATGTGAATCTTAGACTGGGTGTTCTGGATGTGAAGCAAATGAAAACAGTACTGATAGGATTAGAATATTCTATAGTTTGGAATATCCTTCATTCATTCAACTTTGGTTGAGAACTGAGTTGGGTACTGAGCACTGAGTATGTGATGAAGACTAAAAACACACATGGCCCTTAGTTTTAGTGAAACTGCTGAAACTTGGGCCAATATTTCAGATTATAGGGTCCAGTGTCTTTTTTCTAAGACCTCTGGTCAGTAGACAGAATGTGTATGGAAACAAATGTGTATGAATACCCAGTGGTGGTCAGCTACCCTGTCCAGAGCAGGCACATGGCCCCTTGGAGTGGAGAGAGGGATGGATTTACAGAATCTCTCTCTGCTCCCAAAGCCTTCCCAAGTATTGCCTCTAAGTCCTATGCCCCTGTAATCAAAGTAGCATGCTCATCAGTCTGGATAATCGTTGTTACTTCAATGTCTGCATCTGGTGTTTATTATCTTGGAGAGCCAAGCAACAGAAGGCTTCATTTCAACCATGCATTTCAAAAACCTCTTCTTGGAATGACACTTTCTGTGTGCCCTAAAGGACCTACAGTGCATGCCAAGTGACTGTGTTCCCCATGGTACATACACATGGAGAGCACTACGAAAAGAGAACTGAAGGTGCCCAGGATAGAGGTGTAGAGGCAGCATGAGGTAATGAAAGAATGTAAGAAGGGGAAGGATGTATTCACGGCTCAGTCACTGCCGATCAGTTTTGTCCTCTGCAAATTGGGGGATAAGATCCTTTTCTCCTTACTCAAAGACTAAGTATGAAGGTTAAATGCAATAACACATAAATGTCTTTATAAACTGGAGAGCTAGATACAAACAACTATTAATAATGGAAATACGAAAGTATATAATGAAAATACAATAATGCAAGACACTATTTATTATCTTCTTCCTTATAACTCACTCAGAAAATTCTTGCTTCTCCCAAATATAATGCTTTCTTCTTTGAAGGCTGTTGTTCATTTATGCTTTATCCTGTGAATTAGGGGTTTCTAAGCCTGTATGACCTTCCATTGGGAGTCACACTGACTAGATATGAATATTTGATTACCTGAGGTGGGGTGGCTAGAACGCACTATAAAAAGGACAAAGAAGTTGTTTCAGCCATATCTCTCTCTCTCTCTCTCTCTCTCTCTCACACACACACACACACACACACACGCACATCTAAAACACTGAAACAACACAGGCACTTGAAACAAAACAAAAAAGAAGGATAGCCATGATACAGTGCTCCGCTCCTAAAAATATGATAAAGACAACAATTTTGACAATGAAACTACAAATTCAGTACCACAAGGATACACTCTTCCAGGTTGGGATTATTCTATTTCTATTCCTGTAAAGGACAAGGGAAATATTTTATGGTCCTGAGAAGCTGGAATTGAGGCACAGTATACAAAAAGGGATACCATTAAGAAGAGACATCTGGTCATTTTGGCACGATCATATTTCTGCTACGGAGGGCAAATACATTCTTTATGAGAATGTGCCATTGATTACATACTCTGCATTTTAGCACTGTTTCTAAACATACTGTAAATCATGTTAAGTAACTCATTGAGTCTCTGATTTAGCTTTTTTTTTCCTCCAGCAGAAAGATAATGTTTGCTCCAAAAAAGAATAAACCAGTAGGCAAATCACATTTATAAACTCTGCAAGTGACATGAGTGACGTTAAAACATCTGGGAGATGTTAGAGACTGCATTAACTCTAATCGTGGATCACATTATGGCAGAATGTTTTTTCCCCTAATGAGGAGAAAAGACTGAGATAGTGTATGTGTTACTCAACATAACCCTGGAGTCCTTGTCCCAGAACTGATAAAGTACCAGAGAGAAGGCCTTGCCCCACCAGATTTCCAGAACTAAGGCTACACAATCTCCTTTATGTTTGGCTTACGTGTCACTGGTGACAGTGTCTGAAAAAACAAGGCCCATTTTCTCACTCCAAATAAATCACAGACTATCCAGCCCCTAATATTTATACTGAACAAGAAGGGGATCCTTTCCTCTTTCTTCCAGCCACACTCCATTTATCTGTTAATTGACTAACCTAAGAAGAGGTCGCTGCAGACAAGACTCCTTATACAAAGATAAGATTTAAACTCCGCAAACTATATAACATACATGGAAAAACCTGATTTAGTACTTATGCTACAAAATATAATTAAAATATTTAAAAAATATTTTGACTTTAAATATGCATGTTTGTAGAGAAAATTATATGAAGATCCCACATCAGGTATATAAATATGGAGGAAAGCCTAGGAAATTAACTCCAACGACAGTAGTTCCCTTTGGAAGAGCTGTGTTTGTTGTGTTCAATAGGCAGGACAATCACTTCACTTTAAAATGTCTTTTTAGCCACTTAGTCTTTAACAATTCTATTTCTGGGGGCGCCTGGGTGGCGCAGTCGGTTAAGCGTCCGACTTCAGCCAGGTCACGATCTCGCGGTCCGTGAGTTCGAGCCCCGCGTCAGGCTCTGGGCTGATGGCTCGGAGCCTGTTTCCGATTCTGTGTCTCCCTCTCTCTCTGCCCCTCCCCCGTTCATGCTCTGTCTCTCTCTGTCCCAAAAATAAATAAAAAACGTTGAAAAAAAAAATTAAAAAAAAAAAAAAAAACAATTCTATTTCTGTTTCATTTGTTTCAAGCAATCAAATACCTATTTTGTGTAGGGTTTACTGAGTCAAAGAATGAGTAAAATATGACTCTCCCTTTGATAAAGAGGTTGCTTTCCTAAGCTATAAGTTCTTAAAACTAAACTCATGTAATTTTTTAAAGGAGGTATGAATGAGGAGCTAGGGAGAAATGTAATTTAATATTTAAAAATATATTTGCAACACAAAAAACACTGACTTGGGTCCCTTAGTGCCAGAGGATTAGAGAGGTTGGTTCATGGTATTATTTCCAAAAGTTCCTTATTTGAAATTCATCTTGAAGCTGAGAGAGAGAAAGAGAGAGACAGAGAATTTGATTAGAGAAAGAGTTCCTATTTTCTAGGGGATCACACTTTGGGAAACATGGCTTCAAAGTTAAATCAACATTTGGGAAATGTTGCTTCAGGACGCAGAGGAAAAGGAGTTAAAGAAAATTTGATGATGGTGCTTGGGTTCATTGTTAAGCTGCAAGCAGCTGGTTAAGGAAAAAAAAAATCTGGGAGAGTGGTAACTGACACCTGAACCCACTCAGCAGTGGGCTTGGGTGCGTGGATTCAGAGCAGGGCAGCATGGGTCTGAATCCCCCAGAGAAATAAGAATCCATTTGGAGGGAGAAATCAGAGATCTCCCTTCAGGCCATCACACCACCCTATCATTCCAGAGTGATTAAATGATTCCCTCTCCCATTATAGGCCATAGGATAGACTTAAGAGTATTTCAACATCACTAGCATTACCATTACTTAAAAACCCAGTAACCCAAAATATTGTTGCACTTACTAATTCAGGAAACCTCAACAGAAAAGCAAACATGAATACATACACGCCCACCCACACTTCCTTTTTGGGGGGGGAGGAGGGCTTAAGTGTTGACAGAGGCAGTATTTTGACTGGAACTCACAGTAGTGAAGTACAATCAACTTACCTACCCAACTGCCTCACACCAAATGGTTGCCTACGTCAATACAAGTGATAGAATTAATTATGGGAGCATTCATTAAATGTTTTAATTGTCCAGAAAGCATAAGGGAACAAAAAGAGGAGACTTTTTGTGAATTCTCATTTATTCCATGTCTGCCCTACTTACCTTCAAAACTAAATTGCAAACATAGCTGAAGGTATTTTTGTCGTGCATAACTGTGAATGCCTGCATCTTTAATAGAAATGATTTATAAAGAGGTTTTGGAACATGCTGACTTTATAATGAAGCTCTACTCCCAGAGGAGTCATTAACCCAGACATTACTAGTGCCCACACCACTGGGAATCATACAAAACTGTTCTTTGAGCAACGCCAGGATGGATTCTTAGCCTTTCAAACAAGCTGAAGTATACAGGAATCTCTATCAATCCCCCAAAACATTGAGAGGGATGAAGAAACTGAGGCTCAAAAAGGTAAAATGACTTTCCCAAAGTCACAGAGCTTCTCGGGTCTCAAGATAACCCAAACTAGAAAGACATCTTTAGATCTCTTTTCAGATAACACTACCACCACATATAAAATGAGACACATATTTGTAGGGGCTCCTGGGTGGCTCATTAGTTGGTTAAGCATCCGACTTTGGCTCAGGTCATGATCTCAAGGTTCGCTGTCCCCTTCTCTCTGCCCCTCCCCCACTACCTCTCTCTCTCTCTCTCTCTCTCTCTCTCTTTCTCTCTCTTTCTCTCTCTCTCTCTCTCAAAAATAAGCATTTTTAAAAACTTAAAAATATATTTATTTGTGGATGTATCACTGTTTTCTTGTGTCACTCCTCAGATATTCCTATTAATACAGGACAAAAAGAAAGGAGTTATCTCAAGTAAGATCTAAACTTAAATCAAGAGAAAAATTCAAGCCTTATCTTTTTCATTCTTTATGATTGATTGACTCACTATTTGTGGAGGTTATATTAGTTACTATAACAAACTCCCAAATCCACAATGGTGAAAATATGGTAGGAGTTTATACCTGAACTCTGATATAAATACTTTGATCTGAAGAGATTTTCACTATCTCTTTGGATAAGTGACTAAAAATGAAACAACAAGAAACAGATTTCTGGACTCACTAGGGAAGCTGCACTTAAAACACTTTTTTAGAAACATTTTGAAGTATATGCTCCTTTTTGATAATTGTGCAACTACATAGCCTTATTACATAATGATTCTCCCCCCTGTCTTTGTACCACTAGTAGAAACATCGGTGGGAAAAATGTGAAGAAAGGTACTGAGATCATCATCAATTTTCCAAAATACCTGACAAAAAACATAGGCTCTAGAAAGAAATATACACATATTTTTTAAAGTTCCTATCCATTTTTATGTATCACAGAGTAAAAGGCAAACAAAATGAATTAAAATTATGAAAAAGCAAACATAATTTTCTATTTAATTCTATCATTCAATTTGGTCTTGGCATGGTGAATGAGAAAACTGGCAGTTACAAATTGTGTAATTCAACTTAATAAATATCAAACTGAAAATAAATGTCAAAAAATGTGCATTTTTTTTCTGAAGAAAAAAAAGACCAAATCCTTCCAGTAATTTATTTCTGGATTGATTTAATAGTATATGCTAAATCATACTCAATTTTCCCAGATCATCTACAAATATGTCCCTAGCTGAGCAGCTACATGTAAAAAAGAGATATTGTTTAAGCATTTTATAAAGGTATAGTTTTCATATTTGATTTCCAAATATTAAGTTGTATGTAAAATAATGTTTGGAAAACACCTTCTCTATAGAAGAATTAAAACAAATGAACAAACAAAAACAACTCTAAACTGTTATACATTGGTACCCTACAAATAGCCAGGGGCTTTAAATAATCATTTTTAAAGTAAATGTTAATATTTCTTTCAATAAAAATAGATAAGGCTGGATAAAACCGATTCTTAAAGAAGATGAGACAGACAGAGACAGAGAGCAAAAACATCCCCATGTGTATGAGGGAAGGAGTGGGAGAGGGTGAGACCAAGTAAGCCTAGAAAAGAGGGAAAAGAAAGGGTGAAGAGAGAAAGAGAGGCTTTATTAAAATTATAACAATTTAACCTTTATGAAGAAATCATTAACATGAAAAACCACCTACTAAAAAAATAATTTTTTTAGCCCATGGTGAATAGAAAGTGTCCTGAGTTTTCAATTAGTTTCTTAAAGTTCAGAGTTGAGAGTCAACCTCCAAAACCTCAGTGGATCCTGTCATCAACGTTAACCTTCAATACAAAGGGCTATTGCAATCCCCAGCAGGGTTCTTAAAATCACTACAGTATTTTCATCTTAACCTCTTCTTTCTTTTTCTCCTAACCGTGAATTTGTGTCTACATTGGAGACTGCTGGTGAGAATATCCTGTATTCTTAGCCATATGTTCTCATAATTGTTCTATTTAAAGACTCCAAAGTCTTCTATAGTTTCTGGTTTTGGAAAACCCACAGGGACCAGAGCAAACAGCGAGAAATTAAAAGGGCCCTGACTTGTAGGCACATTTTCTAGCAAATTGCAATGTAGTCCAACAACACTGCCGGGTACTTCAACATCTATCTTTGCCTGGATTATCCTATGCAAGTGAGAGAAGCAGACTAGGGTAGAGGAGGAGCTAGGCAAAAATCTGCTCTCAGTTATTGTCAGGACTCAGCCTCTTGGAAGGGGAACAGAAGCTGCCCCACGGTTTTGTTCCCACCTTGAGGAAACCTACCAGGCAAGGCAGCTCCTGGTTCAGCCAAAGGTAATTCTTTGGAAAAAGGGGAAGCTGTGAGCATTTAACTACCAATACCACAGCAGCTGGGGAGGCACACACTGGGCCAGCGAAGGAGATCAAGAGAGAGAACCAAGAGTATCCAAGGCAGTGGCCCTTCTTTAGAGATCTCCTATCACCTCTCATTTGACATAACTGATCATCTCTGTATGTAGCAGAAACAGACGTTAGGACAGATGAAAAGTTATGATTATAATTGGAATGAAATATGGCTGTGCAATGGATTGGGGTATACCTGTGAAAGAATGCATGGTTACACTGTAGAGAGAGAGTGACAGAGAGAATAATGATAAAAATATTAGAAATTAATTCTCAGCGGTGCCTGGGTGGCTCAGTCGGTTCAGCGTCCAATTCTTGATTTCAGCTCAGGTCATGATCTTGTGGTTCCATGAGATCGAGCCCTGCATGAGACTCTGTGCTGAGAGTGAGAAGAGCTTGCTTGGGATTCTCTCCAACACTCTCTGCCCCTCCCCCACTTGCACACAAGCACGCGTGCTCTCTCTCTCTCTCAAAATAAATAAACTTAAAAAAAAGAAATTACTTTTCAAAAATTATCCCACTAGTTTCACTAAACTGAAAAAGATCCTCCTGTATTCAAATTTGAAGGAACAAAATAGTAACAATTCATTTTAATAATTGCATATAAAAGGATTACTATTAAAAAAAATCAAATTACTATTAAAAAAGAGTCAATTAGAGTTCCAATTCCAAATACATACTATATCAAATTGAAACAACGTTCCCTTTAGGAATAAAAGTCAAAGGTATCAGTGTCCTAATAAAGTTTTTTAAAGCCTTAGTTTAATCTCTATTGCAAGTATACAAATAATTAATTCATTTTTTCCAGAAGAAAAATAACAAGAAATATATGTCAACCCAACTAGGAGCCAAACAAATAAGCAGTTGAAAATTCATTATACCACAGATCTGACTTAAAGTCTTGAAATTATCACACTCCATCGTTTAAAATAATTGTTAGTTTGGAGGCACCTGGGTGGCTCACTCGGTTAAGCATCCAACTTTGGCTCACATCATGATCTCACGGTCCGTGAGTTGGAGCCTTGAGTTGGGCTCTGTGCTGACAGCTCAGAGCCTGAAGCCTGCTTCAGATTCTGTGTCTCCCTCTCTGTCTCTCTGCCCCTTCCCTGCTCATGCTGGCTTTCTCTCTCTCTCTCAAAAATAAACATTAAAAAAGTAATTACAAAGTAAAGAAAAATAAAATAATCATTGTTTATATAGCTGACCTTATCATGCTTTATTCAAATACTACTGTTCACCTCCCGAGTACATACACAGTGCTTTTTATGCAACGGTAATTCAATAAGCCTTTGAAAGCTGAACTGCAATGGACTTTGGAAAACTGAAAGGTTCACCAGTAGCTTTAATTCAAACGGTGATGGGGCTGGACCATCATAGAGGCTTAAGAGAGTGAGGGTGTTTAGGCTTCAATCCTTAGCTCTGCATTTAGCTGCTGGGCTTTTGGTAAATGATTTCCAACAAGTAGAGCCTCAGTTTCCTCATCTTCAGCACTTCTCCGGCTGTTGAGAGGATTAAAAGAGGTAATGCACAAACACTACCTTGCAAGCTGTAAGCAACAGGGCCTAGGGCTATTGCTGCACTTCGGGAGAGGAGACAGGACTGCAACTGCAGTGGAGGTTGCACTCCGGCCGGCAGCTGGCAAATGTCCACCTGCATTCAAGTTTTCTTTGGCCTGCCCTGCCTGGGAAATTTCCAATAAAAACTGAGATTTCTGGCTTTTCTTGACACATTGGAAGCTCTTACCATATCAGGCCCATCCTCCTGCAGTAGGGACCTGGAGCCTTCTATGTCAGGCAGGACACTTATTCTTGGTTTGCCATAGTCCCCAGCAGTATCTGTCACCCTCCACTCAGCCCACATATGCACATAAACTCACTGGTCCCAGTAGGCATTGGAGCTGGTGGCGGTTGGGCTTGCCAAGGAAGAGTAAGACTCAGAGGCATGAAAAATAAATCTGCATGGGGGCAGCTGAAGATGCAGTGCTGCGTGGTGGAAAGCAGCTGGATCCGGGAGCCAGGGGACATGAGTTGTAGTCCCAGTTCTGCAGTAACACCTGTGTGAACTCTGGGCTCTATAGGGGTCTGTTTCCTCATCTGTAAAATATATGTTCTGGGTAGGTCAAGTTTCTGAACACAAGGCAAGTCAGTTCCCCATCTGGGTTTCAGCTTCTCATGTGTTCCTTTTTTTAAAAATGATGCCAAATTAGTGGGTCACTGAAGCCTGGCTGAATTAGAGAAAGCCCTCCCTCCACATGCCCCTGTCAAAAAAAGAAACATTGCACACAGAGTTGATGGAATACATTTGGAAGCTCAAATGCCAAAAGGAAGTATAATATACATAATAGTAGCAATTTTGAGAATGCCCTCCCCTGTGTTGCTGGCCTTATGCATTAGTTCTGACTGAGTAAATACAACTAATTGTTTCCCCAAGTTTATTCTTGCTAAAATATAGATGCAGGTTCAAGTACTGCAATAAATTAGATCTGCTTTATTCTTCTTCTTAAGCAAAATTCCAACCTTATCCTCTTACAATTGTAAAACTGCATTTTGAAACTCAATGACTATCGGCATTTGATCATTATTTATTCTTTTTGTGTTTTTTATTATGGAAAATTTTAATAAAATGACCTCTGTAAATTCCCCAAGATAAAAACTTGTGAAATATATGTAGCTCAAAAAGGTATCACCAAAATTCTCATCCAAAATAAGCACTTAAAAAAAAAAACCTTATGTAAATTTCCTATCGGTGAGCTAAAACCATTTATAAAAACAAACACACATATAGCAAATATATCTTGCCAATGTCCAAAATACTTGTTTGGAAATATTACTTCTTTTCAGTCCAAAATTACATTTTCAGTCCTCTCAGCTGAATTTCTATATGCTCTGAAGTAGAAACCAACTAAGACAAGTAAATCAACTTACAGAAGGTTACTCTCAAGATTTTCTGTGTTTTGTGTTCTGTTGTTGAGTAGCTAAGGGCTGCCCATAATGAACATGTTGATAGAGCCTCCCAAAGGGGATGACCATTTGGTGACAATTCCCAGTAATAAAATGACAACCAATAAGAATGGCAGAAAACCGGGTAAGATCAACGCTGGCAAAATATATTCTAGGATTAAAAAAAAATCTTGACTTCCACTACCTTCACAAATAATTAATCTTTTATTGGAAGCAAACTGTTTCACTTCCTACAATACCTTGCAAACAGGCTTCAGGAAAGAATGTAAGCATGAGGCACAAGAATTTGACAGGGCAACAAAGTAGCTGTTCGGGTTACTCAGCTATTCTCTTCAACCTAGCACCAAAGGATAATAACTTTTAAAAGACATAAAGTAAACTATATTTAATCTTAAAACCACTGCGAATACAAACTCACTTTTTTTCCTAGTGATTTAAAAGGTACTGCAGGATCTCAGAGTCCTTTTCCTAGGGTGATTATTCATCCCATTTACTTAGGACAAACCCAGTTTATGACTGTCATCCAGGAATACTTTTAATAGCTTTCCCATTCACTCACAAAAATGACCTAATTTAGGCAATAATTATGTGGCCTCCCTATCTCTGGGTCACTATAATGCATCCAATCTTCTGTTCAACACACTGCAGATAAATGGAGAAGTTAGTTCAATGATAAGACTGAATCTGATGAAGAAATGCTCTAAAAAAAGAGTTTATAATACTAAATATAAATGAACATATTTCTACATAAATTTTAGTGAAGGTACATTCTAAATTTGGGTTTGTTAATCAATGAAAAAATTAATGAAGAATGGTCAGAAATAGGTTAAGATAACTAAACTAATCAGTGATACTAGCACAAATGTGTTACTTAAAATATCTATGAAGTTTTAAATTTGTGTGTTAAAATCATAATTAAAGCTCGACGTAAATAATCACCGCTAATGAACAAAATCCCAAATGTTGTATAATGGAGTAATTCAAGTTAAAAAAAAAAAGTGGACTTTGAGCCCCAAATGGACCTCTCCTTCTCCAAAGTAGAATATTCTCACAATATGTCATTTTTGCACTGTTAGACTCTCTGAAACTACATATATGGGTTGGAAAATGATCCTAAGATAGTTATGTTACCAACATTACAAACTAACAATAAAAAAGAAAAGAATAATTATTTGTATTAATTCCCTCATAAACAGAAATAGCTGAGAGTTCATTTGTAGTTTTTTTTTTTAAAGAATATGTAGTACTAAAAAAAACAAGAATAGGAACCAAAACATGTCTTTAATACAGGCACGATATCATAGCTTTTTAGAATAAAGTTTCATATCAAATAACATTTAAAAATCAATTAAAACTCTACAAATTCAAATAAATAAAATCAAATGACAAAAATTGGCTAACCTCAAGTCTAGCAATGTGATCAATTTCAATTCCAAGTATTTTAATAACTAATGATAAAAACACATCACACTCACATAAATATACAAAATAGAGCAGTATTTTTTAAATTTTACACCACTTAGGACTTAACATATTTTTCTTGTCTTTGACATTGTTTTATTCTAACTACATAACTTGTATTTATTGAGAAATAATAAGTTAACTAACTTCTATTTATAAAGTTTATTTTGAGGGGGGGGCATGCATTACACGCATGCGAATGCAAGGGAGGGCCAGAGAGAGGGAGAATCTTAAGCAGGCTCTGCATTGTCAGCACAGAGCTCCACACAGGGCTCAAACCCATGAACTCTGAGATCAAGACTTCAGCGAAATCAAGAATCAGATGCTTCACCGACTGAGCCACCCAGGCGACCCTTATGTTGTGACTTTTAATCACCAAGATATATAATTGCACATAGGGCTTCTGATCAGTGTTACCAAATTGAGTTAATAAATTTAAATTAAAGAAAGACCCCTTAGTCTGATTTCTTAAGCGGTGAGACCTTGGGATTTTTTAAATATTGGAGTAGCTCTCACTCGCCAAATCTTTCTTCATGATCTTCAAGTTGGCACACACAGAGATATTAATCTCAATATATTTTATATATATACATTTAACATAGTAAAGCATATATATTATTATATTAAACATATAACATAATTGTCATATACTTTAGGAAAAAGGAATTGTCTATTTTCATAGACTTAAAATTAGTGGGTCAAACAAGAAGAACAGCATTTGCTAAAAGATATGAAGAGTTCATCTGAGAGAATATGGAGTGATTTTCCTAGCAATCTAAAATATGAAGTTTCCTTATATGTATTTTTTTAAAGTTTATTTATTTATTTTTGAGAGAGAGAGAACACAAGCTGGGGGTGGTGGTGGGAGAGACAATAGAGAGGGAGGGAGATACAGCATCCAAAGCAGGCTCCAGGCTCCGAGCTGTCAGCACAGAGCTGGATGCGGGGCTTGAACTCACAAACTGTGAGATCATGACCTGAGCCCAAGTTGGACGCTTAACAGACTGAGCCACACAGACGCCCCTCCTTATATGTATTTTTAATCCAATCATTTCGGAAACCTAAATAAGATCCTACCACATGCATGGCTGCAATACTATCCTGCAAAATCACTTTGCACTCTTCTCGCATTCTTCCCACCTTTCTGTTTTCACATTTCTAAAACTGGAAAATACCAGAGCTTCAGAAATATTCACTGGCATCACATACACTGTTTACCCTAGGAATCCTGTTCATCTCTCCAAATGACAAAAGGCATGAGAAAAAGTTAAAAAGCCTTTACTAAAGGGAGAACTACAACGTAAGAACATTATAGCTCCCAAATTTATGACACTATCAAATCTTGAATCCATATCTATCAATTATCTAATTGTCTATAGTTTCACATTTATTTGTCAAAGACGTAAAGCAAAACATTTTTATGTTTTTAGTTTAAAATCTAACTTTGATTATTGTTCATAAAAATCCCTCTGGTCCTTCCAATTTGGAGGTACATGATGAAGTTTAGAGACTTTTAGAAATGTCTACAATTGTCTTTGAAGTAGTTGTACAGGTGGGCTTATGCTTAATTCTATCCATTATCTCACCCAGAGGGATTCCTGCGAGAGGTCCCCCTCCCCTTCACGTATCCTTTACAGAGAAGGGGAAATATCTAACATAGCAATCCTCTACCTTCAAGCACTGACATCATTTCATAAACATCAGAACGCCAAGGAGACCATTACTCAATATCCAAACAAGTTGTGAAACATGTAAAACTGTATTTAAAAGGAGACAACAAACCTGCCCGACTTGACAAACTCAAACTCTTGCTGAGAGATGCGGTAATGTCTGGCCTAAAGTAGCTTAGCTACAGAGTATGTAATAAAACTGCTAAATTTGGATTGGAGGGTCATTTTGCACTGTGAAATGTAATGTAGCCCTGAGAGAGAAAAGGCAAAGAGGGACTCAAGAAATCAGAGACCAGGTCTCTGTAACTCCTCACTTCAAGGCAAAGACAAGTGCTGTTCATAGGAGAAGCCAGAGGGAAGAACTCTCAAAATTGAAAGGGAAAGAAAATGGGAAAAAGGGAAGAGAGAATAGAATCTTGTACAGCAATAACAAAACATCTTCAGTGGCCTCGAAGTTAAGTGAGAGTAGCACTTTAAAGGGAATGAGAGACATTGATTTATTCTTTTCTCAAAATTAGCTAAGTTTATCCCAGCAGAAAGTTATAGCACCAAATCACATGTATCTCCTTTTATCTCTTTCAAAATATTTTTAGTTTGTTATGTCAATTTTCCAACTTTTCCTGCAGTATTTTATCTTCCTAACAAGATTTTAAGTTTCTTAAAGACAGGTACCATATGTCTGTGGCGCCTGGGTGGCTCAGTCGGTTAAGAGTCTGACTTCGGCTCAGGTCATGATCTCTGGGTTCATGAGTTCCATCCCCACATAGGGCTCTGTGCTGACAGCTCAGAGACTGGAACCTGCTTCGGATTCTGTGTCTCCCTCTCTCTCTGCCCCTCCCCAGCTCATGCTTGCTCTCTCTCTCTCTCCTTCAAAAATAAATAAACATTAAAAAGAATAATAGTAAAATAAAAGAATTATCTATTCCATTTACCTCTGTGGGGATAGAGTAATGAATACTTCCTAACTGAAGACTTATTCTCAGATGTGCTACACTTTTTTCTCCACAGAAATGCTAACCTGAACCATGATTTGAGAGAATACACTACATGTTAAAATAGAAATATATTCTAACTTCTGCCTCTACCAGTTCTTGTCACATCTTTCTCTTCATGTAAATTTTAAATTTCACTAGTGGGAATGCGGGCAACCATTTGGATGCATTATTCCACCTACGTCAACTGCAGACCCTTGCATCAGGCTTAGTTTAATCTACCTGATAATCTGAAGAAAACCCCAAATCAGTCACCGTATGAAGATAAACTACAGATCATAAAAACAGTGTCCCTCTCTTTTTTTTTATTCATCTGTTTTTCAATAATTCTTGAATCTCTCTTCCATACTTGGTGTCCACTCTGAATAAGAACGGAGACCCTCTACAACTCGCATATATATTTTTAGATGGAGTTATCTTAAGTATAATGCATCCAATGTGACTTAAATTTATTTCAATTTAGCTACAGAGATCTTTTCCTTCACATTTTTGAGGGCTGGTCTGTCTTGGTAAATTTCCAGAATAAATCTTATGTCTTCCTTTTAAGTAGGGCAAGATCCTGACATACAACAACTGTGGAAAGCTGAAGGCATTTCTGGCAAGGGCAGTGAATGACTGACTTATCCATTTGTTTTTATAGTTATAAATATATGGTTACATTGGGCAGGAAAACAAATATTCCCCAAAATACGTGGTAAGCACATGAGAGAATGAATGGGCTCATAAGATATGTCATGATTTTCTCTCTCCATTAGAAGATGTTTAGTTCCATGAAGTTCATTTACTCCCATTACAACAACAACAAAACAAAAAACAAAAAAACAAAACAAAACAAAAAAACAAAAAAAGAAAAACGACAACAACAACAAAACCACACACACAGCCGAAGTGTATGCTTACTTGGAAAAGAAAGAAAAAGAAAACTCTCCACAAATGTAAACCACCATGCTGGCATTATGTTTTGTTGGGTTTCTTAGTCTATCTATGCCTCCCCAAATAGAATTTCTTGTAAGTTAATATAAACCATAGGTAAGATGAGAGAAAATATTGAAATAATAGCACACTATCAAAACATCTTAGTTACATACATTTCTTAAAAGGGAGCTGGCATTAAAAATCCATACTTAATGTTTCTTTTATAACTTGATTACATTTTTTTTAAATATTTATTTTTATTTATTTTGTTGGGGGGACAGAGAGAGAGAAGAGAGAGAATCCCAAGCAGACTCCATGCTGTCAGTGCAGAGCCCGAGGCAGGGCTCGATCCCACAAACCATTAGATCATGACCTGAGCTAAAATTAAGAGTTGGCCACTTAATCGACTGAGCCACCCAGGCCTCCCACTCTTGATTACTAGCTTTTATTGTCTATATTATATTGTATGGGCCATTATTCTAAGTACCACTTAGAATGGATGATATTTTATTTCTTTTAGAAACAGGTGATAATAAAAAAGGTTAACAGTGAAAGGTGAAATTTGTATCAATTTACAAATGTATAATAAATTAATATACCGTAAACTAGTAAAACATTAAGTGTATTGAAAGTTTGGGATTCCATTAAGTACAGAGTTTCCTCGGTTTTTATTCCTTAACTTACAAGTGACAATGGAGAAAACTGTTAGCTTATGTAATTGAAATAAAATTTTTTGGTTATATAGCTTCATGAAATTAATGATTTGATGTCCTTTGAGGCCATGAAAATGTGTTTTAAAAAGAAACTAATTTTTCATTCATTCATCATGTGATAAATTATAGTAAGTATGTGCTACTTATTAAAATAGAGAGCAAGAGGGGCGCCTGGGTGGCTCGGTCAGTTAAGCGTCCGAATTCGGCTCAGGTCATGATCTCACGGTCCGTGAGTTCGAGCCCCGCGTTGGGCTCTGTGCTGACAGCTCAGAGCCTGGAGCCTGCTTCAGATTCTGTGTCTCCCTCTCTCTGACCCTCCCCCATTCATGCTCTGTCTCTCTGTCTCAAAAATAAATAAACATTAAAAAAAAGTTTTTAAAAAAAATAAATAAAATAGAGAGCAAGAGCAAAGCTTTTGTTTACAACTTAAATATACCTTTTAATAATAAAAAAAGTCTAATGTTAAATCATCCCTTTTCTGAAAATGGAGTCAAATCTTATTTAGACTTCATATCTTTAGGCATATGAAAGAAGTGTTTTAGGCATATGAAAGAGGTTAATTTGCATAAAAGGAATTTATTTCATTTTCTACTGTTTACAAAATAATATTCTTTTAATACTGCTTTTGAGTCCGTTTTTATTTAGATGTCATTTGGTCTAAATTGACAGTCCTGAAGTCTTTCCTAAAGTCATATTTGCCCTTTAAACATCTCTGTGGCATTCCATTATGGGCACCTGCTGCTGATAATTACATGTCTGTCTCCTAACCACTTCCTCTGCTTTATGTCAAGGCAAGATTCAGGCTGCTTGATTACAAACAACTACCAGTTAAAGACCACTGAACAGCTCTCTGCGGTAATTATTCAGGACAAGTTGGGTCTGTGTTTACCAAAGTCTTAACGAAAAAGCAGCAGTTACTTGTTATAATTTCCTCTTTGCTGGCAATGTAGCATAATCCATAACATGTTTTGGTCACCTTTAAAAGTGCCTACGAGAATATCTGATTCAATAATGCTATATATAATGATACATTTCACTATACTATTTTCTAGTCTAAAAACCAAAATATCCTGGCCAAAGATAATAGGCTGTGGTCCCACCAAAAGAACTGTGAGATAATAGTCAATTACAGGGAAACAGCTAGACTGAATATGCACTCCAAAACAGACTTATTTTTGTTGAATCTGGGCCACTCTACCCCCACCCCCCATCACAAAGTCCTCCCCACCACCTCATATTCATACTATTATACTGCTTTGTCTGGATGTTTGCATCTCCCGCCTCAAACTCTTATATTGAAATCCTAACTCCCAAAGATGATGGTATTCCGGGTGAGGGCCTTTGAGAGATACTTTGGTTATGAGAGTGGAGTGTTCATGAATGGGATTAGTGTTCTTAAACAAGAGATCCCTCACAGATCCCTCACCCTTTCCACCACGTGAGGACACAGAGAGAAGATAGCCAACTATGAACCAGCAGGTAGGTTCTTACCCATGTGACCATCATGGTGCCTTGATCTTAGATTCCCGGCCTCCAGAACTGTGAGAAATGAATTTATATTGCGTATAAGTCACGCAGTCTGTGGTATTTTGCTTTAGCAGCCTGAACAGACTAAGACGCATACAAGAGGCTTGTTCACTTTATAATGAAAAGAACAAAAAATACCACCCTATAGGGCAATTTTCCACACAACAATAATCCTAACATAAAACAACTGCATCACGTGATAGCACAATCAATTTATTTAGCAGTATTCCCTATGCCAGAACTCTACAATTAAATCATCAGAAAGGTTCTCAGGGGGTTCTCAGGTGCTATTTTGCTCGTAGACCTTTGTAACTCCTCAGTCTGTGTTTAGGTAACTTGATGCGACCAGGTAGTCAGACTGCCTACCCATCAACTGACTGAGGTTTATTTCCTTCAACCATAAGAGAATCCAACTTCTTCGCTATTTAATAGCCCCAAATTATAGGGCGGACAATACGAAGGTAGGAATGGACTTCTGAAGATAGGTAAGGAGTGTGGCCTCTCAGGTAGCATCTAAGAGATGGTGAACTTTCACTCACAAGACTTTTCTCACTTTCCACCTATCGACTTCAGATTCAGCTCACTGTCCGGTAGTTCTTAGAAGTGGATGATGAAGAGAACCCGGAAAGTCCCCCACTAACTCCATCACCATGAGTCGTCACCAAAAGCCGCTCTAAGATGTGTTATTTATGCATGGACAAAATATGTCTTCATCCAACATCATCCAAAAGATCTCGATCATATGTTGGAGATTCCATGAGGAACGCAGTTCCTGTCCTCCTCATGCCATCATGCTAGCTGGGGATGCAGGAAAAAGAAACGAGTGCTACAATGGGATGTGAAGGGGAGCTTCACAAGGGAATAAAGATCTAAACCGAGATGAAGATGGAACCAAAATCAGCCAGGGGAAGGAATGGAACATAAGGAATGAGCAGCACTGTTGACAGCAAAGGAAAGAACCACGATGCTCACTCACTGCCAGCTTGCTAACAAACCCTGAAGGATGTTCCCTCATCTAGCTGCACTGCAACATCTGTGCCAGATTTGGGGAAGGTGCACAGCCTGAGGAGACTATAACCATGGAGGCATTTCAGTAATGAAGGCAGAGGCCTAAGAACAAATATGTCTGTCAGCATGTTAAAAACTTCAGATTGGGCTCTAGACACAGTGAAAAGCCACCAAAGGATTTTAAGACAAAGAGCTCTATTGATGACATTTGTTAGGATTTGCCTGGCACCTATGTGGGGGACAGCTGAGAGTGGGGTAGGACAAGAAGCAAGGAGAACCTACCTCAGTGATCTAGTTGGAGAAATGGACACATTTGAAATATATTTAGGTAACATATGTCATCTTTTATACTACAACATCATTAAAGGGTTGACATGTCAAAGTGTTTGTAAATATCTAAATATAGGAGACTCTGTGAAATAAGTTAAGTTTTGTTAAATAATAATTTGTTGGGGCGCCTGGGTGGCTCAGTCGGTTAAGCATCCGACTTCAGCTCAGGTCATGATCTCGCGGTCCGTGAGTTCGAGCCCCGCGTCGGGCTCTGGGTGGATGGCTCAGAGCCTGGAGCCTGCTTCCGATTCTGTGTTTCCCTCTTTCTCTGACCCTCCCCCATTCATGCTCTGTCTCTCTCTGTCTCAAAAATAAATAAACTTAAAAAAAATAATAATAATTTGTTATAACAACTTGGCTTTCTGAATTGCTCCCATCCCCACCACCCCTCAATAAAACAGTAGCAAGGAAACACGAATTCTGGCACAAAATATTTTTCATATAAACTTAAAAAGCCCTCATTTCTCACACAACAGAACTTCCTAAGATAGTTTAATGTTCAGAAAATTAGAGTTTTGAAGATCAGTTTGTGTTTATTAAAAAACAAAACAAAACAAAACAAAAAAACAGATATAGCCTAGAAGAAGGAGTTATAAATACAGTCTCACCTTTTCTTGTGATTGCAAATTTTCCCCCTGGAAATCTTTAAAGGAAACTACTATAAACCAAATGCTACACACATCAAAACAAAACAAAAACAAATAAGCAGGTTAATCAATCATTAAAAACATTCTAGGTTGCTTCTGTTGGGTTCTTTAAATGGAATAAGATCCTATAAATATAAAAGGTTTTTATAATTATGCAGGGACTAAACCACATTGTTGATTCTAGAATTCTTGTTATTTTTCCCTTTACAAAGTTGGATGTTTTCCTACAGTACTGCACTTGGGAAAGTGAGGGAGGATGGTTAGTGTTAAAAAATAAAAGTATTAAACTTTGCTTTTCGGTCAAAGAAAATTACAAAGGAATCAGTGTTCTACAGGGTCTATCTAAAGTGTTTACTGTGTGTGTATCATTTTGGTGTGGTGAATGAGTTATTCTTGTTTGTTTAGTTAATGCATGTATTATATTCTATTTGTTAAAGGTCCACAATTGCATTATTTTGGGTTATGTTTGGGTTATGTTCTTCCTGTTAAATTTGACACTTTTTTATGAAAAAAAAAGGGGTTTTATGTTTTGTCTTATTTTAGTTTAACACTGAAGCATTTTAAAGAATATAAAACACAATTGGAGTTTCTGGGTGGCTCAAGTAGCCGGACGCTTGATCTAAGCTCAGTTCATGTCACGATTTGTGACTTCGAGCCCAGGCTTGGGCTCTGTGTCTGCTTGGGATTCTGTCTCTCCCTCACTGCTCCCCTACCACTTGCTCTCTCTTTCTCCCTCCCTCTCTCTCTCTCTCTCTCTCTCAAAATAAGTAAACTAAAAAAAAGAGAGAATATAAAGCACAAGAACAATTGTTTTTATTCCTCTAGAAAGAATTTAAATGTTAGCCAAAAGTAAAGAATTTGCTTTTGTTTTTTCTGGTTTTTTAACCTATATTTGTCTTTACAAGTAAAGTCAATTATAGTGGAAAAAAGTATAAACTGTTTTTTCATTGAGGTTTACTCAGTACTAGTTTTAATGGAATATATTCTAAATTCAGAATTTTGCGCAGGAAAAAAGATACCATATTAACTTGATTGTCCATAAAACTGACACAAACGTGCTGACTTTCCAAAAAGTTTTCATGTAAAATTAAAATTTCATAACTGAGTATAAAAGTCTCATTTCAAAATCTACCGATTTCTTTCTTTCTTTCTTTCTTTCTTTCTTTCTTTCTTTCTTTCTTTCTTTCTTTTTTTTTTACAGAGCACAAGTGGGGAAGGGGCAGAGAGAGAGGGAGACACAGAATCTGAAACAGGCTCCAGGCTCCCAACTGTCAGCACAGAGCCCGAAGTGGGGCTCGAACTCACAAAATGGGAGATCATGACCTGAGCCGAAGTCGAACGCTTAACCGCTTGAGCCACCCAGGTGTCCCTCAAAATCTACCAATTTCTTATAAGAATTTTACCTGTGACATTTTTTCTGTGGCTTCACCTGGCATTTTTCCTCCTGATGGTACTCCCTACTGAGTGCAATCCTCTCATTCTTGTGATACATTTAATTATTTTCATAGTAGTGCCAGATGAAAGTTGTTGGATAGCATAGGCTTACATCATGAAAATGCAAGAGGTCCCAGGCACTGTTCTCAGTTCTTTGCTTTTGATAACTGTTAATCCTCACAATTCTATGGTGCAAATAAGATTATTATTCTGATATTCTACTTGCAAATGTGGAGTGAAACTAAGAGGTTTTTAACTTGGACGCAATTTTCAAGCTTAAGAGTTTAGCAGTTCATTCCTCTTTACCACAAGATTTACATAAGAGCTTCCATTAGTATTTCCCTAGCACAGTTACCACAGGAATAGTCTTGGTTGTAGCCATTAATATTTTTTCGATGGATGTTGATTAATTTCCTATGTCAGGTGATTACCGAGTCCACACGTAGGCATACATCTAACATGGTTTTAATTCTCTGACACTTGGGGCGCCTGGGTGGCTCAGTCGGTTGAGCATCCAACTTCAGCTCAGGTCATGATCTCATGGTTCATGGGTTCGAGCCCCGCGTCAGGCTCTGTGTTGACAGCTCAGAGCCTGGAGCCTGCTTCTGATTCTGTGTCTCCCTCTCTCTCTCTCTCTCTCTGCCCCTCCTCTGCTTGAGCTCTGACTCTCTATTTCTCAAAAATAAATAAACATTCCAAAATAAAAAACAAAAAATGCTTATATGAAAATCTGTGAATAAAAAAGAGATCTCTGCCACCCCGTCGTGATTAAACAGTAGTCCTCTTTTTTTTCATGTTTCTTTTCTTTTCATTGTCAAGCAATGTAGGTTGATGTGAGATTTTTTTTTTAATCATATAGAGAAAAATTGACCATTTTTAAAAAAATAAATGAACAAATGATGCGATGCCTCAGGTTTGACTAAAATTTATAAATAAATGTCTCAGTGTAGACTTAAATAAATTTATAAATAATTCTCAAATTTATAAACAAATTGGTGAATAATTCTGAGTACTAAGAGTCTGATGAGAACCCAAATGACCATGTGAAAATATACATAAAGCTTATGCTCAAGTGATTGAAGTTATAAGCTTAATCAGGGCTCTCCATTGTTGCCTGCACAGTGTTTCACTAATGGTCCGATAATGGGGGTTCGGCATGGAGGTTCTTGTAATACTTTATAGTTGTGTGAGCATGACAGCCACTGATAATCACTGCCCTGTTCTCCACTCACACACTAGATTACTGAGCAACCCTCACGCTTCATCTCCACAATGGGCTCACAGTTGCAGAACACGGTCTTGGAAAATTCTCTTAAGATGACTTGCGAAAGATTCTTGGATTCTAACATAATTTGCAGTAAAACCTCTTGTCTTTCAGATGCTTAAATGGAGATTAGAAGATATCCCAAAGATGGAAACAATGGGGTAGGGGGTGTATAAAATGGACATTTTAACTTTTGATTTCATGGCAGGCAACATCACATTGCTTTTAAAAATAGTACCATAATCATTACCTTAAAATATTACCACAGAGGAAATTATACCTCTGGTTTCACTTTTTCCCTTGTTTTCTTCCCTCAATCACCTTGTGTCTTCCCCAGCTCCATTTATACACATAACAGTGCCTCAGGGAGGGGGCTTCCTGTAGTTTCAAAGTACACTGAAAAACTAAACACTGAGGTTAACAGTTTAAAAAAAAAAATCACTTCACTTAAAATGAATATCTCAAAGTAGTGCACATTAATATGTGCTTCTAAGGAAACAACTCTTTCTGGATGTCAGCTTAAGCTTCTCCATATGAATTTTCTCAGACTTCCTTTTAAAACCATCCCAACCATTTATTATCTTCTCGTTATATAGACTGTTACTTTTGTTTCATCACAAATCTTTGCCTGTTTATTAGCAGCCCTGCCACTGCTATCGGATGACATTTGTTTTACTTAATGTATGTAGTTTTAGGGGAAAAAAATATAGAACTGCTATTACTGCATTATATGAAAAAATTCCCATGTACATTTAGCTGACAGTGCATCAGCTGCTATTTAAACTGGGCTTAGCTAATGGACTTTTAATGTCAGAGGGGTTACGTGCAGTTACTGGCTATTAGCAGAAATGGCTCCTTTCTATAAAAATCACTTTTCCTCAAGTGTGTTGTTTGAGCATTCCTTTCCCTAATTTAGTGACTGTCACTGAATGCAAAACAAACTCAAGGACTCTGGAATCCGCTGTTATCTTTAAGACCCTCTTTTTAATCTTGCAATTCAGCATTAAACAGGCAACCACCCTCATTAGCATTTAGACTTGTAATCACAAAACTTTGTGAGGTATTCTTATTTATTTTGCCATTCTTAGCAGAATACTACATATTTCGCTATGAGAACCCCACATCATCCAAGAATGTATGATACGTATGACAGAGGTCGTACAAAAAATATTCTGAACCCTAGCATTTATTTATATTTTTAAAACTCTAGTTCAGAAACACCAAGTGATGTGAAAATGTATGGCACAAATTACTACGTATTCACATGTTGATGCGTCATATAAATATTTATATATTAATCTGCATTGAATACAATACTGAATATAAGCAAGGAAGCATAACTACCCCTCTATCTGGAGTGAAATTCTGTATATTCTTTCGGTAGTAACAACCCTTCCCCCCCTCAACTAACTTTATCTTAGTTCATTCGAATAACTTTCTTTTTTTAAAAAATATAATTTACTGTCAAATTGGCTTCCATACAACACCCAGTGCTCATCCCAACAGGTGACTTCCTCAATGCCCATCACCCACTTTCCCCTCTCCCCCACCCCCCATCAACCTTCAGTTTGTTCTCTGTATTTAAGAGTCTCTTATGGTTTGCCTCCCTCCCTCTGTTTTTTTCCCCCTTCCTTTCCCCAAGGACTTCTGTTAAGTTTCTCAACATTCACATATGAGTGAAAACATACGATACCTGCTTTCTCTGACTGACTTATTTCACTTAGCATAATACCCTTCAGTTCCATCTATGTTGCTGCAAATGGCATGATTTTATTTTTTCTCATTGCCAAGTAGTATTCCATTGTATATGTAAACCACATCTTCTTTATCCATTCGTCAGTTAATTTGAATAACTTTCAACGGATATAATGGAGATACCTGGAAATCAAGTCACCTGTACAGCTTTGAAGAGAATCCAAGAAAATCAAATATTCTGCAGCCTAGAAACATAACTCCATATTTGATTAAGAAGTTGAAACAAATCATCACTGAATTCAGAGAAGGGCCACATAACTGACCTCTCCTTCAACCAGTCCACAAAAGACGTCACCCGAGGCAAAGTGCTTACCACGGAAATGATGTCGCTTCTAAAGAGTACCCAGAGAGGGACTCTTGCGTGTGGATGAAGGATTTTACCCACGTATGCATAGAAGTTATTGTCCTCCCTTGGTCAACAAATGATAGTCTGCTGAGTAAGAAACAAGGGGAATTTCTCAACACGTTGAAATAAGCCAGTGAAAGTGGGGAAGACAAGAGACAACTTGTCTCTATGGATAAGCCACTGAGCAAATGAGAGCCATCTCTAGTGGACACTATGCAAATGACTTAGCACCTGGCAGAGAGGAAGGAACTTGTTGCAGATAAGTAGAGTGTAATTTTTTTTCAGTTATAAAGCAGTGATTACATTTGATTCCCTAGTCAATGACTACCTTTATGAATTTGTTTTATAAGCAAAATAAGTTTTGTTTACATTGTTTGATAGGTTCTGTTTCCTCTCTAAAGATATTGCCAAGCCTATTCGAAAACACTCTCATAAGACAAAAATAGTTATACACACACACACACACACACACACACACACACACAATTTGTGCCAGCTTATATATATGCTCACAGGGAATTACTGAACTATATCTGTCTATTCCTTGTAACTCTTCATTTCGCTAAGAGTCTGCCTGGAAATAACCTCCTAGGAAATAATTTTAGAGTTATATAATTCAATAAAAAGGGACGTGTGTCTTTCATATTATCGTCATTTCGAATAAATCCAACAAACTGATTACCCCCACCCCTACTGGGAAAACACATCTATTGCTAACACTTTTCCTAGTACTCCTCTTTACTTTTTTTTAGTTCTGTTATAGTCAGTAAGCTATAACTTTCTTCACTGTGATCCTTCTGAGTCTACATAAATGTATGCATGTACATGTAAATCTAAACAAAAATAAATACCTACGTTCACCAATAAATAAAGAAATATACTGGCAATACCTTTTAAATGTACCATCATGATATTAAAGATAAAATTCCAATTAAGCAAATTCTTCTGTGGAAGAGAGGTCCTCAAGAATGCCTACATAATTCTAAAAAGGCTTGTGTACCTGAGATTTAAAACAAAATGTTGGTATTCTTATTAATGGTAATATTTAACAGAAAGTTTCAGGAAATGAGAGCACATTGTATAATGACCACTAAAGGATTAATTATATATTCGACTGTCAGTAGAATATACTGCCAGATGCCATGTATCAGTATATCACTAATTAAGTCTAGATTTCTCAAGCAAGCACATCCCGCTCAAAGAGGTCCAAAGGAAATCTAAACATAACTTTTTTCAAGAACACACCTTTTAAGTACTTTCCAAGTTCTTCTGCTACGTTAACTGAAATGGGTGCTGACCAAGACGCTTATTTAGATAAAAGTTGCAAGTCAGGGGGACTGTTGAATAATATTACGATGAAATACTGATCTGAGGTCTCTATTCCGGATAGCAAAAATAATAAATCATTTGAACCTGCCTGTTTTCCCTCAGCTTCTGAGAGTGGTTACTGAAACGGGCTTCTGTTTTCCACCAAGCTGCAAGCTCTGCGGTGATGGCTGTGGTAGTCTGGCAGGGAAATGTCTTAGGCTCTTTCAATCCTCGAGTTTGATCCCTAATACATTTTAAAGCTTATATCCTGTCATCATCTTATGGAGATCCAGAAGGAAGAAGGAAAGTTGCTAAAGAAAACGACAGGCGTAATTACCGTTTTATTTAGAATGACTTCAAGATTGCTGCTTGCTCAACTTGAGCACTTCCGCTGGGTGGCCACGATGTTTGTCACTGGTAAACTCTTTATTCAGTGGAAGACAGAATATATCATTTTCCCTTTATCAAAAGCTAAATTAAAATGTCAACATATTTCATACAGACATAATCCTCAAAGTGAAATGACCATTATTTACTATATCTTCCCAATCATAAAGTTTTTGTTGTGGTAGCAATTTGGTTATTTACTTGGTTTGGATCAGATATGATACAGGGCTCTGAAAATCACACAGAACTCAACAGCAGTGCTTTTGTCACTGACTAGGGTTTCCACTTTCCTGCAAAAGTTAGAGGATACCACTTGTTAAAGAGTACTCTTTGATCTAGTTCTAGAAAGGATTTTTTTTAGGCTCCTGAAATTCCAAAAAGTTAAGAGAGAAGATTTAAAATATTTAATTTGATTACAAGTAATACACTTGCAACTCAGCAATTGGAATTATCTAAAATTATTCCCTTTAGCTTTAATTTTATACATGAATATAATTCACTGTGCCTATGGTTATGAGTGGATATTCTTATACCACACACCCTATCATGTTGCACTAAACTTCCATGGTCTAAGAGAATATACATTATGAATCAATTTAAAATGACGACATTTCTATGCAAATGGCATACTTCTGTACTACTCTTTTATATTACTATACGCACGAATTTTCTTGAATTTTGAAAAACACTTTCATTTCCATTCATGGACATATTTGCCCTTATAACTGGGCAGCAGATATATTTTAATATGCCAACACTAATCTGTTTTTTTATTGGAAAGGAATGCTCATATGTAAGGTTTTTTGTCTGAACAGAAAAAACAAAAAAATATATAGTTGTGTTCAGGCAGTTCATGATTAAATAATCGATTAAGACATTGACTAAAACTGAGAAATGTTAGCATTCATCAATAAACGTGTTAAATGTGCTGAGGGACTTTCTGTTGTTTAACAACCTTAGAGGAAAACATAATACGTGTTTATCTACATGAGGCATTTTTATGGCTTTCATAATTGCTGAGAAATGAAACTAGCCACAGGATCCAAATGACAATGATTAATGAAGGTAACACTCCTATCTTCACAGCATTTTAAAATAAATAAGACTGGTGAGTCTGGAGTTAAATCTGATTAATCAATATCATCTGTTAACTTGATTATTTTGGGCCTTCATATTTAGAATGAGAGAACTCTATTTAGGATGAGAGAACACCTGGTTCCCCTCACTCTCACATTCCCCTACCACACTGCAAGGAGATATGGTTTGTCATTTAATTAAAAGAGGGCATTCTCCAAACATTGGAATTTTCAGATATTAGACATCACTTTTGCCACACAAAGCACTTTTGCTCACTGCTAATAAAAGGTATACTGACATTAAGGGTAAAGAGCTGAATATTTGGCACTTCTAAAGCTATAGTTCACTTTCTAAATTGTAACTTCGATTAAATGAACATTGCCATAACTTTAACACTATGAACTCCGTGTAGAAGGTTAGACATGTTTTAAGTACCTCTAACATCTGGAGGCATTCTGTGTATTTCAAAACTTCATTATATAATCCTAAGGTAGCAACTTTTGTGGCAGCAGGAATCCCCCAAATGAAAAACCACATTACACCTTCAACCAAAAACTCCTTTTAAAGATCTGAAATTATGGCACAATGTTTTCTAACATTTTGTTTATAAAGAATCAAAATACTGTCAACATAATCGATGTATTAGGTTTTCAAGAAAAGGCAAAAATTCTCTTGAGAGCTCTAATCAGGTAGAGAGGATAAAAAAAAAAGTTTACTATCTCTGATCCTGTTAGCTTATAAAATTATTACCAAAAATGTTTTTATTACAATCTCCATAAATGTGGGGATGACAAATATTTAAAATAAGAAAAACTATGAATTATTCAAATATTAATTTTCTTTTTAAGACCTAGAAAAAAGGAAAGAGTAGTGTTTTAATATTACTCAAGACAAACTTACTCCACTTTAAAGTAAGTCATATAAAAATAGCACTGAGTTTCTGTGAGTTTCTGTTCTAGTGCAAATATCCCTGAACTATGCAATACTGGGACAATACCTGAGGTGTCGGTTTCACCTAGCCCTCTTCCACAAATAACATAAAGCAATACCAAATCCAGATAAAATATGAAATCAAAGAAGAGTCCATACATAACTTCAAGAAGTTAGGATAACAAAGATAGCAAGTGAGAAATCTGGGGATCTGTAAGTGTAGAATAGGCAATCAAAAATTAAAAGTAGCATGAAAATACTATAGGAGAAAGATCTGTTTTAACTCTAAGTAACACAAAATTCCCCACAAATCTCTAGTGTTATCATAAAAGTTTGTCAGAAAACAACATTTCCACTAAACATGAAGAAATAGCAGTAACCATTAAATGATGAGAAGTAATTAAATGTAAAATTTCAAAATATGTTATCTAGATTATCCAGGTTGTTCTAAATTATGATACTAAACTTTCTATGCAAATACAATTCGAACGTATGAAAAGTCCTGGTGAATGTGCCTTCAAGTCAACCTATTTTTCTATATGTTTCTTTGTGTTGTTTCAATATGCATTCAATTATGTTCTTTAGACTATTCACCTTCGCCTATTTTTTTTAAAGAAAAAACCTACTGACATTTGTATAAAGGGTTGATTTTCCCTAAACCCTTATCTGAAAACCTGGGACTTGGCATGTTTTTTTTTCCCCACAAAAGTATTCATGGATTTACGAAAAGTTATCTTTCCATATTCATTGTAAAGATAGAAAGTCAGGGGTAGAGCTTGCAGCCAGGACTTAACAGGCGGTGACTCAACATGTCATTTTTAGAACTGGCATTAGGTTAATTTTCCCAGAGAGAGCAGAAAGGAAGAAACGGGGTTATGAAGGGAGAGAGCTTCCCCCAGACTGTTCAAGGAACCATGCACGTCACTGTCCAGGAGTTTGCAGTGATCTATTTTGGAACATCACCTCAGACAGCTTCATTTGTTGCTTTTGGGGAAGCAGTGTCTGCAGCAATCCCGTCTGAGTTCAGAATCATTGGCCTTGAGTTTCTTTAACTTCTAGATTTCTTTGCCAGTGGTTTACAGAGTTAAAAAGCCAAAGAATAATACTTTCTGTGGGCCAGGCATGGCTCTAAACAAGTCACATGTATTGGCTCATTCAATCATAACAGGACTTATAGTATGTATTATCTTCACTTTACATCTGTGGAAACTGAGGCACAGATGAAGGGAATTAACTCACCCATGGCCACACAACTAGGGGGTGGGAGAAGCAGGATTAGGAGACGTTGATCAGCTAACCCGAAGAATGGGCACATAGCACTAACAGCCCCTTAGCTTGTGCCTCCCCAAAACCAGACCAAACGTGCATTAAATCTAAGTAAGATTTAATATCAATAAGACAACTGCAATGCACATTTTGCATAAGAACATCCCACTTCAAACCGAACTGCCATCCTTAAGCTCTTCTGGATAGAATTTTTGGAAACTCCACTACCACTGCCCCTAGAACTCTAGCCTGACTTATGTTTGCAATCGTTGATACTTGATTCCAAAAAGTACTATACCTATGCTCACTGTTACTTTTCAGACAGTGAGTTATAATTATATGCTTATAAGTCTGTCTTCCTTGAAGGCTGAAACGGTATCTCTTGACTCTGTTTCCCTAACAAATAGCACTGTCTGGGGCATAATATGGGCACAACGACTGTTTGTTAAGAACTGCACTCTCTCATGCACTCTCCAAATGAGCTAATAGGTTTCTAATTTGTGGGGAAATGTGAACAGGTTTGTTTTTAACTGCCACAAATACAAAAGTCAAACTGAAAAAAAAAAGCAGGTTAAAATTGCAAGGCATGGCGGCTATGGCTCAATCCCCACCCCTACTGTCTTCCCCATTATCTTCTTGAAGTGGTTGCAGCCTGTAATTTTAATGTTTCTTCTGAGAGTGACTCCCTCTGCTGCTCCAGCAAAGCCATGACCTAAATCAGAAAAGTGCTAAATGCAGTTAAGGCCTAATAGAGCACACTCTGGCTGTTAGCACTAATTGGAGAAGGTAGCATACATTAGAGAACAGTTATTTTTAAGTCTCAACAATAATTTTAAATAAGCTAGGAGGGTTTGCCTCTATAGAGCTCACGCCTCCTTTATGTTTTTAGAGGGTCTGCTTTAAGATCAGTATGAATTTTGATCAGGACTCCGGGCTCCCAGACTAAAACGGGAGATATCCCAGGAACTTGTCTTGTTGAACCCTGAATCCCCAGGATCCAGAATACAGAAGGAAAAGAAATTAATGAATGTTAACAATCTAATAGATCTTCATTCTTTGCAAGTACTTGAAAAGTTTGTCCTCTGAAGCGTTTTAAGCATTTCTTAAGGTAGAATGCCCGAAATTGTTTTTTTTCTAAACAAAAGTAAACTAGCCTACTCTTTCTTTTTGAAAATTCCAAATGTGATTTTATGTATTTACTCTGCTCCTGTACATGGAGAAAATACATTTTTTAACTGTAATGAAATTCAGTTATCCTTCATGCCAATTGTCTAGCTCCCCAAAGCCAATATGCATAAATGCATGAAGGTAATTTCTACCCTTTTGTAGGAAGAAGTATAGTATTTGCTTTAAAAAAAACATTATAAAGTAACTGACAGTAATATCAAATATTCCTAATATGATTAGAGTCTTCACTGATTTTCTGTTCTGAGTTTGGTGATGTTAACACTCATAACACTAGTTGGTGCTAGATAAGCAGAATATCGATGCTATGTAATCCAGAAATAAATGCATTTCTATAACAGGAGGGCACTAACTCTGAGGTACACTGATCAAATACATACCACACACCACACACACACTCACACACACTTACACACTTTTCCTAGTAGAATCTTTCATTCTTGGAAGTCAGAAATGACACAAATTCCCTGGAGCTAAGAGTTTCCGGCAATCCTGAATGAAACAATTAAGGCATAGCCAGAAAGGAGAAAGTTGTGGCCTAAAGCCTGGAGAATCTCCCAAGGATCTAAATAAAATGCCAGTTGTCTTTATGCAAACCACAGTTACAAAACACAGGACACTTGCAAATAATACCTATTATGCTTTTTTGTTTTAAATCTTAAACATCTGTTGTTTTTTTGGCAATTTGTGAAGACATACATATTTTCTAAAACTTCTCATTTTTCTAGTACTTCTCTAACAGAATAAATCTCATCCACATTGTCAAGTACTTAAATTAACTCTCTCATCTTAATTGCATATGTACTTCCATTCATAAAAAAATAGTTCATTTCCATCTTCAAGTGTTCAACACATGAAAATCAGACCTTGAGGAAGCAACATTGTCTTAGGTTTCCCCGGTGTTCTAGTCCAAAGACAGAGGCGAAAGAAGAAATTAGAAGGAAAAGGAGGTCTGACTGCCAGACCAATATAAAAGTATGCTTCTGAGAAGAAAGTGTAATAGTAGTTCAACAGTAAACAGGCTGGGGAAATGGATTAGAATGATGGTGATTGCAGCTGATAGAGTTTGGTGCTTTCTACATTTTAATACCTAACCGACAACACAGGAAGAGCTGGTGTCCTGAAACATGGAGGATGACAAAGATAAAAGTAGTCTATAGCGTCTTTCTAGACCACAAGATTCAAACATAAGCATGTTCACCAGGCACCGAAATAACTAAACTACATGGAGAACACCACTGAAATGCACATACCCACGAGGATACATTTTATTTTCCCATTTAAGATTAGAGGAGCAGGTTCAGTCTTGGATTACCTGATCTGTCAGAAAAGTGCAAGTGCCACATGCCCGCTCAGCCTGTCTTGAGCATCTTTTTCTTTTAATCTCTCTCCCTTCTTTCAATATTAATCCACTTACAATCTCCTGTGTGATGATCTTTATTGATCTTTTTTTTCCTACCCAGTCTTTTTAATTTGGCTGTAGTAAGCTCTCGGCAAGAATCCTAGATCTCCTGTTTGGCATCTTGGGGGACTTTAACTTGTCCTTTTCCCAAACAGGTCTCCCATCGTCCAGTCCCCGCCATCGCCCCTTGAGCCCCACCCCGTGGCTGGGTCCTTTGTGCGCCCAATAACAGTAGTCGAATCCCACAAGGGCGTCTCGGTGTTGATTCCACGACTATTCATCAGGTTGTTCACTTAAACTTCCAAACACCCCTCTCTAAACACCCTTGGCTGCTACCCAGAGAACTTCCTACCAATTTCAAGAAACCTACAACAAGTTCCCATGATTCTCCAGAAGACTCCCTTGTAAAATGGACAGATGGGCTCTGGGAGTTTGCATAAGAAAACCAGGACAGAACCTCGGGGATGGGAGGCATCTGGTAAGAAGGGAAGGAAGGATTTATGAGCGTGGCTACTTAGCTAGGCAAGGGCAAAATTTACTCCCCAAGTAGCAATCGCTAATTCACAAAGCCTCGCTAATCACTTACCTCCTCGTGCGGACCACACTCGCTAACGCTCAGCGCTCCCCTCCACCTCCAACGCCCTCTCCCCCAGTGCCTTCGCAGATCAGAGGGCATGCAGTCGGGAACCTCCAGAGTGTCAGAGCCACAGAGCAACGCCGGGGGAGTTGAGGCGAACGCCGCACCTCCTCTGCTCTCCAAATTTGGAAAGGAGTGTAACCGAGAGGATGGGATCCCTGAATCACCTCCGAATGCTGCAAACGCTTCCTCCACCCCCACCCTACCGAAAAACAGCTGCCTCCCCTGAGCCAGCGACCACCAGAGAACTGGTCGAAAAGACCGAGGTGGGCGCTCGGCTGGGCCAGAAGGTTGGGGGCCCAGGTGACCCGAAACACACCCCAGAGGGGGCAAACGTTGGCTCTTTCCTCTCCGTCTCCCTTCCAGTCCGCTTCCTGGGCTCGGAAGGCTTGAAGCTGCCGCTACCACTTCAAACCCGGGGGACACGAAGGGAGCTTGGCAATCAGCCCCCGCGCCTCCCCTCCTTCTTCATCCACCCTCAACTCCTGACCGCTCCTCTCCCCACCCCTGTTTTGCCCAAGGCCCCGAACACTTATTTTAAAGCTCAGACGCGTTAAATTAAAATGTCAGAGTTATAAACTGGCCCGTTTCCCCGGGGGAGTTTCGTATTTGGTTTGAACAACCAGTCCGTTTCCCCCAGAGCTCTTGGGTTTTAAGTTTCTCCATAGCTTACTGGGAGGGAGACACGGAAAGGGTAAGAGTGTGGAGGCGTGCACGGCCCGGTGTCTGCCGCAGGCTGGGTGGCGGGTCCGGGTTGCGCTGTGCATGTCCACAGCGCCCCAAGCAGCAGCAGAGTGGCACCGGCGCTGGTGGGTCCTCGGCGGTAATGGACACATTTCCTTAGCTGAACGCCCTTCGGCGTCTAGCGTGCTCAGAGACTCCCTGAAGATCCCGCAACCCCAGATGTGGCTCAGCGCGGGGAGCCTCTGCGCATCGCGGTGCACCCATGGCATACCACACAGCCACCCGCACCAAGAGTCTCTCCAAACCTCCGTGTGTACAATATGCCACAACGTGTGAATGTGGAGCGGAAAGTGCGAAAGATACGCAAGGCGCCCACATGCCCAGAGACTGATGCGTGTCCACACCCCGAGCGTCCCTGGTCCATCCGTGCCCATCTTGGAAGATGGATTAAAAATAATGAAGCTTCTTGACTAGTTGGGAAAGTGGAATGTAAGCTGATTTCCAGTTGGGAGCAAGGAGGCGATTTAAGGAAGCCAGGAGAACTGGGGAGGAGGAGAGGAAGGAGGGGAGGAAGAAGCGAAGGGAGGTGGCTGCAGAGCTTGGCGGACCCTCTTACCTTGAGCGGCCGAGCCGGTACCGCTGGCACTGAGCAGGGCCAGGGCAGGTAGCACGAGCATTTGCAGCACGTATCCCAGTCCCAGTCCGCAGCGGGCCGCTGTCGCCGGGAGACCTTTCCTCATCGTCGACAGAGGTGTGCCGGGCGGAACCACACGGAGAGACGCGCCAACAGCGGAAAACCCCACTGGGAAGCAGGAGAATCCGTGCACCACGAAGCAGTCCGAAGAAATAATGATAACCAAGAGCCACACTCCACTTTCTCCAAGGGCAGGAGCCAAAAGGGGGTGGAGAGGAGACGCTGAGGAGGAGTTTGGCGGTCCCTCTTTCCCTGTGCCTTCTAACTGGCGGCTCCGCGAGCGGCTGCTCTGCCCCCACTTGGGAAGTCCGGGGAGGCGCAAGGCGGCCACCTCGCCGCTGCCCCCAGCAGCAGGAGCAGCCGCAGCTCCGCCGCGCGCCGAGCCTGGACTGCTCTCCGGGTCCCCTCTTCAGTGCCGAACACACACAGGCAAGGGGGTGGGGGGAGGTGGAGGAGGGAGAGGAAGCGAGAAGTGGGAGGAGGTGGGAGCTGAGGGAGGGAGTTGGGCACAGTGAGGCTCTCTGGTCTCCAATCTCAGTTAGCTCACGCCGGCGGAGAGACGTCCAGGCTGCCGCTGCTGGGTGGCCAAGGAGAGTCACTTCCTAGCGTGGGGCGCACGGGCGCGCAGAGGCGCTCGCCACGGAGGCGTGGAGGGCACAGCCCAACTCCGCTGGGGGGTAAGCGGCGGCGGGAGCGCGCCCGCCCGCGTTATGTAAGCAAGGATTGGAGGGAGATGCGCGCCCAGCGCCGGAGGTGGAGACCGGCTGTTGGTTCACCCGCGGAAGCCGGGCGAGAGAAACCTGAGGGCAGAGGCGGCTGCGGAGAGTGGGAGCGCGCCTGCCTCCCGCGGTGCGCCAGACTCGGACTCCAAGAGCGCAGCGGGCGCGCCCCGAGCCTCTTGGCTGTGTCCACTGGAGCTCAGCCTGCCGCCTGCCAGCTTCTCCACGGCGCCGGCAAAGCCTGAGCCAGACTCCCCAGGACTGGACTCGCTCTACGACTTGGGGTCTTGTGATTGATTAAGCTGGGTGCGGGCTCAAGTTGAAGTGCTGCGTGGTGGGGAAGAAGGCAAGAAGATTTGCAGCGTCCCACCCCGCTGCAATCCTGGGGTTGTCAGCGCCACTCAGACTGCTTTATGTTCTGGGTGCCCATGACTTCTCCGTAGTGGAACAGAAACTAAAAGCTAAAGGAAAACTCATTCTTCAATAGAGCTTTATTTGCGTGCATCCTGGTGGCTGGCAATGTTGAGTATGTAAAGGGTGGTGAGACGATGCCTGATACTGAAACTCCCAGAAACGATGCACAACAAAATTTGTAGGTACTCACTTAAAGTGATGGTGGAAACTATGACATATTTTCCAAATTCCTAACGGTGTAAGAACTCAAACTGATGCTATGCATTTTTATACTTTCCCCCCATTTATTTATTTATTTATTTATTTATTTATTTATTTATTTGGAAAGACTAGCCTGGGTAGTTAGGTTTTGGATCCCTGTTGCAATGATGACGGAAGAATGTAAGAATGGGTGGAAAAAATGACAGGCTAGACAAAAGGAAAAGTGGATGAATTAAAAGGTCGATACACATTGGCAAGTCCAACATTCTGGGGAGAATGAAACCTCTTCCTAAGATTAGTACACTCCTAAACTAATAATAAATAAGATATCATGGAAATTTTAAGCTCTTGGTGCCAAGGGGGCAATGTGTAAACACACACACAGGCAGGAAGCTTGAGATCTCACTTTGTTATCCTGGACAGGTCAGGTAAACTGCATGTCTCAGTTTTTTCATCTATGAAATATTTCATTACATGGCTTTAAAGTTCTTTTCAGTGCTGGCATTCCATGATTCTGCCTGCCAACCTCCATCTAAACCTTTAGCCAGTAAGACCTGTCTTGGATGAGTCTGATAGATCTGAAAAGGTCATACTTGGCAAAGACATTGACAAATCTGGCCATTTTTTCCCCCTGTGGAGGTGCTGCCCGTCATGCTAAAATCTCTCCTTTACCCTCTTCACTTTCCCTTACCCATACCAGATACCAGGATCTTTTGGTAAGAGGGTAGGTTCTGACTCCAGACTGTCTGGATTCAATTCTTAGCATTTCTTATGACTAGCTGACAGATATTGAACAATAAAACTAGGTGCCTCGGTTTCTGTATCTATAAGATAGGTCTAGTACCAGTAACTCTCTTATAGGGCTTTGTGAGAAATCAAGGAGTTCAAGATATGTGAAGCACCTGACACGAAATTGTTAGCTACTATTCTTGCCATTGATGAAAGAGCTTCATCAGCTGCATGCTATCTAGATAAGTGCTGTCCAACAGAACTTTCTGCAGTGAGGAACATGTTCATATTTATGCTCTCCAAAATGATAATCATTAGACACATGTGGCTATTGAGCACTTGCAATGTGGCTAGTACAAATCTGGTATTTTAATGTAATTTATTAATTTAATTTTAATAGGCACATGGCTAGTGGCAACTATGATGGACAGTGCAGCTAGGCAGCTTATGCCCATTATTTATTTTGAGGATTATATCACCAGAAGGAGCTGTGATTATATTTCATATCTGTCTTTACAATTTTTCCAGGAAGGACAGCAGCTTAGATACTAAGAAATCCTCACATATACTATCATTGTAGTAACATCTGAAAGTTTTTTTTGCTTACTCATTTACAATTTTATTGCTTATCTTTTCTAGCTAGCATTTAACTCTTGTAAGGCAGAGACTTTGCCTTGTTCATCATTTCATCCCCGGCTCCTAACACAGAGCCCATATATAGTTGGTGCTCAATCAATATTGATTGATTGATTGATTGATTGATTGTCATAAAGTTTCAATAGGGAAGAATCCTCAAAGTCTAGTTAGTTAAATAGAATTAAATTGTTATGCAATCCTGTTTGGGACACTGAAGTGCTCAAAGATACTGCATGGAATTAATTCTTTGAAAGAAAGAGGAAGAGACAAGAAGGAAAAAGTAGTTCAATACTGAAATTCAGCCTAAAGAGGGCAGGAGAATGGTTTGAGACGTGGCATGTAGAAATGAGATGGAAAACAGAGTGGGGAGTAAGAGCATAAGAACAAGGACAGGAAAAATACCAGCAGATGCATCAGCCTTATTAAGCAGGTGAGTTTTCTACAATCTATGGTTGCAGATGGAACTTACCTTGTGTATCAACATTCTGCCTGTTTTTTTTTTTTCTTTATGAAATAGATAATGCAGTGTTTCATAGGCTTCTGAGCATTGGATTATTAACTTACTTCACTTAGATCTGGGCTCAAATGTCACTGCTTAGAGACCTTCTCTGACCAACAACCTAAAATAGCATATATCTTTTAACACTCAATTGAATTCACTTGCTTTGATTTTCTACATAGCAGTCCTTCTATATAAACATATATATGTACATGTATATATGTCTTCATAAATATATGTGTATGTGTCTATGTGTATACATATGTGTGTATATGTGTGTCTGTGTGTATGCCTATGTTTTTGTGTATATGTATGTTTGCGTACTCCCCAACAGAATGGAGGATCCTGAAGGGGAGGAATTTTTTTCCTAGTACTTTAACCACTCTATATTCAGAACCTAGAAAACTGCCTGGCACATAATAGGTGGTCAATAAATGTTTATTGAATATTGAATGGAAGGATGAGAGCCAATGAATTTTAAAACCAACCTAAGTCCTTGATTAAAACTTCTTTTTTTCCTCCAAGAAAAAATTTCAGATTATGAACAGGCTTTTCTAATTGTTGAATAAAATCAAGTTTGGGCAAATTTTTACCAAAAATGAATTTAAATATGACTTTTTCCAGGTTGGACTACTGCAGGTGTTTGAGGAACAAACATGAAATTCATCGCATTTTGAAAAATAAAAAGCTTCATTTAAATCCATGTACAAGGGCTTCCTTTTTCTTGGCTGCAGTGAGTGGAGAATTAACTCTGGGATAATAAATCCCAGTGACAGGTGCTAATGGGAATTAAACATGCAAATCCCTTGCATATCCCTCCAGAAATCTACACCAAGAAAGTATGCTATTTAGCATGTAGACTGCTTAGTTATAATATTATTTTCTGTAAACTAGTATGTGAATGTTTCCAGCCTAAGGCTTAGGGACATTGAAAACAATAGAAAATATATTTTAATTATAGAAATATTTTCTTTCATTTTATTCTCTCATGTGTAATTCCCCACTTTTTGTATTTTTATGTGTATTTAAAAACAAATAATCATACCAGAGATATTATTAACTGGCAACATAGAAGAAGGAGGATTTTAGTGAATATAAATAAGACGGTGATGAGAAAACTTTTCTTAACTAGGAGTTGGAAAAATACTCAGGTAAAATTACTGATGACATCAACTAAAAGGAGCCAGATGGTCCAGATTCAGTTGAGCCAATCCTCCTTCTCTGCCTCAGCCCACAGAAAGGAAGTTGGCCTGCCATAAGCCTATACACTCTGGGACCTTATGCTTTATGGTAATTGTATTAGATAAGACCCTTTTGGTTGCGAGTGGTAGAAACCCAACTTAAACCAGCTTAAGCAAAAAGGAGAAGTCATTGCCTTTCATAATTCAAAAGCCATGGATACAAATGTCTATATTAGTAATGACTAACACTTATTGATCACTTAGTGTGTCAGATTCAATTCTGAGCTCTTTTATGTGTGCTATCTCATTTAACCCTCATACCTCAGAGATATTGTGAGTTCAGTTCTAGACAACTGCGAGAAAGCAAATATAGAAATAAAGTGAGTTGAATGAATTTTTTGGTTGCCCAGTGCGTATAAAAGTTATGTTTACATTATACTATAGTCTATTATATGTGCAAAAGCATTATGTCTAAAAGCAACAATGTATATACCATAATTTTAAAAATCCTTTATTGCTAAGAAACGCTAACCATCATCTGAGCTTTTAGTGAGTCATACTCACTGATCATAGATCACCACTAACAAGTATAATAATACTGAAAATTTTGAAATATTGCAAGAATTACCAAAATGCGACACAGAGACATGAAATGAGCAAATGCTGTTGGAAAAATTGAGCCAATAGTTTTGCTTACCGCAGTATTGCCACAAATCTTCAGTTAAGAAAAAAAAAAGACCCGCAATACCTGCAAAGCACAATAAAGTGAAGCACAATAATGTGTATTGTACTTGTATTATTATCTCCATTTTATACATGAGGAAACAGAATGGCTAGTCAATGGCTAGTCAATTTTGCCCAGAAGACTATTCTTTAGTCCACTGGAGTGTATTTACTGAGCTTCGAGAAGTGTATAGTACTGAAATAGTATCTTTCCCTCAAGGAGTTTATAGTTGGGGTATAGAGATAACATTTACAAGAGACAAACAGACAAACGAAAAAAGAAACAAAAAAATGAAGAAAGATAACATGAAAGACTGAGAAGGGAGAAAGGAAAGAGAGAAAAGAAAGAATAAGGATACAAGGAACAAAAGTAGGAAGGCAAAAAGAAAAGAAGAAAGGGAACCAAAGAATAAATGAAGAGAAGGAAATAAAATCCCGTATGATTTCTGCATTTGTGTCCTGTACTTTAATTGCTCTAAGGAAGAGAAAACGATGAATGGCTCAAAGTTAGAAGGAAAATAATATGATATGTAACTCAGAAGATTACTAGGGATAGGTATAATAATTGCTTATTAGAGCTTTCAAATACCGCACTTTATTTTAAATTTATCTACCAAATTGGACTCTGGTGGTTTCTCTTGTGTTATAGATTGAAGACATAAGATACTTTATGGAATGGTGGGAAGATTCTGAATCAGGAAACATGGATTTAAGTTTCTATTTATCTAATATATTTGCTCACATAGTCTTGTAACTTCTTTATACTTTAATTTTTTAGTTATACAAAATGGGAAAAATATGAACACATAAAGTTGTCCTGAAGATGAAATGTGTGTAAAAGTGCTTTGTAATGTGTCTATGCTTAGGACATTATTGTGATAGGATATGTTCAATATTGTCTATTGTACTTAATTTGCATAATCATCTAAAGAATAGCACTAGTGGTATGGCTCTCTATACATGAATTATACCACCCTAGTGTAAACTTGGAGCTGTTCTCAGTATGTCCCTCCCTTCTGCCCACATTACCTATTCAATTACTAAATCCATCCCATTATACTACTTGAAGGTCTCCAGGACCTACTCCATTATCTCCAGCCCCACAGACACACAATGTATTGGCAAGTTCCCCAATGGTCTCTTGTAATTACTTCCTTGGTAGCTACTCTGCCCTCACATTCCAATCCATGCTCTCTGCACACCCTAAAATGACCTTCTAGAATGCAAATATTATCATTTTACGGTCCTAAAAACCTGTTTATTAATTCCTCATTGCCTTAGGCCCTCTTTCCCAAAGTCCATTATGGGGAACTCCTGTCCTTAAAAAACAGAGTCCTGGAGTAAACATAGTTGCTGGGATTGCATTGTTCCGATTCTTTGCTCCTTTCCTGTTAAGAGAATTGACTTTTGTCTTTGCTGTCTCACTCTCCATAGGTGGGATGGATTTACCTGCTTCACCAATGGTGGCTTAGCCACAAGACTGGCTTTTGCCAGCGAATGTGGGCAGAAACTAAAGTGTGCCAATTCCTTTCATTGTTTACTTCTACTTGTTTTCATGTGCTCCTGTCACTAGTCATTAGAATAACATTTCCTAGGTAACCATCAGTCCAAGGTGGATGAGAGACACGTGGAGAGATGTGGAGCCTGGAGCCTGGTGCCTGCTTAATGGAGTTGCAGTAGACCCAATGACACATGAGCAAGAAGAAAAAAAAAAAACCTACATGTTTCTTCAGCTACTGAGATCTGGGGTGATTTTTAATGCAGCGTTATCACAGCAAGAGGTGTCTGATATGCATGGTGTAAGAAATCGTGTCCTCAGATGAAGTTCAAGATAAATCAGATGATAATCTCCCCTGTAGTGCTAATAAGCTAGTAGAGTATAAGACAGACTAGAGACCTACATAGAGTGATTCTGAGAAGTGCAGCGGGAGAGGTATGCCTACATGGCTGATGGAGATAAGAGGAAAGGGCACTTACTTCAAACTGAAATGACCAGCAGAGTCTTAAATGATACTACATCAGGCCTGAACCTTGAAGGGTAAATAGAATTTGCGTTAGCTAAGTTGCAGAGGATGGCATTCTAGATGGAAGAAACAACTGGGGCAAAAGAAGGAAAGAAGAGTGGAACATGTATGTCAAGTACTGAGTGACTTATTTTGGAGCACAGACAGCAGTATAGCATTATATTTAAAGCTACTACAAATTATAATTACCAAAAATTCTGTTAACAATTTTGAACACTCATTGGGCAGATAGATAGATAGATATAGATATAGATATAGATATAGATATAGATATAGATAGATGATATAGATATAGACATTCATTTAATACACACAATAGTATACATGAAGTAGGTATTATTACTATCTTCATTTTAAGCACAAGTGAGGAAATCAATGCTTAGTAGAGTTGAGTGACTTACCTAGCTGTAATAGTGTCAGATTTAGATTTGAATTCAAGTTTGTTTAGATGCAGGCAAAT
Organism: Panthera leo; assembly: GCF_018350215.1. NCBI lineage: Eukaryota > Metazoa > Chordata > Mammalia > Carnivora > Felidae > Panthera > Panthera leo. The sequence goes on along the minus strand of NC_056682.1, from coordinate 125,290,649 downwards.
ACCACAAGGTAAATTTGGAAAGGAAGATAGAACTAATTTTTGGAAGGCTTTTCATGGTTTGCTATGTGGATTAGCCTACAGTATGGGGATACCAGAAAGCTACCAAAGGGTTTTAGGCAATGAGATGCTACCATGACAATGTCTTGCATCAATGTGTAAAACTGACTGAAGAGGGGAGAAAAATCACAAAATTTATTCCCCAAATCAAGATGAGAAGCACTGAGACTGGAAACATAACTAGTAGTAGACAGATAGCAAGTGAAGAGGACATATACACAACATTCAAGTGGGATGGTGGTTACTAATTCTAGAACACAGGATGAAAAATTTATAGTATTAAATATTCATGATATAATTAAAAATAAACTATGTAACCCTGAAAAGCTACTTGCAATAGTAAACTACCTTCAACTTAATTAAAGGCATTAATGAATTAGAAATAAGATTTAAAGGGTGAGGAGGATACATTAATTTCTTAGGACTACTTGTGTTCACTGGAACTTGAAATGGCTTGTTCAAGCAATATTGTAATGATGCAGCAATATTTTGCTTATATAACCATATTTATTTTTTCCATAGTCCCTAACATTGTGTCTGGCACAGAAAAGGTAATCAACAAACATGTTAAAAAACAAATACATAAGAAATTCTTATAATATGTAACCTAAAATAGTTCTTACAGATTAGAAATCTTTTACTTTCTATTTTTTCTGAATTTAGTTGCAAGTTCGTTGTTAGAAATGTGTAGTACTTTATTTTATAGAAATATGCCATAATTATGGTCTAGAATTCAGCCTACAAAATCCTATTAAACATGTGTAAGGAAAACACTGATATTACAGAATATATAATTCAGTCAAACAATTTATAATTAAACAAAACGTGGTATTTATACTTATTGTATAAATTACGGAGAGAGAGGAAGAAAATGTAAAATATTAGTGAGATTTCTGTTACTCTCATATTTCCAACAACTGTCAATAATGAAACCGTCCCTTCTACTTCATGTCTAATTTCAACTGGAAACAGGGAGACTTTATTTTCCTTAACATAGATGTTACATTAGTGCTAACTAGCCTTATCTTAATCATGATTGCTTTTTTCTTTGGTTTGTTTTAGTAATATATTGAACAAAGAAGAGAGAAAAGGAAATACATTTTTTGTCTTATAGAATTGAGGAAAATAAATAAAAAAACATAGGGCAAGAAAGAGTAAAACAATTTGAGAGTATTCCATAAGTATGTTAAATAGAACCCTGTGAAACAAAAGTTAAGAAGAATGAGATCAAGTTAACAGTGAGGAAGCAACAATGGTTCAGATTATCACCCATATGGTCTACCAGCCTGGTATTACAGAGTAAGATCAGTGGGCAACAAAGCATTACGATTTATGAGAAAATTACAAGTTAGGTACTCTTAAGAATAAAGCCTTTAAAATTACTTTCTTGCTTGTTGACATATGTTGCTTGTCTAGACTTTGAGCTTCTCCGAAGGATTTTACTCTACTGTAGTATTTGAATCATCAACACTACCTACTCCAATGCCTAACTCTTAGAGGACCCTGGCTGCATAATGAAAAAAATAAACAAACAAACAAATGAGTAAATGATACAATAAATGTATGTGTATTTTAATTTAACAAATGACATTTTTATTGTCTTTTGCTGTTTTATATTTTTGTGAAACCAGGAAAATCTCTTGATGATTATGAGTTTCAAAGGTAAATTTTACCTTGCATTTCTGACACCAGTGAGGTCAAAGAGGACCTCATCCTTCATCTATTGTTTTTGTTTGTTTGCTTGTTCATTTTTGTTTTGTTTTGGTTTTGTCTGCTGACATGTTGCTTTTTAAAAATACAACGAGACCATTTACAGGCAATGGTTTACTTCTCATTTTGTTAACTACTTCATCCAAAGACTACACACAGCAGCGGTTATAGATTAGGAAGAATCTATTGAAGAAATTTGTGATTGTAGGAGATAGAGCCAACTAACTTGAAGAAAATGTATTTGAATACCTGAGAATGCTGAAATCTCCCAAGAATATTTAAAATAAGTTATCTGAGGAGAGTGTTGATATCTAGAGACAGGTACTGGAAACTCACATGCCCTTGGCATGGTCAACTTCCGTTCTCCCAAGAATTAAATCTATCTCCCTTCCTCCCTCCCTCCTTCCCTCCTTCCCTCCTCCCTCTGTCCCTCCTTCCCTTCCTTCCTTCCTTCCTTCCTTCCTTCCTTCCTTCCTTCCTCTTTCTTCTTTCTTTCTCCCTTTCTTTCTTTCTTTCTTTCTTTCTTTCTTTCTTTCTTTCTGAGAGAGTGAGGGAGGGGCAAAGGGAGAAGAAGAGAGAGAATCTTAAACAGGCTCCATACTCAGCACAGAGCCTGACATGGGGCTAGATGCAGGGCTTGATCTCAAGACAGTGAGATTGTGACCTGAGCAGATCAAGAGTTGGACACCTATCTGACTGAGACACCCAAGTGCTCCAAGAATTAAATCTTTTGTCTGGTCACAGCCTATTACCTGGGAAATTGATATCTTCAAGTCTCTTTGCATTGCTCATTATCTTTACTCTACCTGAAATATCCTTTCTTACAAGTAGACTAACCATTCTTTAAAGTCCAGTTCAGGGGCGCCTGGGTGGCTCACTTGGTTAAGCATCCAACTTCAGCTCAGGTCACGATCTCACGGTCCGTGAGTTCGAGCCCCGCGTCGGGCTGTGGGCTGATGATAGCCCAGAGCCTGGAGCCTGCTTCTGATTCTGTGTCTCCCTCTCTCTCTGACCCTCCCCCGTTCATGCTCTGTTTCTCTCTGTCTCAAAAATAAGTAAACGTTAAAAAAAAATAAAAAAAAAATAAAGTCCAGTTCAAATGCTCATCCAGGTATAAAGTTTTCCCTGAGCCCTACAGTTGGAAGTAGTTAGCCCTTCTCTGATGCCTGCATACTTTTATATCACCTTCTATCAGTATCTCTATAAATATATGGCTTATTTCTATTAATAGAAATTTATATGGCATGTATGACTTGAGTTTGGTTCTGAGACACTTTGGATTCTTTAACAACAGCTAACTTGGTCAACATATAGTAAGAGTATAATCTTTTTAAATGTGTTAATGAGCTCTTCTCTTTTGCCTTTCAATTAACAGAATAGACTTCCTATTCATTTAACAAGGGAAGAAGGGAAAGATGAAGGTAGTGGGCACATCTATGGTTTGGGCAGAAAGTACATAAGAAAAAGAATTCATATTTAGTTTTTGATTTCCAAGATAGAATTTCCATGTCTGTGGACAATGAGTTTAAAAAGTAGATTATGTAGTATAGAAAAGATGCCACTTCTAATTAAGATGGAGGTCATTAAACTCGATGATTTAGAGGTTATAATACACAGAAGTGAAAAGCCCAGAAGACCAACTCTCATTATGTATTTCTCCAGGTATTGTGGCAAAAAGCAGAAACAGAAAGGAAGAGGAAGGAAGTCAAGCAATTTTTTTTCTTTCATTTTCCATGAGATCTACTTATGAGGGAAGAGAGTATAGAAATCCTATGGGATAAGAGGAGGATATAGCACAATCATCTTACATCAACGTAATACGCCTCAGTGGAAAAAAATTTAAAAAGAGAAACTTCATTCTGAAGGCAATTTTGTGTGCGAGAAGCATTCAGGATGCCCTTAATGAAAACAAAAACAAAACAAAACAAAACAAAAAACAAAAAATACATAATAGCACTGATTTGAAAGATATGGTAAATTCAATGATACTCATTCTGGGAGGCCATGGGCCATGGTGGGAATCATTGTGCTCTGCAGAGCCAACAGGACTCAACATGAGGATGAGCCACAGAGCATCAGTGGACCTTGACAGTCAAGTGTTTCAGAACCCTCACCCTTTAGTGAAAGTGCCTGGGTTCTAGGTTCCTGCTGTGCCGCTCACTAACTTTGTGACCTTAGAAAATTCCCTAAGGGGGTACCTGGGTGGCTCAGTTGGTTAAACATCTGACTTTGGCTCAGGTCATGATCTCACGGCTCATGAGTTCCAGCCCCGTGTCGGGCTCTGTGCTGACAGCTCAGAGCCTGGAGCCTACTTTGGATTCTGTCTCCCTCTCTCTCTGCCCCTCCCCAGCTCACACTCTGTCTGTCCATCTGTCTCTCTTTCTCAAAAGTAGATAAACATTAAAAAAAGTTTTTTTTAAAGAAAATTCCCTAAGTATTGCATCAGTATTCTTATCTATAATTGGGATAGTAATAGTAACTGTCTTATAATGTTGTAAGAGGTGAACAAATTAATTCACATAAAGCACTAATAACCATGTGTGGGTTTGAGTAAACATTAATGTTAGCTCTATTAAAAATTATTATTATTATATTTCAGGAAATAAGCATCTGCTGTCAAAGAAGTTTCAGAAATCTTTCAGTCATTTCACAGATATAAATACTTGTGTATTAAATATCTTTGTAATATTTAGAATATTTTAATTCCGTAAATACCATAATGTGTTATCTCCATTCATATGCATATTTTTCTTTAAAAAAATGAAACATTGTAATTTATGAATATTTAGTTAAAAAAGTCAACAGTATTCCATAACTCAAAAACGCGGCAAGATCATACTAGAATAAAATGTTTCAATTACGTTATTATAAAAACTTGAGCAGCGTATGTGTTTATGTTTGTACCTTATGTTCACAAAGTCAAGATAACGCTTGCAGCAAAGGAGTCCTCAAAGGTCAGTTCTGTGGAGAATAGAACAATATCTACAAATTTTCACAATGTTTTTTAAAGGGAAAAAATACACTCGAGGGAATGTGACACAGTTGTCATAGGAATTTAAGGAATGGGAAACGTGTGTATCATATAAATGGCTTTTAGTGCTCCTTGTGATACCAAGTTAGTGTTATCCACCATGCTTTTCTAATAGTGGTAGTTGATTTGAGCTGAGTCGGCCACACCCTTTTACTTCTACAAATGCTTGCACCTGTGAAAATCTCACCGGATGAAGCTTAAATTTATGAAAAACCCTCAGAATGAAACTTACTGACCTATATGAGTATGACCTATATGAGTATTTAAAGTAGCAATTTTCATCTCATTAGTATAAGGGGCTAACTGAGTGAATATATCACACAGGAAATATAGACATATTCATTTTTTAACATGTCAGCATTCAGTTGAAAGATTGTCATTGATGTATGTTTCAGGGTCCCTCCTGTCCCCTTCCTCCCTCCCCCCCCCCCCCTCCCTGCGCTTCTATACGTGTTAGAGGCTCATGTGTAAAAACCTGCCCTTTTGGAGATAAAAATGCCTATTTGTAAGTGAACAGATGGTGTTGCTCAAGTTCAGAGACACATCTTAGGCAGAATCTCAGGGGGAGGAGGGGCTGTGGGGAGAGGAGGGCTAGTGTAGTTTGAAAAGGCTTCCTGGGTGATTCTGATAGCCTCCCACCTCGCCCCCACTGTGCAGCACTGATTTAAAGCTTAAAGATACATAAATGTCATGTTAACGCTGATTTGAGCTGCAGAGTAAAAAATGAACTCTTTTCATTTTCTGGTAGAAACTTGTCTGATTGCATTTCTTTGCATTTTATGTCATAATTTTCAAAGCCTGAAGCTCCCAACAATATCTTAAAATTGACTCATTTTAAAACTTGTGATTAGTGCAAATACTACATTATTTCCGTTTGTATGATGGTACTAAATAGCAGGTCCCACGTGGTCATTCAAAGAGCATTTCTATTTTGGGTAAGTTTCCATGTATAAAGGTCACAATAAAAACAGATCACACATATGTGGCATTATAATGTAAGCAATGACATTCACAAGTATTATTAGTGGAACCATTGAAGTAAAGTTTGAGATTTAGAATAATTAAAATAATTACAGCTAAAACTACCTTTGAAGAAGCCTTAAGTCAATCATGAAGAATACTATATATTTTATGTATATGAATTTGCTCAGTAATTCCTACACATGCTAAAAGTCAAGATTTTCTTGTTAAACTCTTAAGGAAAAGGAGGCAAAAGTCTGTTTGCAGATGTCTGAGCATTTAAACCATTATGACCTTCAGGTGGTTATTAAATGCAAAGAAGTTATGGATGCTGAGGAGAAGTGCCAGAAAGTTGCCTTGATCTCCCTCAGGGGTAAAAACCTTTGCTACACCCAAAAGGAGTTGCTTGTGTGCCCCGGGAGGCACTGAAGTTTCCCATTCATGGGAGGGTGGAAGGATAACTCCATTTGCTTTGTTTAGATAATGTTGAAATCAGATGAATTTGGAAGACCTAAGGAGAAGAAATTGTCAGCATTGGATGAGTAGGCTCCTGGAAAAGTTGTGTTAGGAGTTGGGGTTTGATGAGACAATGGATACCAGAGCCCTTCTCGCCCATTTCTAAGCTCGCCTATTTCCTGGACAGGGACCGTACGTGTAAAGAGAGAAAAAGATGAAGTGTGAACCATGCCAGAATCCATGAGAATCCTGGGGCATAGAAAATCTAGCTCATCTTTGAGGGCAGGCCTGCAGAGAGGCCCAATGCCACTTGTCTAGCAATGATCTCTGCATTTTGTGTTTGCCTTGTGAGGCAACTTGCCCTGATTTTCAAGGTTACTAGTCAGTATGCAGTGGTGATGGTGGTGAATTGTTTGTGTGTATGTGTAGAGGGTGTGTCAGCCAGCTCATTCTTCTGGGATTCAGGCCAAATGCTTCTCTGTCACTAGCTTCCTAGTAGGTCACATACACAAATGCATGCGTGAACACACACACACACACACACACACACACACACACACCCCGACAGACTCCCAATTTCCTTCTCACATTTTTAATCTCTTATACTGGGTCCTTCTACTGCCCATTTTTCTTACTAGTTCAGTCTTTTTCTTTCTACATTTCCCTCCTTTTCGGCTGTCTTTTTAAAGAGCCAAAGCATGACTGAGTTTTCTATCATGATTAGAACTATACTCTAGGGAGTATAATTTTGCAAATAAGGAAACTGAGCTCCAGAATGTCAAATTAACCTGTCCGAATCAAGACAGTTTAATGATGGACTCAATACCAATAACCATGTCTTCTAATTTCTGGCCATATTGGAAAAAATTGTGGAATAGGAAATAAATGATTAATAAGTTCCACTTTTGATATTTACTAGCTATATGATTTTGGGCAAGTTACCTAACCTGACAAAGAAAACTTTGGTTTACTTATCTTTAGCTAGGGAATGATGAAACCTGAATAAATAGAGTTGTAATGAAGCATCATTATATGCATGGCTATAAGATGACTTGTATAATGCACAGAATATGTCCATTAAGCGCACCATAAATTCGATTTTCCCACCAAGTCCAATGCTTTTTTATTATGTCACATGATCTTGCCATATCCCTTTCAGTTCACTCTTATCTCTTCTGCAATATTACTCTTATTTATTTATTTATTTATTTATTTATTTATTTATTTATTATTTTGTATTGTTTCACTGGCTTTTGTCCCATTCAAGTGTCTATACTCAGAATTCCAAAGCTAGAGAAAACTTTTCCAAATCAGCTAGCGGCAGCTTCCTTCCTATCTGCCCCGGCTTGTCTGAAGATTGGCCGATGGAATGTCCTGTACCGTCAGGCCTTACTGGGGTCTTCTGCACATCTGAAAGCTGAGGTGAGGTAGCTGTGGCGGTTCCCCTCCTGCAAGTGTTGGGAGTCTCTGAACCCCAGGCAGGACTTGACATTTGCCTGTAGCATCATCATAGGAGTTCTGCTGTTCCCTGGCCACTGGCAGAAAGCACAGAGCTTAGCAGGTAGCCAGGGAATATTTATAAAATATATAAAGGCATATGTGATTGTATGAATATACAAGTCCTCACATCCCTGTCTAAGCAGGGTGGAGAACAAGGGTTTCTGCGCAGGAATCAGTGTCTCGCCTCTGGTGCTCTACTTCCGGGCCCTTCTGCATAGAATTTTGGAACAACAGGCCCTCTGAATACCTTGAACCAGCTACCTCCTTAGCCCCTCCTCATTCTGTTTACCTCATAAAAGGCCAAGATACTAAGGTGTAGTCGGTCCTTTATAAGGACTCTGTCAGATTTAAGGGTAGAGGAGAGGGTGACATTTTCAGGACATTTCTGACCACTTTCTCCTGAGTCTTCCCCTCCCTGCTCCCAGCCTCCACATGAGACCACTTCATCCTGGAGTTTTTTCTCAGGCTGCCATCTATATCCTCTCATAGGTTTAACATTTTGACCTACGCATAGACAACGGCCTATTTCCCTCAAAACAGTTGAGACCGTATGACATTTTGAAAGCAGCTTTGCTTACTTTATAAGGAAGTACAAAATATAATACAAAGAGCAGGTAAAGAGTCGTGTTTCAAAATTGTAGGTTTTTATCCCTTCTGGATGGTGCTGCTTTGACTTTGTAAGCATCTTGTTTAACTTCATGCCCTCCTGGGTCCCTGACGGATTCATCAGATACCATCTTTTCTCCTGACGCATGTGGGGACACCTAGACATCTCTTTCCATTCAAGTTCACATATAGAAAACTGCACCCTGACTCCTTTATACCATCTAACTCTGTACAAACCTCCAGTCCCCAAACTATGACTTCTATAGTTAATGGCCAGACTGTGGGGCGTGAAGCAATGTATGATCTCATTCTCCTTCTTCAGAAGATCTGTTTAGCCTACCTTGCATGCTTTTCTGATTTACTTAAGATAACTTTTTGTCTCACATGAGCAGAAGAAAGCTTGTTAATGTCCAATTGTTTCCTGTTAAATTATTATTCATCTGCTAAATCAGCTTAGTTATTATGTCTGAAATAATCACAGTCCCGAGAGAGAGAGGGAGAGAGGAAAAAAGGGAGAGAGAGAGAGAGAGAGAGAATCACTCCTTCCCTGGGCATATTATTTACTTGCGAATCTATGCCCACTTCATTAGTGTCAAGACACTGAGGATAGCTTTCATGATTTTGAGCTGTGTATGCTCAGATGCTAGCCCAATTCCTGCCGGGGTGGGATCCCCCAAAATACTACAGTCCTCGATTTATACGATAGCCTACATATATACCAATCCTGACATCCACCCATTTGAGACCTGCACAGGTTTAATAACAGAAGGATCACATGCTCCAATTCATCCTATATAATTATGTATTTCTTCTATTTTAGATCACCTGGGTCTGGTGTTAACTCCGGCCTTTCGACTCTCATGCACCCTCCGCACAAAAACGGCAGCTCTGGTATCAGACCCCTTCCTTGACCATAGAGATTTTTCATATTGGGCATACTAGTCAATGCTATCTGTATTTTATCAGTTCTAATTTTGGCCAGACTTCCAATTTATATAATCTTCCAAGATAAATCTTGAGTTAGGAGACTGTATTCCTCCATTAACTCAGGGATAAAGATGAGGATCTGGCAAACAGATAACACGGAAGGACATTAAGAAGAAATGGTTTGCCTCTTCTTTAAAAAGAGCAGAGCAAGACAATTTGTAAAATTAGACCGAGTCAATTAAAAGGATAACAACCTGTAGATCAAAGATATTTCAAGCTTGGCAGGGATCTTTCATTTTCACTACAACTTCTTGCCCCCAAAGTCTCAGACCTCCTCCATCATCAACTACCTGAAGAGGGCGCCCACCTCCATTTCCACTGTGGATCACATTTTCTTGTTTATTTCATCACACTCCCCACCACAAGACTTCTCTATCTTCTCTAAATGAAAACTCCATGAAATCAAGGATCTTTCTGTCTTATTCTCCACTGATTCGATAGTGCCTCTCACAGTGCCCGACACATAATAGACACCCAGTAACTACTTAAATGACCAAATGAAAAATTGTTACCTTTTAAGAATCTGCAATTTAAAATTCCCAATTTTCTCTTAGTCTACCCTGAGTTATTAAATATTTATAACTATTAAATATCAGGATATTGGCAATAATTTCATATTTCCTTTTGATAAAAAATATATGAAATACCAGCTTACCTTTGTGAATGCTATTTTTTAAAAAATCTCATTTAAAATAGAATATTTTAGGATGTGGCTGAGTTTTGATAACATCTCAAATAGAGATAACAGAAGAAAAAAATCCTACTGTAATTTTTGTGATAAGGACCATATTAGAGTGAGAACTGCCCTCAGGGAAATTATGTACTTGGACAATAACAGCCTCAGTGAATACATTTAGCAGAATACATACCAGTGGCTTAAATGCCGATATAAATGGAGTGTTGCACTCCACACATTAATCATCCATGCTTCGGTGTCTGCTTAAGTGGATGATGCCCCATATTTAAAATGCCATATTCAAATGTATTATTGTTCAAATTGAAGAAAATAAAAAAAGTTCTAATATTGGAATTAGTACTGAGATGCAAGACATTCTAATTTACTTAATAAAATTAATAGCTTGCTTCCTCATTTTCTGTAATAAAGATATTTTCAAAGCAGCGAGAATAGAAAAGTGTACATTTTTAAAAGAAATTAAAATCAAGACAGATGATAAATCATCTAGATGCCTTCCATTAGCACTGTCTATGTGAAGACAAATTAAATCCTAAAGCAGGGAAGGATGCATATACATATATAGATGTGTAAACTCTTGTGATAGTTGGTGAATTCATATAAGTGGTGGAGATGGCATAAGGCTGGAAGACTGATACAATACTTTCCAAACAAGAAAAAAGATAAATTCCACATTTCATTGTGGTAAGCTTATATCAATCCAGGGAAAAATTCCAGGTCAGATAATCTATGAGCTTTTTTATAAGGTAAGGTCTACTAGTGGCTAGTATGAGTCTTTAAGAAAACATTGCATTTAGGGTGTTTGGGCAGCTAAGTTGGTTAAGCATCTGGCTTCGGCTCAGGTCAAGATCTCACGGTTAATGAGTTCGAGCTCCCTGTTGGGCTCTATGCTGACAGCTCAGGCCTGGAGCCTGCTTCAGGTTGTCTGTCTCTCTCAGTCTCTGTCTCTGTCTCTGTCTCTCTCTCCGCCCTTCCGCCTGCTCACACTCTGTCTGTCTGTCTCTCTCTAAAATAAATAAACATTAAATAAAAAAAAAGAAAACTTTACATTTTTTTAATGTTTATTTATTTATTTTTTTTTTTTTTGAGAGAGAGTGCGAGTGGGGGAGAGGCAGAGAGAAAGGGAGACACAGACTCAGAAGTGGGCTTCAGGTTCTGAGCTGTCAGCACAGAGCCCGATGCGGGGCTCAAACTCATGGACAGAGAGATCATGACCTGAGCTGAAGTTGGACACCTAACCGACTGAGCCACCCAGGCACACCAGAAAATTTTACATTTAATCAACACCTTTTTCTTTTTGGACAGTTGTGTTACAGATTAGCTTAAGGGAATGCCATAGATATAAGGTTTCTTTTTCTCTGATATGGATTTGGACAAGATGTTAAAATGTGACATATATAATAAGTAAATAGAACAATTATGATTAGCGTTATTAATAAAAACAAAATCTACTCAACGAATGTTGTTAGTTTCCAGTGATTGTAGAATTGGATCCTCCTGACACGGAATGGTAAGGGTCTGTGTTTAGGTATGGGAGGAGTGAAGTCTTGCCTTAAAAATATAGACTACTTCTCCAGAATGTTAGTTCTGGTTAAAATCATTTGAGACAGAGGGGTGCCTGGGTGGGTCAGTCAGTTTAGCATCAGACTTTTGATCTAGGCTCACGGTTCATGAGATCGAGCCCCCAATCTGGCTTTGCACTGCCTAATTGGGATTCTCTCTCTCCTTCTCTCTCTGCCCCTCCCCTGCTCACTCTATCTCTTCCTCTCTCTCAAAATAAATAAATAAACATTAAAAAAATGAGTAAAATAAAATAATTTGAGGCAGAGTCCTCAAGATGGTGTGGCACACGTTACCATTGTGCTTAGTTACACCGTTCTCCAGAATCTCTTTCTCCACACTCCTGCCTCTTCTCTACTATGAGAGTATCCTGGACATTAAACCCTTGATTGAAGAGTGTCTCACACATGGAAGACATTAACAGCAATAGCTATTAATATTTCTCAAGATTGTTTTAGAATGGATTGTTTTGCTAATGGAATTCTGGAATATACCAAGGTCTTCAAACTTTCATAAGTACCAAAAACAGAGATTAACTTGAGTAAGCATATCTGTATCTAATCTGGTTTCTTTTGCCACTCCCTTCTTTGCAAATGTCCTTCTCTCACTTCACAAACAAAAGTTATACTTCTCCTCCATTCTGCGTTGCTGCAGCCCCTGTTGAATTGTCTTCGTGTAGAAGCCCCACTCACAGCACTAAATAAGATGACATTGACAAATTCTGGTGTTTGTACAGAGGAAGTAAATGAATCTAATAACAGTACCAAATCCATTTGCAAACCATATGGTTTCTAATTCTTTGCTTTCAACAAAATTGAAAGAGTACCTAATTGATTTGCTATTTGATGATAGATCAAATAGATTAGAATTGATAGTGAACCCTATCTTATTCTAGCAATAAATAATGTTCATCCCTGGATACACAAATTAATTAGGGAATAAAACTGCATTCATCTCATTAAGAGATGCAGTTCTAATAGAAATTTGCTCTCTATGTATAATAATTATTACAAAACGTGTAATATATTCCTGTGGTATTACTCATGTTTGTACTACAAATAATTGTAACTCAATCTAAAATAAATTTTTCAACACTTGAAAGCCTTGTAGTCACAGAGAATATTTTTAAATTTAATTTTAATTTGCATAAATATTTTATTCTAGAGAATTATAATGTGAGATCAATAAAAAACAAAACCTAATGATTTATTACACTTTAGTAAAATTTTCTGGGTGAATGGAATGGATATATGAATTCAAGAGAAAAGTCATGATGTTTTTTGATTGGTTACAAGTTTTCATGTATTTTTTAAGTGTGATTAAAAAAGCAAGGGTAAATCTGCGATGATATTTGGATTCCCTTTGTACATTTTAACATGACAAAAACTTCTTTAATTTCAATAATTACAACATGCTAGAAAATTGCAACAATTTAAGTTTTTAGGAAGAAATTAAACAGATAAAAATTATGTGAAGGAGTATATCAGCTTTCAGAATTCCTGGTACTTAAATATTGAAGCAAAAGTTTGAATGCTGTTGGACCAGTTCCGATATATTTACAGGATGCTTCTGATCCACAATAAAAGGAAAATGTATTCAACTAATAAAAATTACAACCCAGAAATGAAGATTAATATAAATGGATTGAGCCTCAAGTGATCATCCGGTTCAGTTTTTAGGTGACTGTGCAGATGGTATGCTTTTTCTTGAATTTTATGAGCTGAGACTTATTTATTGTACAAATTAATAATTGTTCTACCACACGGACGTGTTATGTGGAGAGAACCTGCTGTGAATATGAATCTGAATTTAATTACATTCAGTGTTTATCTATTGAAAAACTAATAACTGTCCAGCCTATCATAAAATGAATAAATATAATTACCAGTTCAAAAAATATACGCACCTATGAAAATGTACATATATTATATACTTATATATAGTATTTTTATATTATTACATATTATTATGATGTTACATGTATATTATTACACATTGCTTTTTGTTAAATTATATGATACATATATACAATAGATGTTAAATTGCTTGTTAGGATAATATATTATTTATGTGGAGTAGGTACTGAGTAAAAATTGTCAATGTAAAATAAATGTTCGTTTTATGATAAATAATGATGTATATTTTCCCTATGCAGTCTTCTGTGTTTATTCCTATCAGTTCCTTTAAAAAATTCATGCAAGTTCTATGCGTGTATTATTAGAAGATCCAAGAAGATCTTGATGCAAAGTAATACATTTCAAAATTAAAAATTTCTTAACATTTCCTCAAATTATATTTATTATACCAGTGTTAATATTTGTAGCAGTAATTATAATTGAATAGTAGATATTATAGATTATAATGGATTCTTATTTGGTTAGATTCCATAATTAACAGCCTACTCAATTATCCCATAGCAATTAGACTCTAGTACATCTGATATAATGGCTAGAACAAATTATTTATATCTTGGTTGAAAAACTACAAACAGATGAAAATGGCAGCTGCCCTTAATAATTGGATATGATTTTGTTTTATGTTTTAAATACATTGTTAGATTTTTACTGAAGTGCTCATTAAATGAGACAAAATAGCCATCCTAGTGTGGTTTGTATTATTATCCTAATTAAAATTGACAAAGTTCTCAATTTCAAATTATTTTTCAGAAAACAGATGTGCATTCTTTGGATGGGTCACATTTTATATAAAGAGGACTTGATTTACAATTACAACATTATCTATACTTCTATATGAAAATCAGACTAGAAGTATTTGAGTTTAAATTAAGTGCTTTGAGATCCTGCCTGGAAATTAGAAATTTATAATTGCTGGTTTTTATCAATGGAAGTATAATATGGCAAATATCATATATTTTTCTGATCATGTTTTCACTATGAAAATCTTGAGGTTCATATTGGGGCTGGACACAATCCTGCAGATGGAAGCATGAGTTGCGAATGAGGAGATCCCAATTTAGACATGTCACTGATCCCAGTCAGTTTTAGCTTTTTTTACGTGTTTAAAGATGATGCTCAGATCATGGGAAACAACAAACCCATTGCACACAACTGTAGTCAAATCACAACTGTAGTAATACGTTGACTCCTTGCCTGATACATTAAAAAAAAAAATAGTATGTTTGTGTACCTATACAGTCTGGTGCTTCCCAAATGGAGGTACATATGTGAGAAGAATTGGCAAGGTGGGATGCGTCCAGGAGAAGGCATTAGGATTGGAAAAGTCTAGAAAGCATGTCATGTGGAAGCAACTGAATACTCAACAGTAGACCCAACAGAGCTATCTTTAAATATTTAAACAACTTTGAAATAATAAAGGGGTTATATATTTTTTCCCTATATTGCCCCAGAAATCAGAATTAGGATCAATAGTGGAAAGGAAAAGAATATAGAGTTTCATCTTGTCACAGAATTACTTTTAAAGCCTTCTGTGGCAATGGAATAAATTGCCTCACATGATAGTGGGTTACTCATGGTGGAGTTTCCTAAAGCTGATCATCTTGTAGAAACTTTGTAAAACAGATTAAACCCTAAGATATCTATATACTTAAGGTTTGTACAGTACTCTTAAGTTTCTTTTAAAAATTAAAAAAAAATGGGGTGCCCGAATGGCTCAGTAGGTTGGCCATCTGACTCTTAGTTTCTGCTTAGGTCATGATTCCTGGGTCATGGGAATGAGCCCTGCCTCATGCTCCGTGCTGAGCGTGGAGCCTGCTTAAGATTCTCTCACTCTCTGTCTCTGTCTCTCTCTCTGTCTCCCTCTGCCCCTCTCCCACTCTTGCAGGCTCTCTCCCTCTCTCTAAAAAAAAAAAAAAAAAAAAAAAAAAAAAAAAAAAAAAAAAAAAGGAAAAATAAATAAAAATAATAAAAATAAATAAATTTTTAAAAGTTTAAAATTCAGTGTTTCACACATGGATTATTTAGCAAATCTCTCTTTACTTTTATGAGGTGACAAGAGAGTTTTAATTTTGAATGCACTTTCATTCATGCAATTAACAAATGTTTATAAAGTGTTACTTTGTGTCAGGTGTGGTGTTAAGTCCTGGGGTAGAGTGGAGAGCCAAACTAGACACAGTGCCAGCCTCACAGAGGTCAAGAGATTAGTAGGGGCAGACATCACTCAATAGTCATATAAACACATGGCAATTACAAACTTTGATAAGTGGTATGGAGAAAGTGGATAGTACTTTGTGACCTTATATACAAGTTATAAGCTTCTTTCCATTTCACCATTACCATCTAGGGCAGTCCATGTAATTTCTTACCTGGAGTACCACAGACTACTGACTGAATCCCCTGCTACCAGTCATGATACCCTCTAAACCTTTCTCAGTCCATAAATATAATTTCCTCAAAATGCAGATCAGATCATGACTCCACCCTGCCTGAATCCCTGCAATGCTTCTGATTGCTCTAAAGATAAATAATACCATTCTTTTTTTTTTTTTAAGTGTATTTATTTATTTTTGAGAGAGAGTACAGTGGGGTAGGGGCAGAGAGAGAGAGGAAGACAGGAGACAGAGAATCCCAAGCAAGTTCCATGCTGTCAGCACAAAGCCCAACAAGGGGCTTGAACTCACAAACCATTAGATTATGACCTGAGCCTAAATCAAGAGTCAAACACTTAACTGACTGACTCACCCAGGTTCCCCTAAATACTACCATCTTTAACTTGGCCTGAAAAAAATTTTATACTATAGCCTATTTCTACCTCCAAGGTATCTGTAATTATTTTCCCCACTTTCTATATTCCAGCTGCTCTGAGGATTTTCAGAACATTACTCATTATCTTCTGCCCCAGGACCTTGGTACATGCTGTTCTCTCTCCTTGCTAAACTCTTCACCCCTTTTCCTTCACCTAGATAAATTCATCAAATATAAACTCACATGTGGCCTTCTTATACACAATCATAGGTCATTCATTCATTTGCTCAGCAAATATTAAGCCCTTATTATGCACCAAGTATTATTCTAGGTGTTTGGATTATACAAACTAAGAAAACAGAGAGACTTGCCCTTGAGGGAGAATAAACAATGATTCTTGCTAGTTTATACCCAACTTAAAAAATTGAGCCATTATCTACAGGCTTAGATAACATCATTATTTCACTGGGTATATAACTGTATTCTTACAGATTTTTCCATGTTAAGGTTTTTTCTAATAACTCCTATAAATGAAAGGTTGGATAGAAAATTATATAAAAAATGGTTGTTTGTACATATAATACTCTATATTTATAATATATAGAGGTCTTGGTTCATTTCATGTCCTATGATCTCATAGCTTAGTTCATAATATACTAGTATATGTATATAGTTATACATGTATATTTTATGCATATGTATTATGTATGTTATATATGGAAACACAAGGAGACTATATACTATCCTCCTTGGAAGGATGCAAACTAATATTTTATCTTAAAAGTATTAATGACTTTGTTCTAAATTAGTTTTAATATTTTAGAAATCAAACTTAAGATCTTATAGAAAACAATGATAAAATTTACTTCTTTCAAAGCATTGGTCATTCATTAATCAATTGGTAATTTCAGAAAGCCTTTATTTCATCACATTTTATTTAGTGTCAGGCATGAAAGGAGATTTTCACCAATTAGGAAACCTCTTCACTGGTCTGAGGAATTCATCGTCCACCTAGAGAGACAACATAAATGAAACAATATGAAGCAGTATATCCACAAAGTACAACAAAGTATAGTAAAAATTGAACATAAAAAAGAAAACACAGAAACTTTTCCTCACCCCAATTATTTTCAATGTATTTCCTTATTCAGCAAGATATAAGCAATACAGCCATGAATTTATGTTACATCAGATAAAATTCACTAGCTAGACTGTGATTTCTGGTAAGAAATAACTGCTAACTAGTGTTTTGTATTAAACAAACTGTAGAAGTAGAGACCTGGAAATCCTTAGGAAACTTCTGGGGGCACTGGATTGTGATTATATTCTCTTACGATCAGGATATCTTGGCTTGAAGGCACTCCAAGTTATGGATCTTAGGGAAAAATAACAGCTCAGTGCGAGTTTCTCCTTTGTAGCTCACCGAGATTAGGAAAAAGGGCAAAGGCAGCTGAATGCATTTATAGCTGCTTGGAAAGTAGCTGTGTCAGTGGAGGCAACTGCCAGATAGGATCTCACAGCAGTAATTGTAACTTTGCTTTCTTCCGTCTCCCGATTGTGGCGAGAGCTGAGAATTTAGAGCAATGGATTGGGAAAATACCATGAAATGAAAGGACCATTGGTCTGGATAAAGCTACAGTCAGTAAAAATGGAAAATAAACTTCCATGCATTTGGCCTTTAGCGGCCTCAGAGACTTCAAATAACATTTTACCAAATTGCTTTTGAGTCCTTCATAGTTGTAATGCTTTTTCTTTGGGTCACTTGATAGTTTAAAATCTGTGATCAGGTGTGAGATAGGATAAAAGGGTATAGGATATATATATATATATATATATATATATATATATATATATATGGGGTTTTTTTCCCCTTAAATGCCACTTAATCCAATAAAATTTAGGCCAAGGGGACACACTAATTTAAAAAGTTATTGTCAATTTCCACTGTGGATGATACGGATAATTTTTGTAGTCTAAAAAGTTTTTTATTTGGTTCGGGGTTGGCCAAAACAACCTTGTTTTCACTGGTCTATATATTGTTTTCATAGGGCCCAATCCTATTAGTCAAAGAAGTTAACATTACTCCGGGATTCAGGTATTATTTATGCCAGATGGCTTTGTACGTAGGGCACACAGTTTAAAAGGGTGCACTCTGTAATATTAAATGATATGAAAAATGAATGCTGAGAACGGAATTTAAATTTGAAAAAACTAACATGCTGACAATTGACAAATAGCCCAATTAACATTACAGACATTTTACCAAGTTGAAAAATGAAAAGCAAAGAAACAAAAATTTATTTGTAATAAAAGTAAAGCTTAGAAATTTATAAAAATCAGGGATTTTTTTCTTTTTTATGAAAGTGGCAGGATTATTTTTCTAAATTGCTTACTTATGGTTCTTTAAGGAGAGTACAGTATATGTGATTAACTGCCTAATGATTTAGGCGAGTTATTGGAAAGATTTCATATAAACTGAATATTTATGTCTTGAATCACTCTGTGCCATTTGATCAGTCTCTTAAGTCTCTGGGAGCAGAGGCTCATTGCTAAAGTCTCAGGGGCTGGACAAGTGTGAACACACAACAGACACATAGACCCTCAAGACAGTTTTGTTGGATGTGTGGATAAAGGTCCCAACAAGAAAATGAACACAGAAAGCAAAATGTGACTCTGAATATGGAAACATTCTGGATAGAACTCAGTGAAATTGAGTTCAGGATGCTGAAAGCAAAGTTTTACTAAACTGATCATATAACACGAATGGAAGATGTTAGAATTCTCCCAAACAGTTTCTACCATCATCTCTATAGGAAAACAAGAAACAATTTTTAAAAAATCTTGAAAGATGAACTTAAAATCACTTTCATATCCTCAATGGTAAGATTATATAAAGGAAAATATTTTTAAAATAGAAGGAGCACACCACTGCTGTTTATTATTTTGCTTTGTTTTGTTTTGGAAAATTACCCCTTGGTTGAAAAAGTGAGCAAAAGACAGAAGTGAAAAGGTAGTGAATACACAGCAAAACCACCATATAACATAGTTGGGGTTTTTAATTTTTTCATCAAAATTTCTTGCTAAAGAATAATTTGTTCATTTCCTTCCTCCCTCCCTCCCTCCCTCCTTCCCTTCTTCCCCCCTTCCCTCCTTCCCTCCTTCCTTCCTTCCTTCTTTCCATTTCTTTTCTCCTTCCCACCTCTCTGCCTTCTTTCATCTTCTTTCCCCTTTCCTTCCTTTCTGTCAAACCTTAGGCAAATGGAAGCTATATACAAGGACTCAAACATCTATTTTGAGATTTGAACAGGCTTAAGGGACTTTTGAGGGGAACTACTCACTTTAACAGATGCTAAGGATATGGGCCAAGAAAATATAGGGATTTTGAAATAAAGGAGACCCTGAAAGATCCCATCCCCCCTGTCTTTCTTCACTTGCTCATTCCTTTCAAAGTATCTTTCCTATCACACTTTTACACTATTTCTGAAGCATCTACCATGCATGTTATATACCTTCCTCAATTTTCCACATTTTCATGGTCTTTCAGCTACTTTCACTGAATAGAGAATACATTAATTGTTTCAATAAGTTTATCTAAATCTCTAAAAAGTGTATCATAAAAAATGTAATATTAATAAGTCTAATGTTAAGTTATGAAATATTGCTTCTTGTTTGTCACATGTCTCAGAGTCATGTGCCTCAGTAATTCTTTAATTCACGAGTAACACTTTCTTCTAGAGAATAATACCAGACATTGTAGAAAACATCAGATTGTGTCTCCACTTGTTGGCACTGGCTAGCTTTCCTAGAAGTGCAGCCCTTGAGAGCCTGATTCCTTGAAATGACCTTACAGCATGGGAAGACAAGGATCAATTCTCCTTCTGTCACTAAGAGTCTGCTAAGGATTATACCTGACTATGGTGGTGCCAACTCTTTTAAAAAACTAAAAGGTTACCGCAGTTAAATGATATTAGACCTGGGTGCCAGATTCTTCAAAGCAGATTCATCTGCAAAATCAATATGGACACAAGACATTTATTGCATTATTTCATTATACATCCATACCTCAAACATTTAACATGTTGCAGGAATAATACTTTGAGCTCTTTTAATTTTTTTTTAATGTTTATTTATTTTTGAGAGACAGAATGAGTAGGGGAGGGGCAGTGAGAGAGGGAGACATAGAACATGAAACAGGCTCCAGGCTCTGAGCTGTCAGCACAGAGCCCAACATGGGGCTTGAACTCATGAGCCATGAGATCATGACCTGAGCCAAAGTTGGATGCTTAACCAACTGAGCCACCCAGGTGCCCCAAGGAATAATACTTTGAGCTCTTAAACCTTAACCAATGTAAAAGCAGGGACCCACAGAAAATTAAATCTCCAGTGAACCAATAAATCAAGTTGTATTATTTTTGTCCTTGGTTATTCCAATGACTCCATGAAAAGAAAAGAAGCTAATAAAAATATTACTTAAAATGCAAATTAAATTTCAAAAAAATGCACTACCAAATAATACAAGTACTTTAGAAAAATCACTGACGATACAAAAACTTCAATTATGTGGGATATCCTGGTTGGTTTAACCAAAAAAAAAAAAAAAAAAAAAAAAAAAAAAGTGAAGGGAGAGCATAAGACTTCTAGAAGGAGACTTTAGGAAATATATTGATTTGAGGTAGTTCATTCCTGGCAATTTCCAGCCTTTTGTGAAATAGGTCATAGATCAATTATATGGTAATGAGGTGGTATTAATAAAGGAGGTTTGAGGGTTAAAAGGGTAGTGTGAGTAGTGAAGTCTGACTAGTACAAATATTGTCTTATGGGGTTAAGATAGGTGAGATACTAACGAGCAATAATCTGTGAAGCACAACCATAGACTGGATAAATGTGTATTTTGTTTTGCCTTGCCCATTAAATTCATGGTTAAATAATCCCAAATGCCTAAATAAAGGATAAAATATCTATCACCTGAATATTAAACTTTATAAAGCATCTCTATTCACAACAGACGATTTTCTGGATTACCAATGTTTATCTAGTATGGGCATGAATTTGGTTAGCAAGTCATGGAAAAATAAAAGCAACAATCCCCACATGTATTGCATCGTGCTTTATATAAAAATATTCACTAGGGTATATTCAATTATTTAAACTTTACTCCATAGGTTTGTCTAAATATTTGAGTTGCATAAAACTTTTCCCCCCAATATTTCTTACTTAAATAATATTGAAAAATATGTCCTGTCAATCAGGTAGAATTTTTAGGAACTGTTTAATGATCCAATTTAGTTGTATTATTAAATATTTTTATTATATAAAAACATTACTAATGCCCCTCCCCACATTCTAAAAATCCAAATTCAGTGATTTAGAATTACTAAGCCACTCCTATATGTCAGTTACCATACTAATATATATAAATATATATTTGTCAAATACATACATAGATATATACATGTGAATAAATTCAATGAAAATATACTCAATTAAAAAAAACAAAGAAAATATACTCAATAGATCAGATTTTTATCTATGTTGATTTTTCAGGAGAATACACAGAAAAATAAATAGATCTTAGAAAATTAGATTTTTGCACCCTATTTTAATAATAATATTTATTAAATTTTATTAAATAATAATAATGATGATAACAATATTTCTAGTATAAGATCCAGGGTCAATATATATTCAGAAAATTTCCTCAACTTTTATTTATATTTATTAATTTGTTTATTTATTTAATTTTTAAAGTTTACTTATTTTAAGAAAGAGAGAGAGTGGGAGAGGGAGAGATAGAGAATCCCAATTATGCTCCACACTGCCAGTGCATAACCCGAGGTGGGGCTTGAACTCACGAACCATGAGATCATGACCTGAACCAAAACTGAGTCGGACACTCAACTCACTGAGACACCCAGGCACCCCTGTACTTATATATTTTAATTCAATTTGATGCCTGCACTAAACTTTTAGAATATTCAAATCTATCAAAGTATCCTTTTTCCTGAATATTACAACAAAGAGAGAGACATTATCTTCCTATAAGTCTTATCCCCATGAAAAAAATATATTGCAAGCTAATGAAAAGAGATAAGAATATTTTTAAGAATAGCAGTGTTGCTACTGTGGGTTGAAAACGAGCAAAAAGGAACTTCCCTTTTGTGGGCAATAAAGCCCATGTTTGTATGGTGAAACAGTACTAATATTTGTTTTGCTAAAAGCCAGATTTACTATGTAATTTTAGATGACCAACAACTTGTATTAAACATGCTTTTATGAGCAGCATATTACATCCACCAAAAGTAACTTCTTTTTCTATTTGGAGATGCTTGGGACTCTTGCAAAAGTGAAGATGCATAAACCAAATGACTCAACTCTGTGAGGCCCGAGCTCTATATTGTGAAAGCTAACTAAGTAATAATCTTGCTCTTGATTGAATTAAATATGTTTAAAGTTATCTGTAGCAGTCTGTTTATTGTGGCCTTCATTCAAACGTGAAATACTTTGTGTGGCAACCACGCGGAAGTTGACTTGCCTAATTGCACGGGAAGGCACTGGAATGCTGCAGTCTTTGCGTAATCAAATCATGTCATCCCTCTCCAGTGTATATTGCACAGAGAAACAATTAAGAAACAGAATGTGAGTCTGGCAGGGAAAGATCATGAGATTACGTGATTATGAAACTTGTTTTCTAGTATTCTACCACATCGGTGACTCACAGAACGAATTCAGTAAGAAACACGTCATAGGAGGATATCCAGAAGTAAGTTTATAATTGCTCAGAAGCTTGAATGTCTTTGCTTCCTCATGACTTTAAATTTGTTATTTTGGTCTCCCTTCTTTACTGAGACCCATTGTATTGAAATCAAGGCTCAATCAGTATGTACTTTCAGGAAGTGAAAGGAGATCTATTGGTGTGGGTTGTAAAGCTGGTTGTCCCCTAGAGATAATAAGCACAGTGATCCGTGAATACTGAGAGGAAGAACGTATAAGCAAGATAAACCAAACCAAACATTTCTATGACAACTCTACAGAACCAAAATTATATAATGAATCATTAGGTTTCCTTGAGAATTTCTAAAATGCTAGGTCATGTTAATTTTTTTTTTTTTTTTTAATACAGAAGTAAAAATGAATTTTTGAGGTAGGGGCTTCATTTTGTTAAATTCCCCCACATCACAAATTCTCTACTCACCCTTCCACACCCAGCCCTACCCCCCCAGACCCTACTCCTGTGCCCCTTCAAATGCTTATTATTTTTATTATTCATTTCAAACATCAATTCACCTTTAGATCTTTCATGGAATTTTTTTTCCACACATGCTTTGAGCCCTCTTTAAGAGCCAAGCACGATGCTACATGCTTTATAAAAGTTAATCTATTTACTCCCTAGAAAACACTCTGAGGTTGATAATATCCTGTTTCATGAATGAGGAAACTGGGACTTAGGGAGATTAGATTGCCCAAGCCCATGCACCAGAAATTGTTGAAGTCAGGAATTGACCTCAAGTGAGCCAGACTCTAAAACTTATACACTTACTGAAGTAGGAAAGCTAAAGGGATGCCATTTTAGAAAGGCTTCATCTCTGCTGTTTTTTTGGTTAGGCCTCATTTACTCATGTTCTGTATTTTGGCTCTTAATAAACCAAAGAAGCTACTTTCCCACTTCGAGGGGGAAGCCAGAAAGTTAATCATTCTCTGACTTTTGTTTTAAGCACCAAACATCTGCCAACACCTAAGAAGAGCCAGATCCTTAACATGTTCTAGGACATTAGCTTCAAACAAACCTCAGCCGACAATGGCATCAATACCCCCTACCTTCAGTAATTTTTGGCATAACACCTACTGTTCACTGGACACTCACCTTTGATTGAACCCTACCATGGATTCCTGAAGAAACATGTACCCTAGACTCTTTTCCAATATACACCCCCAGCCCCAAGCAACGAGAAGATTCATTCTCCTTTCCTTTCCGAGTCTCCCAGACACTCCGTCTGTTATTCTCTGTCACCCTATTCAATAAAATCTGTTTTCATTTTCTCCAGCTCACATTTGATTTCTATCCTGCAGAACCCAACCCTCTTGGCTGGTCCTGTGGGACTCTCCCCTGGGTTCTCAGACTCAGGCTGCCTGCATCACTACCAGTACATACACTTCTACAATTTAATTCTCCAGGCTTTGTCCAAGAGAAATTCACGTTACTTCATGGCAGCATTCAGATGAGTCACTTGTGTAGCCTGGAAATGCTTTCTAAGTGCACTGAATGAACTCTCTGTAGGAGATGAAATGATTACGGGCATGGAAATCTCAGGTTTAAGTCCTGCTTGTGCACTTTACTTAAGTCTCTGTGTTTCCGTTTACTCATCAATATGGGGATAATTATATTCACCTCAGGGGCCATCGTGAAGATTGTGTGATATCGCATGTGATGGTATCCAGCACATATAAGGACAAGTTTTTAAAATGGATGATTACGCTATTATGAGGAACAGAGTCCTGCACTAAATAGGAAAGAAAAATGGATAGAGTTTAAAATCTAATTGAGGAGACAAAAAGACCAATATAAAAATGATTTTGGGACAGTTGTAATGCATGTTACAAATTATGCAATGAAATGTATACATACTCCTAAATGACTAAGAATAAAGCAATAAGAGGAAGATTAGGCATGTACGGAAAGATTTCTGGGAGCAGGTGTGTTGCCATATGTCAAAGTGCAGTAGTACTTGAGAGAGCATGAGAGGAAAAGGAGAGGCATGGGGGGCACTAAGGCGGAACTGAAGGTTCAACCGAAATATAATGTTGAGGTGTTTCTGTTTCATCTATCCTCCAAATAAAATAATTGCTAATATTTGTTTAGTGCTTGCTAGATTCCAGACTCGGTTATAAAAACTTTGTGCTTACTCAGTCCTCACAACAACTATATGAGGGAGGTGCTACTCTTGGTTCCTTTTCACAGATGAGGAAACTGAGGCACCGTGATGCTGATTGCCTCACCCAGCATCATACATCTAGTGAGCAGCAGATCCAGAATGCCAAATCCAGGATTTCCAACGCAGCCACTCTGGTTCCAGAGCCTAAGGAGCATCTAAAGAGGCGTTCGGCATGTGCCTGGATATAACCATTAGAAGGGTGTGCTGAGGAACATGGCTTAACATGAAAAAGAAGAAAGCGTTATGACTTGTTATGTCAGTTGAGGGTCAGGCTCCAATGTTTCCTGTTTAATTCTTAAGAATCAGAGGATCTGAAACATGCCTTTGAGATGTAAACTATGCAAGGATTGACTAGGAGTTTTGCTGCAGAAAGGGATAAGCATATTGGATTTAAAGACTAACTCTCACCTCAGAAACAAGCAGTCCCGTAGAACAGTGCAGACATAAGGGGGTGAGCAGGAGGTGCAAATCTCATTACACAAGTCCAAATTGACAGGAGTCAGGATAAAACTTGGGAAGGAATTCAGAGGGCAGAAAGACTTCCCCCAAGATTTAGTAAGGAGATACAGCTGGAAGTTTTCAGGAAATAGGAAAGAATGGAGGATACAGAAGCAAGGCACCATCTTGAAAACCCCAAAGTTTTCAATTTGAGTAGCAGCTGAAATAGAAATGCAATCATGGGGCACCTGGGTGGCTCAGTCTGTAAGCGTCCAACTTCAGATCAGCTCATGATCTCACGGTTCGGGAGTTTGAGCCTCACATTGGGCTCTGTGCTGACAGCCCGGAGCCTGGAGCCTGCTTCGGATTCTGTGTCTCCTTCTCTCTCTGCTCCTCCCCCACTCATACTCTGTCTCTCTCTCAAAAATAAATAAACATTAAAAAAAATTAAAAAAAAAAGAAATGCAATCAGTATTAATCAAAATTAAGAAGGTACAAAAATTAAGGTGAAATGGAGATTTATTTTTCATAACATTGAGGTAGAATATGGCATTCACCTATGGCATGCATTGTCTCTCTGAACAATTTTTATATCAGTGTCAAGCGTTTCCAAATGCAAACTTTAATGAATTACTTGTTGATAAAATAGGAGTCATAAAAATGCTTCAAAGAGCATAAGAAGGAGACACTGACTTTATTTAAAGTGAAAAAAATAAGGCTCATGTGTAACAATGATCATACTAAGCTGTGCATGTATTTTATGTATATGTATATTATGTTATATAAAACTATGTATACATTATATATAATATGGTGACCAGCTTATCATCTCCAATGAAAGTAGAATGAGAAAATTAGAAGGGAGGTATTAAAGACAAGATCTGGATGTTATAAAAAGTTGCTTCTTTATACGTATATCATTGGAAATGGAATTTGTATCTGGCTGAAATATTTTAATACATGTCAGGGGGACTGATTTGTCATATTCTTTTTGTTAAGTTTTGCAGGTCTGGTTCCACTGACTTTCTTCTTGTCACCACCTCATAGCTACAATATAAAACAACTGCCCCACAAGGCTTGAGCTTGGAGAACCCAGGGGCCTCCTAAGTTCATGTCAATGAGTTATCTAAGCCTTTGACCTTAGAGAAGTCTCAGTCTCTATCTCCACTGCTTGGTGGCCTTGCTTGGCAGAAGGTAGACAAGTGGTAAGGAGATGCTGAAGCTCACAGAATCCAGAAATCTTCATGGAATCTTCATGGAATGACTTCTTTGGGTTCACACTTGTGATCAGGGCCTGATTCCTGCTTGAGAATCAAAAGGT
This sequence comes from Panthera leo, assembly GCF_018350215.1. NCBI lineage: Eukaryota > Metazoa > Chordata > Mammalia > Carnivora > Felidae > Panthera > Panthera leo. The sequence goes on along the minus strand of NC_056682.1, from coordinate 125,263,738 downwards.
TGTCATAAAATTCATGTTTTGTTGCCTTCTTTTTTTTTTTTATGTCATGAAATCTCCACACGGTATTGAAGTTTAGGGATGATGAGGGGTTCATGAGGTCTGTAGCCAACGGCCAGGAAAGAATTCTTGAAGACATTTTTGGTGCAAAAAGGTGATTTTTTTAAAGCCTAGGGGACAGGACCCATGGGCAGTAAGAGCTGCACTGGGATCGTGATGGGTAACTCATAAACCCTTAGGTTGGGAGGGGGTCGAAGATAGAATAAGTCTCTAAACAATTTTGTAAGCAAGGTTTCCAGGACCTTGAGAGACCAGCTGTTGCTAGGGAAACTGCCATTTATTACCGTTTAATAAAACCGCAATCATGAGACCCTTCGGATGTATATAGGAAGGCCATAAGCTTAGAGTATGATTGCCAGCATACATCTTGGGGCAGTTGAGATAAAAGAAGTGGATTTACAGGATCCTCAAAGTTGGGATAATGTTAAGCTAAGAATCCATTTACCCCCAGCACAGTGGTATCATGGAGGCAGCTGAGTTCCTAGAGGAGGTCACTCTGCCGGTTTCAAAAACTTGTCAGTGGGCTGTAGGCAGTGAGGGAATTTAATTTTTCACTTGCCTTAGTTTCCCACATCACCATGGCAAGCACTTAAACCCCTTTACTTTGTTCTTGGGTAGCCAGGAGTGTCCCAGGAATATCACACATATTCCACTGTGGTGGGGTGGGGGAGTGCTGTGCCAGCCTGTATTTTGCCCTCAGCTTGCCCATGCTCCCTCATCAGTATTATCAAGTCCTACCCATGCTTTCAGTAGAACCAACTCAAATGGACAGCTAAGAGAGTACCTCAGGTCCTCTCTGTCCAATCAACAACCTCAAATTGATTTGGTTTGAATTTTGTTTGGTTTTATTATTTTTTTTTAACCTTTATTAATTTTTTAAGAGACAGAGACAGACAGACCATGAGTGGGGGAGGAGCAGAGAGAGAGGAAGACACAGAACCCGAAGCAGGCTCCAGGCTCTGAGCTGTCATCACAGAGCCCAACACATGGCTCAAACTCAGGAATCGTGAGATCATGACCTGAGCCAAAGTTGAATGCTGAACCAAATGAGCCACCGAGGCACCCCGTGATTTTTATTTAGTTTTTTAATGTGTGATCTAGTTTGTATTTTGGATGTAAGATTGAATTTCCTCCTTCGATTGTCTTTTCATACACATAATGTTACGTGAACTGATTTTATTTTTTTAAGTTTCTTTTTCTTTTTTTTCTTTTTTTAATTTAATTTTTTATTTTTAAAAATTTACATCCAAATTAGTTAGCATATAGTGAAACAATGATTTCAGGAGTAGATTCCTTAGTGCCCCTTACCCATTTAGCCCATCTCCCCTCCCACAACCCCTCCAGCAACCCTCAGTTTGTTCCCCGTATTTATGAGTGTCTTCTGTTTTGTCCCCCTCCCTGTTTTTATATTATTTTTGTTTCCCTTCCCTTATGTTCATCTATTTTGTCTCTTAAAGTCCTCATATGAGTGAAGTCATATGATTTTTGTCTTTCTCTGACTAATTTCACTTAGCATAATACCCTCCAGTTCCATCCATGTAGTTGCAAATGGCAAGATTTCATTCTTCTTGATTGCTGAGTAATACTCCATTGTATATATATACCACGTCTTCTTTATGCATTCATCCATCAATGGACATTTGGGCTCTTTCCATACTTTGGCTATTGTTGATAGTGCTGCTATAAACATGGGGGTGCATGTGTCCCTTCGCAGCAGCACACCTGTATCCTGTGGATAAATGCCTAGTAGTGCAATTGCTGGGTAATAGGGTAGTTCTATTTTTAGTTTTTTGAGGAACCTCCATACTGTTTTCCAGAGTGGCTGCACCAACTTGCATTCCCACCAACAATGCAAAAGAGATCTTCTTTCTCCACATCCTCGCCAACATCTGTTGTTGCCCAAGTTGTTAATGTTAGCCATTCTGACAGGTGTGAAGTGGTATCTCATTGTGGTTTTGATTTGTATTTCCCTGATGATGAGTGATGTGGAGCATTTTTTCATGTGTCGGTTGGCCATCTGGATGTCTGCTTTGGAGAAGTGTCTATTCATGTCTTTTGCCCATTTCTTCACTGGATTATTTGTTCTTTGGGTGTTGAGTTTGATAAGTTCTTTATAGATTTTGGATACTAACCCTTTATCTGATATGTCTTTTGCAAATATCTGCTCCCATTCTGTTGGTTGCCTTTTAGTTTTGTTGATTGTTTCCTTCTCTGTGCAGAAGCTTTTTATTTTGATGAGGTTCCAGTAGTTCATTTTTGCTTTTGTTTCCCTTGACTCCGGAGACGTGTTGAGTAAGAAGTCGCTGCAGCCAAGATCAAAGAGGTTTTTGCCTGCTTTCTCCTCGAGGATTTTGATGGCTTCCTGTCTTACATTGATGTCTTCAATCCATTTTGAGTTTATTTTTGTGTATGGTGTAAGAAAGTGGTCCAGGTTCATTCTTCTGCATGTCACTGTCCAGTTTTCCCAGCACCACTTGCTGAAGAGACTGTCTTTATTCCATTGGATATTCTTTCCTGCTTTATCAAAGATTAGTTGGCCATACGTTTGTGGGTCCATTTCTGGGTTCTCTATTCTGTTCCACTGATCTGAGTGTCTTTTCTTGTGCCAGTACCATACTGTCTTGTGATTACAGCTTTGTAGTATAGCTTGAAGTCTGGGATTGTGATGCCTTCTGCTTTGGTTTTCTTTTGCAAGATCACTTTGGCTATTCCGGGTCTTTTCTGGTTCCATAGAAATTTTAGAATTATTTGCTCTAGCTCTTGAAGAATGCTGGTGTTATTTTGATAGGGATTGCATTGAATATGTAGATTGCTTTGGGTAGTATTGACATTTTAACAATATTTGTTCTTCCTATCCAGGAGCATGGAATCTTTTTCCATTTTGTTGTGTCTTCCTCAATTTCTTTCAAAAGCTTTCTATAGTTTTCAGTGTACAGATTTTTCACCTCTTTGGTTAGATTTATTCCTACGTATTTTATGTTTTTTGTGCAACTGTAAATGGGATTGATTCCTTGATTTCTCTTTCTGTCGCTTCGTTGTTGGTGTATAGGAATGCAACTGGTTTCTGTGCATTGATTTTATATCCTGCAACTTTGCTGAATTCATGAATCAATTCTAGCAGTTTTTTGGTGGAATCTTTTGGGTTTTCCATATAGAGTATCATGTCATCTATGAAGAGTGAAAGTTTGACCTCCTCCTCGCTGATTTGGATGCCTACTGTTTCTTTGTGTTGTCTGATTGCAGAGGCTAAGACTTCCAATACTATGTTGAATAACAGTGGCGAGAGTGGACATCCCTGTCTTTTTCCTGACCTTAGGGGGAAAGCTCTCAGTTTTTCACCATTGTGGATGATATTAGTGTTGGGTCATTCATATATGGCTTTTATGATCTCGAGGTATGCTCCTTATATCCCTACTTTCTTCAGGGTTTATATCCCTACTTTCTTGAGGGTTCTTATCAAGAAAGATGCTGTATTTTGCCAAATGCTTTCTCCGCATCTATTGAGAGGATCATATGGTTCCTGTCCTTTCTTTTATTGATGTAATGAATCACATTAATTGTTTTGCAAATATTGAATCAGTCCTGCATCCCAGGTATAAATCCCACTTGGTCGTGGGGTGAATAATTTTTTTAATGTATTGTTGGATCCGGTTGGCTAATATCTTGTTGAGGATTTTTGTCTCCATGTTCATCAGGAAAATTGGTCTATAGTTCTCCTTTTTAGTGGGGTCTTTGTCTGGTTTTAGAATCAAGGTAATGCTGGCTTCATAGAGAGTTTGAAAGTTTTCCTTCCATTTCTATTTTTGGGAACAGCTAAAAGAGAATAGGTGTTAACTCTTCCTTAAATGTTTGGTAGAATTCCCCTGGAAAGCCATCTGGCCCTGGACTCTTGTTTTTTGGCAGATTTTTTGGTTACTAATTCGATTTCCTTACTTGTTATGGGTCTGTTCAAATTTTCTATTTCTTCCTGTTTCAGTTTTGGTAGTGTATATGTTTCTAGGAATTTGTCCATTTCTTCCAGATTGCCCATTTTATTGGCATATAATTGCTCATAACATTCTTTTATTATTGTTTTTACTTCTTCTGTGTTGGTTGTGATCTCTCCTCTTTCATTCTTGATTTTATTTATTTGGGTCCTTTCCTTTTTCTCTTTGATCAAACTGGATAGTGGTTTATCAATTTGGTTAATTCTTTCAAAGAACCAGCTTCTGGTTTCATTGATCTGTTCTGTTTTTTTTTTTTTTTTTTTTTTTTTTTGTTTCAATAGTATTAATTTCTGCTCTAATCTTTGTTATGTCCTGTCTTCTGCTGTTTTGGGGTTTTATTTACTGTTCTTTTCCCAGCTTTCTAAGGTGTAAGGTTAGGTTGTGTATCTAAGATCTTTCTTCCTTTTTTAGGAACGCCTGTATTGCTATATACTTTCCTCTTATGACTGCCTTTGCTGCGTCCCAGAGGTTTGGGGTTGTGGTGTTATCATTTTCATTGACTTCCTATACTTTTTAATTTCCTCTTTAACTGCTTGGTTAGCCCATTCATTCTTTAGTAGGATGTTCTTTAGTCTCCAAGTATTTGTTACCTTTCCAAATTTTTTCTTGTGGTTGATGTTGAGTTTCATAGTGTTGTGGACTGAAAATATGCACAGTATGATCTTGATATTTTTGTACTTACTTAGGGCTGAATTGTGTCTCAGTATATGGTCTATTCTGGGGAATGTTCCATGTGCACTGGAGAAGAATGTATATTCTGCTGCTTTAGGATGAAATGTTCTGAATATATCTGTTAAGTCCATCTGGTCCAGTGTGTCATTCAAAGCCATTGTTTCCTAGTTGATTCTTTGATTACATGATCTGTCCTTTACTGTGAGTGGGGTGTTGAAGTCTCCTACGATTATGGTATTACTATCAATGAGTTTCTTTATGTTTGTGATTCATCGATTTATATATTTGGGTTCCTCCACATTTGGCACATAAATGTTTACAATTGTTAGTTCTTCTTGGTGGATAGACCCCTTGATTATGATATAATGTCCTTCTGCATCTTTTGATACAGTCTTTATTTTAAAGTCTAGATTGTCTGATATAAGTATGGCTACTCCGGCTTTCTTTTGTTGACCATTAGTATGATAGATGGTTCTGCATCCCTTTATTTTCAATCTGAAGGTGTCTTTAGGTCTAAAGTGGGTCTCTTGTAAACAGCATATAGATGGATCTTGTTTTCTTATCCATTCTGTTACCCTATGTGTTTTGATTGGAGCATTGAGTCTATTGACATTTAGAGTGAGTACTGAAAGATATGAATTTATTGCCATTATGTTGCTTGTGGAGTTGGAGTTTCTGGTGATGTTCTCTGGTCCTTCCTAATCTTTGTTGCTTTTGGTATTTTTATTATCTATCTATCTATCTATTTATTTATATTTCATCTTTTCTCCCCTCAGACAGTCCCCTTTAAAATTTCTTGCAGGGCTGGTTTAGTGTTCACCAACTTCTTTAATTTTTGTTTGTCTGGGAAACTTTTATCTCATTCTATTTTGAATGACAGGCTTGCTGGATAAAGAATTCTTGGTTGCATATTTTTCTGATTCATCACAGTGAATATATCCTGCCACTCCTTTCTGGCCTGCCAAGTTTCTGTGGATAGGTCTGCTGCAAACCTGATCTGTCTTCCCTTGTAGGTTAGGGCCTTTTTTTCTCTTGCTGTTTTCATGATTCTCTCCTTGCCTGAGTATTTTGTGAATTTGACTATGATACACCTTGTTGATGGTCGTTTTTTGTTGAGTCTAATATGCTTCCTGGATTTTGATGTCTGTCTTTCCCCACGTTAGGAAAATTTTCCACTATGATTTGCTCACATAACCCTTGTACCCCTATTTTTCTGTCTTCCTCTTCTGGGACCCCTATGATTCTGATGTTGTTCCTTTTTAATGAGTCACTGATTTCTCTGATTCTTAAATCATGCTCTTTTGCCTTCATCTCCCTATTTTTTTCTGCTTCATTATTCTCTATATCGCTGATTCTCTGTTCTGCCTTATCCATCCTTGCCGCCGCTGCATCCATCTGTGATTGCAGCTCAATTATAGAATTTTTTAATTTCATTCTATTTTTTACTTCTTTTATCTCTGCAGAAAGGGATTCTAATCTATTTTCAACTCCAGCTAGTATTCTTATTGTCGTGATTCTAAATTCTGGTTCAGACATCTTGCTTGTATCTCTGTTAGTTAAATCCCTGGCTGTCGTTTCTTCATGCTCTTTCTTTTTGGGTGAATTCCTTCATTTTGTCATTTTGAAGGGAGGAAAGGAATTAATGAGGTACAAAAATTAAAATAAAAAAAATTAAAATTAAAAAAATATTAAAATTAAAAAAGTAAACACACACACACACAAATCAAATAAATGATGCTAGATTCTAGGTGTGTTTTGGTCTGGGTGTTGAAAGTGATTTGACAGATTAGAGAAAAAAAAGGGGGGGAGAAAAAAGGGAAATCGTTTGAGAATTTGAAAAATGAATACACTGAAGTAGACTAAAATGAGATGATGGGAATAAAATGGAATTTGAAAAAATATACACAAAAGTAAAGAATAAAGTAGAAAAAAAATTAAAGAAAATTAATAAAAATTAAAAATAAATTTGCATCTTTCCTTTTTCTGTATTCAAGAAAAGAAATGAAAAAGAGAAAAAAGATAAAAAAAAGAAAGAAAAAAAGGAAATCATTTGGAAATTTGAAAAAGTGAATATACTGTTGTAGACTAAAAATAAAATGATGGAAGTAAATAGAATTTGAAAAAATTTACATAAAAGCAAAAAATATAGTAAAAAATTAAAGAAAAATATTTTTAATAGAAATTGAAAGTAAAAATGCAGTTTTTCTCTTTCTGCATTCAAGAAAAAGAAAATAAACGAAAAAGAGAAAAAAGAAAAAGAAAAAAGAAAAAAGGGAAATAGTTTGAAAATTTGAAAAGGTGAATACACTGAAGTAGACTAAAATAAAATGATGGAAGTAAAATAGAATTTGAAAAAATTTACACAAAAGTAAAAAAATATAGTAATAAAATTAAAGAAAAATATTTTTAATAAAAATTGAAAATAAAAATGAATTTTTTCTCTTTCTTTATTCAAGAAATAGAAGTGTAAAAGAGGGGAAAAAAAAGAAAGAAAATTGAATAGATGGAACCTGCTAACAGATTGAAGTAGCACTGAAATTACTTGTTTTCCCCTAGAAGTCAGTCTATGTAGCACTTTATAGTCCATAAACTAAGCCAGCGGTGAGACTTGTGTTCTTGAGAGTGAAGTAGGCCCAGCTGGGCGGGGCTCAGTGTAATGGCTCCGTTCTCCACTAGATGGCGCTGCTAGCCTACTGGGGTGGATTGCTGCTGCGCTTGTCAGGTGCATATGCGCATGCGCGGGAGCGGTGAAACTACCGCCAGCCCAGCTACCCAGTCTGTTGTTGATCAGCAATCGTGCACCTGTTCTCTGTCTTCAGCTCTCGTCCTCTCCCTGCTTTTTTACTCTCCGGGACCAGGCCTCAGGCAGTACCTCTCTCCCGAATTTTGTCTCAGATGCGGCTGTTTTCCCCGGCCCCTTACTTCCGAAGGACTGTGGCTTTGACCCGCTCCGCCCCTCTGCCGGAGGGTCTCACCGAGCAATGGCCGAATGAGCAATGGCCGAATGTCTGATGCACCCAGGAACGCTGTCCGGATCCTGCTGCTGCCGGTGCCCCGAGACTGCGGCCAGATGCCAGCCTGCCCCAGAAAAAGTTCGCAAGATAGTGTAGCAGCAGCGTTTCAGGGATTATGGAAAATCAGAACACACACCTGCCACCAGGCTTCACCCTTAAAGACGTTGTCCCAGCACCAGTGAATGTGGCCGCCTGCTGGGGTCTGCTGGGACCAGGTGGCTTCAGTCTCTACCAAATGTCCTTCCAGCAGTGGAACCACTTTTCCCTGTGTGGTCTGAGAACTTCCCGGACCCACTCTGTTCCTGGGGATTCGCCCTTCCCACCAGAGCACCACCAGGTATCGAGCTGCAGAGTTGCAGCCTTTGCGCTCCCCTTGTTTACAGTCTTAATGGAATTTAAACCGTCTTCTTTCTCTTTTCTCCCTTTTTAGTTTAGTCCCTGCAGCTGTTTCCAATTTTTCATTTTCTCTCCAGCTTCTTTTGGGGTGGGGTGCATTTCCTGTATTCTCCCCTCCCCAGTCTCCATCCTCTCTCTGCTCACAAAAGCACCTCCCTCCCTGCACCTTTTTGCTCCCCAAGTTCACATCTCCACGCCGTGTACCTGCTGAATTCTGTGGTTCAGGTTGTGCAGATTGTTGTGTTAATCCTCCAATCAGTTTTCTAGGTGTGCAGGATGGTTTAGTGTTGGTCTGGCTGTATTTCATTGACGCAAGACACACAAAAAACTTCCATGCTGTTCCGGTATCTTGGCTCCTCTCCTAAGTTTATTTTTGTTTATTTTAAGATAAATATAGAAAGCAAGCAGGGGAGAGGCAAAGGGAGAGAGAAAATACCAAGCAGGCTCCGTGCTGTCAGAGCAGAGCCCAACACGGGGCCTGAACTCACCAGTCGTGAGATTATGACCTGAGCTGAAATCAAGAGTTGGATGCTTAATCGACTAAGTCACCCAAGCACCCCAAGTGAACTGATTTTAAAGGGTGACTGTTGTGGGTAGGTTGGTAGAGAACCGCTCAGGGTATTGGAGGTCCGCTTGTGCATAGAGCCAACATCAACTGTACAAACCCTCAGCTTTCCGATCAGCTCTGCAGGGGCCAAACTCGTAGCTTAAGAGACTTGGATATTGCCAGTGATCCGCAAGTTATCACTGCTTAGAACCATGCTGAACTGTATGAGACTGAAGTTAAGTGGTGTCAATATTAAATGATCCTCATGCATCCTAGTATTTATTCACTATGTTCCCAACTTAAAATGAATAAACTATATTATAACTGTATGAGTTTTAAAGGCACTTCTTAATTTTATTTCTCTTCTTTTACTTAACCAGTCTTAATTTGGAGGATAAGTGTTGACCAATCTGGAGAGTAAAATGCATAATGAAATGTTAGCATGATAAGGGCAGGGATATTATGTCTGCTTGTATACTGTTGTACTGCCGGCTGAACATTGCCTGGCATTTAGCAGAAAAGCAGTAAAACTTATTTTATAAATGAAGACTTTGTTTTGATTAAAATACAGACTTTTGAATAAAAACATTGAGAATTATGTATATACCAGAAAATCCATATATGTGTGTGTGTGTATGCACATCTCTTCTGGTAGACTCAACATATTCCTAAACACTACAATAATGATTATGTAACAATTTCTATTTATTATAGATTTATGACTACTGTGTTATTATTTTAACTCCCAGTATGTCAGTGTCTTGCCAGGGGAGTTAGAGTAGCCCCGATTCATGTTTTGTTTTTTTTTTTAATTTAAAAATTTTTTTTTCTGCATATGTCTGAGAGCAATTAGAATTCTCTGCTCTTTTCTAGCTTTTTACTGCCTCCAAATCTGATTTCAAAACCCCTCCTGGAAGACCTGGTTAATTTTAATAGAGGATAGTGCAGGGAAGAAAGATCAGGGTATAGGTGAAACAAAATGTAGCTAGCTAGGGATAGCTGGCCTCTTGAGAAATAACATATTGGTGATTGACTGAGATCACACAGAACTCTTTGACTGTATTGGTAGACAGGGAAGAAGAGAAACAAGAATCCCTTAATGTGAAGAACTTGAACTGATGTTTATAAATTATCTGCACAAAGCTCTGTACTTTCTGGTTTATTATTGCTTCAATATGTTTGATGGAGTAAGGCATTCTACATGTATAAATTTTTTTTAACGCTTATTCATTTTTTGAGAGACAGAGACAGAGTGTGAGTGGGGGAGGGGCAGAGAGGGAGGGAGACGCAGAATCCGGTGCAGGCTCCAGGCTCTGAACTGACAGCACAGAGCCCGACATGGGTCTCGAACTCATGGACCAAGAGATCTTGACCTGAGCCTTTCCCTTTCCCTTTCTTTTTCCCTTTCCCTTTCCTTTCTTTCTCCCTCCTTCCCCCACCCCTGTTTCCTTCCCTCCCTCCCATCTTTCCTAGATGTTCAGAGCAAATTGTATGACAGGCATTGAATATTTTAGTGAGAGCATCCAGCTTTTCTTTTTCATGTAGTATAAAAGCCACATTACTACCTGGGACTCTGTGTTCAGTGTTAGTTACATGGTACCACAGAGCAGAATCACATTCTCAGAAAAGTTTACCTCAGATGGAATCATCAGCAAGAAACTCTGAACTAAGGAGTGATATGTTTTTCTGTTCTTTATGCTATATACCTTTGCAACCTTTAAGAATATAATAAATTCTAAAAATTATATTTGGCCTTCTCTAAAAGAGGAAAATTGATGTTCCTTTTCGCTTTTCTTTCAGAGTAAGAGATAATGTCTTCAGGGAGAAAAATCCAAAGGCAAAGATCTTTCACCTAATAACTCATTGAAGGTACATGGCCTTTTTAATATACTTGTCTTTTTTATCTGTGGTTGACATCCACCTCACTGGGTCACTAGGGCCTGCTTTTGATGCTAAGAGCCTTCTTCCATGAAACAGAAATGGAAATTACTCCTCAAAAGCAAAAAGAATGCCCCGTCCCCCAAATAATACAAGGAAAATTTTTTACTGACATGTGAAAAGGGTTACTTTTCTCCACTATTCACAAAAGGGAACAGATGCACTAATATAAAAAACAAATATTCACCCAGACAGAAAATTATACTTTAAGTAGGAAAAAAGCATGTGACTTAAACAGTTTAATTATGCAAAGATTAGATATTTCTCCAGCAAATCTGAACACCAAGCTTCCTCAAAAATTGTGTCGTTTTTAATAGCATTTGGAAGATTTCATTGTTGAATATATACCCTGGGTTGTTGAAAAGGGAAAAATGGAGAACAAACATGGCTGAGCACTCAGCGGGCCAGCCAGACCACGTAATTGTTACAAACTACAAGTGCATAGGACAAGGGCTTCCATAAATTTAACAATGGAACTCTGTTTCCAAAAAAAAGCTTCTTTTTGTTGTTGTTGTTGTTCTGGTTAACTCTGTAGTTTCTGAATACTGACTGATGTCCTTAATACTTTTTAAAGCAAACCACAGAGTCTCTAAATAAGAGTTTATTTTATCCTGAAAAAACAGCTTTTATAAAAGAGATTAAATACATGCAATTTCATAAAACATGATTTAAGAAAAAAAATTTAAACTTAGAATGGATGTAGGTATCTGGATGTGAAATATAGGTATAGGAATGAAGCCAGGAAGCCCAGGTATCTGTTTTTCACTCCAGTGAATTTTGTCCTCAGGAGACAAATTCTATGGCCCTGTGGGTCAAAAATTCCCTGATGTCTACTAAGGTCTGATAGGGTGATGATCCCATTCTGCTCAACTCTATTGAACTGTGACTGTTATTTGAAAAGTGTCCTGAACTAGAGCTCCTCAGACTAAACTTCATCAAAATAATCATACCTATAAGGATGTAATGTTCCTTCTTTCATTTTTCTTTCTCACATTTCTTATTAATTTAAAATTTTAATTATCTCCATCAATTACTGGAGAATTCTACTAGGGACTTTTCTGAGTTTTTCCCAACTCTGGCCTTGGGCCTTTGCTGGGCCAAATGAGTTTGCTTCCTGGTGGGATTCCTGGAAAAGGACAAGCATCAGCCATTTAATTTGTATGTGCCGGTTTCAGTGCTTGTAATAATCTGAAAGCTGTGGGAAAGATCCATGCCCTTAAATCAGACTCAATGGCCTGCGTGTTTTGTACTTGGTCCAATGGCATTGGCCCACCACCTGCTCCCTGAACTACAAAAGAGTGGGGTGAGTGAGATGTAGAAGGTCCGGGGTTCTAGAAAATGTGTGTAATTATTTTCCAGTGCTATCTGAGGATTCTTGGGGATGCTTCTGTAGTTCCCTCAACCTTGGCAAGCACAAATTCAAAATGACGAAATTGATAACAAATGTAGGGCTATTTTTGAAGCAATCGCTGGAAGTCAGTAAAATCCCAATGACAATTGAATTTTACTTATTATTGTTCATTACTAGGTAGTCTTTTAATAGGTTGGCAAAGTCTGGACAAGCAATAGATTCATGTAATGTTCATATATTTTATATATTATTCCATAAAAATTTATTTTCTTGCCTTTATCTTAATAAAATTTAAAGTAAAATAATCAAGTTTAAATTAGTTTTTGTAACTTATTGCTACTACTAATATTAGTAGTAGTTCATATTAAATAATTGCATGTAGCTCAAATTAAAAATTTCATTTCTACCAGAAAATATGATTTGATCTTGATTTGAGACCATCAGTATATTTCCTTTACTCTGCTAATAAATTTTATCTTTGTTAAATTGTTTCTAATGGTAGTAATAAAATTTAGTCAGCATTCCCTAATGTGTCTGAGAGTCATTGTGAGATCAGATAAGATACATGTTTCATCAAGTTCTGCCACCTTTGGGCAGATCTGGAAAATATATAATCTTGAATTGTTCAAAACATGATTGTTGCTATTGTCATAATTACACCCATGTTTCCTTGTGACAATTTCAAACCATAAGCCATGTTTGGCGTAGAGACAAAACTATTCCAGTTTATAGGTCCTTTCTTTTGAACCATTGTGCAATTATCTTTAAAATCAAAGCCTAAAACTGAAAGCTGTTTTCTCAGTTTATTTCATTCAAAACATATACTTTTTCATTATTTAGAAAACCAGTGTGAATCTCTTTAACTTTTACTTCTATATTTTTATCTGGTAGTTTCATAGTTTATATGGTAAATACTCGTTCAAAATGATTTTTTTTTCTTTACCAACTAGTTGAATTATGTACTATTCCTTTTCTACTTTAGGTATGACTCATTCTCTCACTTTCATGTCCTTTTCATTAATAATAGCATTTTGAATTATCTCTTCTAGATAGTTATCATTTGTTTTAATAATTTTATCTGTCTTCATATTTGGTCATTCTACTATCATATTTCTCAATAATTTCTATTAAAACTAGTCATTTTCCAAAAATACTGTACCACTCTCACCACAAAAGCACTATGGTGCTCAGCCAGATTTTGAGTAAGTATTATGCATCTTTTAAGAACAACATTGCCATGTTCTATATCGGCAATTACTTGTCTGGGTTGAATGCTATTGATTTCTTACTGGTTAGTCATTCTTTTCCCCCCTCGTTCTGGTAATTGCTTGTATTTGTGTATTTCTGTGCAAGTGAGATTTCCTGTTTTATTCTTTTGTCAGTTTAAATGTTTACAGTCATAGATGTATCCCAAAGTTGATCTTCCAAATGGTTGTGAAAAGGTAATAGTGGGAACAAAATATTTTGCTTTTGAATTTAGAATAGGAAAACCTATTTCTCTGGAAGGAGAAAGGAATGGGGAACTATGGTTTAATAGGTACAGAACTTCAGTCTGAAGTGATGAAAAGGTTTTGGAGATGGATGGTTATGAGGGGTGCACAATATTGTGAATGCATTTAATGTCCCTGAGCCATCCACTTCAAAATGCATAAAATGGTAAATATGTGTATTTTACCCCAATTTTTCAAAAGCTGATTTCTGCAGTTTATTTCTTCATTTGAAATAATTTTGGCATAAATTTAAATATAAATTACCAAGATAATAGGAAGGAAAATTTTGATAATAAATTTAATAGGACTATGTTTTGTTAGAAATATTATCATGTTCTCAGAATGAATATGATTGCCATTTTCCAGAATTATCATTCAATAAACATATCAAATGATAAAAACTTTTGTTTTTTCTTGCCCAATTTACCAACTTCATTAATATAAGTTTTTTGCATGTATACTGACGGGCAATCCAGAGTTGCATTTGTTGGTTCTGAGTGGTAAATTAGGTACGACTAATTCTCTTTTTCTTTCTCATTGTTTTGATCATTAATTACATCATCCAGTAAATAATACAATATTTCCGATTTCATTTGACCTATTCAAGTTGAAAATTAGAAGGTAAATAATAAATTTTTATACTTGTGTAATGATTATTTTTATTATTTTGATTAATGACTAAATCATCATTAAACATTTAGTAATATTCCAAATGTGGATTTTATATATCGTATTTGACAGAAGTATATTCATTTTTATTGTTAGCATTTAAAAAAAGTTTAAGCAGACCAATTCTTTGTACATTTCCTATTTTTCTCCTGTTCACATTTTTAAATTTTTGAGTTCTGTTTATATACCTTCTATCCCTTTTTTTTTTTTAACGTTATTTTATTTTTGTTTTTAATTTATTTTTGAGAGAGACAGAGAAAGAGTGCGAGCTGGAGAGGGGCAGAGAGATAGTGAGACAGAGAATCCGAAGCAGGCTCCAGGCTCTGAGCTGTCAGCACAGGGCCCCACGTAGGACGCGAACTCATGAACTGGGAGATCATGACCCAAGCTGAGGTCAGCCGCTCAACTGACTGAGCCACCCAGGCGCCCCATATATACCTTCTATTTCTATCATGATCCTGACTTGTAATCAAATCACAATGATCTAAATGTTTAAAAAATATAGCACAATTGCATTTAAAGCGTTCAAAATTGAATATATTTTGTCAAAAATGTAAACATTAAATTTCAAAAAGTTAAAATTATATCCCATATATTTGTTGGTTACTTTGTCAATAATATTTGATTGTAGCAATTAGGAGACAGTACCCTGAAACAATGGAGTTCTATCCTAGAGGGAGCAGGCTGTACTTGAACCTATTTACTCTGCCAGTCAGAATAATTAGTCTTGGAATCAAAGCTTCATATGGAAATGCCTCTTCTCATTATTAAATCTTACAACCCACTCACAGAATTTCTTTACTTTCATTCCATGCAACTTGGAGTTATGTTGGTTCGGAGCTTTTAGTTTCCAAAAGAGGGTGCCTCCAACCAGACACCATGACAAGAGGTCCATTGAATTGGGCTATTATGTAGCCATTATGGACTTTTCATGGCTTTAAATCAATAGAAGAAGAAGATGTGGGTAGATGTCACTCTAATGGATGTGGTGATAATGATCAAGAAGAAATTGGTATTCTCCTTTATAATGAGAGCATAGTGGACTAGACCAGGAACCCTGTGAATTCCCTGAGATGCCTTTTATTATTCCCATGTCAAATAGTAAAAG
The DNA here is from genome assembly GCF_018350215.1 of Panthera leo. NCBI lineage: Eukaryota > Metazoa > Chordata > Mammalia > Carnivora > Felidae > Panthera > Panthera leo. Next base: position 125,248,510 of record NC_056682.1, on the reverse strand, counting down.
CAAATGAAAAACTACACCAAAGGAAAAAAAGAGGTAGGAACACTGAGTATTCAAATTCAAAGAACCCCAACAAGTCAAGGTTTTGGCGGGGAGCAAAGGTGATATATAATGGGTAGTGAAAAAAGGATAATCGTGGCCTTATGGCTAATTATTGAAATGAAGGATTTAAACTCTAAGCATATTATTCCATGATTTTTATGTGTGTATGTCATCTTATTGTTTTATATAAGGCTGGTTGGTGTTGTTTAATTTTTCAGTTTAGTCTTTAAATTACAGACTATTCAGGTAGAAATGTGACTTTTTTAAGGAGGTATTAATAATTCCCAGAGATGGATACTGTAATTGTCACACAGTCTCCCACAGTACATACATAGAGAAACAATGACTGTTTACATGTCTCACCTTTTAGAGTAAAGTGATGGTTTTGTTTAAGGAAGAGATGTATTTTGTAGGCAAAAAAAAAAAAAAAAAAGGTTGTTATTGTTACATGGGAGTTCAAACCTATGCAGAAGATAGATGTTGAGTAGTCAAGGGGCATGAATTACGGAAGTTACTAAGTTTTTTATTCTCTGCTTCGAAAACACCCTTGTCTATGTTATACTGAGACTATGTTATACTGAGACTAGGCCTTGGAAAACTACATTTCTTCATTGCCAGTTGGCTCCCTGTTACTCTCTTCCAATTGGGGGAACTAGAGGAAGACTGGAAAGCAAGAGGAAGGAGAAGGGTTAGACTCCCTTATGGTATTACTTCCTCTTCCTGTCACAGTCTCTCTGGGAATGGTTTTGCACCCTGGCAGGGGCTGTTGATTTCACTAACCTTACAGGAATGTGCAGCTCTTCTAAAAAAATCAGGAGAGGACACAAGCCAATCCCTAAATGGCAAGTCTGTTCAAGCCATCTTTGAACATCTTTATTTTCCTGACTTAGTTCCTGTGATCTAAATAAGAAAAAAAAAAGACCACTAGGCAACCAGTTAGAAAAAAAAAAGCCAAATAACTTCCATATTTATCTCATAAAAAATCTCTTAGGCTGTCAGCAACTCAGAACTCATTGCTTCCATAGCCTTGAGTTACCCAGCTTGCAGGTGATAGACTTACAATAAACTCATAATTCTGCTTTGTTTTATTAAGTATGCAGTGTTTACCTGTGACCCAAAGACATTATAGATCATCTGTAGTATAATGAGATACTACAGTGTTTACTAGATTTTATTTTTAAGACCTCATCATCTTTTTTGGTCTTTTCTTGACCTTTATTTAATCATTTCTCCTTTATTTGCCAAGCATCGTTTCTCTTTCCCAAACTCTTCTTTACTTTTTGATTTTACTCTTTCTCTCTCCCAAATTTTATTTTTGCAAATTTCCATGACATAACCAATACAAGGTACCTTTCATGAGAAGTCCCCTTCATTCTTGTCAAGCAGTGCTCTTTTGTTGACCCATTTTTCAAAGGAGTATATGACTTATTTGCAGTTTTCACAGTTCCAAAGATCACTTTACAATACACTCAGTATGTATTTACTGGGATTGATTTCTTCCTCAAGGGTCTGTATTTCAAAGATCAGTTTTCTCCATGAGTCACAGCCTTTGAAATTCTCAAGTACAATTAATTATACTGTTTTTGGTACTGGCCTTAAGTAGAGTAGATAATTTTGAGGCTTCACTAGGGGCCCCCAAGGTCCTTTCCACTGTGCAAAAGAGTTAAAAGTCTACTCCTAAAGTGATGACAACTTGAGATTACAGCTGTTGTCACATCATAGTTACTTGCTTCCCACCCCATGGATCTGGCCTCCTCAGTTTGAGCGTGCTATGAGGTGTGGCCTCTGAATAGAAAGCAAATATAGAAGTCTTCCATTCTCTTTATTCCCACGTTATGGAGGCCTCTTGCAACAAAAAGAAAACAGGATTCCCTGATTCTCAGATATCCAGTGTAAAAAAAGTCGCCAAAAAATTGAATTTTTCCTCATAACTGAGTCTCTTCTCCATTTCTCAGACAAAACATCCTGGCAGGGAGTATGTCCTGATTACCAAAATCTTGTCATCTTTCTGTCTTGGGCATGCCCAGGTATTTATTGTGATGTAGTACTTCATGTCAGAGCTCTCTGGCCTAGAGTTAGCCTAGAGATAATATTTAATTTTCATAAAAATATTTATCTTATTTGTTTGTTTATGTATTTATTGAGAGAGAGAGAGAGAGAGCACCTGAGCAGGAGAGAGGGGCAGAGGGAGAGGGAGAGAGATAATATCAAGCAAGCTCCATGCCCAGTGTTGAGCCCAATGTGGGAATCGATTTCACAACCCTGGGATCATGACCTGAGCTGCAATCGAGAGTTGGCCTCTTAACTGACTGATCCACCCAGGTGCCCCCCAAATTTTTATCATATTAAAATATTTCTAAAATGTAGTATAATTTCTATTTTCAAACTTCAAAATCTTATCCTCTTTTTCATTGTATACTCCAAAATTAATACCTATTCATCGTTAATCCTCTGATATGTCTACATTTCATATTCTAGGCTAATCAAAGAGAATTAAAATGCATTAATTAATGCGAAGACCATACTAGGTTAAATATATTAGGAAACAATAATATAAAATTGAGCACACATATTAGACTAGAGCAAACACACATACTTTCCAGGCATTTTACCAAAGTCATTTTTTTTTCAGTATAATATAGAACTTAATGGAATGTAGTCCAAAGGAAATCTTACCATCTTTATTTATGCAAATAAGCCACTGAAATAGAATATACCAATATCCTCCATCAGAGTCGTTATTTAAAAAAAAAACCAGTATTGAACTTCTGCTTCCTTATAACTTTTGTGTAGTCATATATTTTCTGTACCATTTGATTATGTCAGAATGGTTAAATATGTCTGATGATTCTGAAGCCATCTTAAAATCTTCACAGAAAAATTGCAAAGTATAATTTTTAAGATTTTGTTGATAAAACACTATTCACATGTGGAAAAGTCTATAATATATCACTTTATTCTCAAGGTGTATGCAACAGTCAAGTTTCCTGTGGAGAAACTTAAAGGACATGGAACATATATTATTTGAAAATATAATTTCCCTTTTCACCCGTGTCCCCAGTACAGTTGAAAATCACTGATGTTGTTGTCATTTGGTTGGTGTATCTCACATTTATTTTTAAAATCAACAATTGGAAATGCCTTTAAAGTCTCATGTATTTAAATAAAAGTTGTCTGAGTTTGGACTCGATATTTGGGCATATGACAGGGATAATAATGACCCTACCTTAGAAATAACAGGTATCATATTCTCACACTGATAGTAATAAACCCTAAGGAGAAGCCAACTATTCTATCCAAATCACCTATACATCAAAAAGTATGCTTTCATGGCTCAAAATCAGACATATTTTTTTATAAATGTGTTTTACAAATTCTGTCACATAAGCCAAGGCTTTGCTTCATGCTGATGACATTGATGCGATGTTTCCAGCTCATCTTGGAAGCCCATAATCTGTTCTTTGTCGATTTTCTCTTGCTCTAACTCATGACACAACTTTGAGGATAATAATGAACTACAACTTAAAATTAATCAATTTAAGCCCCCAACTGAATCATTTGTTTCTTCCAGACATTGGAGATATGAATAGGACTGAAGTTTAGGAAGTTTATCGTTAAAAAAGACATGTAGAATTAAACATTTAGGAAGTTTACTCATTTGTATCAGGAAATGGATACAGGCAGTAGTCTCTTTGAGACCTAAATTATTCACTTAAAGACAGGTAGACAGAAGACAAGTTAAAACTTTCAGGTTCTAGAGTAATAGTTCCTATATTGTTGTTATGTACTTTCAACTACACGCATGTCATGTATTCTTAAAGAAATTAGGTAACTTTTCTCACACCCTTTTAAGTTGTAGTAAGTCCTTTGGAATTGAATTTTAGCAGGCAATATATTAAAGTGTTTAAAAATTTTGTTTTTTAATGCAATGTAAACATGGGTTTTAGAACAGCATCTTTACCAATTACTCATTTTATAATCTTGGGTAAGTAAAAATTTTTCTATTTTGCCATTTCCTCACTTATAACTTCAGGTACCAATACCAGCATCACAGAGTTGGTTAAGTATTAAAGAAGATAATGAGAGTGGAGACCCTGGCTCAGAGTAATGACTCAATAAGTGGTAGTTATCATTGTAATTATTTTTGTTAGCCCTACAGAGTTTTTCTAGAGAGGAAAATTAAAGAAAAGCAAGCAAACAGCACCAACAGAATGTCAGTTGTACTTGAAAATGTACTGAACCTGGGGTGCCTGGGTGACTCAGTCGGTTAAGTGTTTGACTTCAGCTCAGGTCATGATCTGGCGGTTTGTGAGTTCGAGCCCCGTGTTGGGCTCTGTGCTGACAGCTCGGAGCCTGGAGCCCGCTTCGGATTCCGTGTCTCCCTCTCTCTCCGCCTCTCCCCTGCTTACATTCTGTCTCTCTCTATCTCTCACGAAAATAAATAGGCACTAAAATTTTTTTTAAAAAAAGTACTGAACTAAAGTCAGAAGACATGAGTGCCAGTTTGGACTCCAACAAGAATTTACAGATTCAGTCAATGACTCTAAAAATCAATTAAAGTGGAACTTTGTTTTTCTTCCTTATTTGTAGAATGAAATGATATTTGAATCCCCAACTCAGTTAGTTGTAAAAATAAGCAGCTAACGTACATTACAAAGTATCAATGGCCATCATATTTCATCTCAAGTAGAAAAAATTACTGTAACTGATATGAAATCAGTTATATTACCAGTGTTTTAAAATTATAAAGTAGCAGCATCTGGATGGGTTAGTCGGTTGAGTGTCTGACTTGATTTTGGCTCAGGTCATCATCGCATGGTTTGTGAGTTTGATTGTGCAAACATGAGGTACCTGGGTGCTCAGTCAGTTGGGTGTCTGACTTCGGTTCAGGTCATGATATCACGGTTTGTGGGTTTGAGCCCCGTGTCAGGCTCTCTGCTGTCAGCACAGAGCCTGCTTTGGATCCTCTGTCTCCCTCTCTTTCTGCCCCTCCCCCACTCACAATCTCCCTCTATCTCTCAAAAATAAATGAACATTAAAAAAAAAAAGAATTGTTCAAGCATCAGAACAATCTAATTTCACAACATTTTAATCAGTCTCCAAGAAAACCCTGTACCCATAAGCAGGTACTCCCTGTAACTCCTCAGAGCCCCAGCCCTAGGCGATCACTAGTCTATATTCTTTATGACTTGCTTTTTACTTATCACTGTGCTTCTGAAATTTATATATTTTGATGTAAGTAGTATTATTTTATTTTCATTGTTGATTTTCTTTTTGTTTGCTTAATCTATCAGCCACTGGATGAGATATATTTAAATCTCTACCTATAATGGTTGATTTTTAATTTTGAAACCATGTTATGAAAGGCATACACATTTAGGATTATTAGATTCCCAGTGATTTGAAAGTTTTATTTTCATATAGTGATCAATATCTTCTGAAGTACTCTTTATCTTAAACCCTCCTTTATTTGATATTAATAGGGCTGTATCAACTTTTTTTCTGACTAGTGTTTGCATGTATATCTTTCCCTATACTTTTACTTATGACCTGGGTGTGCCTCTTATAAAGAATATATTGGCTGGTATTTGTCAGATTTTGAAAAAGAGAGATTTTTCTCTTTTAGAGAACTTAAGAGTAGAGATTTAATCAATTTATAGGTGTATACAAATGGTTGTGTGTGTATTTACATATATTTATCTTCAGTTTTCTAGTCTGGCCTGTGTTAGTTTAAGTGGTCAATAGACAACATAATAAAAAGGATTTATTCTTTTCGGTTTTCTTTATTCTTTATTCTTTGGGGTTGATGTACTAGCCTTTGCTGAACATACTTTTATATCTCAGCAAAGCAGGTGTCTAATCAAGGAAGCCCTAATGGTATTAGTTTAGTTAATCCACTTCCCAATTTAATCTCAAAATTGAAGTCCTGAATATAAACGTTTCATAAACTAGAAGCAACACCATTTCTAGTACTTTCCTGTAAACTCTGGAACAGTACAATGAAACAAATTTAAGCTGTCTACGCAACTTTTTAGAGGCAAAATGTGGGAGAGCTAGAAGCCAAGTGTAAGTATTAATAATACAAACATTTATGTTTGACTATAAATGCTATTTTAAGCTACTGTTCCAGACTTCTGAGTAAAACTCAGATTGTGTAAACAAAAATGGAAGTTTCAGAATGCAAGCTGGAATACACACTCTTAAATACACATAATTAAAACTCATTTTCCAAGGAATTTGAATCCAAATAGTTTCATTGAAGAACAATTTCTACAGGTAAATAGGTGTCCTGGAGTCAGACAGATCTGAGTTAGAGCCTAGAGACATCCTTTATGACTCTTTGGGCATTGTTGCCTTCTTTTCCATGTCTGTAAAATGGGGACTGTAATGATATTTATCTCATGAGTTCAGTATTTTTATTTTTTTGAAAAAAACTACTCATTATGTCTTATTTTACTAAAAGTTTATTGAATATCAACTGAGTACCAAACATGCCACTAACTGCTTGTCTTGAGTTATGGATTTAATCTCATACAAATGTATAGGTGTGTGCCATTATTATCTCTGTTATCAGATCAGGAAACAGCTGGGATTGGAACCTTAGTATCTCTAATTTCTTCAGTGTTATGCAATGTTATCTCATAATATGAGGGTATAATCTTGTTTTCTTCCTGCTCCCAGAAACTCTTCAAATAGCTTTTCTTTTACTGCTAATTATAGGCATTTCCTAAAATCCCTGCCCTTAATCCTTTTATTCCTTGTCTTACAATCTCATCTACATCTATGTTTTCAGGTTCATCTTTACTGATTCTTAAATTTCTATCTCCAGTCTTTGTAATTTGAATTTTATTTTATTTTCAACTACCTACTGAAGAGAATTGCCTTGATGTCTTCACACCTCAAACTCATTATGTCGAAATGTAAACTCCTCATCTTTCCTTTCAAAACTTATTCCTTCCTCTGGCTGGAATATTGTTATTTTCCAAATAAGTTGAAATTCAAACTTAAGAATTTTTTTTTTTTACCTGTTATTCTTTGAGACTACTATTTAGCCAGTTATACGCCCGCCTTTATAGCCTCCTCTGGTGTATTTCCTACTTCTCCTCTGCTTTTAGTCGTTCTGTCTATTCTGGCTTATAACATTATTACCTGGGCTAACCTCAGCAGCTCTTGACTGATCTCCCTCACCTACTGGCTTCTCTCCTTCTGATCCCATCTATATAAAACCTCCAAATGGATTTTCCTAGAGCCAATCTCTAATCATTCAGATAAAATTACAAAACAACAAAAGCAACCCACTGAAACTATGGAGTTGTATTACCTGGTAACTTTATATCACTATTTTAAGAGGCCTCTTCTAAACTATTGATATCATTCATAATTTGATGCATGCTACTCTTTTCCTTTTCAGGCTAGTCGTCCACAGTGTCTGTTTCTTCATTTTCTGGTTTTTTTTTTTGTTTTGTTTTTTCTGAAGTATACTACTCTGCGGATAAGCTAGACTATTTCCATTTCTTAAACATGTTTTTGAAAAATGTCACGTGACATCTAATTCTGCTCTTTGTCTCTCCACCTTTCTCCATTACCTAGTCCCACTCAAGTACAATATCTGACACTACCCCCTCCCTTTTAAGAGAAGGTGTATGTCTTTTATGAAATTTCATACAGTCTACTTCATTTGTTTTGTGTGGACATGTCCTATCTCACCTATTAAACTCTATTCAAACTCTGCTCCATTAAATTGTGATAGAGACTAGAACTAACACTTAATGGGACTCCTATGGAGCAGGCAAGGCACCTTCTCAAGAGCAATGCGAAATGGCATTCACTTCAATTATAGATAAGGGGGCCAAGAAAGATCTAATAACCACTGGTGTCTTGAATTCCATTTTGATAAAATTCTAGTAAATTTTTATCTCAAGGCCAAGTTTCCATGTATTAAAGGAAGAATGATTCCTTAGGTCTTGACATGACACATTTGTTTCCTTTTTGACTTTTTACAACAGAGACATTTGCAGTGGTGAGATTGGACTATGACTGAAAATTTACCTATTTGACTTTGTTCTAATTTTTCTCAGGACTACTATGGAGTGACTTTTTGCCCTTACATATAACAGTTCTAAATTCAATGAGGAAGATATTTACAGTTCTGTAAATATCACTTTGGCATTTTACATTTTGTATGAGAGAGATTTTTACATTGCAGTTCATAGCACAGTTTGAGGTTTTTAAATGCCAGCTAGACACATTGAAAACACCAAGTTTTAAATTCAACATTGAGAAATTTGCAGAACTTTTAGGGGTTGCTGTGGGGAGTGAAGATGGCATTTGACAAAAGAACACAGGACTCCAGCTTATTTATGTATTGGTTCACAGGAGAATGGATGGGATAACATTTGAATAAGAGAAGGAGGGGAGGCTCTGTACTTTAGTTCCTTTATATTCTACTTACATGATCACATGGAACATTAGACAATGGATAGGAATCAAAATAGAGACCCCCATGGAAATGACAATTTCTATATATCTTCATAAATTGTGAAGAATGGTGGTATTCATTGCAGATGTGGATCATACCAGTCCATTTCCTAATCTAGAAAGAACAACAAATTCAGAAAAAAATAAGTTTTTACGACAGACGTTTGGACACTCAGCATGGCTTAAGACTTTTCTCAAATTTTGGTTGCAATATAATCACTCTTGTTGACATATTAGTGATAAGTACATTATACAAATAGCTTTTATCTATCACATAGAGATCGTTTCTATGTTATTTTTGGAATTTAAATGTCAATAGTTATGGCAGCTCTAAGCAGGCTGCTGATGTTGACATGGAAATGTTGATAATTAAAGTCTCCTCATACTAGCAGTTTTATCGTTCCTACCATCACTGAGTTAAATGATTTACTTTCAACTGTAATTGTTTCTCCAGCTATTCTTCATTGTTTTCCCCAAACAGTGTGATATAAGATCCAAAACACACAAAATAAAACAAACAAAAACTCTGCTTAACTGGCTGATGCTGACATTTGGCCTTTTGTCAGAAAGCAGCCTTGATTAAAAACAACTGAAAGGCATTTTTGGTGAGCACTCTGACTTAGAATAAATATATCTCAATAAGTTAATACCTTTATGTTTCGCAGTTGGCTCTAAGAGGAGACAGCCAGGGTGATATTTGTGTTCATTATACATAGATGAAAAAGTGATTTTTTTTTTAAAGTTTGATTTCAAGCTAACAGAAATTCACTACTAATCATGTGGAATTTCACTGCGGTGATTTATCACTGTGCATTCATATATGTGGTGAGTTGGTTTTGAAACAAGAAAATCTCACGGAAACTCTAAGGCATTCTTTTTTGAGGCTATTAGCAAGTTAATTGAGAAGCTGTAGCACGGAAACTACTCTCATGGGTCTTCTACCCACTCTTTAGTTGTTCCCTGGGTTATTTCATTCTTAACCGTGGCTTCAACCATCACCTACACACTGCAAAATTCCAGCTAAGATTTTATATCATGCTCTGTCTTGAGCTCCAAACTTCTGTATCTAATTACTATACTGTTTTAGTTATCTATTGCTGTGTGACAGATTACCCCCAAAGTTAATGACATAAAACAGCAGACACATTTTATCTCATATTTTCTGTGGGTCAGGAATCTAGGATCACTTAGCTGGGTCTTGTGGCTCATGATCTCTCACAGGGTTGCAATCCAGGTATAAGCCTTGACTATGGCCTCATCTAAAGGCTCAACTGGAGGAGAATTTGTTTGCAAGAGCACTGTCATGATTATTTGGATGATTCACTTCCTTGCAAGCTGTTGGCTTGAGACGTCTCTCAGTTTCTTGCCCCATAAGTAAGCCTCTCCACTGGGCAACTTACAGTTTGGCAGCTGGCTTCTCTCAGAGTGGAGGAGTAAAAAGACGTCAGGCAAGAAGCCAGCGTTTTCATAACCCAGTCTTAGAAATGTCAATCCATTACTTTTGCCATATATTGTCATCATTAGAAGTCAGTCATTTGGTCCAGTTCCTCTCCAGTGAGGGGATTTCTAAAGGCCATGAGTACTAGGAAGTGAAGCACTGGGGCCATCTTAGACGTAGCTTACCATACATACCATCCGAACACTTCCTTCCGGTATTTCCTAGGCACTTGAAACTGTCTGTCCAGAACTGACTCCGCTGACATTGCACCCAAACCTGCTTCTTCTCCTGTGATCTCTATCTTGAATAGGGGTCGAAGATTGTCATCTATACAGTTTCTCTGTGTGTGTACTTGTGTTTTGTATGCATGTTTATTCAAATTATTAACAATTATTATTGTTATTATTATTGGGGTACCTAGGTGGCTTAGTCTGTTATGAATCTGACTCTTGATCTTAGCTCAGTTCTTGATCTCAGGATCCTGAGTTCAAGTCTTGCATTGGGCTCTGCGCTTGGCATGAAGCCTACTTAAAAAAATTATTATTATTAATATTATGTGAAGGGCTAGTCTATGTAAGCTTATGTACTAGTTGTTACTAGTTGAGAGATCTTGGAGCCAGAGTGCATTGGGAAGGGAACATAATCTGGGTGTGTAATTCCAGAAGACTTCATGTTTAATGAATTTTTATGTGAAAGATCAAATATCTCTACTCCTTTTCTATTTGGCCTGTCCTTTTTCACAAATGTATGGCACAATCATATCTGGCCTCTTTACTCATGTTGCTTTCACTCTCATGTCAGGTGCAAGCCGGCTGTCCTCACATTTAATGCCCTGCTGTCCTTCCACTTGGTGATGCTGTATAAAACTTGCCTGTCCAGCACACTGCTGTGGAATTTCAGTGGGAAGAATGAACCAAGGGAGAGTGCATCCAATTTGCATTAGTGCCTTCTGTCAAGTCCAGCTCTCATATTTTCAAATTAGAAAGATCAAAATCTCCCCTAATTGCTTCCTTGTGTTCTCAAGCAAAGTAGTCACGGCACCTCTTGGACCCAAATGCACTATATATATAGTAGTTATTTCTCATTTAAATCTTGGGGGGAATATGGGTGATATTTTCAAGTGCTGAGTCTTATTTTTATATTTTATTGATAATTTCCTTTGGGATCTGAAATGGTTTGGAGGAGAGGTGAATTAGAAGTCTGGGTTCAATTTGCTATTTTATAGTATTTTTTTAAACCTCTTCCTTATCTTGCCAACAAAATTTGATTCTATTATATAATCTATTCTATTATAGGCTTAATAACATCTTGAAAAATTTTCCTGCCAAAAATGGTTATCTGCAAGTTTCTCCTTCTTCAAACATTTGTTTGTCCTTCCCAAAGAACTCTAGTAGATTACTGAGAACTAACGTTGTCTTGATCTCAATAGGTTGCATTTCTGAAAATAACACTACGCCTGTAACTTCTTTGCTGTGGAGATAAAGTTAATTTAATTGCATGTGATCTGTTGCTTTTTCTGGAAGCTTTCTGAGAATTGGGGCACATCTTGGCAAGCCTCTGGTTTTCTGAAAGTTGCTACTTACACAACCAAGGTTATGAATATTAATCTGTTTTATACAATATATATACTTATGGTTTTTTCAAAATTTTGGTTGGAGATGCAGTTTTTATACTTTTACTAGTTCATCAACTAATGTACAGCAACAGTGTCTGTATCTATTCTCCTTTATTTCTTGTCTGTTAGAAGATTATTTCAGGCTGAAATGCTCAGGAAACTCTTTTCAATAAATACCAAAACAGAGTTTATGGACTCTTTGCTATTTCCTTGTCATCCTTGAGCATAAATTTGGTACCATAAAGATAAAATGGCCCCAGTGATCCCAGCTTTATATTTATTTGGAGAGTATTTTTCTCCCAAACTGTATGCCACATGAGAAGTAGCAACGAGGGGCACCTAAATGTTCACACCCATCTTTCTATTCTCTATTGGTTGTAAAATTTTCTTTAGATGGTCGGAGTGACACTTCATTTTTCCCTTAATACATGCTTAACAGTTTTTTTGCGGGGGGGGGGATTCTCTTTTTTGAAATTGAGTAAACATGTCATGGATATCAATTACATCAAGATCTTGACTTGCTGCCAACTATTTCAAACATTGATTTTGCTTTTATGCCTCTAGTATATGTCTAGAAGCATTTGTCTATATTTTCTGGTTTGGCATTCCTGCCACTTCCTATACTTGTCAGTTGTCTGAGCCATTTCGTGGATTACTTTGCTGTCCCCATTTTTCTCAAGTACATCATCAACTCACAACAGACAACCTTTGCAAGGCTAGTGTCAATCTGAGTGTTTTTGCTGTTTTGCAGCCGTCCTTTACCACATTACTGTATAAAGGTATGAAAATTACTTTTGCCAACATTGTGTATTTCAGTGCGAATAGACTGGTTACATTTTTATTCATACTCTCTTTTTTCCTTCAGTGAGTACTTCCATTCATTATAGGAACATTTCCGTGGCTCAGGTTAAATTTCAAATGTGTTGTCAGCACTTTCAGGCAGTAACCACTGTGTTTCCCAGTCAATTCACTCTCACAAAGCTGATGACTGCTTTTTATTTCATTGACAATATGCACACAATGAGAAGAAAACTTATTTATCTTCCTGCCACTAAATTGACCAGATGCATATACATGTGTCTGTGTAGTCTATCTTCTTCCTGCTACAAGGCATCTGATAGTTCTACTCTTTTCGAGGGCACTATACTTGTGTTTGATCCCATTCATTTTCCTCTACTCAAAGATGTCTGCCCTTATAAATTTATCACCCCTTTTGCATCACCAAGTTTTTCCTATTAAGGGATTATTCCCACTAACCTGCAAACATAATATAATATTTTTCAACTGAAGCAAACAACATACACATGATGATAAAGGGATGATAACTTGCCATTTTGCAATGATTCAAGTTTTATTTCCATCGGGCACTTTAAAATTAAACATGTTACCAGCACATATGCATTAACAGTGTCCCTTGATGTAATCTCATGGCACCAACTTTTTCTATGCACCAGATACACAAATTGTAAATGGAGGCCTTACTCTGTTATAAGGAAGATATAAGATTGACCCCCAAATACATTTATATTAATTCTCAGATTATCATTAAAAGGAAAATATATTTAAAATTCAAAGAATTCATAGATTCCTGAATCTAAAATTTGAGTTTGAGAAAAAATTTTTAATATAAAAAGAAGGTAGAAGATTAACTCTGATGCTTGGTCAGTAATAAATGTGCATTTATTTGCTGTGAGTGTCCTTTGAGCTCTTCTTCCTCATGGATATAGAGAAAGAGGACCAATCACGGACTTGCATATTTTGGAGCTAGCCAAATGTTTTCAGATATTTCTATTACCAATGTCTGGTATTAAAGTGACCTTTTTATACATCTTAGGTTGTGATTGTCACTAATACTATAATCCTTCAAGGAGAATTGACTTTATGATCTCTCAACTAAGTGCAGTGATCAGTATGATATACTAGATAAAGCAGAGAAGACAGAGTACAGTACTGGAGTCAGGAGACTGAGTGTATCCAGGCTTTCTGCCCTCTGCAAAATTGTTTTCCTCCTCTGCAGGTTGACAGGAGTGGATTTGATATCCATATGGTCTATTTGGCTCTGAAAATCAAGGGAGTATTTGGGGGGACCAAAAATTATTAGAACGAACCTTTTTTGAGCTCTTCTAGTTACATTTCAAGGGACTATTACAAATTCTTAATATGGATTATGTAATTTAATCCTCACAATAGTCCTTTGAATTTTTGTACCATTACTATCACAGATAAAGACACTGACACACAAAAGACTAATTAAAGTGCCCAAAGGCTTTTTGTTAGTAATTGGTGGAGCTGAGATTTAAACCTAGGCCATTTGACACAAAAGCTGAGTGAGGATCTCTTACCCACCTCACAAGACTGTCTCTTAAAGAGTGGGTAAATTTGTATAGTGAACTATAATATAAGTAGAATGAAATGTTCTTTAATAAAGATCTGTGGTGGAGTTAAAATTTGAAATTTTATTAACCTGGTAATTTCCTCACTCTCTATCCTCTTACTCCTAAGAGGAAAGCATTGCTTCAAGTCAATGGTTACATAGAAAACAAAGAACAATGAGTTACATTTTTGGATTTTGAATATCTAAATTGGCTTTCTAATCTCATAACAAGGTAATTAGACTTTTGAGCTGGACATTATGATATTTAAGAGGCAGGGTATTTGAATTTCAAATGGTTAAGCTCCTAAGAGTGTTAAAATAAAGTTCATGTTCTTAGTAAATTTAAAAGGGCAGACATGAGAGCAAGTCTATCCCTCACTCAGGAATTAGGTAGAGTAGCCTTGACAGGGAAGGAAAGTCTGAAAAGAAGTAAGAGAGAACATTGGAAAAGGGATCTATGACCTATTCTCCTGGGTCTGAAAGTCTTGGGGGAGGGAGCAAGTGATAGAAGCCTCAGATAATCCTTCTATGAAATTGAAGAATAGTAGAAATGAGGGTTGTTTTTTTTTTTTTGGCTGGAACACTAGGTGTTGTCAGCTTCTCAGAAGATCCTCATTGAATGGGAGTATCAATGAAATGGACATCTAGAGTGAATATGTCTTCACAGAAATGTAGAGGGTCTGAGGAAAATTTTACACATTTCCTGAGATTATGTCAATGGGGAAGAACACTGCATTTTTCCTGTGCTGTCACAGAGTCTTGTGGAAGTTAGGACTCAAGTTAGTAGACTCAAGTTAAGGATAAAGAGAATGCAGAATGGAAGGACAGCAACCAGAGGGACCAGGAAAGATGAATGATAACCAGATGTCAGAAGAAATAAAAAAGTCTCATTCAATGTGGAGGAGGTCTTAGGATAAGAAATAACTGACTTCCCAATTACCATGTAAAGATCCTAGGAAATTAAATATGTCCCATTAGAAAAAAAAAAAAAAAGAAAGAAAGAGATGTAGAATCTTGAACCCACTGATGTTTTGGTGATTAAGTTAAATCTATTGTGTTTGAGAAACTGCATGGGAAAAACTGGAGTTGACTAAATTAAGTTTTCTGTCATTGTGTAGGAGAGGGGCTTGAAATCGACACAAGTTCAGTTTGGAAAATATAAAACAGCTAAATATCTCTTGCTAATCCAGATAAGTAGACGAACAACATCATAGTAAAGAAGGAATACTACATTGAGAAATTAAGGAAAATTTCTCAGAGGACTTGGGTTCTGAGTTGAACCTTGAAATAATTTGAGTAACATTAAGCTAAAAATATGGGAGAGAGGCAGGGATAAAGACTGTACACCAGCTGCAGACAATATACACACAGTTGTGAAAATTATTGGTGTTTCCAGGGACCAGTGTGACTGGGGCATAGGAGTTTTGGAGGGTATAGTGGGATATATAACAAGAAAAGTAGGTCAGTGGTTAATCATATATGGAAAAGAATGCTATTCTTATTGGTTTGGATGCTTTAGTAGCTGTAGACAATAAAAGGCTGTTGAAGGGTTTTGAGTAGGGAAGAGATATACATTACTGGCATTTTAATAAGTTACTCTTTTAAGCCCCACGCCTGTTTATCCAATTTCCTATCTGACATTCCTCCTTTCATGTCTCACAGACAGGTAAAACTCAACCAGTTTAAGGGTAAATTCTTGAGTTTCAAATATTCTCTTCTTGTTCCAGGAAAAGGTACTCTCTGCCCCGTAGGTGCTTTTGGCATAATGCCCTTGTTCCTGTTACCCTTTATATTAATCTTTTTTTCTATTTTGCCAATACTTCTAGCAAAACAAATTTGAATTATGCACCCTTCTCTTCATCTCTGCTGCCATTACTTGTGGTCCAAGTCACCAACAGCCATCCCTCAATCCCTGCAATTGACTCTAACCTTCTCATCTTCCACTCTTGTCTCCTCCAATCCACTCTGCCAATTGCAACAAAAATAAAATAATATTTCTAAAACAAAGGGAAGATCACTTTTTACTTAATTCCTTCAATCAATCCTCATCACCCTTAGAACAAAATCCCAATGTTAATGACAGTGACATCTCTTGCCTCTTCTTACTTTTAATCTTCAGCCATTCTGGCTTTCTTCTAGTCCCTGAAATGAATTAAACTTTTTCCTGGATGATGGCATTTTTACTTCTCTTTCAACTCTTTTTTTGCACATCCTTTGGTTTCAATTAATATCATTTCTAGAGAATTTTGTGTTGAATCTCAGTCAAGTCAAATTAAGACCTTGTTTCGGGGCTTCTGGCTCAGTTGGTTAAGCGTCTGACTTCAGCTCAGGTCATGATCTCATGGCTTATTGAGTTCAAGCCCTGAGTCAGGCTGTGTGCTGACAGCTCAGAGCTGGAGCCTGCATCGGATTCTGTGTCTCTGTCTCTCTCTGATTCTCCCGCACTAGCACTCTGTCTGTCTCTCTCTCAAAAATAACCTAGCATTAAAAAACAGACCTTGTTTTAACTCTCATCACATCATTTCCTTTTTTACACCACAATTTTAATTGATGTATTTATTTATTTGATTATGTGTTTACTAATTGGCTCCCCTGCTAGACTCTAAGCCCCACTATGGTATCAATTCTATTCTTTGCTCAATCACCAGCTGCTAGCCCAGTGGACTGGCACAAGGTAGATTCTTCTTAAATTTGTTGAATACGTGAATAAATGGATGGCAATCAATGATATGAAAGCCAGATGTCAAGTTTGAGGAAAGAGAATCTGTTTTAAAACTTAGTAATAAAGATAATGAAAGTTGGAAATGAAGGCAGTTGTAAATTACAGAAAAAACAAAGATAGAAAGTTACCACTTTCATATCCTGAAGTAGGTGGTTATAGACTAGTATAGCAGTTCCACACTCATCAGATTCCTAAATGCCATTTGTTTTACTGCCCTGCTTTCCTAAGAATGGCACTGTTTGTGTTTAGATGGCCACACAAATTCTACCAATAGGTCTACATCACTGGACAGTAGAGAAATGGAATGGGTGGCAAAGCGCAAACCTCCTCTCATTAAAAAAGATTTCCCAGAAGTCCCAGGAAACACTTCTTTGTACATCTTGTTGGCCAAATATTAAGTGGTCATACCTCGTTTCAAAGGGACTAAGAATATGGTTTCTCCGTGACAACTGGGAATCTGTTACCAAGAAAGAAGGATAGAACGAGATGGTGTGTGAGTTTAGGGAGTTAGCACTCTTTGCCATATGGAGGTTACATGAAAATAGAGAGAGTGGAGCAAATACACGCCACCTAACTGACTAGATGTGCTCTGCTCTATCTCCTTTCAAGAGTGAGAAAAAAGGAGGTCAGTGAGAATGAATATCCACACCTGCATACTTTGCTACTGCCCGTCACCCTGATCCCTTAAGGCTCATTCTGGTCAACAAATGGTTTCACTTATACTGACATTTTCAACAAAAACTTCATTTGAACTGAAACTTTGTGAGGAATTCACAAAACATCCTTAATATGCTTAAGCAGTTTTCACAGTGTAAATATTTAAGGCAAATATATCCAAATATATAAATACCGACTGTCCCATCTTTCTTGTAAATAAATCCAAACATATCATTGGGGGCAGTGAAAAGTCAGCTATCTTTGTTCAGATGTTGTTTAGCATATCCCCTAGATGCAATGGAAAACATTTTGGGGATGTTTTGCTGATCCTTTTTGCTAATCCTTTTTACCATTGTGTAATGTTTCAAAATTTGGAGGTCTAATCCTGCTAATGGGAAATGTGTCCAAGGAAACTCTCCTCTGTATAAATGTGTTTTACTCACAGAAAAAAAATTTAAAATGTGAAAAAAGGTGCAATATAGGCTTTGTGTTTCATTATGCCTTGTTTCAACTAAATAGCATTCTGTTCTTACAAAATATCTGTACAATGTATAGAGGTTCATCGTTCGATCATGTCTGGTGTTTTTTGTTTTCGCCAGCTTTGGGACTTTCTATTTAGTAATAACTTCTCATCTCAGATACGAGCTTTTGTCAAAATTCTATCACGCTGAAGTATAGTAACATCTTGATGTGGTACTCACTCACTGTCATAACACCATGGTAATAACAACAGTAAATCAACTAATGAATGAATGGTCAATTATGTAATACTTATAGAAGTGTAGGCAGCAATCTGGGTATTTGATACACATTATCTAATTTAAAATGATCGGTGATTATTTTCATATTTCATTGCTGAAGAAACAAAGTTCAAAGATATTAAGCATTATTTCTAAAACTACAAAGATCACAGAATCAGGCTAAGTCTGCATGGCTGAGGTCTATGTTACCCTGCTATAGATTAGGGGCATCTTAGCCTGAAGTCCTCTTACTCTTGATGGACATTTGTCTTGATGAACATTACATTTACTTAAAAACCTGGGAGACATAACTAAAGAGATCTGGCTAATCTGTGTGTTTGCTTGGGTGGCTTGGGTCTACAATTCCATTAGTCCTTATAAAAAATTCTTCACCTGAACCCCACAGTGGGCTCAAAAATATGCTTCAAAGTGTTTGTAAACATCCTAAAATTTTATACATTTATTTAGAGGCAGTGTTCTTAGTGTTTATCAGATTTTTACAAGGACCTGTGATTTCTAAACACCTAAAACTCTAGAAAAATCAGTAAATATTCAGAATGATGAACATGACAAACTAGTAAGAAATGGGTTCATATGTATTCCTTTGTAATACAACACTACTCTTTTAAAGAAGCCCGAGTGGGTGAGTAGGTGAGACTTGTTGAAATATATCCACTACTGCAAATTGCTATAGGAAGAAGTTTGGATCAATATTCACTAGAAGCTTGTTGCTCTATTGGAAGTTACAGGGTGTGTCATAAGAACACAGGAACAGATATGAAGACTAACTTCTACTTGGGCTCAGACTTTTCCATCTCTGAGTTTGAGGTAAGTTTCTAAATAGCCCTATTCCACACTTTTCTCATCTGTTAAAAAAGAAATTGCAATGATGGTATAAGCCTTGTCTAGCCAATAGGGGCAGATGAAATAATACTTATAACAAACACCATAATTATTAACAGTGAATTGAATCTCTGAACTTCTCTATTTCCTTCTGGGTTTTATAATGACAGAGGAGGCAAGTCACTTCAGCGATCTGGGACTTCAATTCCTCCTAGAAAAGTGAATACTGTCTTTCTGCCTCCCAGAAGCAGTGTTTGAAATGGCAGTTACAACTAAGTGGTATTCAAAGGTTTTGTCTTCAGTGAAGCCTGCCTATCCGAAATAGCATCAAATTCATTAATTCACCAAAGAAGCAGATGCTTAAATGAGAGTCCTGAACTAGATACTTGAACTGGATGCTTACATTGGAAATGGGATTAGGATAGTAAACTAGATGCATTAGTTGAGTTGTTTAATTCAATAGATAAATAAATTAAATAATTCAACAGTTTGCATAATTCAATAGTTTCTTCTTCCCCATGATCCATCCTTCACTGCCTGATGTTATATAACCTATCCATTTGTTTCTCTGTCTGTTGTTTCTCTGCCACACTACAATGGAAAATCTATGAAGTCTAGGGTTTTGTTTTGGTATTTGCAGTACCTAGAATAGTGTCTAGAATGTAGTAGGTATTAGCAAATATTATAGTATGAATGTTGGATAATTTACATGTACAAAAATGCTTTGATAAGATTGAGGCAAAATATATTACCACTTACATGCAGAATATTATTACATCTCCCTGACTTGTTTGTTTCTCTATTACTATTATTTTTTCTTGTGATCTTTTCCTTTATTCCCACTCTTGATGGGTTCCCTCTTATTTTCTTATTACTGCTATCACAAATCTTCTCCTTCATCTCTGTTGTGCCCTGTCATGTCACTGCTGCAAGAATGACACATGAGCCAGAACTATGTGGTGACATGGCTCAAGCTCTGGTTGTCAATCATGTGTGAACATCCTGATTCTGTCACTTACTAGCTGTGTGTCCTGGGACAACCTGATTAACCTTTTTAAGCCTTAGTATTTATAATCTGTAAAATATATTTTTCAATTCAGAAGAGAGCAAGAGATAAAGAAAAATAAGAAATAGGGAATCATCAAATGTATCTTGACTGGACAGCAGGGACTAGAAAATATTTTAAAAAAAAGTGATCACAGTAATAGCCTTCATGACAATTAGCAAAAGGAGTGAATTTTGAGGTAGTGACATGAATTTCAGTCAGATTTAAGATTTAGCAGCAGCTTTTGTAACTGAAAAAAGCTGTTACATCCATCAGTGACTATACTAATTACCCCTTCTGTGGTTGTTCTTACTATTTGGACTTTAACAAATGCCCTAAATATGTGTGTGTTTTGGGGGAACATTTGACTACATTCTGAAACGCATCAGGAGCTCCTATGTGGGCAGAGACACAGACTGTTGGGGCCATATGGGCCTGTGGACTTTAAGTAGAGTAGCATACTAAGAAACCTTCTCAAAGTATTTCTTCCATCCAAAAACTCCTACTTGGTGCATATTCCTCCTTCAAACCACAGCACATAAGTCATTTCATGCTGAGTGCTCCAAACTTTCTCAATAGGAAGGTGAAATATGAAGATATGTGGGATAATTTGGGAGGAAATCAAATTATTACAGATGCTATTCTAGTAAACAACTCTGATGGGGACAGAAAGTCCTGGTCAGTTGTGTGCCAAGGTGGAGTTAACTTCTCACTTTTGAATATTAATCAAGCATATTTTATGGAAGTCTTTTGGGATGATAGGTCCTAAATGCTGGATGGGCGTCTGGAGTGGTAGAATTAAAAAGAGCTAGGAAAATGTTACTGGTATTGGGTGAGTCTAGGAATGTGATCTTCCTGCATGAGTTGTAACACGATGCCCATTTCACCATATAGACTCTATGGATTTTAGCAGGACAGATGGCAAAAATGAATAATCTTTCTTTTTCCTTTTTGACCTGTTTTGATATGTACACATCATGGTAGGTACACATGGGCCTTGATTCAGTTTATATACATAGAAAACAAACTAAGAAAGGCACAAATTTAGGTTGTTTGGTTATGAAGGTGAAAAAGAAGGCTGCATTTACCTGCATGCATATCTGTACCTGTGTAGGTAATTTGTCTCGAAGTGACAGTAAAATTACAATTGGTTTGCATTGCCAAAATATAGGTCTGTGCCATTTTTTTGGTCACAGAGTAGTGGAAAAAGGCTGCAAAGTCTGTTGACCTGTGGGAGTGTGCCAGTTACTATGGATGCCTTGCCCATATTTCTTCAGCACTCACCATTTGTGTTTGCTGAATCTGTATGGATTCTGACTCTGAACACTGAGTTTGGTTTCTCAGCTTTTTGTGGGTCTAGATGAAGTGCCTGGTTGTTCACATTTCCAGGAGTAGACCTGAACCAATGATGGACAGAGTTGAAGGGTCAAAACCCCATTGGCCTCGCCCCTTTTGGGGCAAGTCTCCAAGAAGTCCCCAACAGGGCTGAGGCCAACTGTGCATCAGGCCGTGATAATCGACTCATTGACACACTCTGTATAAATTTCCTCTCCTTTATTTCAGTACTTATGCTTCCTGGGATCACTTCCCAAATAAACGATTCCACTCAAATCATTTTAGTCTGCTCTTTTCCCGCAGGGAAACTAACCTAAGCCAGAGAGTCATGAAAAGATATAGAAGCATTGTGGTTATTGTATGATCGGAAAGACCATATTGAATGTCAGAGAGAATAATTTATGGATAAGAGTAGACCATATTCACTTGTTCAGTTATTCATCCATTCCCCTATTCATTCACTCATCATCTACTTGGTGAGAGCCTGCAATGTGCCCACAATCAAGGTAGACTTGTAATGATGAATAATAGTTGGATTCCATTTGTAAGGAGCTTACAGTAACTGAAATATCAGGCCTTTTAAAGGCTGAGACTATTTCAAAGTTTTTCATCCTGTCCCAGGAACCAAACCCTAAATTAACAAGATAGAATAAGGAATATTTGCTAATTCCTCATTTATATGAGAATAAAGCTTTTTTAATGTATATTTATTTTTTGGATAGAGAGAGAGAGAGAGAAAGAGAGAGAGAGAGGCAGAGAGAGGGAGACAGAAGATCCAAAGCAGGCTCTATATGTGAGTGCAAAGCCCTATTTGGGGCTCGAACTCATGAACTGTGAGATCATGACCTGAGCTGAAATCAAGATTTGGCCACTTAACTAACTGACTGAGCCACCTAGGCACCCCATGAATAAAGTTTCAAAAATAAGCACAGGGCAGAACTAAAACGGGGCTCTGTTTGCCTGCTTAGACTACCATTTTTGTTTCAGATGTAAAGGGAAATTATTGCCATACTGACTTTCCACTCAGCTCATAAGGGTGTCGTTAGTGAATCCTTTTGTGTGTGTGTGTGTGTGTGTGTGTGTGTATTCCCTGGGTTTAAGATGCTCCATGAGTACAAGGCGTTATTTTCGCAACTCTTAGCATATTTTTTCTTAAAAATCACAGTTTTTGTTTAAAGTGGCATGTAGGAGGGTTTTAGAAAACACATTTTATTCCCACTCTCTTGTTCTGTTCTCTCAGTACCATCTGGTACAAGGGAGGGCCTCGCTAATTGACACTAATGACTGGGAGATCCATTGCAAATTACTGAATTTTGTAGATTAGCAAACATGATTACAAAAATCAAGGAGTCTGCATTGAACTAATATACTTTGTTGAGAACTAAGAAAAAAATTTAAACACATTATTAGAGCTTAATCTTTTAATATAAATAGATACTTTATAGGGGTTGACTGTGCTGTTAGGGAACACTGGAACATAATGTTCTGTGGAAGAAATTAGTTGCAATTGAAAAAAGAAAATTTCCTCAGACTTTATGCTTTTTCTGAACTCTACCAATATCCACACAACACATGAATCGAGCCTAAGGTAGCTTTATCCCATAAGAATCTTAGAGGTCATCCAGTATCATTTGACCCAATGCAGGAAATGCACAGAGATTATTTGTGTATGTGTGTCTCTTTATGTTGTGTCTTATTGCTTTATAATAACACTGCTTATGTTAATGGAAATTTTGTGATTTGTAAACATTTTAAATGTCAGCTGGTGAGGCTCTTAATGTTTATTATTCTCAATTCCCATTCCTGTGTTATCCTTGCTCTTTATCAGGCAACAGAATCTTTCCCTTCCTCCTACACACCAGTGTAAATAGTTTAACACACACAACCCATATATGCATACAACTTTCTTAGGCCCAGCTGTGTGTGCCTTCTGCATCCTTCAGGATTCAAACAACAAGAGGGGTGACAGGAGGAGGAAGGGAGGAGGGGGAGAGACAATGAATGTAGAAGAGACAGTCACAACATAGATAATTTAGAGATCTTGTTTTCTCGCCTGAGGTATTGAACTATACAATACTGTGTACTGTAATGCCACACTAGCATTATCAGCTTTTCAAATAAAAAACTCTTTGAGATCAAGTTGAAGTATGGAATTTTGAAGTCCAGAGCTGTTTCTCTGACCTATCTTCTTTTCTGATCACAAAGCAACTGGGATGAAAAAGGTCACAGTGTCATTTCTGTCACTGTACTACAGTCAAAGGCTGGTAGGAAGGCTATGCCCAGTGGAGGTGGTCAAGGAGTAATCCCATGTTCCCTCTCCAGCTAACTGCACTACACGACATCCTCCTGGCTGGCAGGTGCTGAAAAGTCAAGGCTTCCAGAACTAGAACAGGAGGAGCAAAGGAGGTACATCTGATTGTGTGATTGACTTAAGAGAAATAATGTCATCTATCACTTTAAAAAAGCCAGGGTGTTATTTAAGACGTTGCTTATTTTTCGTTGTCTAGGTTTCCTCTAATGCAAGCTCTTAGTGCACACTTCTTTCTCTAAAATAAGTGATCTTTACAAATTAAAATTTAAAAAGTATAAAAGCAGTTATAAAATTTACTTTATTCTGGTGTGTTTACAATTCAATTAGCCATCTATTAATCTTATTACAAGAAGGAAACTAAGAAAGAATGCAAATACATAACACAATTTTCCTTTTTTTTTCTTGCTGAATCTTTTGTAATCAAATTCTGCTGAACTTTCTCATTTCTTACTGAGCAAGTTGGAAAAGATTAGGAGAGATTATCTTAGACTTAGATATTAGGTGGATTTAGCTTTTTTTTCCCTCTTCATTTTAATTCTTGAGAGACTTTCTCTAATGTCGTACTCTCTTTTCTGCTGTTTTAAACACTGTCAATATTTTTGTTTGAAGGCTGATTTGCAGAGAGAATATCGTGAAACTTGAAACTCCTAAAAGTATTTTAAATCATGAAATATAACTGACTTAGTCACTGAAGGGGTTGTACTTATAATAACTAAAACCTCACATATTTTTCTGGCAAATATGTATGCTTAGACTTATTAAAATTAATCCAGAGAAATATTTTGATAAAAAGGCATCATTCATTCATGCTCCCTAAAAACAAACGAAATAAAGCAAAATGTAATAATTTTTAAGCCTTTAGTATGTACAAAGATCTGCAATAGAAGCAAAAAAAGTCAATCTGCATATGAATGGGTAGAATAATGATATTTTTCTATAGTTTCCAGCACACAATGTATCCACTTCACTTCATGCTTTTTTCTTTTTTCTTTTTTTTTAGTTTATGTTGGTTCATTTAACTGAAAGAATTGGGAAAATCACAAAACAAAAGAGGGGTTAATTGCCTATTCTTGCATCAGAAATACTTGGCAGCTTGTGGTAGCACTGAATTGAATAGAAAATACACTAAGAATTGGGGGATACAGCCTTTAAAAACTATGGTGAATGTGGATGTGTATCAAAATCTCAGGAAAGAAAAAGGAATCACTGGTGCACCAACCACTAAAAGGAAAAAAGTCAGGGAGAAACGCTCTAATCTCTTTTACTACAGCGCGTATTCTCTTGATATGAATAGATAAATTGGTAAAGGAGGAAATGATTCTGGGTGCTGTTTGGTTCTCCTGTCTCTGCTGCAGTTGAAAAGCAGGCATTTCTAAGAACTTGAGAGGCATTTCTCAGCAGTCACCATAATGTTTACCCTCAGGGATTTGGGCCCAACAACTTCAGCAACCAAATTGGCTTAAAGACATTTCATCTCAAAAGGTCTCTGTCATGTTCAAAAAGAGCAAATCATCTTTAATCTACTGTTTAAATTGAAAGTGAAAGACAGTAGACATTAACCTGAGGTCTCCACTCCAGTCTCATTGCACAATTGCATTAAAATGCCCTGGTTAGGATGACAGTCTATAACAACACTCAGTGCTGCTGCTTTCAAATATTAATCATTCTCTTTGTAGACCTCAATGCTGGAATGCAAGTGAAGACACATTATAGCAAATGCAGGTGATAATAGGGGCATTCCACTTGAGCCTTGGGAAATGTTCTAAGCAATGGGGAAAAATATTGGGACTGGAAAAAGACTTAAATAATTGTATAGTCAGGGACAGTTGCTGTCCTGGGTGGCTCAGTTGTTTAGGCATCTGACTTTGGCTCAGGTCATGATCTCACAGTTCGTGAGTTCGAGCCCTGCGTTGGGCTCTGTGCTGACAGCTCAGAGCCTGGAGGCTGCTTCGGATTGTGTGTCTCCCTCTCTCTCTCTCTCTCTGCCTTCCCCTGCCCATGCTCTGTCTCTCTCTCTCAAAAATAAATAAACATTAAAATTTTTTTAATAATTGTATAGTCAGACTACTCCATACTTAGGCAACACAGATCGTCTGTTTCAGATTCTCTAATGTAAGTATGTTATTCCCACTTCGAAGATAAAAACACTGAGACTCACATTTCTCTTTGTTATAACTTGTTGCATTAATATTCTCAGTAAAATAGAACCCAATTGAAGAGAAGATGAAATAAATCACCTAGGAATACACAGAAATTAATATCTGAGCCACGCTAATAACTTTGAGCTCTTCAGTCTCAGGTTTTGTTTAATCTGTCATGTCCTACCGCTTCTTCCTTTTAATTCGCCATGAATTCTTCTAAAAGGACTGTGTTTCAGTTCAAGATGTTAGCCAGAGCAGTGTTTCTGAAACTATGCGGGTATAAAATTGGGTCACGGTACAATGTGAGGCATATGGCACCAGGATATCCGGTGGCAAAGGTGGGGGGCTGCTTGTGTGGTGCTGTGAGGTTCACTGCCATCATGATCTTCTTACCAACTTGTGTCAGCAGCTGCCAGCATTTGTAACATCAGCCACTTTGATTGTAGCTATATATTCAACGTCATCCAAGACTCTCAAATAAATCACTCCTTAGACAAAGGTAAAGAGTCCCAAGGGAAGAGATACAGCCTCAATGGCAGTCATTTGAAACCTTGGGGCTTCTCTGGCTTTGAGCCCTCGTTTGTAATGACCAGTCTCCAAACTTCCAGTCACTTGTAGTATAGAAGGAAGAACATGGGCTGTAGTTTCAGTTACGCAGTTGTACTTGACAATTTTCTTAATCTCTCCGAGACTTGTTTGTTTTATAGGTAAAACCACATTTCATAAAATCCAGTTTACAAGGTTGCTTTGAAGACTTAATATTACAGTGCTCCTGACACAGTCCCTGATAGAGTGAAGCTCGCTAAATGTTTGTTATTTATTGCTTTCTCTTTTTATTTGCCGTGACTGTACCTGGGTCTGAATGCATATGTGGTGGTGGCCAAGGCTGTGATTTCTTTCAGGCAGTATCTTCAAAATGCCTGGAACATGGTAGGAACTCAGGAGATGAGATGCCTCATCTCCTAATAGCTTCTCCTTGTTCACAATGTTCCACGCACACAGGCCTGCCCCTTTTACTTGCCTCGTTCAAGCTCCTTCCTGCATCATTTTACAGCTACTCTTTTCTTTGCCAGGTCCTTCAGCTCTTCATATGGTGGACTCCTTCTTGCCATTTGGGTACCAGTTAATGGTCTACCTCTTTGATGAAACCTTCTTAGTCATAGTCATATATACACAGCTTCCTCCTAAGCAAAGAGTCTTTTCCAGGCCCCAATCCTCTGTGTGATCTTTCAGGCCAAACCACAGACAGTTACAGAACATTGTCTGACAAACTTCATGAACTAGAGGTAGGGGATTGCCTTCTGCACACCATAGTCAGTGCATTGCAATTTTCTAGAGCAAGTTGTAGTCAAGACTTATCTCCCCGCCTGAATGGGCCAAACATTATCATCCTCTCATATCACCTCTGCATTCCTAGCCCAGCCTCCTCCTTTTGAAGTCTTTTTTATTGCAGACCTTGGGTCATGCACACATATTTTGACTCAACATCTTTCTCTCCCCAGCCCTTCTCCTACTCCCTCCTTTCAGTCCATGGATCTATAAAGAGAAAGGAGTCTTTTGTATGGGGCCCCTTTTCAGTGAGATGATTCCCCCATTTGTGCTTCATCCATCTGATCTTTGTCATATGTTGTTATATGGGGAAAAATGGAACATTGGTGGGCTGGTGCTTGTTTTTGGCTTTTGTTTACACTGTTACAGTAAGTGAATAAAGACTTGATTGTTACTCTGTTTGGCTCTTTGTCCTAACTGACCACCTCCATACTTGACTGCTTGACACTAAGAACTCATCACTATTTGAAATTATATTCTTTGTTTGGTGGTCTTGTTTATTGTCTCCATTTCTGACCTGAGTGCAAGCTATATTATTCAAGGGACTTTGCCTGCTCAATCTATTGCTATACCTGCAGTACCTAGAAGAGTATCTGGTATATACTAGGTTTTCAATAAAAATATGAATACTGAATAAATGGCAGCCACCTGCCTTGTAAACTACTTCATCTGGGCTCTTCCCAGCAGGCAAATATATGTTCATCATACTTTTCACAAAGACAGATATAATATTAAAGTCTTTAATACCAGTTCTCAGCTCTTCATTTTCCTGATGTAAGATCTATGTTATACAGTATCTATATTCCCCTCACCTAGATCTTTATCCATTGCCTCTGGTAACACCACTTGAAATAACATTCCCTATAACTTATTATGGTCTATGCTTATAATTTACTTGCCTTGTCTGCTGACTGCTAGGACATTCGTCAGTTGCTTGTTAATTGTGTCCTAGTTTTAACAAAAATTTTTGAGAGAGAGAGAGAGAGAAAGAGAGCAAGGTGAAGAGAAGGGTACAGGAAGTGAGAGAGAGAGAGAGAGAGAGAGAGAGATTGAGAATCCAAAGCAGGTCCACTCTGAGCAGGGCTCAATCTCATGACCCTGAGATCGTGACCTGAGCTAAAATCAGGAATTGGATGTTCAACTGACTGAGCCACCCAGATGCCCCGATTGTGTCTCTTATTAAATATCCCTTCTGTATAGGACTTTCCTCCCCCGTGTCCTGGTAATCCTATAGTTGACTCATGTCACTTGTTAGAAAAGGATGTTAAACTCTAAAATAAGAATCAGCAAATTATGGGCAATGGGTCATATCCAGCATGTGGCCTATTTTATATACTTCTGGGGCTAAGAATAGATTTTACATTTTTTTAAAGGATTGTTAAAAAAAGGAATATAGGATAGAGACAGTATGTGGCCAATAAGGTCTAAAATATTTGCTATCTGGACCTTTGCAGGAAAAGATCACTGAACCATGCTCTAAAATATATCCAGCCAGCTCCAGTGGTGCTGACACCCACAGATCCACTTGCTATCAGCTAAAAGGTTGCACCGATATGGCCAACTAACCTTCAAAGAAGGCTATTTCCTTAATTATGGGAGGAATTAGCACTACTGCCCTGGCTTCTGTATTAGGGATTTAATCTTTTCAAAGTGACTTCCTTATATAAATATGGGGACCAAGTATTATTTGCTGCTTCACAAACAGTAAGCAAACCCTACTGTGTATTGTACCTGTTCTTCTAATCAGACCAGACAGTTTGAGGCCTCCTTTGGACTTGATAGTACAGGCTTATGACCTTATTTCTCTTCACCTTAGGCCCCGGTGCAATTATTCACATCAGATTACTAGGGAGTTTATAGAAGATGATTACTAAAATAAATGGTACTGAGATAATTTTCTAAATTCATGTTGGCAATTAGAAGAGTGGGCCAAGGTGGGAAGTCAAGAGAATGGTAAAACCAAAAGAGCCAACTTCCTAAGGCACATTCTTCAGAAATACAAAACTGGGTAGACCTCCACTGAATTTTGGAGGTCTGGAAAAGGAGTTTACTGCCTTTAGAGAGTGTAGAAGTATCCTTTTGGGTGCAGAGTAGTGACCTGCACCATTCAACAAATATTCATTGAACATCTACTGTTTACCAGGCTCTATTCTAGATAACAGAAATCAAACAGTGACAAAATAATGATTTTATCTTGACCCATTCTTTTAGCATGGTAGACTGGCATTTGTCCAGTGGCAGAAGGTGTTGTGAAGGTGAGCAAAGTAGAATAAGAGAGGTAGGAAGAGTCAGAGAGAGGGAGTGTTGCTTTTTTTAAAATATATTAAATTTATTGTCAAATTGGTTTCCATATAACACCCAGTGCTCATCCCAAAAGATGCCCTCTTCAATGTCCATCACCCACCCTCCCCTCCTTCCCCCCCCCCCCCATCAACCCTCAGTTTGTTCTCAGTTTTTAAGAGTCTCTTATGCTTTGGCTCTCTCCCACTCTAAAGAGTGTTGCTTTTTTACATGGAGAGTTTAAGAAAAGCCTGACTGATGAGATGAAAGAGAGCAGAGAGAAGAAGCAAGTGTGAGAGTTGATATTGGGACAAGAATTTCATGTGAAAGGAACTGCAAAAACCAAGACACTAAGGTGGTGGTGAGGTTGGTCTTGTTCAGAGAATAGAAAGGATGTCAGTGTCACTGAGCAGAGGAAGAAGGGGAGGGTGGAGAAAGCAAAGTCAGAGAGGAAAGCAGGGAACCACATCTGAAGGATCTTATTGCCTTTTATTCTGAATATGATAGGAAGTGACTGGGAGCTTTTAACATGGGAATGGAATGATCTGATTTAGATTTTAAAAGAATGGTTGAGACTTATCTCTTTGGAGAATACATCTGGGGAGAGGGCAAGATAAATACTGGGATTTTAGCTCAAAGGCCATTTCGGTATTCCCAGAAATGATGAAGGTCAGGACAAGTGTGGTGGCAGTAGTCAGTAAGGAATGGTTAGAAACATACTATATTTTGAAGCTATAGCTGATATGTTTTTTGATGGATTGGCTACGAGGTATGAGAGAAAGAAAGAGTCAACAATGACTTCAGAGATTTTGTTCAGAACAAGTGGAATGATAAAGTTGACATTTGCTGAGTCGATAAAGAAGGTTTGGTGGGATAAATCAGAAGTTTGCTTCAGGATTTGCTAATTTTGAGATACCTATTGGACACGTAAGTGGAGATGTGGAAGAAACAGATGGATGTATACGTCGGAGAGAGGTCTAGGCTAGGGATACGTAGTTAAGGATTGTTGTTTTATACTTTATACTTAAAGACATGGAATGGAATGAGTTCCCCCAGTGACTCAGTATCTTTAGAGAAGAGTACATATCAGAGAACCCACCTATGGGTTGTAGATATAGAGGATGTAGAGGAAGAAATAGAAGAGACTGAGAAGGAGCAGCCAGTAAAGTAGTGGAAGAAGAAAACAGATGTAGGTGTCAGAAACTGTGAAGAGAATAAGTATGACTGATACTGTCAAGTTCTCTTAATATGGAGTAAAATGAACATTGGCTTTAGCAATGTAGCAGACACAATAACCTTTGGTGGAGAAGGGGGAAGATGGGATTGGTTCAACAGAGAGTGAGAGAAGAGAGTGTAGAGCCAACTCCTTTCCTGAGTAAATTACTCTTTAAAGGAATTTTATGATGAAGTGTCATAAGAGAACTTGGCTAGCAACTAGAAGGCAAATATCTTCAAGGGCAACAGTTTTAAAGAAAGATATTTTAGTACATTTAGATGCTGATGGCAATGAGTAGTAAAGGAAGTATCTTAAAAAGTGGAAAAAAAAGGGGACAGTGGCTGGAATGGTGTCTCTGAATACATGGTACCCAGACATGGAAGGGATTGACCTGGAGAAGTGCATGGAGGGTGCCTCCATGACAAAATGAGAAATATAGCTAGACTATAAAATGTGGCAGTAAGAGTGGGTGGAGGCTCTTCTGATTGCTTCTATTTTCTCAGTGAAATAGGAACCAAGGTAATCTACGAAGAAAGAGGATGGGAGAGAAAATACTGCAGTCTCCTAGAGTGACTGCAGAACAACTGTGAGCTAGGTAAAGTCCAGGTTGAAAGCTGGGGCCAGGTCAGGAGACAGGACATGGTAGCTGCTTATGAGGCTATAGTTCTACAGGCAACGTAGAGCAGAAGCCCAAAGGTGTTACTCCTGTCATGAGGCGTCAGACCACCATTAAGCTTCAGATTTGGGTGATGCTACAGAATGAACTAGGCAAGCATGGACAAGCATGAACATTTTTATGCAACCTCAGTTCTCCATTGAATACTAGAAAATAGCACCTATGTCGATTTCGAAAGGCCTCAGAACAACACCTGTGAGTCTGGAGTGGTTGTTGATTCCTGTAACGCATGGAAGTCGGTCAATTTTACTGTCTTCTTCTTTATGAGGATTGAACCCGGGGGTATGAACACTGGCAGCAGTGTGAAAAGCGTGGGGAAAAATATGTAGGTGGTAAGTAATTGATTATCTTTCAAGCCTTACATTTCCTGTGTTATTTAAATGGAGCATCAAATCCTGTAAAACAAAAGAATTTAGGGCGACCAAGTAAGATCTTAGCACTTCCGTGAAACTTCTTACTTTAATTGGTTTTACAGTTAAGCTTTCTAGACCCAGTCTAGTCATCTGTCTGGGACCCATGTTAATAATTTGCCTGGGGTTTTGCAAAATTAATGAAAATGTATTAAATGCTTCCTGGTTAACATCACCACTTCATTGTTGGTTGTTCAGTTATATTCTTAAGACATGGATGTAGAAATTAAACGTATGCTTAGTTTTATCTACAAATACTTTTATCATCATTGTGGCTTTATATTTATAGTGTCACAACTCGAGAATTGGAACAGCATGGTGCTTCAACCATTCTTTTAAGTAAATTTTATGGACAAGAGGAAATTTTTTAAATGCTAGAGTATTTATCTACTGTATTATGTCTTAAATTTGTACTCTATGACCTTTTTTTATTTCATTTACAATTGTGTTAAAATGAGACTTTTTCTCTTGTAACATTTTTAAGTATTAGAAAAGCCTTCATACTCCGTGGGCTCTAAAGATCAATCTGTAACATTTAATAGATGTATTGCAAGTACAAAAGGCATATTCTCATCAAACTCTTGATATGGAATTTCCCTGCATTTTATAGCTTTTAATTTTATTTTCTCATTGCCCGGTAAGAATGTTGTTCAAGGTTAGACTTTGTTTTTCCATGGTTTCTATACTCAGTATATTGATATTTGGATTAGAGAGGCATTTGTTACATGGCTAGTAACATGTAAGATTTAATCAGGAGTAGTCATTAGTTCACAATTGATTCTGATGCACACCAAAATCAACCAAAGCTTCCAATTAAATTTTACCTTAAAAATCATAGTAGATATATTATAAATCTATCGGCTGCTGTCTACCACAGAACCAAGTCATATGGGGAGAAATCTTGGACTGGAGCACCTTGTATATGTTACTTAGCCAACCAGACTCTTAGTCTCTTCTTCTGTACATTGAGGAAATAAATGAGATGACTTTGTAGTCTAAGTTTCCCTGACTCTAAGATTGCATGGATTCATTAGAAGTCACATTAAGTCCGCACATTTATTTTTTTATTTTTTATTTTTTTGTTTTTTTTTAATTTTTTTTTCAACGTTTTTTATTTATTTTTGGGACAGAGAGAGACAGAGCATGAACGGGGGAGGGGCAGAGAGAGAGGGAGACACAGAATCGGAAACAGGCTCCAGGCTTCGAGCCATCAGCCCAGAGCCCGACGCGGGGCTCTAACTCACGGACCGCGAGATCGTGACCTGGCTGAAGTCGGACGCTTGACCGACTGCGCCACCCAGGCGCCCCAAGTCCGCACATTTAAAAGAAAGGTATCTAATATAAGAGGTGTCTCTAGGTAAACAAGACCAACATTTCCTATACAATTAAATGTTTCTTAGTACTCTCCTCTTGCCATTTCTATCATTTTATTTGTGAAACTAAGCATCTGGACTTTTTCATTGGCTTCCAAGTTGGTTTTTGTGATGTCTATTCTGCCTTCCAAGAACAGGGTGATCATTCATTCATTCATTCATTCAATAAATAGTTATTAAGTCTAGGATTTTCCAAGCACTATTTTGCCTCAGCAGATATAAAAATGAACAAAATGGAAAAAAGAAACCACTTTTTTTTTATGGAGCTTAGATTCCAGTGAAGAAAAAAAGATTATAATAAACCAGGAAAATATATCTGTGTTGGATAGTCATAAGCAGAATGAGGAAAATAAGCAGGGTTGAAATTTAAGGAAAACTGGGGTTTCCCTGGGGGTATAATTTTAAATTAGGATGATCAGGAAAGTCCCACTGAAAAAAAACGACTTTTTGACTGAGACTGGCCGAGCATTTACTGTGAATATCACATTTAATGTGTCACAAAATGTCGCCATAAGGCACTTGCAAGAGAAGGAAAAAAAATGTAGAAATACGAACTCAAAATTCAAGGAAATTAGAGTCAAGTGGAGGAGATGAACGGATAAAGCATCCAGTAAATAAAAGAGACGTCTATAATATAATACCCAAAATATGAGTCCAGATTCTTTGTCACTTTCCAGTTGTGTGGCCTGGAAAAATTACTTAAAATTGCTAAACTTAAGTGTGTTCATCTATAAAATTGAGATTATAACCCACGTCTGTGTCCTCAAATATGTACAAAGTTCAAATGTGCTTGAACATTTGTTTGTTTCTCATAGACTTAATGTGGTAGCCAGCATATAATGAGTGGGCCCTTAATATGTGTTCAACGATTAAATAAAAGAACAATAAATTATTTTCTGAGAAGTGGTTTTTGTTTTACTGTTTCACCCATTATACAAAAACAGAATATTTTTATGGTAAACCTTGGTTAAGCCTTTTAAATTTATGCTTCTATTTCGAATTATCTGAGCTATAAAATAATCTGAGCACAGCAGCAACTGTGAATGGAAAACAAAACCAGTCTTATTAACAACACTGATTAAAATGTTAAATCTTTGCTCTGTAAATATAAGTTTCTATGAACAAAAATAAATGTTAACATTAAATCTGCAGTTATTTTTGTTAACCTCAAGGCTCCCCCGGGGGCATGGAAGAGTGTTCTTTCACAAAACGAATGAGTCTATTTCCTTGTGCTACACAGGAAGGTTTTAATTTTGATGCCAGTGAACGACATCCCTGGTACCTAGGTAACAGCTGTTTACATACCAGATTGGAGCTGGCGATTCAAATCATTTGCAGATAGAGTAAAATAAGCCATGCCTCCTTTTATGCTGAATTTGACTTAATCAAAAACATCAATCAATTTCCTACTGCAAAAGAGGTAACATGAAAAGAATACAATATAAGTATTCCATGTTTATTTTGCTACTCAGCCATGTAGATTGAATACAGAGACACACTACATAGTATAACACAGGCAAAATGATGTTACTTTTGATCGCACATTATCACATCTTTTAGTATATTTAAATTAAATTAAGAGCCATGTTTAAGACTGCATAAAAAGCAGCAATTCTTCCATGACATTTCTATACCTAGTCCATTTCCAAAATGGTAAACTGGATACAAATAAAGCCAGGAAAATTGTTTCTGATGCATCTTAGCTTTTGCATCAAAAAATATTGAAATAAGCACTTAAGGCAAATAGTTATCTTTCAAGCTATAGTACCTTTTTTCCTCCTCACAAATCCATCAGCTTTTGAAGAGGAGTAAGACATTCATTTGAAAACAGAGGTCATATCTGAAAAAAGACAGTGCACGCATGACTAACGAAATCCTCTCATTCATGAGAAAAATTTTATTTAAATTTCAAATCAGTAGTGAACCTTAACCAAACACTTTTTGACCAGGAAAGAAAATGAACTCTGTATTACTATGGAGAGAGTTTGTGAAGCATAACATGTGATAGATCTTTATCTTTCTTATGACCTTGCTTACCATTTGAAGGTGCCATAGGTCATGAAAAAGTACAGCACAACTCATAATGTTTAATTCACTTTATTAGTACTCCTCATTCTGTGTGGCACCAAATAAGTAATCTCTGAAGACAATCACAATAATTTCATTACTCTTAAACAAATCCTTGTATTACATACAGGGAAATACTTCTTTGATGTTTAAAAACAAACTTTAATGTAAGTTGTTAGCAAACAAATATAAATCATATTGAATCACAGAAATTAACTATTCTTTGTTTCCAAGCATGGGGCAGAGCTAATGTCACTTTAACTCTTTATATCCAGCATTTTTTTCCCCAAGATTAGCTGGCCATCTTTGATTTTTTCTTATATGTATTATAAAATTGGCGTGGCAAAGTACTTGTAAAAATACATTATACAAAACTAAAGTTAGTAGGTTACTTGGGAAATAAAAAGAAAGATATTATTAGAAATGGAGGTTATTGAAGTTTTCAGTCTGACTGTGACTTTGAATTAACCTCTGCAGACAAAATTTGACACTGTAAGAAACACAAAAAGGTAGTCATTTTAATATTTTCAGGTTCTGGATATTAAACATTTTATGGGTTAGATAATTAATCATATTTTTTACTTTCTATCAAATGACTGGTATTGTGCATGGCTTGCTATCCTGGAAAAATTTGTACTGAGGCCACTGACAATGTGGTTTGGACATATTTTCCTATGGATTACATCAAACTCACAAAACTACCAACATCCTAATAACAAATACAACATATCACTGGAGAATATTAAAATATGACTTGTTGGAAGTGTTCTGGAGGCAGAGAGCCATAAATACCATACATTTTCCACGTATAATTTCTGAGGCAGAATCAGGCATATAGAACACAAAATACATTATTTATTGATGCAGTGGATATAGGAGGACTTGGCTTATATTTGAAGGCAAGAGGACTTCCTAAAAATTTTTTAATGTTTATTTTTGAGAGAGAGAGAGAGAGAGAGAGAGAGAGAGAATGGTGGAGGGGCAGAGAGAGAGGGAGTCACAGAATCTGAAGCAGGCCCCAGGATCTGAGCTCTGAGCTCTCAGCACAGAGCCCAACGCAGGGCCCGAACCCACTAGCCATGAGATCACGGCCTGAGCTGAAGTCAGCCACCCAACCAACTGAGCCACCCAGGCACCCCGAGGACTTCTTAATATTT
The DNA here is from genome assembly GCF_018350215.1 of Panthera leo. Lineage (NCBI taxonomy): Eukaryota > Metazoa > Chordata > Mammalia > Carnivora > Felidae > Panthera > Panthera leo. Next base: position 125,212,264 of record NC_056682.1, on the reverse strand, counting down.
AACCCCCAATTAGGTGGGATTCTTCCCATAGGGACTTCTCAGAAGAGCAGAGTGGAGTGAAAATATTCTTGGTATGAGTTTGTCCCCCTATGAGAAAGAGAAACAGAAAGATGGAATTGCAAGTACTCAGTATCTCCTTAGTTCATGCTTGTTAGAAAAATCATTCCACCTGAGATGGAGTCAGAATTTGGATAGAGAGGGCAAGAATATTAACCAGTGAAGGCTGTCTCCACATGCAATGAAATATGAGGATAAACAGGCTAACCCTCGCTCCACCTAAAACATATCGGATATGGAATTACGGAGCCAAAGAAAAAATGGTAGACAATGAATTTGTGACTAAAATTGCAATTTTAATCAATTGCTCCTTTAATCAGTCAAGGAATTCTCATGAGCAAAGGATAATGCTTTAAACAGATGTGTGCTTTATACAGAGCTGGAGCTCAATAAATAATTGTATAATTAATAAAAGAATGAAATAAAAGTTCCAACTATACATAAAAATCAAAGTCAAAGTAAATTGAGTTAATTTGGTACCAATTCCAGTTATCTTTGTTTAGGGGTTGGAAAAAGAAAATGAAAAAGAAAACAAGCAATATTCAGATCTCCAATTTGCCTTGTTATGTATTTAATATCTTCATTACTTTTGCAGTAGATGGCAAAAAATGGCCTCAACTCTTCCCTGCTTCCTGTATCCAGTCTTTGTCATCTAATTTTGCGGTGTTCTGGGGCTGACCATGTGGCCTGTTTGGGTCAGTAGGACATAGCAAACATGACCAAACAGAAGCTGGAAAAGTGCTTGAAGGAATAAGCTTGACCTCTCTCTTACCTTGTTGCCATCACCATGCCTGGTCTAGAAAGTGCTGGCATGTAAGAAATGTGTAGTAGAGTCAAATTATCCCAGTTGTCCCATCTGAGGCCTGCCTAGGTAAGTCCAATGTCAATAAAGTGAGTACAACAAAATTCAGCGGATCCAACTGGAAAGCAACCCAGGCACTTGGGCATTGAAAGTTTATTGTTGCTTGCCACTGAGGATTTATGGTTCTTTTTATACAGCATTATAGCAGCAGTAGATAAATGATGTAGCTTCTTTCCATGCTCTTTTCCTCCTTTTCTCTATCCTTCATTCTTCCTTCCTTCAGTGATAAATTAAAATTTATTCATCATATGCTGTGTGCTAAGCACTATGCAAAGAACTGGAGATGCAAGGATAATGAGGCCTTAACCCAATCACTTTATCTTTATCTCTACAATCCCTGTCAATTTTCTCTCTACAATCCATGCTCTCTTATGACTATCAAAATCAATAGGCTATAAAATTAAGCGACTATCTGCAGCCAAGTATAATTTTGTTAATTGTTGAATTCAAAGCCCTTTGAGCATCTAAATAATAATAGACAGTGCTTAGTCATTACTTTTATTGTTGGCTCTAGCCTCATGTCCTAAAGCCTGGGCAAAAAGCCATGTGCAAATCTGTAAGGTTGTTGGTGTCTGAAGTGCATGGAAAAAAACCGGATACTTTAGTAAAGATACTTTAATCATGGGAGTTGCCAGGAAGAAACTGGCATTATGTGAGATGTGATGGCATAACTATTAATACTAAATGTCATACTTTTAATATCACATCTAAAACATACAGATTAATATTTTAATTAAAATCTTTTATTATAAAGACTAATACAAAGGGATTATATAAAATTATAATGTATATTATATAACATGTAATAATTTTAAATAAAATTATGATATTTCTATAAAAATAATATAATTTAATGCCATATGCCTTTTAACCCAGACTCAATAATTATCAATTTAAGGACCATTTCGTTCTATCTATATCCATATTTATCTTTCTAGATTTCATTTTGAAGCAAATCCCAGTCAGTATATAATTTTATCCAGAAATAATCAGTACATATACCTAAAAGACAAAGTCTTAAAAACAATACCATTACCACACTAAAAAAATAAACTTCTTAATATTAGCAAACTCCATAGTTTGTGTTCAAATATTGCCAGTTGTCTCAAATTGTTCAAATCAAAAGACAAAAAGATTTCACACATTGTAATTGGTAGATATGTTTTTTATGTCTCTCAGTTTTAAATGATTGTTTTTATTTCCTTTGCAATTTATATGTTAAAAAACAGAGTCATTTGTTGGAGTTCATGACATTTTGAATTTTGCTGTGGAATCATACAGCGTATCTCTCTGACTCTTGTATTTCCTGAAACCTGGAGGTTTAGATCTATGGATCTAATCATATTTAGATTATATTTCCTTGCAAAAATACTTCAGGGTAGTTTTATGTATTTCCATGAGGAAGCACTGATGCCTCTCTAACATGTATTAATTGTCTAAATCCATCAACTCATTAAGGACTGCAAAATGGTGGTATTCTAATTATATCTCTTTCACTTGGTAACAAGCTAAAACATAATTATGAGGAAAAACTTCTCAAGACATATTTGGTTACCCTGGGATTCCGTTGGTACAGGACAAGGTGGATAAATTCATTCTGTATTAATCAGCTTTCAAAATAATGAATTGGTAACCTTGCATCTTCCAAAGGTGAACAATGACTTTTCTTTCTTTTCCCCCTTTGTATTCTTTCTCTTTTTTTTTAAGAACCTTAATGACCTACATATTTAATCATATTTTATGTATTTTAATTCATTGGTCAACGGGAGATCTTTTTTTTTCATTTATTTTTTTTTGAGAGAGGAGTGAGGCAGTGCGTGAGTGGGGGAGGGGCAGAGAGAGAGGTAGACACAGAATCCAAAGCAGGCTCTAGGCTCCAAGCTGTCAGCACAGAGCCTGACTCGGGGTTCAAACCCACAAACCGTGAGATCATGGCCTAAACCGACGTCAATGCTCAACCAACTGACCTACCCAGGCGCCCCAGTGGGAGATCTTTCAAACTGGCTATTGAGTCCTTTTAATTAAACACCAATAGTCTTTGATACCTTCTTTTACTTTCTGGTTAACAAAATATTATAGACTTATCTTGTACATTTTCTTCCCTAGAAATGGAATCAGATACTTCTTCAAGGAGCCCCTGACACCTTTGTATGGGAAATTATATTAGAGTCTAAGCACTGGTGGCAAGGAAGTTCACCATAGTTTCTAGGCCTTTTCAATGGGAGAGCTAACAAATACATATGTGATACTTAATGACTTCATTTAGGCTTTTTGAATTCAAATTTAGGACCAACTGAATTAGAATTGGATACATAACTTTATAGATCTTGTATCTGCATCTTCTATCAACCAATGCTGAAAATTCACTTTCCCTATGACTCCAACATAATTACTCTTCGGCTTTATTCTACATGAAACATTTAACACTACCAATACTATATCAGTAAAACCCTGTCAGCACTGCCACCAACAATTTGATCACATATAAAAGTTTGAAATTATTTTTTTCAGTGTTTAAAATATATGTCACTCAGGAATATATAGCCAAATTTTTATGTTTAGTAATTTGAAATAGTTCCTCTCTTTGGTTATGCCAGAAATGCAGTAAATAATTAGAATATGTAAATATTTAAAATTAAACCTCAGATTTCAAGATATTTCTATGTCATTTAAATTTTCCATCATAATTATTTAAATTATTTTCATTATTTTAAAATCACATTCACAAACAAGATGTAGTGATTAGTCTCCAAAATGGCCCTTAAAGATCTTTGCTTCCTGGTATTCATGCCCTTGTATAGTTACCCAAGGTTAATCAGTATGACCAATAACATACTTTGAAAGTGATGATGTGTGACTTCTAAGGATAGGTCATAAAAGACATTGTGGCTTCAGCCTTCATCTTTTGAATCACTCATGGGGAGAAACCAACCACCATGTCTAATGCATTTCTCAATTCTTTGTTAAAGGGTGCATCCTTTGGGCCCTCTCAAGTAATGGAGTGTTAGTGTGCAGTTGCATATAATAGATCTACTTTCACATGTGTCTTCGTAAGCCTTCTGATTCCCCCTTCCACATTATACAAAAGGAAATCAACTTTGTTCAATATAGGCTACTCTCAAATCCATGCTTTAGTTTAAAGCCACTTGCTAGAGCTGCTTTTATTGCTGGAGCCACCATATGAAATCCAGTCTGCGATAAGATGTACATCCATATCAATCAATTTTTGCTAATTTTTGCCATGATCAAAAATTAAATTCTGTCCTCTGTGGTTTAACACTCATAGAATTCATTATCACCCTCATATATTTCCCAAAGTTTCTGGTGATATAAATTAACAAAATGTTATAATCACTTTGAGTATAAACCATCTTCTTAGACTTCACTCTTGTTTCCTTCAAGCCTACTAACTCTGACATGAAATATAAATCTAGAGGCATTAATGGGTGGTTTGGGTAGGTATTGAAGTGCACAGCATTTCTTTCCATGTTACTGCCTCAGTAAGTGTATTGCATGGTCTTCAAGTGAGGAGAGCTGCTTTTCTCAGACACCAGAGGAAGTGAATCTTTTGCTGGTAAAGAAGACTTAGAAAAACTAGTGAATTCAGGATGTTCGGCATTAATCAAATTCACCCATGTGTTTCCATTCCAAATCCCAGTGTCCCAATCTTTTCCAATCAGTGCTCTAACTTTCAGTTAGAAATCTGTAAGTTCAACTTATATGTACTTTTTCAATTGCATAATTACATGTTGGGTCTTATATTCAGCAGGGTTTGCTCTGTGGCTGCAAGAATGATTCCATTAGGTCTGCACATATATATATATATATATATATACATATATATATAAGTTGGCTGCTTAACCCATTGAGCCACCCAGGCACCCCTATGACCACTGTCCTTTTAATGAGAGACTGGGCTTTGGGAACACTGAAGTTTTAGAATATCACATAGGGAAAAAGGTAACTCTAAAACATGAATCATTAATAATAATAATAATAATAATAATAATTAATAAACTTTAAAACTAAAAAAATATAAGATAGATACTTCATATACATTGTCTCACAGAATTCTCAGTACTCTGAAAACTGGGTGTTATAATCCCCAAATTAAAGAAAGTGAGACTCAGAGAGGTGAAGATCTTGTCCATAGACACACAGGAAATAAATGACAGAGCAAAGATCCAAACAATTTTATAGTATTTCAAAGCTTTGTTCCTTCTTTCTATATAGTTCTGCTATCTCAATTCAGGATTAGACATGAAGTATTTCCCAATACATTTATCATCCCATGTGAAGAAACCACACATCTCCCATTTCAATGAGAGTAGGTTAAGGAACGTCTGAGGCAAGCTGACTAGACTCATTCTGTCTGTGTGGAGAAATCTAGGCATCTGTGTGGTGAAAAAGAAAAAGAGTGACTAAAAAATGTGGTAAAAATTGAGAATTGACCTTGCATTTCTGTAGGTTTAAGTGACCAGTATGTTTATACCTCTTTCTAATTACTTAGATGTGATTCTTTGGGCAAAGTTTGCCAGTATATGCCATGCCAAAATGGCTACGGGGCCTTTCAAAGAACAAGTAATTGATGTTGACTTGCAAAGCCTTGAAACCAGCATAAAGCTTCTACATTCGATAATGAACAGAAACATAAAGAACCTAGTGATGAGTGACTCCTCCATTCTTGATATGATTGATTATGGGAGTCACAAGTGATGTGGGGGTGATCACTAAATGGACTAGCCTCAAGGAAAGAAGTCCTTTGTCCAAGAAGATGAGTCTAGGAAGGGGTTATAGCACTGCAAAGATGAATTATGGCTTGGGTTAGGAGGTGATAAATGAGATCCTTCTGTTGGTATTCAGTGGAGTCCAGTGACTATTCAAGATGCTTAGGGAATGTAACTGCTTCAGGAGTTAGAGAACTGTTTTTAAGTACTTTGGTTGACACGCCATTCCTGTATCTCCTTAGGAATAGCAAATTTACTACAATTTCTTAATTAAAGTCCTGGTGTCATCTGCATATCACAATTTTGTTCTTTCGGTCTCTCTCCAATTCATCCTCCCAGGATTACATATGGACTCTTTCTGAAGAAGAAAATAAATACTAATATTTCAAAAATTGGCCATGTAAAATTGTGAAAGATTGATTCATACCTATATTTGTTTTGCTATAGCATAAACATTGTAAAATTTTACCACGTCCACTTCTAAGATTTTCCATTAATGGAAGGATGACTAATTTTGGTTTATGCTTATGAAATTTGTTAAGTGTGCAAACTACTCTTATGTCCTGTCCTTGTCCACAATCCCTGCCCCCCACACTACTGCCCATGACCCTCAGACCTGGGACACAGGGTTCTGTTCTTTCTGCTTCCCTCTGCCGCAAGGGGTTTGCTCATCTGTCACATTTAGTAGACACTGAGGGACTCTGTCCAACTCTGGAAACAAGGCAGCTCCCTTCGCTCCTTCTTGAGGTTTAAGCTAAAATTGTTGGAATGACCTTATCCTCATTCAGAACTAACTCGCTTTTGACTTCTCAGTGTGATGAAAACTGTCAGAAGATATCTTAAAAAGTTTCTCCTATCACAGACCTGCTTCTTCTCTTCTTCTTCACTTTTCTTTCTGCCGTCAAGCCTCTTCAACCACATGCGTGGCCCTCCTGAAATTTCCAGCTGAATTTCCTGAATTTGCTTGAGCTGTTAATTGAGGCTTCGGGACTTTAAAAAGCAAACAAGCATGTATTTTCCTTTCTTATTTTCATTCTTAAGTAGTGCAAGGTGGGATACTTTCATCTTTTTATCTGGGGTAGACCAAATTAAAATAAAATGAAGAGCTAACCATCAGAAGTGGTTGTCGATTTAAGGGAAAATAAAGAAAATCTAACTGCGTGCAAATCACTGTGCCATACACGTTTCCTCATGCTTAAAGCAGACTTAGCTTTGTGGGCTAGCTGTCACATCTTTTAGGGTAATCAAAAAGACAGGAGACCAGATCAGAATCTCTGAAGGCTATTAAGCTTTTTGTTAATTTCTATTCTTCATGGATGGATGGGAGAGAAATTATGGGGCAAGATGATGAGAAAACCCATTAACAGTTTGTTACTTCAAGAAGCAGAAAAATAACAGCAAGGTAGTCATGTTCTGAGTAGTTTCATAATTAAATCAGCAAGATGAAACTTCAACAAAATAAAATTTAGGTCTTTAGAGAAGATAATTTTCACTTCTACTACCATTATGTATTCTCATACTAACTGAAGATGTTGTTGAAGAAAGAGTTCATTTTTTTAATTCTTTTCTTCTTCATGAGCTTGGATTTAAGAGAAGTGGATATAATTTTTGGCAGTACGTGTGTGTGTGTGTGACTTTGGAGTAGTGTTGAATTTTTTGGTCCTTCAGTTAAATACACCAACATTAAAATGGGGATAATAAGGGGCGCCTATCTCAGTCAGTTATGTGTCTGACTCTTGGTTTCGGCTTAGGTCATGATCTCACGAACTGTGAGATCCAGCCCCAGTTTGGACCCTCCAGACTATCAGTAGAGCCTGCTTGGGAGTCTCTCTTCCTTTCTCTCTGCCCACCCCTTCATTTGTAAATGACTAAAAATGTAAAGATCAAGAATTTCTTTTACTCCATTATATTATAAAACTTTAAGTATATTGCATTTTGTGTTTGCACTATACAGAACTCTAAACTCCACTCAGGTTCAAACATAAGGGAAAATATTTATTATACAGTATAGGCAAGAGTTCCATGATGAATAAGAAAGTTAATATAAAATAAAATTATTCACACTTTTAATGTTATGTGATTAAAAGAGCAAAGCATTTGGTAAAAATAAAAAAAAAAGATATATCAGTATTACTCTTTTTACTATAGCCTGCCATTACGTCTCTACAGCCTCTTTTCTGAAATGTTTCACATTCAAAATTTTAAAGCCCAATTTAATTGGAAGAAATTTCAACCACAATTTTCTCAAGAGAGTTGTTTTCCTCTAAATTGTAGCTTTTACCCTTTATTGGATCAGTGATCCGGTCTGGTATCCATTGAAAGTAGTGATTCCTCTGCCTGGGTAAAACTCAATGTCAATCAAGGGTCCTCACTGAAAACAACTAAGTCAACTCTGGGTGGCTCATGCAGAAACATGATTTACTAAAGGCTTACAGGGAACTCACTGAATCTTTGGGTGGGTCAGAAAATTAAGCTTGGGGGCTATGCAATCCAGAACAATGCCTTAAACACACTACAGATCATTGTTGCTCATTTAGGGTGTGTAGATCCGACACTGGATACTACTGAAGGAAACTTGACTTCAGCTGCCTTTGGAAACTAGAGTCAGTTGATGCTCTCTTTGCCACAGAGTTTTGATACCTCTGTAAATGAGCATCATGGGCCAGGAAAGTGCCTGGTGAGAGCCAGTGAGTCTGAGCCCATCAGTGCCTAGATGGCAGGAGAAGCTGAAGAAGTATCCTCTTTTATTTGTTCATTGATTCGGCCAGTAACACATAAGATCTACTATGTCTAGTAGGCACTGGGAAGTCATAAAGAATAACAAAGAAATAGTCTGTGGATTTGACAAAGTTTCTGAGAAGCCTCAAGATGATTGTGGCTGAGTCAAAAGAATTTTATAAAAACTGTCTCTAAAGGTATTTGACATTGTTGGAAAAAGCTGTAGGGCTGCTTTGGGAAAACAAACTAGAGTAGAGGCAATAAAAAACCAGTGATATCACCCATACATCTACAACAGAAAATGGGAAATCCTATGAAAAGGGTAGGAAAAAGCCCACAAAGTAGTAATAAGGGAATCATTTTTTAAATGAAATTAAACAATGAATTAACTCACAAAGAAAAATTATAATTAGGCAAAATTAGAAATAGGTGTATGTGCGTGAGTGTGTGTGTGTGTGTGTGTGTGTGTGTGTGTGTGTGTAGTCTCAAGAACCAAGTAATGAGTTGCAACCTGTATTAGCTCAGGTTGCCATAATAAAATAGCACAGACTAGGTGGTTTAAACAACAGAAATATATTTCTAATACTTTTGGAGGCTAGATGTTCTAGACTGAGGTCTAGCAGGGTGGGTTCAGTTTCTGTTGAAAGCTCTCTTGCTGGCTTGCAGGCAGCTACCTTCTTGTTGTATCCTTGTGTGGCCATTCCTCTAAGTGTACACAGAGAAACAGAGAGACAGAGAGAGTGCTCTGGAGTCTCTTTTGATAAGGACACTAATCCCATTGGATCAGGGCCTCTACCCCATGGCTTCATTTAAAGTTACTTACTTCCTTCTAGGCCTTATTTCCAAATACAGTCACACTGGGAGTTAAGGCTTCAACATTTGAATTTTGAGAAGACACGATTCAGTCCACAGCAAATTTTAAACATATTTTATGTAATGGTGATGATATTTTATGATTTCAGTGATTTTGTGGCTAAGCATTTTAACACAAATACATGTCAATACATGTCATTGTGAAATATGTGAAAGCAGTTTTATATATATGTGTGAAATGTTCTATGTTTATAGTACATTTCGGTTTAAATTCACAGCATTTATTCAATAACCATTGTTTACAATAGCTACAAGCTAGTCATTTTTGGTACCCACTAATCACTGAATGCACATAATAAGCTAATACCACTTTATAAATTTAAGTGGGATTAAAAATTGTCTTTGGGAAACCACTTCCAATCATGGGAACCCAGTGAGTAAGATGTAATAAAACATGACTTTTATTTTATTTTATTTTATTTTAGTCTCAGGGATTTCTTGAGAACTCTAAGCCAAGGAACTTGCTTATAATTGGGATATTATTATATAAGTCTGGGACTTACAGAGGACTAGAGGAACACTTTGAATTTATGGATAACGAAATTTCTTGGGAACTCTGAAAAGGACTACCTGATTTAGGATTTGCCAACAATCTTTATTTAAGAACTGTATACCTATGTACACACAATCTTAAGAGAATATTTGCCTTTAATTGCCATGATGAACCCATCCATTCTGAGGGAGGAGTAGCAGTAGGAAAACTTGCTTACTAATCCTACAATCTTCAATACACTACTCAAAACCTAATACTTGTTGAAGGAAGGGCTATAGTAGTAATTGCTCTGAGAACTATAACTCTACTCGACTGTTTAATCTGGCCATGCTGTAGACTTAAAGTGCCTTTGATATAATGTCTTAAGGTAATTTTAAATTCCAAATCTGCCTTAATACAGCAAAAAGACATAATTCAGTATTAAAAATAAATAAAAAGGCAACCAAACAGATATGCAAACAAAAATCTATGCCACATTTATCAGAAATTGCGAACAAGAGCACTCATTATAATGATGTCAGTCTTAGTGTACAGATCTATCTTCCCCTGAGAGAGTACTTGTATATTTTAAATTATAATGGTCTCATACCATTTCTTCCCTCCCCTCACCTAGTTTGGAATGTAAAATCTTAAGTAAATTTCATTTGTTTGATAATATTATATTTTATTTAGATATCCCTAAAGGTTGATAGATAATTCTTGTTTGCCTATGGCTAGGGATTTGTTTTGATGATAGTATATATTTATTTCCTTGAGATAACACCTACTTTTCCCCGTTTGGAGCAGAAAGTCCCCATTGTACAAATTGCTTTCATCAAGGGATTTATTTACTTATTTCATGGGCATTTTTATTATGGAAAATTCTCTGAACTAGAGCAAGTGTTGCCCATGATGTATTATGAACATAGTGGACAGAGATAGACAGACGAGCCAAGTTTTAACAGATCATGAACATGGATTCAATAATGTTGAATAAATAATAATTTTCTACCAGGCCTTGGAAACTATAGGTTTATCGTTTGCAAAATGATGAATATCATTAATGATACTTTTAAGCAGGATTAACTTTTTTATTGGAGAGGGGTTTTTGGAATAATAAAGTGAAGCTATCAGTTTAATTTCTACTCATTTTACCATAAATATTTTATCTTAAACCTTTACCTGAAAGGTTAATTTGGCTTTTCATTTAGATAGCTAAGTAATAATCTTATTATATAATAGTGGTATTTATTAATTTTCAATGACAAAGGGGAAGCTTTTAATAAAACATGAACCTGTCAATATTCCTGATTATCCCAAGTAATAAAGAGAGGCTTTTGGTTCTATTACTAAGGTACACAATCAATTGGAAGATAATAAAATTAATAAACACTACCTGAATTTTAAATATATTTCATCTATAGTAAAGTTTACATTAACATTTTTGTTTATAATATTGATTTAACTTATTAAACACTATACATTGCAGGAGAATTAGCATACATCTTAATATTCATCCCAGTAGTGTGATTAAGATTTTAGAATAAGCCCCTAAAATTGAAATGTTTGTGTGGTCATTCTTTCACAGTTCTCATACCTATTTTTTGTTGAGATATTTGATAACCAAAACAATTGTCCCCAGAGATGTCCACACACAAATCTTTGGAACTTTTGAGTATGTTGCATTATTTGGCAAAGGAAAATAAAAGTCATGGATTGGATTAAAGTTACTAATCAGCTGACGTTAACCTGGGTAATGCACCCTGGATTATTGGATTGGATTTTGTCCAGTGTAATCACAAATATTTTTAAATGTGGAGGGGGGAACTAGAAGAGGAGGTCAGAGTGATTCTATGTAAGAAGGACTTGACTCACCGTTTCTGGTTTTGAAGGTGGAGAAAGTGGCCACTAGCTAAGGAATTTAGGTGGTCTCTAGAAGCTAGAAAAAGTAGGAAATTGATCCTCTCTATGACATTCAATTTTATGCCCACCATCACCAAACCATACGATTATTAACACTAACAGTTCAGATCATCACTTTTAATATTTATTTACATTAAAGAATTTTTTTATCCTAGAGAATTAACTAAAGATTAATTCATAGCTCCCCATTTCTGGTGACAGAAAAAACTGTAAATGAAAAAACTTCACACCGATATAGCACTTTATATTCTCAATGAGTCAAGTGATTAATTAAATCTTAACACTCTTATGAAGGAGATTGGGTATTTTTATAAATGAGAAATATTACAGCAAAAGTCTTAAATCAAGTCATTCTCATTGTCCAGGAATACATGCCTCCCAAATTAAAGATTTCTTACAGGGAAAATTACTAAAATTTTTTCCCTAGAAGATAATAAGTAATACTATAAAATATATTTCTATACTAAATTTCTTAAAAAATGTGATAAATTTATGAGTAGAAAGAAGTTAAAGAATATGTAAAATACTGTGTGTAAATGTGTGTGTGTATAAAATTTTTAAGTGCAGTTAGAAAATATGAATGAGGCTCTATGAAGCATTAGTTCTGTGCAATTATGATAGATTCCCTTCCCCAGCTCCTAGTCTTGTTTTCTGATCCAACTATATTAACTCCAGACTAAAAATAAACCTCTTTAATGTATTGTTGTTTAAGTGTAAATTAAAATTAAAAAATATATATAATAGCAAAAAATATATGTTTAATGTATTATGTTGAGATTTTAAGGAACAAACTATAACTTGAACACATCTTAGCATTTTTCTAGAAGGACTGCAGTAGCTCTTCTGAGAGAAATCATCCCATCTTTTTAAAAGAAACTTACGTAGTAACTAAAAAAAGGCATTTAATTATGATCTGGGGAGCCAGGCAACCATGTACTATGAATCCCATTTGGTTACAGGATAAGAAACATTTGTTGATTTTATAAAAATCAAAAAGAAAGAAAAGAAAAAGAAAAGTCACTAGTAATTCTGTTATTATCTCCCTAAATACTACTTCTAATAAGGACAGATTTCCTTCTAGTTGTTCCTCTTTCTTCCCAATGTAGCTGCCATGTGGATCAAGCATATCTTGTGGGATATAATCACAAAACGTATTTATTCTTGTCTTCTCCTGTCTTTTTGCATTTATTCTGTCGACTCATTCTTCTCCTAGTCCTAGTTCTTTTCCTAGGTGGAATTTAGGACAAGTCCCCAGGCTTATCTAGTCACTTTCAGATAACAAAATATTCTCCAAATAGTAATTAATATTTTCACTGATGTGATATTCAATATTTTAACCTCATTCAAAATACTAGGTATTTCACCCTTCTCAGCTTGGGCTCACTGTAGGTTAGGCAACTGCAGGAGGAGAGAGAGGTGCTTTCTTCTTTGTCCCTGACTGATATCTTTGTCCATCCTTCTTCATCTTGTCAATCACAATATTTGACCCCTGCAGGGGAGTGGGAGAGGCAAGAAGAAATGAAGGGAGTTAGGCACTTTTTTATTTGACTAATACTGTTCAGAGCTGAAATGTGCTCATTGAGCATGGAGATGTTTAAAACTATTCTCTCATGGGCTACTTTTTTGTGTTCTTTGGAGACTGCTTTGCATCACACCTCTGCCTAATGGGAGTCGTCATATGCAGTTTCCTTGACCGGGTTATGGCCTCTCCCTCTTGCTTTCTTTGCCTGGTTTTCAGTGTTTTACTGCTACATAAGCTCTCTCTCACTGTTGGGATTCCATTGTCCCTCTGGGTGGCAATCCTTGGCAAGATCAATGCAAGCCCAACAGGCTATCTCTCACTTGAGACCCAAGTGTGGTTCCTTAGAAATACTTTGTCAGGACAATCTTGGGGAAGCAAGCAGACAGCAGTGCAGAAGCACTTCTTCCCTTAGAAGATAAACTTGTTAGAAAATTACTCATCCTCAAATTTCTCAGACTCATTCAGACATCTGTCCACCATGTACACCAACTGCAGGTGACAAGTATTAACCTCCTTGGTTAGTTTTCTCTTTGTCCTCTGTCTTTAGTTGAGGTGAAGGGAAACTTGCACTCATTTTCCTTTCTTGGGGAAGAGAGTGGATGAATGCCAAGCACAGCAGCACACCAAATGCTCCAGCCAACTCTTTCCATCTTCTACTTTCTCTCTTGATGTGAATGAGAGGGTTGAAACAAGTGGTTTTCCACAACCTCCTTTTGCAAGTTCTACATGATGGTTTCACAGTTCATTTGGGAATGTAGCATCTATTTTCTTGAAGCTTGGCAGAAAATAAAATATTTTTATTTTAATATTGTATTACACGAGCTTTAAAAAATGAACAGGGGTGCCTGGGTGGCTCAGTTGACTGAGTGTCTGACTCTTGATCTCACCTCAGGTCAATGATCTCACGGTTCTTGGGATCAAGCCTGACCTCGGGCTCCGTGCTTCTAGCAGGGAGCCTGCTTGGGATTCTCTCCCTCCCTCTCTTTCTGCCCCTGCCCTGCTCTCATGCTCTCCCCTCTCTTTCTCTCAAAATAAATAAATAAACTTAAAAAAAAGCACATTTATGTGTACTAATTAAATGTATAGTTTTCTTAACAATCTTGTGGTTGAATTGTGTATCATGCTTTATTTGATTAAGTTCTAAACACTTGCCATTTTCTACATGTTATTTGAAAACAGAATTTTAACAGCTGTATACTATTTAATAGCACAAATATACTATCAATTATTCAATAATCTTCCATTGTAGGACATCCACGTGAAATCTGATTTTTAGTATTATGTATTACATTATAATGAACATGATTTTGTCAACTTTTCTTTCTAAAAGGGTATAAAAATTTATATTCTCACCGGTACTACTTAAGAAAGTTCATTTTTGATAAGCTTGACCACATTTTTTTTTCAATTTAATATGTAAAAATGGTATTTTATTGATTTTTCCATTTGCATTTATTTAAGTGAAATTGAAATGTTTTTGCATGATTATTTTTCTTTTTCCCTATTTGATATGCTGTGTCTCTTAACAGGTGGGTTTATTTTCCATTAGTTTTATATCTATATTGACTTTTAACATGTCATTTTATAACTTCTGGTTGTAATCCTTTTCCTTTCTTTTCTATTTGTCTACGTATCTTTTACTTCTTTTGGCTTGAGAAAGCTTTTTTTGTTTCCCCTCCTTTAATCCTTGACTGTCTTCAGCTATAGACTGTAGTTGTTCTTTTAGAGGTTATCCTAATATAAAATCTTCACCAAAATTTCTTTTAAACAAGGCCTATATTAAATTAGTAACTCTTTCTCCTGAATAATACACCTAATTTAAGAAAATTTACATGCCTAGTGAACAGTCCTTTATCACATTCTCCTAAATTTATACTCTCCTAAAATGTTGTACCAAGATTTATTTAAATACAACAATATGTTTGAACAAAAGATGGTGGTTTACTGGATTCTGCTAGTTTCAAATTTGTCTTACTAATGGCATCTTCTAGTAGTTTTTCATGAAAGAATGTGAATGTCGAGCCCTTTAGGTTATCATCAGACAATAAAAATACAATACAAACCACAAATGGGAGCCCCATATGTAATCTTCTATTTTGTAGTAGCCACACTAAACAAAAGATGAAATTAATTTCAATTTTAATATTTTATTTAATTTAATCCAATATATCCAAAATACTATCATTTCAACATATAGGTAACAAAAATGTTAATGGAATATTTTACACTTTCTTTTACTAGGTCTTTGAGATTCAAGGTGCATTGTATACATGTAGCACATGTCCACGCAGAGTAGATTTCAAGTGCCTGATAGCCACATACGACATGTGTGTGTATTGGACAGAGCAGTTCTACGTCTTCAAAAGGCCTTAATTTTAAATACCTAAAATGAGAACAGTCTCATATATATGCCTATTATTACACTCTACTGAACAAAGAACATTTGATTGCTCTTTCTCCTTCCCTGATATTCTAAGTTTCCCTCTGTTATTTCCTTTCTGATCAAAGAACTTCCATTAGCCACACAGTTAGTCTGGTTTGCTGGCAGTAAATCATTTTAGTTATCTTAACCTGAAATGTCTTTATTTCCTCTTCATTCCTGAGGTATACAGAAATTTGTTCTGAGTTGAAATTCTTTCAGCACTTGAAAATGTTTTGCCAGTTCCTTCTGGCCTTCACGGTTTCAGATGAGAAGTCCACTATCATTGGATTTGTTGTTCCTTTATAGGTAATGTGTCATATTGTATTAGCTGTTTTCAAGATTATTTTTCTTTATTTTTAGTTTTCAAAAATCAGATTATGATGCTGTTTGGTGTGGTTTTCTAGTTAAAAAAATTTTTTTTAACATTTATTCACTTTTGAGAGACAGAGGCAGAGTGTGAGCACGAGAGGGGCAGAGAGAGAGAGAGGGAGACACAGACTCCAAAGGAGGCTCCAGGCTTCGAGCTATCAGCACAGAGCCTGATGCAGGGATCGAACTCAGGACCCCAAGATTATGACCTTAGCTGAGGTCGGACACTAACCAACTGAGCCACCCAGGCGCCTTGATGTTCTAGTTTTTAAAATTTATTAATCTTCTTGAAAATGAAGGTTTGTACCTCTTGCCAAATTTGGATATTTTCAGTCATGACTTCAAATATTTTTTGGGATGGACACATTTTTCTCTTTTTCTGGGACATTAATAACATAACTTTTAGTTCTTTTTTATTGTCTACATGTCCCTGAAGATTTGTTCATTTTTTAATTTTCAATCTATTTTCTTTCTGTTGTTCAGATTGGGTAATTTTTATTGATTAGTCTTCAAATTGATTGATTCTTTCTTCTGTCATCTCTATTCTACTAAACTGCATATCCAGTGAAATTTTTATTTTGTTTTTTGTGTTTTTTTATTCTAATTTCCATTTGGTTCTTCTTTATATTTTTAACCTTCTAATGTTTTGTTGAAATTTTCTATTCTTTATCCTTGTTTCAATAGTGTTTGTAATTGCTCATTGAAGTATTTTTACGTGGCTACATTGAAATCCTTGTCAGATGATTCTGACAGTTGATTTGCCTTGGGGTTGATGTCTATTATGTTTTTGTATGCCAGTTGTGATTTTCCTGGTTGTTGGTATGCCAAGTGTTTTTCAAATATACCCTGGACATTTTGGGCATTATGGTATTAGGCCTTGGATCATATTTAAATCTTCTGTCTTATCAGGAAGTCACTGTGTTTAGGTTCAACATAAAAGTTCTGGCCTACGTTTGTGGTTCCAATGGTAATTTAGTTTTCCATCTTTGCAGTGTTAATCTGTTCTGTTTTGTTTGTGTGTACTCAGGGGCTAGTCAGAAAGCCTCAGTGCTTTTCTGAACAGTTGCCCAGCTCTTGAATATTTTATAATGCTAAATCTGGTCAGTTTCTCATATGAATTCCTCAGACATCAGCCTAGGACTTCACATATAGGTTTAAAGAATCACTTTCACGAGCTCCCTCTCTCAACACTCTAGTTGGGATGGGAGGGAGTTTCTCCTGCCAGTGCAGGGTGGTGGTATAGGTCCTCCCTTTGGCCTCCACTGATACAAGCATGATTGGGGTAGTGTAATGCCACCTGCTAAGGCTGGGCAAGGATTGTCAGCCCAGGCTCTCCAATTGGCCCCTGATGACATCCCAAGGGGAGGGGAGGAGCTCTGAGAGAAGGGAGGGGTGGTGATGGTGAGGTGGTGACAGCATGTTTTTCCTCGTGGTGTTGGCTGAAGAAGGTTTCTATCTTCCAGGTTGCTGTTTTCTTGATTCTTTGGCTGGAGAGAGAAGTCTTTTCTTGGGCTTTTTTTTTTTGTCTGTATCTTTTGGCCTTTCTGGGTGCCAGCTTCTTCAGCCCCCAAATGTTGCATTTCCATTCAGTATACATATTTATTTAAAAAGGTCTGTAATCTAATAGCTAATCAAGTTAAAGAATCTTAGTTGACATAAAAATAATGACCTTTTACAGTAAAATTCTGGTTTATTAATTTGGTAACTGTTCTTCCCAGATAAGGAGTGATTCTCATTTAATTAGTTTTCCTACTCAATAATAAAGTCTTAATACTAAAAGTAAAATTCAAAACTTGAAAATAATTCATTACAATATTTAATCTTTCAAATGCTTCAACAATTTGAAAGAAATGATAAGGATTATTCAGGGCTTATGCTGTTTAGAGGATTCAATGATGTTTAATCATGTTCTACTAGAGTTAATATTACATGTGAATGAATGGACTTGTTTATCAGAAGACTTTATGCCTGATACTGCAGGCATTTTCACACTGTTACAAAGATGTTTAAGATGTTTCAAACATGTGTTCATGAATCACTTACATGTTTTTAAGATTTTTGGATATCCCTAAAAATTGCACATAATTTAAAAAAAGGTGTAATACATTCTCACATATTTAAGACTTAGACTAATAGATTATTTTGCAGACTTTTGAAAGTTATTTTATGCATAACAGTTGCCTCCTGGTAATGTGTACAAATATATTTTTTGAATTTGTAGTATTATTTAGCATAGGTACTCTTATAGTCCTGACAGAGCTGTTCTAGGTCTTCATGTAAATATAGGACAAATATTTGATATTTGATATAAAATATTTGATATTTCTTAAATATAGGAAAATGTATTTAAGCAATTAAATCTTTTATAAACATATTAGGTATCAGAAGAAATATTTTGGTTATTTTGTTTGCCTATACAAATTGTCTGATGTGATACTTCAAATGTACACATTTTCAATTAATGCATTCGTTAAAATGAGTAAAAAATTTACGTGTGCAATGCTTTTCAGTACTTTAAATAGTCTGAGGTTTTGATAGTTGTGCTAAAGGAGGTGGTATAGAATTATGACCAGCAAGCTTTGTTCTCAGCCCAGTTCCATGACTGACTTACTGCCATCATCAAATTATTCCTTAGAGCTGTATGAGGACCCTGGTATGGGACCTCTCACTTTCAAAAACACATGTTGTTGTCTCAAAAGCATTATGCATGCCTTAAAAAATGAATATTATAAAATACAGGGAATTATATTCTTTAAAATTTTTTTATTATTTATTTATTTTGAGAGAGAGAGAGAGAGAGAGAGAGAGAGAGTGAGAGGCAAGCCCACACAAGCGGGGGAGGGGCAGAGAGCGGGAGAGAGAGAATCCCAAGCAGGCTCTGTACTGTCAGTGCAGAGCCCAGTGAGGAACTCCATCTTACAAATCGTGAGATCATGACCTGAGCTGAAATCAAGAGTTGGACCCTTAACTGACTGAGCAACCGAGGCACCTTGGGGAATCATGTTTTTAAGTGATTAAGATTTCTGGAGGAAAAGGAAATATATGCTCTCACATCTAAGATAGTCTTCAGGGATTCAGTCACCATGTGTGGGGACAGAAGCAGTACAATTCTGTTCTGATAGCAGTAATGAGGTGGGAGATATATCCAACACAGGCCAGTTAATGTAGAAGTTGCAATACAGGGAGCCTCTGCCTCAACTTCCAAAACATCAATACATCAAAAATGATGCCTAAAATCATGTTGCATATGAGAACTATAGCTGTTCATGGTCCAGCAATACCCAAATTAACATTTAGAGTCTATCACTAGGTATCAGGTCATTTGTTTGGGAATGTATAAGGTGTCATATTCTAGAACTGTTGAGGAATGCCATTTGATTTTACCTCCGATTCATATTTAGTCACATCTCTAGTGATATTGCAAGGGATATTTCAGTATGGAGATGATATAAAACTCTTTACTTCTCAACAACAGAGACTTCATTTGTATTTTTGGCCTCATGAATCTTGTGTTTGAAGATATTTTCTCTAGCAAATCACCAGATGAACTTGCAGACATTTATTTATTAAACAAATAATGTCGATTGCCTACCATAAACCAAACACTCTTCTAGTTCCTGCAGACACAGTTCTTTTCCTGGAGCTAAACATATTTTCTCATTTCATAGTAATAAAAATATAAGCAAATTTCTAACTGAGTTTCTGGTTATCGAATAAAAACCAAGGTTATTATAATGGCTTTATATAACACAAGCAAAAGCAAAATATATTGGTGTCTTGCTTTCCTTCTTTAGCTTGTATATCTTATGTTTCTAAATTTTGAAAATAGCCCAATGTCCTTTCATTAGTAAGTCCAGAACCTGATGAGAATAGAGTATACCTGTGATGCAGTTGCCTTGTAGCTTGAAACTCTGTTGATTTTTATTTTTAAAATTTTAATGTTTGTTTATTTCTGAGAGAGAGAGAGAGAGAGAGAGAGAATGTGAGCAGAGGAGGGTCAGAGGGAGAGGAAGACACAGACACAGAATCTGAAGCAGGCTCCAGGCTCTGAGTTGTCTGCACAGAGCCTACTGTGGGGTTAGAAATCACAAACCACAAGATCACGATCTGAGCCAAAGTCAAACGCTTAACTGACTGAGCCACCCAGGTGCCCCAAAGCTCTGCTGATTTTAAACAGTTATATAATTTGACAGAATTTTATCTTGATCTGTTCTATATTTGTTTTGTTACATAGATGCCGTATTTGCCTAAGTCCTCCAGGGAATGTGATTGGACACAGGCTCTACAACTCTAAAATTGCTCGTGTCAATATCTGTCTTATATTTTCCCTTCCTACTTTTCACTATATTGTGGACTTTTAAATACTATTCCTATTTTTTCAAATTTTAATAAAATATAGTATACGTAGGGATTGTGTGCATGTAATTATTGTATTATGAGATTCTCAAGGACAAAACTGTACAGGATGTGTGTGTGTGTGTGTGTGTGTGTGCGCGTGTGCACTAAAGATATTCAACAAAACTCTGTCTTTACTCTGAACATTTCCCAAAGAAGTATTGTTTGTTTAAATCCTCTTGACTGAGATTTATGTCGCTGTTGTACAAAATCCATTAAAAAAAATTTTATATATAATAAAAAAGTAGTGGCCTTCAAAATCATATAGCCTAACCTCTATTTTCAATTTTTCCCCCAAATTTCTTAATTTCATCTATCTTTTTATTGTATCTTTGCAATTCATAAATATAATTTTGACAAACCACTTTTTAATATACTATCTTAGTGTTATGGAAGGTTGAATTTTGGGGGTCCCCAGTGACAAAGGACCCTTGATAGTTATGGCGTTGTGAGTCCCCTCTCATAACAATGCCAGGCATGGCCATGTGACTATCCCTGGTCAATGAAACATTAATATTAAGCATTAT
Organism: Panthera leo; assembly: GCF_018350215.1. Classification (NCBI taxonomy): domain Eukaryota; kingdom Metazoa; phylum Chordata; class Mammalia; order Carnivora; family Felidae; genus Panthera; species Panthera leo. Next base: position 125,191,397 of record NC_056682.1, on the reverse strand, counting down.
GTTTTCCTCTTGGAATATTTTAATTGGGTTCCAGATACCATAATATATGAGGAGTATCAAGTAGCCATATGGGGTGGTCCACATGTACAAGAACAGGGGCCCCTGAATGACTGTCTCAGTTGTCAACTATGTGAATGAAACCATTTGTACCTCTTACTTTGTCCAGGAGCCTACCTGATAGCACACTGTAGGGGAGGAAAAATTCCTTCTGAACAAAAATTCACTTCTGAACAAGTGATTGGAGCAGAAAGTTTTTATACCTTTTAGACAGAGAAATGGTAAATTTGTGAAACAACAAAGGGTTTGGGGCTCAGAAAAGTAAGTTCTGAGGTGATAACTAGGAAGATACATGGTGGGGTGTGATACTATTGGAAGATAAGAGATATTTTAGCAAGTTTGTTTGTACAGACCCATTTCAGTGTTGACTCCAAGTGTCTTGGTGATAAGGATGTTATTGTCTTGCTGGTAAAGAAAGGGCACTTTTCCATGTGAAATTTCATGGGTTGTTTTAGCCAGAAAAGGGGGAGGTCAGAAAGTCCTTCCTGCATTTGCTGTTTATTGAAAGTGCCTTCAGCTGAAAATAATCTGTATACCAAAGTGGCATATTTCAGGGTGGCATATCCTGAACTCCTTCAACATGAAGCAGAGGGAATTCATGGTCAATCCACCAACCCATAGAACGAATCACGAATAATAATAAATTTCTATTATTTTAACCCACTGGGTTGTAGAGTAGTTTGTTACCGAACCAAATAACCAAAATATGGCATTTCCCAGTTTTTTTCCATAGCTGGATTTTAGTTCTTCAGAGCACCTATAGCATGGCTACCAAGCCAAAATATTTCAAAATGCAATATATGCTTTAGACAAAAACAAAAATGAAAAAGAAATGGCTTATTCCCAAAAGGTAAGCTTATAATTTAGTAGGAAACCTATGGCATATGTATATCAATTTGAGGATGAAAGTGATATTTCCTGAGAATTTGAGAGGTAAAGGACTATGATGGTTGAAAGATGAGTGATGATGTCACAGAGGTTGCCATGTGTGGTTGCTGTGAGAATATACCACTCCTCTCCTGCTGAGGCAAAGAAACTTTCATAAAACTGTTGCAGTAAGCTTCTCTTCGTATGTGATTCTCCTTCCTTCTACCTTTCCTTCACATGTTTCTGACTTACATGTCTTTGCCTTCTTCTTTTTCATCTTTAGCTTTCACAGACCTTCTTGCAAAAATGCAAAAAAAAAATGTTTTGCATATATAATTACATCTTGGAGTTTGTTTCTCAGAAAAACAGAACTAACACACCATGTGTATTGAGCCTTTAAAAGCAGAATTTGAACACCTTGAAGAGGAATGGCATTCAAGGCAACAGAAATAATGAAAGTCTTGAAAGAGAGAAAGCTTGAGGACTCATATGCAGAGCAAAATTTGACAAGAGCATAATGAATAGGAAGAGGAGTCAAAGGAATAAGACAAGAAAAATAGGTTTTGGTCTTCAATGCAAAGCAAAAAAGTTTGGACTTCGGAATAGATAAAGGGGAGGCATGGGAAGATTTTCCATGTCCAAGGGAGTGACATGACCTGAGTAGTACTTTAGGAAAAGTAATCTGCAGCAGGCTGAATTAGGAGATAACAGATGCAGAGTTGAATTAGACTGTTATAGTCTCCTGTTTCTTCCAGTCAAGTAGGGAGTCAAATAAGAGGTCCAGCTTGTTAACCAGTGGAAAAATTGGCACAACCTTGGCATAAGGAATAATAATGGCAATGGTAATATCCTTATATTTCTACAATCCTCTGGAATTTATAAAAAGGTTTTTATATACATTTAATCTTGTCACAAATTTAGAGAGTTTCTTTAATCTCCATTTTGTAGAAGAGGAAAGAAACTAAAGTTCAGAGACAGGGAAAGATGATGTAATTTAGTTACAGCTGAGTTTATAGATAGCAAAGCCATGACTTAAGACCAGATCTTCTAATTCCAGGCCTCTGGCTCTTTATGGTCATACCAAGTTTTAAATCTGTGAAAGACATGGAGATAAAGTGAGTTAGCTAATAGAGATATTAGAACTTATGGGGAGAATTTAAGGTTAAAGATGGTTCTTTGGGATCCATGTCTAAAGAAAAGTTGTGGGGGGGGGCGCCTGGGTGGTTCAGTCAGTGGAGCATCCTACTTTGGCTCAGGTCATGATCTCACCATTCATGAATTCGAGCCCCACGTTGGGCTCTTTGTGGACAGCTCAGAGCCTGGAGCCTGTGTCTCCCTTTCACTCTCTTCCTCCCCCACTTGCACTCTGTCTCTCTCTCTCAAAAATAAATAAACATTAAAAAAAAGAAAGAAGGAAAGAAAGAAAGAAAGAAAGAAAGAAAGAAAGAAAGAAAGAGAGAAAAAGAAAAAATTTGGGGGACTCCATGGGAGTTGATGGGAAGAGTATTAGTGAGAAAAGAGTAGCCTGAAAGTTCGCATGAAAATTGTAGTTCAATACTTAAGCAGTTGGATGAGGATCATGATGGGGGTACTAATTCTGGCCTATTCTTTTGAGATGTGCAAATCCTCTACAGGAGGACTCTGAATTGAGGCTTTCATACTGTCTTGGCCGAACATTTCACAGAGTTGTGTTGCAGTAAGATTATCTTCCCACATGATTCTCCTTCCTTCTACCAACAAAAAACCAAATTCTCCTTTCTTCTACGAAACAACTACTCATTGAATAGCTACCACTTACCAGCCTAAGATAAAGAGTAAGAAAAATAGACAAAAATGGCCTACATCAAGAAGCTTATGGCCCAGAGATGTTAAAGAAATAGGCTGAAGATTTTTAACAGTCATTAATGAGAGGACTGGTTTGACTATCTAGTTACTATGACCACGCATTATATTTAGTCACAGGGAGAGAGGTATGCCTTCACTTCACTGTAAAATGAAGCTGCATCTCTTATTTTTGCTATTATGCAGTATTCAATTTACAGGCATAAAAACCACTCTTGTATTCTTGATTGGAAAATGTGAAAGCAATTTACCTTTGATGAGTTAATGTACAGCCCCCAGTATATATATTCTTATAAACGTACACAGCTTTTTGGGATTTACGAAAAACCATATCTGTCTCAGGATATGCAAAATTTGCCTCGGTGTATTTTTGATGACTTGAAGACCTATAATCATAAAGCAGATTTTTTTTATTACAGGATAATGAATATGGTTGTTGTCTTTTATAGAATGCTGTTTCTTGGACCTTTGTTTCTATGTTCTTACTGCTTTCCATCCTACCCAGACATATTTTCAGACCCAAACAAGTAGGAGCAAAAGTATTTAAACCCTATTCATAATTAACTATTTTGCTTATGAGAAATGAATCACTTAGATTTAGGTCATCAGATATTCTCTTTTACTCTCCACAATTTTTTTTTTGAGAAATTACAGCTTTGGATATGCTCTCCAAATTCTCCTGTGACAAACAAGAAGATATATTCTTTGGAATTATTGAATCTCCTTTTTTTATTATCATTATTTTTAAGTTTATTTCTTTATTTATTTTGAGAGAGAGAGAGAGAGTGAGTGCAGGGGAGAGGCAGAGAGAGAGGGAGAGATGGAGAATCCCAAGCAGGCTCCACATCATCAGCACGGACCCGAAGTGGGGCTCAAACCCACAAACTGAGATTGTGACCTGAGTTGAAAGCAAGAGTTTGGCATTTAACGGACTGAGCCACCCAGGTGCTCCAGAATTACTGAATTCCTAAATTGTTTAGGTTCGTGATTTCAAATACAGAAAGGCATCCATCTGTGTAACACACATACATGTACATACATACACACATGTACTGTACAGACAGGCATATTCCTCTTCTACCATAAAGCTGAGTTTGCAGTCAGTATTTTCTGCAAGTTAAATAAATCACACACACACACACTAACACACACACACACACACACACACACACACACACACACACAAGTTCTATGTACCAATCTGAAATTATGGCTTCAAATAGTAAATGCTATAAAAACCTTAATTGCAGGGGCATTAATGGGAGCTTCTATAATGGGAGGAAACTGTCCCCTGAATAATGTCTCTCCAGAGAGACTTGCTGACTACGTACCTGCTTCCAAAAGTGGAAGCAGTACTTGTACTTCGTTTCATCCCCTCAACCTTAAAACTGCTGAGAGTCCTCACTCTTCTCGTTTTGATATATCTCTTCTATGAGTGACAAGTATATACATGAGATAATAAAATGTGTTACAATAGTCTGCTTGGCAGTGTTTTTGCTGATGTATTAATTCATTTCCTTTCACGTGCTATATCACCATCATGTCTAACTAGATTTTATGTGAGGGCTCACTGAAGTGAAAATCAAGCCAATGAATCGTTTAATATGAACTAATGAAAACCAGATATAAAGGGCTTTAGTAACTGTTTTGGAGCTTTAATTGTCAAGTGGATGTAAATGCTGAGCACTACTAAGTAAAGGACAGTAATGAAGAAACTGGGATCACTTTGTGGTAATTGGTTTAATTAAATAGTCATGTAAGCAGTGATGTCCTAGATGAAGCCACCCAGACAGGAAGGAGGAAATGTTTTCTCCAAGATAGGAGAGGAACTTTGAAGGAAAAGGGCACACCATTATGTTGACTCGTCTTTGCCATGGTTTGAGAGAAAATCATTATTGGTACGTCAGAGCCATTTCTATGAAGTTCACTTTGTTCAGAGAAATCCACAAGGATATTTATAATTAAAACAAAATAGAAACAAAATATTTCAAAATTTCTGTTGTTTGTCTATGGTACTGGTATGATAAATTTGTGGGTTGCCATGCAATTGGTTGTATGATGAGTAAAGAGGCACTATAATGAAAGCTATAATTACACACATAGGCTGTTCCTGGATTTTAAAAAAAGAATTTTTATTGTATTAAAATAGTCATTGTCTGTAATAGCTGATTCGGGTAAAGGAGATCAGTGGGTGTTAAGACCATGGAGTGAAAGGTTTTTAGGAATAGCATATTGGTAGGATGCCAAAGTATCATCCAACAGATAATTTACTAAATACAATTTACTAAGTACTTTATATTGAAGATATCTATAGATCACAGCCTCAAATAGTAATCTAATTTGGCATCATAACTGGTATTGCTCCTTGATATGGTATAATAATGAATATAAAACATCACTTATGTCATATTTGTGCCAAAATATTTGCACTGAATTTAATCACGAAGAAACAATGACAAATCCAGAATTTAGAGCACTCTGCAATTACCCTGGATGCTAAACCAAAGACCAAAAACCGAAACCAAAATGCAAACCAATCCCATGATGTCACAAAAAACAAAACCGAACAAAAATTCCAAAAAATGAAAAAAGGCACCATTCTACCTTGAAAGAAATAACATCAAAGGCAGTGATTGATTCTTCTTAGATAAGAAAAAATAAAACAGATTATACAATACTTATTTGGGGGAAAATTGACCTATATAGTGTATTTTGTGTAGTATTACATGAATATTGACTTGTCTACTATGTAATGGTGTTGTGGTAATGTACTGATTGTCTTATTCTTAGGATTTATATGCTGAAGTAGCACTTAAATGTCACGATGTCTGCAACTTTCTGTCAAGTGGTTCATAACAAGAGAAAAAAGGGAAGGATAAAGCAAATGTGGCAAAACGTATACAGTTTGATTAACATATCTGAAGAGTAGGTGAGTGTTCATTGCACTAACGTTTCAAATTGTCTGTAGATTTAATATCCTCAAGAGAAAAAACTGGGAAGATTGGCATGACATATGGCTTTTTTTAGTTAGAGAGGAGTGTATTTGGAGCCTGCTGAATAGGTACACGCTAAGAAGAATTTAAGTCCCCTTACTACCAAGTATTATTAACTCTGCTATTTAAACAGTTATATATTGATAAATTAGATATTCAGAGTGGCAATTATTTTCTGAGAAGTCCTAACCCAAATTTCCCATGAAATAAGATTCAGTGATGTCAATTGTTTTGCTCCCTATCACAACTAGGAATTACACTTAGCTTTCCTTTTTAAAATTTTTTTTAAACGTTTGTTTATTTTTGAGAGACAGAGATCGAGGGAGCAGGGAAGGGCAGAGAGAGAGGGAGACACAGAATCCGAAGCAGGCTCCGGGCTCTGAGCTGTCAGCACTGAGCCCGACGTGGGGCTCAAACTCACCAGCGTGAGATCGTGACCTGAGCTGAAGTCTGATGCTCAACCAACTGAACCACCCACGCACCTCTACATTTAGCTTTCTTAAATTATACAGATAAAAAATATTAAAGAGATTAATTATTGAATCTCTGTAATTTAGATCAAGAAAATTTTATCTCTGCACATTTTAGAGAATGTCGAAAAAAAAAAAACAACCCTCATTCTTAAAAAGACATATTCACATACATTTTCTAATAGGAGCATTTAAACAGGTTTAGAAAATGAATAAATGAGTCATTTAGTTATTTTGTTCACAGCATTTATTTGACACATTATGTTTATTAATTTTATTTCCCTTATTTTTGTAAATAGATTCTTTTAGATGTTTGTCAACAATCATGCATAAAAATGATGTTAAGAGCATATAACCACCTCCTTTTTCATGGCAAGTCTTTTCAATGTAACTCTTTAGTACATGGAAAAATTTTTGTGCTTATATACACAACCTCTTAAACAGTTAGTATTGATGACCATAGAATTGCAAATATCCATTAAGCTGTTTCTCAAAATAGTGAAGTGCCTCAGTGTGGAAGCGGCTTTTAATTTGAGTCTGATTACAGGAACTTTATGCTTTGCTAACCTAGCTCATTATCATAAGTGATCTGGGAGAATCCCAGGAATGTAAAGATGGTGTAATGTCAGGAGATGGATTAAATACCTCCTCCGCAGCTAGTGTTCCAGTCCGGCACAATCATCTCTCACCTGGCATATTGCTATTGCATCCGAACTGGGTCCCCTTCATCCCTCCTGCACTTTTCAGTCGCTTCCCACCACAGTGATTCTGTTAGAACTAGTTCAGAACATGTTGTTCATCTACATGAAACCCTCCAATGCCTCTTTACCTATTTCACAGTAAAAGCTGAAGCTTCTCCTGTGGCCTGCAAGGCAGACCATCTGCCCCTGGTTAGCTTCCTGACCTGGTATCCTACCAGGTTCCTTCCTTCTCATTCTTCTTCAGTCATTGTGGCCCACCATGTTGCTTTCTGAGCGTACCAGAATGCTTCTGCTTCAGGACTTTTGCATTTCCTATTTTTGCTGCCTGGAACATTGTTCTCCAAGATACCCCCATGGCTCATTCTCTTCCTTTTTTTTTTTTTTCCTAGCTGTTATTCAATGTCAGTTTTCTTCACGACCCCTCATGCTAGTGTTATATGGGTCGAATGGTGTCCTCTGGAAAAAAAAAATACATGTGGAAGTCCTAATACTCAGTACCTCAGAAAGGTGTTCTAATTTGGAAATAGGATCATTATAGATGGAATTAGTTGAGGTGAGGTCATCCTGGAGTAGAGTGGACACAGAATCCGATATGACTGGTGTCCTTACAAGGAAACCATGTGAACTCAGAGAGGACAACATGTGACCATGAAGGTGAGGCTGGAGCAATCCAGCCGCAAGCCTAGGAATGTGGAAGATGGCCGGCATCGCACCGGAGGCCAGGTATGAAGAGGCAAGGAAAATCTCCCTGACAGGTTTCAGAAGGAATGTGGCCCTGCGGACACCTCGATTTCAGACTTCTAGTCTCCAGCGCTGTGAGACAATCAATTTCTGTTGTGTTAAGACATCTGGGTTGTGGTGCTTTGTCCCAGCCTAGGAAGCAAATAGAGCTGCCCTCTCTGCAATTGGAATTCTTGGAATTTCCCGTCCCCTCAACCTGCTTTAATTTTTGCCTTACCACGTGACATCATCTAACTTACCATATTCTACTTATTTATATTATATATATATTTTTGCCTTGCTACCCACAAACCCTATCCCATGTGCCTGCAGTCATGAGGCCAGCGTTTTTTTCTCTTCTCTTTGTTGCTCTCTCCTTAGCACTTGCAATAGTTCTTGATGCTGTACAGAGCCTCAGAAAATATCTCTCGACCGAAGCAATGAAGATATGAATGAATGAGGGAATGAGCCAGGTAATTTGCTTCGTCTCCATGGGGAAGAGTAAGGGGTGTTTCAAAATGACATGAGTGTTTTGGAAAATTGTTCCACTTACTGCATAAAATATTGTAAGTGGAAAGAAGCATTTCCTCTTATAAAATATTACACAGCAATTAAATGTAATTTTTGAAGAGTTTAAATGACATGAGAAATTCTTACTGTTTTATAAAAAATGCAATTTGTGAAATAGTTTCTACAATATAATCAGAGCTGTAAAACAGACACTGGTGAATAAAGAAGAGACTAGAGGAAATATTCTAAATTTCTAAGGATGGTGTTTTTACTTGGTGACACTATTTGTGATTATTATTTTTTTTTATTATTCTGAAACTTCTGTACATTATGAAATTTAGGTAATTATAATTGACTTTTAAAAAATGCTTTTATTTACCTCAGTTAGCTTCATGGCTGCCTGTGACTTTACATAATATCAGGAACGAATTCAGGAGTGAAGATCTGACAATTCTGTGGTGAACATCCAAAACCATACCACAGAACTAAGCCACTAAAGTTGCCACTGTTTCTGCCACGTTCAGTAAGTTTAAAAACAGAAGCTTCCACCACACATATCTGCTCAGAACCTTGCTACCCTGACTCCTCCAGTCCTTTAGCCAGATGATGCTGAAGTTAGAAGCTCCTTGTTGAATCAGGGAACCACAACAGATTCAAGAACCTCAAACTTTTAACCACAATCTACAACAACAAAAGAGACATGATATATCCTGCCTCTATCTTCTTGTTAATTTTAATTAAAGTTTCCTGTATGTGATCTGATTGGCAGTGCCTAAATTATACTCAGGTTGCTAACTGCAAGGGAGATTGGGAAATGTTGTTTTAATTTCTACTACCTCTGTGTATTAGAAGTTAATTGGAATGCATAGTGATTGACCATTAGATACAAAATAACTACTCATAATGGAGACAGTGGTTTTTGTACTCTAATTTCTAATGTATATCCATGGTGAATAGGATATCCGATATATGGGCAATGGTGAAATAGAAAATAAGACATGGTTAGGAATTACTCTCAATTAAAGAAACTTTCTTTAGCTCTTTGATTCATGGTAAGTGGAAAATGTCTTCCCTGATATCAATATTGTGAAGGAGATCCAAATTGCTTTCAGAGAATGTATAGGAGTATAATTTAATGAAATTGAAGAACAAGTTATTGTTGGCTATTTTCATTCGTTATATGGCCAATTTTTTAGACTTTCATTTTTCAGTATGCAAAATTTTTCCTTCTCCCTCATGAAGATGAAACTAGGCGAAATACATACATTTGGTCGGACGGGGACTTAATTTAATCATGAGTTTTTTTTTTTTTTTTTTAAACAGTTTTTAGGCTGTAATACAAGAGCAGTGAAGTCCCTAGAATAATAGAAATCAGGCTTATGATAAATGGGTTCAGGCTCTCATTATGGATGGAGGAAAGCTAGGAATCATTGCGACAGATGGGGTAGATAGCCTTACAATACTCTACCCACAGAAGTGTTAAAGACCCTTTGTCATTTATGAATACAGGGGGAAAACAGAGGTAAACCAAAGTAACTATATTCTAGCTCTTCCCCTACTACCTCACCTCATTTGCCCTCAATAATCTTTTGTCTTGACAATGTAACTAGTTGGCAGACTGGCCAACAATAGGCCACCTTTAGTATGTTCAAAGAAAGTGCAGCATTGGGATTTCATTTAATTCATTCCTATTTTCGTAATCTTTATTTGTTAGTTGAACGTTCGTTAGGCCTCCCAGGCAGCCTATCAATGTGGAAAATCAGAAAATATTGGCAACTTATGGCAAATAAATTTTACACTAAATATAAATTTCTTCTATGCATGAGTGACTGGTGCGTTTATGATATGAAGGACTGCCTTTATTTTAAGAAGGTGCTTCATGGGGATGCCTGGGTGGCTCAGTGGGTTAAACGTTTGACTCTAGATTCCAGTTCAGGTCATGATCTCATGGTTCATGAGTTCGAGCCCTGTGTCGGGCTCTGAGCTGAAGGTGCAGAGCCTGCTTGGGATTCTCTCCCTCCCCCCCTGCCCCGCCGCTCCCTCAGCAACCCCCCCCCCCGTAAATAAATAAATAAACTTAAAAAATATTTTAAAAAAGAAGGGGCTCCATGAAATAAGGAAAGACCTCAAGAGTTAATAAGAAGTTTGAACTTTATGAAGCAGGGAGTGATAGAATTAGAGCTAATTTTTGAAACAAGTAGAAATGTGACTGCAGCCTGAGTAACCAGTTAATCAGGGCTTGGGTCCCAAAAAACATCACACAGTGCCACATTCTGAGTTTCCCAAATAACACAGTGGGTCATGTAATGAATGAAAACAAATTGATATCCAGAACCACTCTGTTTTCTGCTTAATACTTTCTATTCCTCTCTCTTGCTTTCTTTCACAGTTCTTCACTTCATCCTACTTCTTACCCCTCAGCCATCCATCTGCCTTATGCACCAGTTTAATGAAAATATAGGCCCTCTTGGGCTTTTGCTCTGTCTCCCTCCAGACACAAATTTTACCTTTGTCTCTTGACAAGGAGAACTCTGGACTAATTATTTAGGAACGATTTTCCACTGTTGTTTCACATTTCTATGTGTCTGGTGAACATTGCACCCAGTGCCCTTTGTTTTGGACTGTCTTTTCGCATAGGTTTGTACAGCCAATCTCCTTGGAAGCCTCTGATAGTGTCTTCCTCCAGAGCAGAGGGCAAGTTTGCTTATAGCCTTGGGATATAGAGATAGTGTCTTCCTCTAAAACGAAGAGCAAAGTAGACAGGTTTAGTGTCCATTATAAAAAAATTCAATTTTCTTGAGTTCAGGATTCCACTCATGTAAAGCAATTCACATTTGCAGGTATCCATCTAGGCTTTCTGTGTCACCTCATGGATTCAGGGGCAAAAGGAATCCAAGTAAACATGATGCTGCTCATGCTGTTTCTTGCACTGTGAGCAGTGCTGTTCTGTGTCTCACCCAGGAAGCTGCTATCTTTTCCAGCATCCTTGAGACCATGGCAGGCTAATTTTTTAGCTTACAAGGAATATGAAATCTCATACTGTTCATTGCTTTTTTCCCCCTGTCTTAGACTTTAACAGTTTTATTGAGACATAATTCACCATTTTCAAGTTTACAATTCAAAATTTTTTATTGAGTTGTACAACGATCAACACAATCTAATTTTAAAACGTTTTTATCACCTCGATAGTAGGAAACTCTGTATCCTTTACCTAGCACCATGCAATCTTCCTATCCCTTGCTCCAGTCTAATCTTTGTCTCTTTATGTTTTTCTATTGTGGACTCTTAATAGAAATTGAATCATAAATATATACATGTTTTCAAGATTCATGCATTTAGTGCTGTTTATCAATACTTTATTCCTCTATATTGCCAAATAATATTATGTTGTGTGGCTATGTCAACTTTATTTATCTATTCTTTAGTTGATGGATGCTTGAAGTCGTTCGATTCTTTGGCTGCTATTAATAAAGCTGCACATTTATGTACAAGGTTTTGCATGAAAATATGCTTTCATTTCCCTTGTGAATATACCCAGGAGTGGAATTGCTATGCTTAGGGTAACTCTGTGCTTAACATTTTGAGGAACTGGTGGGAAATTTTCTAAAACAACTGCACAAAGTTGCGTTTCCACCAGCAAGTTATGAGGAATCATTTCTCCATATTAATGCCAACACATGCTATTTTCTATTTTTTAAATAAAATATTATAGTTCTCCTAGAGTGTGAAATGGCATCGTGGTTTTGATTTACATTTGTCTAATGATATTGAGTATCTTTTCACGTTCTTACTGGCCGATTTTAATTGAGTTATTTGACTTTTTATTATGAAATTATATTTTATATTTCTAGTTCTGAGTACTTATCAGCTATATAATTTGCTGATAATTTTTCCCATTCTATGGATTATCTTTTCACTTTCTTGACGGTGTTCTTAGGAGCCTCAAACTTTTAATTTTAGTTAAGTCTAGTTAATTTTTAATTTTGTTACTTATCCTTTTGGTATCATATCTAAGAAGACTTTGTCTTGCACAAGGTAATGAATATTTTTTCCCATTGTTCCAGACTCATTCTTTACCCCTTACATTTAAATCTATGCTCCCTCTTTATTTTTATTAACTTTTTTGACTTATAGTTTACTTTGTCTGCGATTAGGGTAGCTACTTTAGTTTTCCTATGATTGCTGTTTTCATGATATAATTTTGCTTTCTTTTGTTTCTAGCCTGTTTGTAACTTGGAATCTAAAGTGTATTTTCTATACAGCATATAGGGGGATGGATCTTAATATTTTTTATTGTCTGACGAACTTTCTTTTGATTGGATTAATTAATTCACATTTAGTGTTATCAATAAAATTGAATTTACGTTTGCCATTTTATATTTTTCAATGTCTTGTGTGTTTTTTGCTCCTCTGTTTCTACTTTACTGCTTTGCTTCTCATTATTTTGTAGTATAGTATTTTTTTTACTTTAATGATTTTTTTTAACCTGCATTACTTGGGAGTTATTTTCTTAGTGGTTGCTCTAAGGCTCACCACAAGTATCTTCACTCATCAAAGTCTGCTACAGATTTACATTAACTTAATTCCAGTAATATATAGAATGCTACTCCTATCTAGTTCTATTTCTTCCTCTCCCTTTTTGTGTTATGATTGCACATCTATCATCTATCTATCTACATAATGATATCTATATGTTGCAAACTCCTAAATGCATTGATATAATTAGTTATATAAAACTACATATACACACATATGTATTTGCATGTCTTTGAAGCTGATTAAAGAAAAGAGAGCAAGTATATATTTAAATTTATTGTTACATTTACCTTATTATTTACCATTGTGGGTTCTACTTATTTTCTTGTAATTTAAGTGGCTTTCTGGTGTCATTTCCTTACTTTTTAAAAATTTATTTCTACCCATATTTTTATGCTACTTTTGTTATATATTTGTATATTTATAGGTCCCACAAATTTTTATATATATTGTTTTATACAAGTACTTTTCAAATCGGTTAAGAGAAACAAGGAGGATATGCATAAATACTGTCTTTTATAATGACATAATTACCTTTGATAGCAGTTTTAATTTTTCATGCAGATTTTAATTACTATCTGGAATTGCTTGCCTTCAGACTACAGTATACTTTTCCTTTTTCCTTTTTGTTTTTAAGTGTTTATTTATTTTTGAGAGAGAGAGGGAGAGAGAAAGAGCATGAGCAGGTGAGTGGCAAAGAGAAAGAGGGGGACAGATGATCTGAAGCAGGCTCCATGCTGACAGTAGTGAACCCAGTGCGTGGCTCAAACTTACAAACCGTGAGATCATGACCCGAGCCAAAGTTGGTTGCTCAACTGACTGAACCACCCAGGTGTCCAATACTTTTAGTTTTTCTTTTAGTGAAGGTCTGCTAGCAACAAATTCTCTCCATTTTTGTTTATCTGAGAAAGTCTTTTTTGTAATTTTTAATGTTTCTGTAATTTATTTTTGAGAGAGAGAGAGAGCAAGAATGAGTGAACAGGGGAGGGACAGAGAGAGAGGAGGACAGAGGATCTGAAGCAGGCTCTGTGTTGACAGCAGAGAGCCTGATGGGGGACTCGAAATCATGAAATTATGACCTGAGCCAAAGTTTGACGCTTAAGCAACTGAGCCGTACAGGTACCTCAGAAAATCCTTATTTTGCCTTCTATTTTGAAAGATAGTTTTCTAGATATAAAGTCTCCAATTCACAGGTGACTCCCTTTCCCCTAAGCACTTTGAATATATCATTCCTATAGCCTGTGACTTCCATTGTTTCTGACAAGTTAGCTATTAATAGTATTGGGTTTATTTTGGAGGTAATGAATAATTTTTTTGCTGCTGCTTTCAAGATTTTCTTTTTGTATTTGGACTTCCACATTTTTACTGTGATATATCTGGGTGTAGATCAATTTATGTTTATCCTACTTGGAATTCATTGAGCTTCTTGGATATGTGGATTGTTTTTCATCAATTTTTCTTCCAATTTGGGAAAATTTTACCCATTCTTTAAGTATTTTTCTTCTGTCTCCTTCTCCTTCCCCCCGGTACTCTCGTTATGCATATGTGAGCATGCTTAATGGTGTCTCACATTTTCTGAAGCTCTGTTCACTTTTCTTTGTCTTATTCTCTCTGTTCTTCAAATTGCATAATTTCTATTAATCTATCTTCAAGTTCATAGATTCTTTCTTCTGCCAGCTCCAATCTAATTTTGAATCACCATAATGACTTTCTGTTTCTGTTATTTTAATTAAAAACTCCAGAATTTCCATTTGTTCACTTTTAAAAAATAATTTCTTTTTCTTAATACTCTCTTTAATGAAACCTTGTCATCAGACTTCCATAACTTCTTTAAACATGATTTCCTTTAGTTTTTAAACTTATTTATAATTGCTTTGAAGTCTTTGTTAAGTCCACCTACTGGAACTCTTCAGAGATACTTACTATTGCTTGCTATCTCCCTCCCTTTGTATGGGTCATGCTTTCTTGTTCTTTGCATATCATGGAATTTTTGTTGTTGTTGTTGTTGTTGTTGTTGTTGTTGTTGTTGTTGTTGAAAACTGGGCTTTTAGATACGATAGTCACTGTGGATAATTTTCATATTCTCCTGTCAGAGACTTGTTTTTATTCTTTCTTTTAATTTATTTAGTGACCTAGTTAGTCTGTTTTGGTGGAGTCTATTTTCCTTGCAGTGTGCAGCCTTTGATGTTACTCCTCAGCATGTGGAATAATGTTGGCAAGTGACCAATGTTTTTGGGATAACAGTGGTTTCCAAAGCCGTCTTTAACTGTCTCTTTCTCTCACCTCTCTGTTACCCTGTCTGCCTTTGTTGACATTACACCTGGCTGTTAGCTTCCACTAACTGACTGATGATGATGACATTTGCTGACTGCGTGCCCATTCTTCTTCCTATGCATAGGTCAGAACTCACAGTGACTTACAGTTGTTCCCTGGCATTAGACACAATAGGGAAGATTTTATTTATAAGACTTTATTTCAGGGCATATTTATTTATTTTTAAAACTTACTGCTTTTCTGAAAGTTTAAGTTTCAATGATGGGAGAGTTTCCACATACTGAAGCAATTTTGCTCTCTGGTACAGAAAGCTTTCAAGTATATATATTAGAAACTGCACTAGCTATACTTGGTCTTTGGAGGAACACATTTTAGCAATAGAAGTACAATTTGGTAGCAGCTAAGGGAATGTCATTTTAGCTCTAAGTTACTATAAGTACCACTTGGTCTGTTGGAGAAGTACTCTCTGGAGAAAAATTTGCTATTTTACCTGTACTAAATGCTTAATGTTTTTAAAAGGTTCACTGTGCATTTATTCAAGATTAATTTAGAGTAATGATTGCAATGCATCCAATCCTTCTCTGGATGACAGAGTTTGAAGGGTTTTTTTTTTTTTGTTTTTTATTTTTCTTCCCCTCAAGAATGTTTTATTGTCCTACATAATTACCAGTTCTTTGCTAAACCTTTTCTGTTACAGGTAGGAAATAATACTTTGGATGTTTTCAGTTCTTCTCATTAAAATCATTGACGAACAAACCCTAAGCATATGGCATATTACATGCATTTACGTGTTCTTCAGAGTATGCACAGTTATTTTTTTCTGACATATACCATTTGTTTATTATTATTATTTTTTTATTATTGTTATATTAACAGGCTTGAAAATACACTGTTTTTTGTTAAGCGTTAAGTGAACTAGTTTGAATATGCGAGTAGAAGTTCTAGCTAAAAGAAAAAAAAGCAGGCATTTTCTGTAAAACATTTTAATTATCAGAAAAATGTTTACTTTTCAAGGAGGAAAACATTTTATTAAGAATTATCAAATTACAAGAAAATGATCAAACTACTGAAATTTTACTTTTAGCTGTGTGTAGTAAGTAGTCTGAGTTGCATTGGGATATATTCTGGAGAAAACATACTTATGGAACCACCTATGTCAAATTAGCATTGAGAATTTGTTTAAAATGTAGCAAAGACTTCTGAGGTCTGTTAGTGACATTTTGCTGTTCTTTACACGAAAGTCTTTTTTCTTGCTTAGGTACGAACACTCACAACAGCAAAAACATCCTAAATCCCTCCCTATTCTAGTGGCAATGAAAATAAACAACACTTATTATGATAAATAATAAACAGAAGAAACATTTTTATTTTCAGAAAAACCAATGTTGTAGTTGACTAAGAATCAACAAAATAAATTACTTCCTCAGATCTGTTTTTTTCTTTCCTGTTACACTAAATGTTTCCACAATCTGTCCACTTCCCATGTCAGAATTTTAAAATTATTCTCATTTTTTCCTTAAACCCCACATGTATTCAATCAGTTATTAAAGCTGTCAGTTGCATATTAAAATTTTGTTTTAATGTTTATTAATGTTTACTTATTTATTTTGAGGGAGATAAAGGGAGAGGGTGAGGGCAAGCATGCGCAGGAGGGGGTCAGAGAGGGAGGGAGAGAGAGAGAATCCCAAGCCGACTGCACGCTGTCAGTGCAGAACCTGACGCAGGACTCAACCCATGAACTGTGAGATCATGACCTGAGCCAAAATCAAGAGTTGGATGCTTAACCAATTGGGCCACCCAGGTACCCCTTTATATTTGTAATACTCTCGAATCTATATCTTCTTTCTCTACTGTCATTGTCTTGGCTCCTGTGTTACTATCTCTCAGCTAGCTTATCATGACAATGGTCCCTTCCTGATCTCCTGGCTTCCAGATGTCTCCACATGAATCATTTGCCAGAGGGACATTTATAAAACATCTGTATCATTTTCTGGCTTTAAAACAGTCTACAGTTCCCTGGTACCTTCATGATTAACACACAGTTCCTTGGCGTGGCATGCAAGGCCCTTCATGACCCATACTCATCCTTTCTAGTTTCATCATATTTCCATGCATTATTCTTCAATCTACAAATCATTTCCAACTCTCTGATTTTGCCTTTTTAAAAAAATTGTCTTCTCTTCCCCTTCCTGTCAGTCTTCCCTCCTTCCCTTTCTCTGTCTCTATCTCCCTTTCTTCCTCCCTTGTGAAAATATTATCTTCTCTGACAATGGCCTTTGTGCTCAATCCTCACCTGCCTAATTCCTAGATTGGCATATCATGTGGCTATCCCACCAGTTTTTCACTAAAGTATTTTACTTTCCACACTCAGAGTGATGTTTCTGAAACACTAGTATCACTCCCCTAAGTTATGGCATGCACTTCTAAATTACTGTAGCCCTCTGTGTGTTTACCATTTCGAAGTCAAACACATGGCTCTGAACTTCTTCAGGGCTAGAATTATGTTTTGCAAATGTTTTCATCAGTCATTCTAATTCAATACCTGAAACATTGTTGGGGCACAATACATGTTTAATAAGCATGCTACTTCTTAACATATTTTCTGTTAGAAAAAAAAAGAAGTTAGCTCTTTCAGATGTAATCAGAAGTTTTTGAGGAAATCACAAAATACAACATCAATAAATATGACTGCATAAAAATATTAATCCTTGACCTACAGTCTCTCTAAAGAAAACACAGACACACACACACAAGTATGGAAAACATTACTGAAATAGAAGCAATAAATGGATCTTGTGTTTATATGCAGAACTCTGATGGGCCAACTTCAATGACTTGGAAGGCTATCAAAGTTCTCCTTCATTTCTGGTGGAATATTAGCCATAGGTCTTGGTCTTAAGGATTCATGTCAGCCCTTTGTGTTTGTTTTCATTTGTTCTTCAGTGGAAAGTTTGGAGAGATTCTAGAGAGATGGCAGCCAAAAATAATTTTAAACTAACAGGAGCTGATTCTGTTATCTTCTTTTTGTTTAATTGTTCCCATGGATCCGTGTATAATCCCAGAATATGACAGTTACCAGATTATAATATAGTTAGTGCTTTTCTTCTCCACCATTGAAGGCACATGCTTCATTAATCTCTTTATCTTTTGTGCCTGGCCCAGAGATTGGAGTTTATAAGATATTCCAAGGTGTGGGCGCCTGGGTGGCTCAGTCGGTTAAGTGTCCGACTTCAGCTCAGGTCATGATCTCGCGGTTCGTGGGTTCGAGCCCCACATCAGGCTCTGTGCTGACACCTCGGAGCCTGGAGCCTGCTTCGGATTCTGTGTCTTCCTTTCTTTCTGCCCCTCCCACCTTGTGCTCTGTCTCTGTCTCTGTCTCTCTCAGAAATAAATAAAAACATTAAAGAAAAAAGATATTCCAAGGTGTTTTGAATGAATGAATGGATTTTCTAGTTTGCCTGATATAATGTGGTGATTTATAGTATGCTTGCAAATTTTGATTATAAAAAAAAGTCCATACACACTTAGCCATTTATTCTGTTTTGTCTGTTTCAGATGATTAAGCCCTAAGGGAAAAGTCACAGGGATGAGTCAGCATTTTACGTGTAGTAGGCCCACTGTAACACCCCTGTAAATCCCTCTAAACAGGATTGTCTTAGTAAATGATACATATTCATTTTAAAAAGGGAGGGAGGCAAACCACAAGAGAGTCTTAAATACAGAGAACAAATTGAGGGTGGATGGGGGAATCAGGGAGAGGGGGAAATAGGTGATGGGTATTGAAGACGGCACTTGTTGGGATGAGCACTGGGTGTTGTATGTAAGCCCATTTGACAACAAATTATATTGATAAGATAAAATTAAAAAAAGAAATCAAGATATACTAAAAATAAATAAAAAATAAATAACAAAACAAAAAAGTGAGCAATAAATCACTTTTAGCATATCAAATTCCACTAAAGATTCAAATTACTATATATTATCAAATAAAATCCTAAGTAATTTATATCAAATTAAAAATTGTTAGCCCCTAAATGCTTCTTAATCAAGGTAATCTATTTGCAAGATTTGGCTAATAGGTTGACTTTGGATTGTGTTGTAGTGAAAATTGTATCTTGGAAAAATAATTTTATCAGGTTGGTAAACTATTTAGCCATGTTTCTGCAGGTATTACTTTGAAAGATATAAGAGAGTGTTTTATATTCAGTCTTATGATAATCTATGGAGTTGATCATGTTGAGATACCCGCTACAAAAAGACAGTTCCATCAGTGTGTCACCTGCTAGTTTCTAAGCATAAGAGAAATACAATCATGTGATTGATTAGTAGCTGTGTTACAGGTTGAATTGTGCCTCCCCTCCCCCAAAAGATATGTTGGAATACTTACATGCAGCACCTCAGAATGTGACCTTATCTGGAATAGGGTCTTTTGAGAGGTAACTAAGTCAATATGAGATCATTAGGGTTGGATCTAGTCCAATATGACTCATATCTTTTAAAAAGGGCAAATTTGGACAGACATGCATATAGGAGAATGCTGTGTGAAGATGAAGACAGAGAATGTGGTGACGTATCTGTAAGCCAAGCAGTACCAAAGATTGTCAGCAAACCACAGAAACAAGGACAGAGGCAAGGAACAGATTCTCCTTCACAGCCTTTAGAAGACACTAACCCGAGGCGCCTGGGTGGCTCAGTCACTTAAACACCGGAATCTTGTTTTCAGCTCAGGTCATGATCTTGTGTTCTGTGAGTTCAAGTTCCACATCAGGTTCTGCACTGACAGTGTGGAGCCTACTTGGGATTCTCTCTCTCTCTTTCTCTCTTTCTCTCTTTCTCTCTTTCTCTCTCTCTCTCTCTCTCTCTCTCAATAAATAAATAAATAAGCTTTAAAAAATATATTAAAGAAAAAGAAGGCACTAATCCTGCCAACACCCTGATCTTGGCTTTCCAACGTCCATAACTGTGAGACAATAAATTTCTGTTGTTTAAGGCACATAGTTGGCAATACTTGGTTATAGCAGTCCTTGGAAACTAATAAACAGTAAATCCCAAGTAATGAATGGCACATACCATTTGTTCATAGATAATACTCTGTATTAGTTCAGGCCCTCTGAGAAACAGATGCCAAGAAGGGATTAAATGTCCAAGGTGTTTTAGTAGGAGAAATGCTGGTATGAAGGATTAGGGAAGGAGCTAGGTAAGCCACAACACCTGAGCAGGGCCTGGAGAGTCATCTGATAACTGTGTAAATCTGACACTACATGAAAAGAAGATGGAAAGATGATAGGCAGACGTATCTTAGATTGCCTTGCAGTCTAAGGAAGGCTCAGTTTGGCAAAGCCATAGTGGTATCTTAGGGTCAAAGTCAACTGTTAGAGATATGTTGGGTTTTCCAGTAACACGTTAGCCTTAGTATCCCTGTCATATTCATTTACTGATTCTGAACAGCTGAGGGAGGCATACACTAGGCTTAAATGAGGCGATGGATTTCCAAATGTAGCCTGGGGTTCCAAATGTAGCCACTCCCTGAAGGGAGAGGTCTGGAAGGCCCATTCTCATGGACCCCCAAAATGCTGTTCAAGTGACTCAAGAACATACAGAACTCAATCCTTGAAAGAAAATGAATCGAATGTAAATATCTGTATAAGAATAGAAAAATTCAACCATGCAGAATATAGTTTAGGGAAGAATAGGTTGTGAAAATGAATCAATCCTGACATGTAAAGACTCAACACAAAAGAAGCTTTTATTGCTTCCAAGGCAGTTTAGTGATAAGAAACTCGGGAGTATGGGTGAAGAGACTGCTTTTCTCTGCTCCACATAGACAATGACAGACACAATTAACAGTAATCTACAATCCTAAATATGTGGCTTTCTAATTTTCCCTGGGGCAGGGATTGAGGTCATCATCCCAGTTAGCCAGAAGAGGAAATATGTGGAGAGTTATGTATATGGGAGATTTTTATGGTGAAGGTCTTGAAATGGCACATGTTTTTTCCACTTGCTTTCCATTGGCTAAAACTCAGCCACTTGACTCAACCCAATTGCAAAGTAGACTGACAAACATATTTGAGCTATGTGCTTAGGAAAAGAGGAGAATGGATCCTGGTGTACATCTGGCCATCTCTACTGTACTTGGAAGTGATCTAATTTCCAAGTATGTATACATCCAATCATGTATTTTGGCATTCAATAAAAAGAATTCTAAAGGATTAACTGAAATTCTTAGTTTTTATCCAGCTGTTTGGCATTATGCAAGTACAGAAAATAGTCATTCACTAATGCTTTTAGGATTAAAGGTACCTACAATATTTGGATACATACTATTGTAACATAAAGTAAATAACTTAAGCATACACTAAGAGGATAATTACAATTTTATGTTTCATAATTCAATAATTTCCCCCCCAGTTTTTACAAATAGAAAATGCAATTAAGTGTTCTAGAAATAGACTTAACAGATGGTCCAAATGAAAATGTATGGAGGTGGATAAATCCGACATGTTGAATCAGTCCTATAAATAAATCCCCTTTCAGTTGAGTTTTACAGGTTTCTAAGAGCATATTTTCAGGCTCATCTTTTTTTGGATTATCTGTATTCTACGTATGTATGCATTCATAGGCTTGTAATAAAGTTATAGAGAGCTGAAGGAGTACAAATTATATTTTAGTAGCAAAACAGTAAAACAATAATTAGGAATAAATAAGGACTAATTATCAGTCATATTACTCTTTGTAGAAAAACAATATTAACCAAATGCAGATAAGTATCAGAGTTCACAATGTTATTTGCTTATCTAGTTCTCCTGAACCCTACCCTATCCTTGCCCTACTGTGCACAGTAATGATTCTGCCACTGGTAGACAGCCCCACCTTTCCCAGGACAGTGCTGAATGAACACAGGCTGAAATAAAGCCTGGCAATTCTTAGCATGATACATATTTTCAGACAGACCTAGATTGGAAGTGCAACTGTACTACTAATTAGATGTATGCCCTTGGAAAATTGACAGGTTCCTCAGACTCTCTAAACCTCAATTTCTTTATGTGTAAAATGGGAATGAAGACACCTCCTCCTACATTTTCTGTAGGGAATAAATGAGATAATCTATGCTTAGTGGTTATCACAAAACTGATGTATGGTTACTGTTCCATCATGTTAGAATTATCTCTATTATTTACACACACACATGCACACACACACACACACACACACACACCATTTACCCTAGTTAATGGTGTTAATGGTGTCCAAACAACAGTTCTTAGTTTAGACTGAAATGTTTGACAATTTCATTGACCATGCAGTGTTTCATCTACATTATCAAATGCTGATCCCTAAATATACTGTAGGAGTTTGATCCCTCTGTTTAGTCTGGGGTTGGGGCTTAGATTTCACAGAGGTCTCCTCAGTTTTTGTCTTAAGCCCCGGAAAACCAGCTAGTGTCCCGCTCTCATGCTTCATTTATATGAAACTTTTTGGAGGTTGGACTAAATTCATTGCTTTTTCCTCCTTATTTTACCAGTGGTTCCAATAATCTACCTTACTCCTTGCTGGTCAGCCAGATTTGCATCTCAGAGAGGGCTGCCAATGGACTGCATTTACCAAGGCCCAACTTTTGAGGCTGCTTTGATTTTATTTGATTTTTTAATTTTATGATTATTTTTTAAAACCTTCCTCTGACTTGCTTGCCCTGCCTTCAGTGTGCCGTGTCATCACCCCAGTGTCTTCCACACAGCTTGGCCATTCTTCCCCTTTGCGTAAGAGATATGACACTTTCAAAGTAAATTATTTATATCTGTTATAAATAATTATTTTATTTTTATGATCACTATTTTTTTCTGAGGTAATTTTATATACTGTTTTTAAAATCTGTATATCCGATTTAGCAACAGCTGATGCATAAGAGTCAATTCATAGGATAAAAGATGATAAATTCATACCTTTGTTTATCCCATGTTTTGATGGTTACATGATTATATTCCAGTTTTGATATTTTGATATAATTTTTGATGAAAAGTTGAGTTGGAAAAACCAAAATGGCATGCAATTTTCCATTTAGGGCTTCCCCCCCCCAAATTTCATATATATTCATATATAAAATATAAAATACATATGAAAACATACATATTCATATATATATATGAAATATATACGAAGACATATATTTTAATATATACAAATATATATGAATATAAATATATATATTTAAATAAGAATACATCTGTCCTTTTATATAGTAAATTTATTTTAACATCACTCCACTTTGAAACTACTCACATTTTAATTATTAACTCAAGGGGAAAATTCTGCCTTAATGCAAATATTTTTTTGCATCATATGAGTATTAATTCTTTTATCTGATCATTCATTGTTTCATTTCATTACCCTGTGCCAAGATATCATATTTGATGTTGGTTTTTCAAAAAAAAGAATAAGACAGATACTGTCCATATTTTCAGATCATACACTCTTGCAGCCCATGAAGCTAAAATAATTATCTTTAAGTGGAACACATTTCATCTGTGAGATCGTTCATTCTTTCATTACGTAATTACTGAACATGTATCCATGCTACATACACTGACTGTTTCCTGGGTTGCTGGAACACAGTAGCCAATAAGAAAATCAATTATTACCACCTTCTAAACCCACCTTAGACAAAATCAAATTGTTGTCTTATATGCAGTGGAATTCAGAATATACAACCTCAGCCCTATAGAAACAGGGCATCAGAGAGATGGGAGGAGGGCTGGGTCTTCCAGGGATTTTTCTGCTGCAGTGTCTCTGTATGACTCTTCCTCCTCCCTATCATCTCCATTCTTCTACTTCCTGGGATTTAGGATGAAATGGCAAAATCAGGTTCTATTCCAAACTCAGTTCCTCTCCAGCCATTTTGGTATAGTGAAGCAGTGAACTCAATAAAGCAAATGCCTGCTTCGTCTTTTTCTGCAAATGCTATAAGCTTGAATGGAAAGGAAGTCCTGCCTATGTAAAAAAAAAAACATCTCATCTCCTGGATTGCCATTATGAACCTATGAAGTGATAATAACTCCTTTTTGAACTGCTTTCTAAGTATTAAGAAATAAAAAAAAATTTAATTGTCCTTGATTATTATATAATCCTTAGGCTACTCATTAAACTCAAATAAATGGGAACACTAATCTCAAAGATTGTAACTAATCTCAAGGATTATAACACTAATCTCAATTCTTATATGAATTGTTTAGGGTGTCAACAAATTAGGACCCCGATGCTCTTAAAATGGACTTTGTTTTAAAGGGGTCAGTCAGAATCATGCAAAGGATAATGCTGTATTATTAGAACTTAATAATGATGTCAAGAACTAAGAGACACAGCTCCAGCTATTTGAAAACTTTTCTTCACAACTGGAAGCATTTGTCCATATAATTCCAAATCTGTGAAAGTTTCAATTTTAGCTACCTACAAATAATTTAGATTCTCAACTTGTCACTTAATTTTCTATAAAATTCACATTGGAAAAACCAGTAAAATTTTGATATTCACTGATGGGGGGAGGGTGAGGTGAATTTCACCCTTAGAAAAATAAGGTAATATTTAACTAAATTTGACCATTAATGATATCACATGTTAGATTCTGATATTGGAATGTTATATTATTTTTTCAACTCTGGTCTCACTATAAGTTAGGGATGTGCATTTTTATACCAATTATAAGATTATTGTGCATATATTTTCCTCCATTCAATTTGACTGCAAATCAGTGCAGCAGATCCAATGACAAAATGGTATAGAATGTCCCTTACACTCTTTCCTTCTCCCTCTTTCCCTTTCTTCTTCCCTTCCTCCTTCCTTCCCTCCCTCCTTCATTAGTTTGTTCCTTCTTTCCTTCCTTCTTCCTTCCTTCTTTCCTTCCTTCCTTCACCCTCCCTTTCTCCCTCCCTTCCTTCCTCCCTTCCTTCTTTCCTCTTTCTTTCTTAGAATTGTTCTCATGCATTATAATTGTTCTCTAATAATTAATATTTGTTATAAGGATATAAGATTAAATAAGGATGACCTTTTGGCTCATACTTTTAATTTAGAACTCATTGCTAGGTCAAGATGAAAGCTGGACCTCATCACTGACAGATTTCAGGAGTGTGTGACATTATGTCTCTTAAAGATTTCATCTCATGTACTGTGTTTCTACCATAGATGACATAGCTTTCAGCTTGAATTATGTGGGGGGAGAGAGGAAAGGAATAATTCAGATTAAGCCTTAAAGAAAATCTAAGGTTGAGCATAGCACTCAGCAGAAAAATGGTCCCATTAGCTTCTGCATGGGCTGCTTCCTAGACTACACATACAGTAGGGTTTTATTTGACTCCTTGTCTCCAGGCATCTTTCCTTTAACTTAGAATGAATAATTACTGCTGCTTTTAAGACTTTTAAAGAGAAATCACAAAAAATACCATTTTTCTTTTTATAACTGTGTAGAGAAACAAATGGAAGACAACAAAGCTCTTTAAGGCAATGACTTAAATTAACTACGCTGGACAGACCCCAGTGCTATTCAGAAAAATAGACAAGGAAAAGGATTCAAATTCTCTTTAAATTCAGCAGGAAAAACCCCTCAAAATACTCTATAATCATAAAATATTTCTCTGTTAACATTGCAAGAAAAGTACTTCTTTCCTGGGCTATTAATTTTATAATTATATAATGAGTTAAGAAAGAGAAAATTACATGCATATATACATATATGCATAATTATATATGCCACATAGATGTATGCAGTAGTCCTCCACTTATCTGTGAGGGAAATGTTCCAAGATTCACAGTGGATACCTGAAACTATAGATACTACTCAACCCTATATATACTATGTTTTTCCCTATACATACATACTTCTGATAAAGTTTAGTTTATAAATTAGGCACAGTAAGAGATTAACAGCCATAACTACTAACAAAATAGAACAATTACAGTAATATAATGTAAACATGTCTTGCGAATGCTGTCTCTTTTTCTAATTTTCCCTCTCAAAATATCTTACTGTACTGCACTCACCCTTCTTCTTGTGATCATGAGATGATAAAATGCCTCTGTGATGAGAGGAAGTGAGGTGTGATGTTGTCTTAGGCTATGATTGACCTTCTCACTATACATCAGAAGGAGAATCATCCATTTCTGGCCTAGTGATTGACCTCAAGTATCTGAAATCATGGAAAGCAAAATGGCAGATAAGAGGCAACTACTATATACATATATTATACATGCACACGAGTACACACTTTCATACATCTGTGAATTTATCATGATTTTCTCCGTGTTTCACTACAGTAACACACTGAAATTGTAGCAGCATCAGCATAGAGAATATCATTAAGTCATCCAATATATTCCCTTGCTGAAGACAAGTTGGTGTCTATAGAATATTTTCCAATCTTTTGCCACTTCATGGTTAAATCATTCAGCCACAGGGACTTCATGGATTTCCTTTGAAAGAGTGTTCCATAGGCTGAGACATTTGTGTACAGGGATTTTATCATTTAAGATGATTATTACCTTCATATCTATCAAGAGAGATTGTAATTATAAGAGCATCCTAGCTGATCATATTCTGTTTGTTGTACCTACCAAGTTGTTTACACAGTTTCACTCTAAAACACCTGGCTTGCTGGTTAGTCATGCTCTGAGATTTGGGTAAATTATTAGTCAAATAATTTTTTTATTTAGCTTCAAAAGAAAGCCTTATTTTGGAAATCTTTCAGCTCCTGATGTCCAGAAATCCCCATACCATTCAGTGGTTATGGGGTCCTAAGTGTGGGAGCCAACTCTCAACGAGATCTTTATCCCTTATGGTAGCCAGTGTAGAAAGGAGGTACTTCATGAAGCAATTATTGAATTAAATCCAAAACTTGTCTTCTTGGGCTGAATTTCTATTGAAAATATAGCACTTGCAGTCAGAATTTCAAAGAGCAGATGTGTTTATTCCTAAAAATGGGCTCTTCTGTTAGATTCCAGTTAGATTGTCTCCTACATCAGGTATTATATCATTGCTTGCTATATAGGGTATTACCTTAATAATTCATGGTTATGCTCACTCTTTCAACATTCTTTTTTCCCTACATCTATGGTTATTGGAAGATTTTGATACAGTCTTCAGCAGCGCACATAAGACGGGGAGCCAAGGATAAAATTGTGGGTCATAGTAAAATAGAATAAAAGCCTCCTGGGAAACAGAAATAGAAAGAATCAGCACAGTCATATGGGTTAGCTTTCTAGATTTTTTTTCAATTCATAAGTGCCAAATTATTTTAACATTACATATTTAGTTGAACTAAATATTATACTTAAAAGTTTCATGTAGAATGGAATAGAGCTATACAATTTTCAGAAAATATCTCTGCTTACAATTGAAGTATATTCCCCCACTGCGTTAGCTGACATTGTTAAAGATTCTTCTTTAATGCTATGGTTTTCTTCTTCATTCTGGAAGAGCTCTTCAGCTTCTAGGTATTCAAAACTTGTAACATCAACGTGGGCATAGTTACAAGTTCTTTGTGGATATTGACCCAGGCTATTATTACTATTAGGGTCATCACAATACTTAATAATAAATTTCTATTACAACTTTATTGTCTCCTTTGGGTAAATCTCCAGCTTGTGGGCCCACAAAACTTACAACATCTTAGACAATAACTTTCATAAGGTCTTTGTAGCTACTGACATGACACCACACCATGAGCGTTCATGGTAGCAGTAAATAACAAATATTCATTGGACTCTTATGACAGCCCTCTCTTCATCTGCTACTTTAGATTCTCCATGATTTTGATGCAAGACCAAGCAGGACCTTTTCACAGCTTTCAGAAAATATTATTTCATGAAGCAGTTTTTGATTTTGGAGTCTTAACCAAAAATGTGTGAGATTGCTGGAGGGACAAGATAATGCTGTGCATGAATTCCACGAACAGATTTTCACTTACCATTATTTTTCCTTGGCCATATCAAGGGTTTTCTGATCCTCAAATAACACCAAGTCTAAACTATTTTTCTTTCAGGGTTTCTTCATGATTTTAAATTCCTCTTCTCTCTATCACACAAGGAAATGTTTTGATTATTCTACCATTATGTGAGCCCTTGCGATGGTACCCTTCCACCAAAAGCATTTAACTTGGTGTTTTACCCTAACAGATTATTCCCAGAAAGGAATTCTTTGAATTTTATCTTTTCAATATCACTACACATAAAATGAGTAAAATCTGAGATAAGAGTGAATTTCAATTTAGCATGTCTTTGATATGATACCATGCTAGGCACTGAAAGAAGCTAAGTTTAAAGGAGAATGATTCTTGACTGCTATCTATTAATGTGTAAAAACAAAAAAAAATTCCTCCAAACTTAGTGGCCTAAGAAAACTTTTATTATCACAGAGTTTCTGTGGGTCAGGAATCCAGGCATGGTGTGGCTGGGTCCTCTCACTGAGGGTTTCTGACAAAGCTATGATCAAGCTGTTGGTCATGTTTGCAGTATCTCAAAGTTCAACTAAGGCAGTATATGCTTCCAAGCTCATGAGTACTTCTTGGTGAGATTTAGTTCCAGTGGGCTATTGGACTGAAGGCATTATTTTTCCTGCTCATTATTGGCCAAAGCTACTCCCACCCCCATTGATTGCTAGATGAGCCTCCCTATAGGGCAGCTCACAATATGGCAACTGGCTGCATCAAAGTGAGTAAGACAAAGATAGGAAGGGGCATTAGGAAGGCACAGCCTTTTATAACCTAATCTTGAAAATGACATCACATATTTTTGCCATATTCCATTCTTTAGATGCTAGTGCCTAGATCCAGCCCACACTCAAAGAGAAGAGATTACACAAAAGCATGAATACCAGGAGTCAGGAGCTATTGTGTGCCATCTTAGAAGGCTGTCTACCAGAATTGAGAAAATAACAGCCAAAAAGTTGATATAAAATATAAATCACAATTTATAACAATAAATGATTTAGCTCATCATCTTCCTTTTAGCATATAGTACCTACTGAATATTGAATATTGCTGTTGAAATAGATGCCTGAATCCCCACCGCTTTCCCATTTTAGGGACTCGAGTTCTCATTCCTTCCCCTACTGGGAGGTTTGGCTGACTGATGCCTTTCAACTGTGTCCTTAGAACTCTGCTTCAGTTGAAGACAGCTGCATTGTCAAAGGCCACTCCCCTTCTTGGGGATACCTTACATCTAATGACTGATCAGTTTTCCATTTTAGAGGTCCATTTCCCTTGCCTCAGTGTTGGACAGCTCTGAAGGCCCATCCCAGCTGCAGGGCTTCTTTTAAGTCAGCTGAGATCATCGGTGTAACTGTACCGCAGTACAACTCAGCCTCCGTCTACCCAGTCTGGCTCATTTCAGTGCTCTACAAGTGATCCCTAGAGCACTCCCCAGTAAATTCTCTGCATTTGAATCTGTGACTCATGGTCTGTTTCCTAAGGAAACTCAACCTGCAACATCTCTACTTTTAACTTTCTGTATAAGGGGAAAACAGCTAACATACAAATACTGAAATGTCAGTATGGAATCTGTAGACATTTTATTATATTTACACCCCTCTTGAAAGGGATGTTGAAGGGGATTCTTGACTAAGAATCTCAAGTCATGATGTCAGAAATTTTCACTGCTCCCCGCTCTAAAGAATTTTTAAAAAGAGTCTAAAACCAAGCACTTGATTTTCATCAACAATTGCTATAATACACAGCCATTTTCATTTACTACAGAAGCCATTATTTTGGATATAGTTCATTATATTCTTTCAGTCCCTTAAAAATAAAGCTTTAATTGAAATCTTCACCCAGTATTAGTAATGAATAAGTTCATTTTCTTATACACTGATTTGGCTCATACTTCTAATCCAGACTATGCAGCAAATTTGTCACTTGCTGTGGGAAATCATCAGGAGCAAAACGAAACCAAAACACAAAACACCAAACTCTTAATACGAAATGTGAAGTTTGTTTGAAAGTAAAGTTATGCTATCACATTATATAATAATTACAATAATCCTCACAATATGGTTACTCTATACCATAATTTCCCTACTTTCTTAAGATGGAATTCACACAGATCTTAGTGAAATGTGGCAATTAAGATGATGAGAGATGGAAAAGGGTCTAGGAAGTGTCCTTAAGCAAGATTAAAAGGGAACACAAAAGAATTAAGTTGAAACACCGTAAGTGTTGGGATTTACATTTTTATTATGAATTTCCCCTGGACTTCTTGCTCTCTGATCCATTTGTCCACTTTTCAGCTGCATTGCTCTCATCTCCGGGAGGAAGCCTGGCCTCCGAAGGCTGCGTTTTCCAGTCCCTTGTGGCAACTGACTTGTAGGGAGATTGGAGGAGGCTGACAAGCAGGGAGGAAATATGGTGCCTCTTGCCCTCTCTCTGCATTGGTGGTGTCTTCAAAAGTGGCTGCTTCTCCTCTGTGGCTCCAGCTCCTACTGTCTGAGGTTAAGCAGCCATACTAGCCTTTTCTATCCCTCCAGCCCGGCTGTGCTAGCTGGTCTCTGTTGTTACTAGTATTTGGATTGCTCCACCAACCACTTTGGCTCTTCAGCTTTTTCTGTTACCTGTGCAGTAAAGTCTGCTGTATTTCCATGTGATTTAAAGTAGAATGATAAGTAGAATGATTTATGGTTGCACCTGGGTGTACACAACTACCTGAACTACACGCCTGTTTGTTGCAACAAAAAATCCCAGACAGACACAAGAGGCCTTTTTACCATGAAGGGAAAAATAATTAGTCTTCAAAATAACCTAATATGATGCTATTATCGTTATCATCCACATTTTACAGAAAAGAAAACTGGGCTCAGCAAGGATAAGTACTTTGCTTATGATCACATATAGAATGCATAGCTTACTGTGCGTTGTGTGACTGAAGTCGTACAACTTGATGGAATCCTGATTCCACCTCATGTGAGCCAGGCAAATTACTTAACCAACCTGTGCTAAGTTTTCCCATCTATAGGATAGGGATTTTAGTCATAACTACCTCAAAAAAGTATGAAAATTGAAAAAATGTTAAAAGTTGCTAGCACATAGCATATGCTCAATAAAAGCTGGTTATTATTATTATGATTAGCCATGTGGCTTCAGTATTGTTTTTAATTATTTGAAAACACAAACCAAGTTACAATTATTGCTCCTAGGATTTATGGCTCAATGTTTAAGTTTTGAAAAGAAACATTTACAAATGCATCACATGACATCATATTGAACAATAATTTCTAATTTAGTTAAAAATCTATTCCTCTACCCCTGATTATCTGAACAGTTTAGAAGAGCAAGATTGATTTCTTTTGTGGAATAGTCAAGAGCTCCACAGTGGCCTAAGGCACCAAATTATCGCAAACCATCATCCTGCAATTAAAATGGCCAGAGCTGACCTGCTCTTTATTAAACATTAATCTTTGGCTTCTTCTGAATGCACCAGTGAGTTCAAGGTCTGGATATGTATGACTCATGTTAGCTCTGTGCCATTAAGCTGCTTTATAGGAGAAAACTATTCTTCATTGCATTGAGCCTGACACTTGAGATTCTTTTTATAATTTGAAAATTGGCAGTTTGGAGTATATTTAAATGAAAAATGCTAGCTATTGTAATCACCATTTGCTGATAGAAAAAATGATTTCACCATTCAAATAACTGTAGAGTACATACTATGGCCTCAGACTACCATGGACATATATTAACATTTTATGTATAATATTATTAACAGTCTTTTTATAATATTTTTTATTCTCAGTATTTATGCTTGGTAACATTCTTAACAGTATACAGACTACACGAGTAAGTTAAATTATGCTGTTTATTTGTAATAGTGTGAAACAAAAACACAAGCCAATGCATATTTTGTAAATAAAAATTTGGGGCTGATTAGCATTACAATTGTATATTTTACAATGCTTTTGAGGCATGGGTGTATCTCTAAGCAACACAAAATAAGTGTGGGTGAAATAATTAATTGGAGTAGTGGGATAGGTAATTGTACTAAATATTAGTTTTTGTTTTTTATTTTAACACTCATATGCTTTTACCATATGCAAATATCTAATTGCTTTCTATAGACATTTCCTCTGATTTCTTCCACTGTATATCTTTTACATGACTACAAAGGCTAACCTATGACAATCTTGTTTATTTTGACTGTTGAATAAATATTTAGGAGATTTTGAAATTAACTTGGTAACTGGGTGCCACATCACTATTGGATATTAATTTTAAATTTGGGAGTATTATATGGTGTTTTTGTATGGTGATATTTTAGTTGAATCTTAGCAGAGTCTTTACATATAAATGGATGGATATAGTACTTTTCTTTTTATTATTTTTGCAAATGATTAAAATTACACTGAAAACACTTGGGCCAGAATTGTTGTCCCTTACGCATATTTTTGCTCAAGCAGTTATGGGAAAACAGATCTGTTTACTGATGTCATTCAAATAGAGGAAGCTTCTTTATTAGTGATAATCTGTTATAAAAATGTATAGTATCCAGTTTTTTTATGATGCAGATAATCAAAAGGATATCCAAATTTAATGACAATTCCAAATTAAACCTAAGTTTTTAAGTTAGTGTCTCTGAAAAGAAATATAATGCTCATCTAACTATAATGCTTATCTAACCTTCATATATCTTAGGTTTTTAAACTAAATGTACAAGCAAACATGATTTATACTGGAGTGGAAAGATGCAGACTAAGTTTACACTAAGGATTTGTAAGGATGAAATTTATGAGGACAGGGAGGGTTGAAGGCAACATTAAAAAAATCCATCATTTTCTTCAAAATTTGAAATTTACAAAGGAATGAACTACTCTTCCATAATTCAAAATAAAACATAAATATTTTGTGCAAAATTTTTCATTCATCACATATATTGGTTAACATAATGACAGCTTAACTGAAATCAGTGTAACAGTCTGACAAATCTAAATACTTTATGTGATATAAACCAACAGATATTCCCTTACTGCTTTTCTTACACCAATCATTCTATTTGAAGAGGTCACCCATCAATGATGAGATCATTTTTAAACTAACAGGAAAGAAACTTCAATTGAATTAACCTCTTTGTTGGACAAGTGGGGAAAAACCCAAAACTGAAGTCGAGAGGGTCCAAATGGCTTTCCCAAAAACATTTGGTGTGCAGACCAAAAGCATGTTTTTATCAACTGAGTACAGACTAGCTCAGTCATGCAAGTCACTTATCATAATGAAATTAATTCTTGCAATTACACGTAGACTACCGAAGCTTCTAATATGGATTTTTAGATCTAGATAGAAATGGGTTCACTTTCAGGCTTTGCTTATCAAGCTATTAAATCTTGGGCAAGAGCCTGAAATTCCAGAGACTTCATATACTAAATATATAATTTATCTGTAATGAAGATCACTATGCATGTGAGAGTTAGAAATTGTAAAGCCAAGTGGTAGCAGTGCTTGATTCATGGTTGTGGCTCAATACTTGGTAATCCGGGAAAATCTGCTATTTGAATAAGGATCGAAAAGATTGTAAGATAAAGAAGTTACTTGGTTTATTTTATATTCCCCTACATTTCCTGAATTATTTTCTGGTTGCGTTGTTGTATTAATTTCCTCTTATGCATCGATCTTGGAGGTCATGTTGATATTTACATTTCTGATTCCTCCCAAATTTGGTGCCCTCCCCATCGCATCTTTATTTTGCCATTGTTGGTAGATCATGCAGAATGTATGCATGTGCTGGAACTGTGTCTATCTAGGAGTTAAATGTCTTTGATAATAGCTGCTAAGACCCACATCTATTTGTGATCATTGCCCCCATTAGAACCGCATAATGTATGACAAGAACAAAATCTCTTGATCTTAAAAATTATTTCTATTATGCATTATTATTAATAATAGTAATGACTGTTGAGCATGGAAGAATAAACTTAGGAGCTAACTCACATCCTGGAGTTCTGTATAAATTCTCTCTTATTAGTTCTAAATATAAGATATTGGAAAAGATGCCATAAGGGAAATATGAGGATAATCACACCCTGACAGCTTCCTTGCTGGGCTTGTTTCTAGCTCAAAGAGACTTAATCAGTTTGTCAAGTAGAATTCACAGCAGTAGCTCAAGAATCTAATAACACATATGATGTATACCATAGACATATGCAACATATTAGGGAACAGAATTTGGAGAACATCAGTGCTGGGTATTTTGCCTCTGTGAAGACATGATAAAGGTAGTGTAGCTTTTCCTTCTGTCCTTCTGTGACTCAGTCCTTCTGAGACTCATCTCTTAAAATCTTGTGGCTGCGTGGTAGATATTTTTGAGGGCCATGGCAGCAGCTCTGAACTTTATTGTGGTTTTTGTTGCTGCAATCCAACTAGGTCACAAGCAATTTCAACAAAAGCCTTTTAATAACAACCATAATGGTTACTATTTGTTAAATTCTTATGAGGTAAAGACTGTGCTAATGTAAGAAAATTGTCTTATATACCTCAACATGAATACAAGGAATAAGCCATATTATTATTCCATTTTACAAAAGCAAAAAAGAGACTATAAAAAGTCTATAGCTAGAATTGGCAGAAACAGGATCACGTTTATCTGTTACCAAATCGTAAGATCTTGGGCTATACTGCTTCCTGCCCAATCTGTCTTAACTTAGTTGTTATTACTGTTGTTGTTGAGTATTTGTCTAAGTCAGGAGATAGGAAAATGAAAACTGTGCATTACAGTCGATGTTCATTCTGAGATATCCCTTGTGAAGTTGATTCCTGTCTGTTCTGAAGCCTACCTACTGGAAAGTTCAATTATTTAGAATACTATAAAGATTTTATATATTAATTTCTGTGTTTGAAGCTTCTGTCTAAAGCATTTTCAGACTTGAAAAAGTGTTTTAAATTTTCTAAGATTTTGGGATATGGTGAAATATGATTTTTTGAGCAAAGACTACACTATAATTTTCTCCACATGCATGAACTAAAGACATAAAAGATGCAGATAGAATAGAAATCAAAGGAGCATTGGTGTAGAAAAGCTAGTGGCAAGCAAAAATTTAGCTCCAGTAAATGAATGGCTGATCCATCAGTCCTTTCCTTTGAAGTTTTGATCTAAAAGAACAACAACAAAAAGAAGCTGAGGGAGAAAAAAAAAACAAACTTGTTCCACAAAAGTAAAACTAAATCTAAGTTAGGTAATTTCATCTTTTTTTAAGCATCTGAAACAAGTCACCTGTAGGATGAAGTACAGTTAAGCAACAGGACTCTTCTACTTTCTTAAATGAGAATGGAGGGAAACCATTTTTAAAATAAGCCAGTATCAAAGGAAGTGTCCCTTGATTCACTCATGGCATCAAGCTGGTCAGATGCTGTGATCATTAATGCACTCCAGGGCAAACTCATTTGACATTTCCTTAAGAAATACAGAGAGATGTGAGGAATAATTTAAAATCAGCCTCATGTAAACATCTTGGGTTTGTCTTGATTGTGTAAAGGGTGTTAATCACACTCATTTGGAGAAATGTGCTAATATGATACATATAAATGGAATTAAGTTTACTGAATTACACAAACACTCGAGAGAGGCAAAAACTTACAAACTATTTGGGGGTTTAACAAAATTGCAAAGGGAAAATAGGTTTAGATACTCCATTTATTTATCAAATGTTTACTGACCTCTATGATTGACAATATGAGGGTGGCTTAAAAGAGGGAGTAACCCCAGAGTTTTGAAGGATAAATAGGAGTTTTCTAGAAATATGAGAATTGTAAGGCAAAGGAAAGAGGAGAAGAAGAGAGTGGAGAAATAATACAAAATAATACAGGGTTCAACCATTATGTGAGCATCTTGAATCACCTATACTATAATCCCTTGGAGGGTTTGTTCAAAATGAGGTTTCTGTGCCTTGTCCCATGCCAACTCAATCATAATCAGTGATGGCAGAGAGCAAGAATTTGCATTTTTAATGGGCACACTTAGGCTGTTTTTTATAAACATTACAATTTGAAAATTGTTGCTGTAGATAATAGAAGTATGTAGCCTCAAGCAACAGAACTGCATGATCTATTTTACATTTACAAAGAATATGCTGATAACCTATAAGTAGTAAGAATGAATTGCAATTGAAGGAAAGAGACCTGTTAAAAGACTAGCGCACTGATCTTTACCTCTCTTTCCCTTTTCAGTGGACTTCAATCAGGCTTTTGTTCTTAAACTCTCTCGTCAAGGTTACCAAGGATCTTTAACTTTCCAAATTGTGAATTCTCAAACTACATCTCAACAGCCTGTGAAAATAATGATCACCCACTCTAAAACATTGAATATTCTTGACTCTTAAGAAACCACCTATCATTTTATTAATGTGGCATATCACATTGATTGATTTGTGGATGTTGGGAACCATCCTTCCAAACCTGGGTTAAATCCCACTTGGTCATGGTATATAATCCTTTCAATATATCATTGAGTTCTCTTTGCTAATATTTTGTTGAAGATTTTGCATCTTTGTTCATCAAAGATATTGGCCTATAATTTTCTTTTCTTATGGTATCCTTATCTGATTTTGGTATCAGGGTGAGACTGGTCTCATAAAATGAACTTGGAAGAGTCTCCTCCAATCAATTTTTTTTTTTTTTGGAAAAGTTTGAGAAGGATTGGTATTAATTCTTTAAATGTTTGGTAGAATTCACCACTGAAGCTTCTGGTCCTGAACTTTTGTTTGTTGGGAGGTCTTTGATTACTGATTCAATCTTACTAATCATTGGTCTGTTCAGATTTTCTATTAGTTTGTGATTCAGTATTAAGAGGTTGTATGTTTCCAGGGTGCCTGGGTGGCTCAGTCAGTTAAGTGTCTGACTTTGGCTTAGGTCACGATCTAGTGGTTTGTGAGTTTGAACCCCACATCAGGCTCTGTGCTGACAGTTCAGAGTCTGGAGCCTGGATCCTGCTTCAGATTCTGTGTCTCCTTCTCTCTCTCTGCCTCTTCCCTACTCACACTCTCTGTCTCTCTCTCCCTCAAAATAAATAAACATTGAAAAAAAATTTTTTAAAAGAAGTTGTGTGTTTCTAGTAATTAATCCATTTCTTCTAGAATGTGCAAATTTTGGCAAATAATTGTTCACAGTAGTCTCTTACAATCTCTTGCATTTCTGTGGTATTACTTGTCATATTTCCTCTTTCATTGCAGATTTTATTTATTTGAGACTTCTCTGTTTTTTTCTTCCTTTCATTTTTTACACCCCATTAACACAATGAAAGATAAAAATAATGCAATCATCTCAATACAGAAAAAGGATTTGTCAAAATGCAACATCCATTCATGAAAAAAACGCTCAACAAAGTGGGGATAGAGAGAATGTACCCCAACATAATAAAATCCACATATGACAAGCCCACAACTAACATCATACTTAATGGTATAAAGTTGAAAGTTTTTCCTGTAAGATCAGGACAAAGACAGATGCCTATTCTCACGACTTTTATTCAGTATAGTATTGGAAGTCCTTGCCAGAACAATTAGGCAAGAAAAATAAATAAAAGGCATTTAAATTAGAAAAAAAAGAAGTAAAACTCACTATTGACAGATGACACACTATCCAAAGAAATCTACAAATTCAATGGAATCCCTATCAAAATTCCAGTGGCATTCTTCACAGAAATTTAAAAAAAATCTTAAAATGTGTATGGAACCACAAAAGACTTTGGATAGCTAAAGCTGTCTTGAGAAAGAAGAAAAAGAAGAATAAAGAAAGGAACCAAGAGACCTTACTCTTGTTTACTTCAAATTATATCACAAAGCTATAGCAATCAAAGTAGTATGGTATTGACATAAAACCAGATACATTGATTAATGCAACAGAATAGAGAGCCCAGAAATAAACTCATACATATATGGTCAATTCATTTATGACAAAGGAGCCAAGAACACACAATGGAAGAAACAACAGTCTTTTATTTTTTTTTTTCTTTTTTAATGTTTATTTATTTATTTTGAGAGATAGAGAGAGAAAGCATGAATGGGGGGAAGGGCAGAGAGAGAGGGAGGGAGAATCCCAAGCAGGCTTGGTGCTAAAAGCACTGAGCCTGACCTGGGGATTGATCTCATGACTGTGAGATCATGACCTGAGCTGAAATCAAGAGTCAGATGCTTAATCAACTGAGCTACCCAGGTGCCCCAAGGGCAGTCTTTTCAATAAATGGTACTGGGAAAACTGGAAAGCTACATGTAAAAGAATGGAACTGGGCCACTATTTTATACCATACAATCAAAGTAACTCAAAATAGATTATAGACTTGTATGTAAGACCTGTAGCTATAAAACTCTTAGAAGAAAACACAAGCATTAAGCTCCTTGATGGCAGTCTTGGTAATGACTTTTTTGTATTTGACACCAGAAGTAAAGGCAACAAAAAGCAAAATAAACAAGTGGGACTACATCAAACTAAAGTCTTCCACACAACAAAGGAAGCCATCAACAAAAAGAAAAGGCAATGTACAAAATGGGAGAAAATTTTTCAAATTGTATATCTGATAAGGAATCAATATCATGATATAGAAAGAACTTGTACAATTAAATAACAAAAACCCAAACAATCTAACTAAATAATGAGCAGAGGATCTGAATAGATGTTTTTTTTTTCCCAATAAGACATACAGAGATCACCAAAGGATTTATGAAAAGAAACTCAACATCACTAATGATCAGGGAATTGTAAACCAAAACCACAATGAGATATCACGTTATAACTGTCAGATTGGCTATTAACAAAAAGATGAGTTGGCAAGGATGTGGAGAAAAGGGAATCCTTCTGCACTGTTGGTGGGAATGTAAACTGGCACAGACACAATGGGAAACAGTGTAGAGGTTCTTCAAAAAGTTAAAGTGGAACTACCATATGATCCAGCAATTCCACTTCAGGGTATTTACCTAAAGAAAATAAAAACACTAATTTGAAAAGATACATGCACCCACATGCCCGCTGCAGTATTATTTACAATGTCCAATATATGGAAACAAACTAAGTGTGAATTAACAAATGAATGGATAAAAAATACAGTAAGTATATTCAATGAAATATTATTCAGCCATAAAAAGAATTAAATCTTACCATTTGTGACACCATGAATGGCTGTTGAGGGCATTGAGTGAAATAAGTGAAATAAGTCAAACAGGAAAAGACAAATACTATATGATCTCATTTATATGTTGAATATAAAACAAAAGCAAACTACCCCATGTTCCAGCAATTGCATTACTAGGTATTTACCCAAAGGATACAAAAATAAAGATTCAAAGGGATACATGCACCTTGATGTTTATAGCAGCATTATCAACAGTAACCTACACACAGACACACACACACACACACACACACACACACACACCACAATGGATTATTACTCAGCCATCAAAAAGAATGATATTTTGCCATCTGCAATGATGTGGATAGAGAGTGTATTATGCTAAGTGAGAGAAATCAGTCAGAGAAAGAAAAATACAGTATGATTTCACTCCTATCTGGATATTAAGAAACAAAAACAAAACAGATGAACATATGGGAAGAAAGAGGGAAACAGAGAGGGAGGTAAACCATAAGAGATTCTTAAAGATAGAGAACAAACTGAAGGCTGATGGAGGGACATGGGTGGGGGATGCGCTAGATGGGTGATGGGTATTAAGGAGGGTATTTGTTATGGTGAGCAATGGGTGTTAGTTGGAAGTGATGAATCACTGAATTCTAATCCTGAAACCAATATTTCACTGTATGTTAACTAACTAGAATTTAGATAAAAATTTGAAAAAAAAGAAATAAAAACAAAAATAAGCTCATGGATACAGCGAACAGACTGGTGGTTGCCAGAGACATCGGGTTGGGGTGGGTAAAAAACGTAAAGGGAGTCAAAGGTTTAAATTTGCAATTATAAAATAAATAAATCATGGGAATGAGATGTATGGCATGGTGACTATAGTTTCTAATACTGTACCATTTATGAAATTGCCAGGAAAGTAATCTTAACAGTTTTCATCACAAGAAAATAGAATTCTCTAACCATGTATGATGATGGCTGTTAACCAGACTGTGATGAAAATAAAAGAAAAAAAAATTTAAAAATAGAAAAATAACTACCACCAAAATACAATGTTTTTATGAACTTATCTTAGTAAGAGGAAATGGAATGCCTCAGTACTTATTTTTCCTACTTAGATTAATAGTGTGAATTAAAAAGAAATAGCTGTACAAATAAAACTAATCAATTGAAAGAAAGAAAGAAAGAGAAAGAAAGAAAGAAAGAAAGAAAAAAAGAAAGAAAGAAGGAAAGAGAAAGAAGGAAAGAGAAAGAAGGAAAGAAGGAAGGAGAAAGAAAGAAAGAAAGAAAGAAAGAAAGAAAGAAAGAGAAGGAAAGAAGGAAGGAGAAAGAAAGAAAGAAAGAAAGAAAGAAAGAAAGAAAGAAAGAAAAATACTATCTGGTATTCATTTTTGTTTTGCTTTATAGGCTGTTCTTTCTCCTTCTACTTTACTGATTTTTCCAGAACCTTAACCTTTCTCTTTTATCTTTTTTTCTTTTTCTATAGTTACTCTTTGTTGCTTTAAATCATCATTAATATTGATAGACTTCCACACATGTATCTCTAGACCCTCTCTTTTCCTTTTCCTTTATACTCATACGTCAAGTAGCTACTCAAAACCTCTGCTTTGATGTCTAGAGGAAATTTCAAATGTTTATGTTTAGAAAGGGACTCCCATTTCATGGTTCATCCATCAACAAGCTTTCCTTAAAGTACACCCAAAATCTGATAACTTTTCATCAATTCCATGACTATCATTCTAGTTCACATTGCCAGCATCATCTATGCCTAAACAATCATGGCAGTCTTCTAACTGATCTCTCTATCTCTACCCTTGCTTCATATGGTAAATTTTCCATGGTGATTCTGAGTGAGCTTTAGGAACATAAATCAGAAAAATGCAACTCTTGCTCAAAATCCTCCAATGGTTATCACACTTAAAATAAAACTCAAAGATTTACCGAGGCTTGCAGGTCTG
Source organism: Panthera leo (assembly GCF_018350215.1). Lineage (NCBI taxonomy): Eukaryota > Metazoa > Chordata > Mammalia > Carnivora > Felidae > Panthera > Panthera leo. The sequence continues at coordinate 125,150,382 of NC_056682.1, read as the reverse complement.
CTACTTCTCTTGGCAATATCCCTTATGCTTATACTTTCAGTGCTTCAACCACAGTGGTCTTGATGTGTAGTGGGTCAAGTTTGCTTTTATTCAGAAGCTGGCATTGATGGTTTCCTCTAGCTAGGATGCTCTTCTCCCAAATGATCAGCAAGTCTTTCTTTTTCATTTGATTCTGGTCTCTTTTTACATATAACTTTCTTTGAATGTCCTATCACGATGCCTTGCTTAAACAATTCTCTTTCCATGTTACTTTATATCCCCTATCACTCTTTACTGTACTCATAGCATTACACTATTTAACGTTGTATCATATAGCTATTTGCTAGTTTTTTGTTTTTTGCTTTTTTTGCTTCTCTTTCACATAACAGTATAGATTCCATAGGAGTCAGTACTTTATCTTGTTCACTTTTTTTTTATTCCCTGTGCTTGGAACAACATAACACATAGAAGCAAAGAATATTTATTTACCGAGTGAATCTTTCATATGTGAAATATTGAAGCCCTAGCCATGGCATTGTAAATAAGGATGGTGACAAAAGATAAAAGGATGATTTTGCTTTTTGAAATTAGAAGTCATTTTAACTAACATTACAGTATAATATGAACTAAAAAGAACTAGAAAACATCTGAAAAATGTCAGTATTTCTATTATAAAAATGGTAATACAAAGAATAGAAGGGTTAATGTACACAAAAAATGGGATGTATTCAACACTTCTGGGTTTGAAGGATACACAAAAGTGAAGCTGCTATGGAGAAACAAAGGGTAAAAAGGAGAATAAAATGGGCAGAGATGAATTGCAGAGACATTCTGGGCATAGGGATTGACATTAAAGATGGTGAAGATTTGGGAAAACTGCGAATAATTAATCAGACTGAACCATGCGGTAGGAGATTAGGGAAAACGGAAGGTAAAAAATAAGAGTGGAAAAATAGTCTCCTCTCAGGTTATTTGTAGCCTTGAAGACCATACCTAAATTGTTGGCCATTGATTTTAAGGGCACTGAAGAGTTTTAACAGGGAAGGGACAGTGCAGAACTGAATAGTTTTGAAGAGTCACATATATAAGCAGTATCTCACCTACAACCATGGTGGCTAAAATGGGACAGCTAATACCACTCCTTGCTTCCCGGCATCCAAGGTAAGAAAATGTGGCATAGCTAATTGGATGCTTCTCCCAGGGATTTTGATTCCTGAGGGACAATCATATGTTTTTCATGGTGGTGGTGGAAAACTCAAGAGTCCAGGGTAATGGTGGCTAGCGTCTGCACATTGCAATAGCCATTAGGAATACTGACCACAGCATTATTAGTCCTTTGAACTTTAAAAGGCCTTTTGATATTTATGTATAGAGAGGGAGGAGAGAGAGAGAGAGAGAGAGAGAGAGAGAGAGAGAGAGAAGGTGAATGTTGCAGTTCTCAGAACCAGAGAAGTCATATATAGATCCATATTGAAAGAGAATTAGATGAGGAAATACAAAAGATAATTTTGATTTATTTTGCTTGAAAGTTTTATAAAACTTGCTAATCAAACTTTAAACTTTTGTGAAAATTGCTGATAGTGAAACGTGATGTTAAATGCCATCCTAGTGGTTTCAACAATTGAACTTCCTAAAATTGAACACCAAATTTTATTATATTCATGGTTTTCAACTCATATTTAACAAATGCTTATCAGATTAGAAGATTTTAGACAGTTCAATAACATGGTTTTAAATATCATAGATAAACTCATTTGCTTAAAAAACATGATATACTATAGATTCACCCACCCATACAATATTTTGGATATCTCTAATAATGTCTATTACTCTGAAACAATTTAATTGACATTAGTGAAAAATTATTCTTTGGCAGGAATAGAGTTACATAATGCTATTAATACCATACACACTTTGGAAAGCAGGACATCTAATACCACTGAAACATTTTTATGTATTAATTACAGCTAAACCACTATGGATAGTTCATAGCAAGCTTTTATCAAATGAGACAAATAACATCTGGAAGTAAAATTCTAGAGGTAAAGAACACTGAAATTTCAATTCAGTTGTTGGAAGCAATAGCAGATATATTATTTTCATATAAAAGGGAATGTGCAGGAGGGAGTTCTCTTCTGAATAAACTGACAGTATTCATGATTTAGCAGAATCAGTTACTTTGTAATTGATTCTGACTACAGCTAGCATTTGAACTTTAAGCATTGTGATCTCAGGAGTTTACCTAATGGCACATATGAATTACTTAGGGTTGCTGCAAAAACATGTGCAATGTGTTCAATAATGACTCCCTTTGCATTAAAGCAACGGTCCTTAAGGTAGGCTTCATGAAAGGGTGCAACCATGACCTTAAGATATGAGAGTACTTTTCACAAAATACAGGGACTGGGGAAAATTCAACCTCTCGTACAGAAGCTCATTAACCAAATGGCTGATGTAGCACATGGCAATAGGACTCAGTAGGCGTTGGTGAAGGAAGCTGAAAGTTTGATAGTGGAACATGTTACACATAATTAAATATGGATCCTTCCTAATCAATAGTGAGGGCATAATTACTTTTCTCAAGGTTAGTTAGGCAGGCTTGTTTGATGGGACAGAAGCCAGAGTGAAGGGAATCAAGAAGACAAACTAGAGAATCATGCATTTTGGAGCTGAGGAGGCTATTAGGAGCTTTGGCACACTTGAAAACCAGACTGCAGTTTTATCAGTAGTCTCATTAGGGAACCATTAGACAAGGTCAAGAAGGCCTGTGAGAACTGATGGGTACATTTAAGCAATGTCCTCCTGCTTCACCAAGTTGTTCAATAGTAGGTGCCAGATTTTCACGTCTTGAACGAAACATCTTACATGAGCATCTCCTTAAAATATTGCTCAATTCTGCCTTTTAAAGAATATCATCATTTCTCTGGGGAAACTATCAGTGATGAATTAATGAATGCTCCTTCCTAATGCTGATGAACCCCAACTGTTCTAACCACTGACTCTAATTCATGAGGGAAACAAATATGTGCTTAAGTATGTGTAGGTGTTTGTAAATATGTCTTCCCCAAACCACATCCCTGTGTCGGAGAAAAAATGAAGAGAAAGAGTACAACAGCTTAGTCTCATCAAGTGTGTGGGCTGGTTAGCATTCTTAGAAATATTGCTAAGTATTATATCTTTCCTTCTTTCCTTTCTTTCTTTCTCAATCCCTAAATACTTATTGAGTACTTACTGAATAATTTATGAGCCAAACATTGAATACAGAAGGTAAACAATTAAATTGAAAGATGGAAATGATAATCATGGTGATAAGGCCAATAATGAGAGTCTGCCAAGCTAAGTGTGTAAGAAGGCTCTCTGTTATATAACAGTGAAAGGATGATTTGAGCTCTTAGTCATGTGAGACTCTAAGACTATCTGCATATTTGACTTTAGATAGAACAACTTATGAAAAGATTTCATATTTATTCCAGGAACAAATCATGTGAATTGGTCTTTATAAAAGGATAATACTTTACTGAAAATTTTTTTTCCTAAACATATGTGATAAAGTTCTTATTTCAGAGAGATTTTTTTTCCAGGAAACTTAGAAAATTCTTAAAATAGTCTAAAATTCTAACAAATATATCCCTTAAAACACTTGCTTTTCTTACTTATATTTCCAAAACTTTCATTTGTTCCTTTAAAAGCCCTGGAAAAACAAATCATTGCTTTTGTAAAAATGAATAACTTCTATGAAGTGGTCAAATTTGGATCTTCAGAATATATACATAAAACTTTATAACCTTTGATATTAGATAAAGCCTGAGAGAGTCTTTTGGGTATTTTTTACTAGCTTTTATTTATTTATAAATTATTTATAAATCTTTCCCTCCACCATGAGATTTTTCTAAAGCACATTAAACTTAAAAAAAATTAGTTTGTTATAGGACTAGAGAGGGTACTTAGCAGTTTTTAATAATGAATATCTCTTATAATATTGTGTATTGATAGCACCATGTGAAAATGTTGTGGTCTGTAAATCTTATGGTACTTTTGTAAGACACCATTGGCTACTTGAAAAGGCCATTCCCTCCTTCTCTTTTGCTAGCATAACTTCATTCCATTTTTTTTTCAAGTATCAGAGATCTCAGAAAAAATGAGTCCCTTACCTAGCTTAGGTTTGGAAATTTAGTCAATGACATGCATACACAGAGAGAAAGACAGAAACAGAGAGAGATAGACAGAGGTGCAGAGAGGGAAATTTTAAGAAATTGGCTCACATAATTGTAGGATGGCAAGTTCAAAATCTGTGGGGCAGGCTAGTATGCTAGAAACTCAGATAGTAGATGCTCAGATGCTATAGTCTTAAAGTAGAATTTCTTTTTCTCAGGGAAATGTCAGTTTTTACTCTTAAGGTTCTCAACTGGTTAGATAAAGCCTACCCACATCATCAAGGGCAATCTTCATTTATTATATTTATTTATTGTCAAGTTAGTTAACATACAGTGTGTATAGTGTGCTCTTGGTTTTGGGGGTAGATTCCTGTGATTCGTTGCTTACATACAACACCCAGTGCTCATCCCAACAAGTGCCCTCCTCATTGCCCATCACCCATTTCCCTCCTCCCCCGCACTCCTCCCCCATCAACCCTCAGTTTGTTCTCTGTATTTAAAAGTCTCTTATGGTTTGCCTCCCTCTCTGTTTGAAACTATTTTTTCCTCTTCCCTTCCCGCATGGTCTTCTGTTAAGTTTCTCAAGTTCCACATATAAGTGAAAACATATGATATGTGTCTTTTTCTGACTGACTTACTTCACTTAGCATAACATTCTCCAGTTCCATCCACGTTGCTGCAAATGGAATGATTTCATTCTTTCTTATTGCCAAGTAGTATTCCATTGTATATATAAACCACTCCTTCTTCATCCATTCATCAGTTAATAGGCAATTAGGCTCTTTCCATAATTTGGCTATTGTTGAAAGAGCTGCTATAAACATCGGGGCACAGGTGCCCCTATGAATCAGCACTCCTGTATCCTTTGGATAAATTCCTAGTAGTGCTATTGCTGGGTTGTAGGGTAGTTTTATTTTTAAATTTGAGGAACCTCCACACTGTTTTCCAGAGTGGATGCACCAGTTTGTATTCCCACCAATAGTGCTAGTGGTTTCCTGTTTCTCCACATCCTCACCAACACCTATTGTTTCCTGAGATGTTAATTTTAGCCACTCTGACCCGTGTGAGGTGATATCTCAATGTGGTTTTGATTTGTGTTTCCCTGACAATGAGTGACGTTGAGCATCTTTTCATGTCTCTGTTGGCTATCTGGATGTCTTCTTTGAAAAAGTGTCTATTCATGTCTTCTGCCCATTTCTTCACTGGATTATTTGTTTTTTGGATGTTGAGTTTTGTAAGTTCTTTATAGATTTTGGATACTAATCCTTTATTTGGTATGCCATTTGCAAATATCTTCTCCCATTCTGTCGGTTGCCTTTGAGTTTTGTTGATTGTTTCCTTTGCAGTGCAGAAGCTTTTTATCTTTATGAGGTCCCAATAGTTCATTTTTGCTTTTATTTCCCTTGCCTTTGGAGATGTGTTGAGCCAAAAGTTGCTGTGTCTGAGGTTAAAGAGGTTGTTGCCTGTTTTCTCCTCTAGAATTTTGATGGTTTCCTGTCTCACATTTAGGTCTTTCATCCATTTTGAGTTTATTTTTGTGTGTGGTACAAGAAAGCAGTTTAGTTTGATTATTCTGCATGTTGCTGTCCAGTTCTCCCAGCACCATTTGCTAAACAGACTGTCTTTTTTCCATTGGATTCTTTCCTGCTTTGTCAAAGATTAGTTAGCCATACATTTGTGGGTCCAGTTCTGGGTTCTCTATTCTATTCCATTGGCCCATGTGTCTGTTTTTGTGCCAATACTATACGGTCTTGATGATTATGGCTTTGTAGTAGAGACTAAAGTCCAGGATTGCGATACCTTCTGCTTTGTTTTTTGTTTTCAACATAACTTTGGCTATTCAGGGTCTTTTGTGATTCCATACAAATTTGGGATTGTTTGTTCTAGCTTTGAAAAAAATGAAGGGCAATCTTCATTTAAAATACTGTAAATGATTAACATATTGCAGATATTAATCACATGTACAAAATACATTAGTATTTGATTAAATGACTGAGTGCTGTAGCCTAGACAAATTAACACAAAACTAAACATCACCATATTGCTTGATATTTTAATAATGGAAAAAATCTAGGATGTCTGGTGGACAGCATCCCTGAGTTGAGTCATTAGTGTAGAAATTTAAGGCTTTTCCTCATGTTCCCAGAATTAAGCCTATTTATAGACACTGAGGCTCTCAACTGGGGAGGGGTTGAATCTCTTTGCAGAAGAATCCTGCAATTTAGCCAAGTGTATTTCGTAAATCTTTTCCCAGACCTTCACCAGAAAGGCCATTGATTAAGGTAACAGTTTACTGGAGGAAAGAAAACACCCAGATCTTCCAGGACTTAGTAGAAATGCAGTTTGGGTGATGCTAATATCTGAAGGTCCAAAACTCCATCATAGTCTATGGTAGATTATGGTAGTATGGTGATAAATGGAGTCTTGACACCACATTTATTGTAAAATGGGTCCAGTGGACTTAAAAATATCTTATCATTGTTTTTTTCCACTTCTTTATGTGTAATGTTCAGAGTAGATAATTTAACAAGACCTCTACATTGGTTCCCTGACATAGGAAGTAATGATTGTAATTGAAGCTAGGGCAAAGTATAAGTACCTGGAACTACCTCCTCTCACAAATGTGTCTAAACCAGTATTAATCCTGTCTCCTAGGGGGAATTTTAGAGATTAGTTTCACCTTAAAAACTTGGAAGATACAGAGTGGTGATTCCTGTGATTCCTCTTAATGAATCTAATCTGTGAAAAAGTTAGATGACTTTCCAGAAAGACTGAATAATCACAAACTTAATCAAATGGTGATAACAATATCAACCATAAGGTATTTTTTTTTTCAGAGAAAATTAACTTGGTTCCGACACCTGGTATGTAATGACTGGGCACATGCTTTTTCTCAATTCTACTTTATACAGACAATAACTAGCTACCTTTACCAAGGAATGGCAGCCATAACCTGAAGTCTGCCACTATAAAGTCTGCAGAAATCTTGATGATCTTGGTAACCCAGAATATCACACTCATCCTTATATTAATGACATTATGCTAATTAGACCAGAAATTATTGAGTGTTGTTAAGGTACCCTAGATACCTTGGAAAAAGATGGGTGCAAGCAAGGGGGTAAACAATAAACTTCAAAAAGGTTCCGAGGTGATGTCAGTCAGAGCAACAGAGCAACAGAAGCGATAGAATACATATACGGGGGTGGGGGCGTGGGGGGGTGGGGTGGGGGCGTGGGGGGGTGGGGTGGGGGGTTTAAGGAATTGGCTCACCTGGATGCCTGGCCATTTTTTGTTGATTCTTTTCAGTCTATCCCTTTAAATATTGCTTCACTTAAATCTTAGTTAAATCATTTGAGTGGAATTCTGTTTCTTACAAGACTCTTACTGATACACTCTCATGTCCAGAGAGGATATATTTATATATGTTTGCCTCAGCCAGACTGAATACTGAAGTGGATATTTGTAAGGTAGTAAGTATTTGTTGACTGGTAATTATCGCAACAATCACCATTTATTGAACTTCAATTATCCATCATAAATTATGCTAGGCATTTTATGTTTGTTTCATTTAATACTCCTATTAACTCTAAAAGGGTTTTAGAGTCATGAAAAGAGAGATTCTAAGATGTTACTTGGGTGGGATGAAATACCTAGAAAAGTAGTGGCATAAGAATTTGTACCCAGATCTGTCTGAAATACTATTTCACCATGCATAATAAGCAAAATCTCATTCAATTTTTTGATATTAACTTTGAAGTAAATATAAACAAAAAATTCCATTATTTTCTGCATGACATACTCAACACCTATGCAAGAAACTCTAATTCCATTATTTTCTAAAACATATAATCCTTCTTTTGCTTCTAACTTGCCACATACCATGCTATTCACAAGATTTGATGTAGGGATGCCTGGGTGGCTCAGTCGGTTAAGTGCTGACTCTTGATTTCAGGCTCAGGTCATGATCTCACAGTTAGTGGTATTGAGCCCCATGCCGGGCTCCACACTGACAGCACAGAGTCTGCTTGAGATTCTCTCCCTCTCTCTCTGCCCATCCCCCCCGCCAAATAAATAAACTTAAAAAGAAAAAGATTTGATGTATTGTCCCCAAGTTAGTACCACTAAGTCACTGAGATTTAATAAGTAGCATTTGGCATCATTTCTCTAGTATACTTGCCTCACAGAAGGAATGTGTTCTATATTAAAAGAAGTATAATGTACCTATTTCCTTAGAGATCTCTTAGAATTTTTTAATATCACACTAAAAACAGAAAAAGAGCCAACATGATTTTTAAAACTTGGGGATATTGTTGGCACTCCACTTGGCTATGAAAAAATCTAATGAAGAGTCAAATCCTTTTTTACGGTTTAATGTGGGAAATCTAGTACTATGGCTCCAGCAACTTTCTAGGCCCCTCCTATTGATGGTTATGTTTATCTATATTGCAGTAATAATTGTTAGTTATACAGAGTCTTAAAAAAGCTGGCCCGTGGCTCTTGTCTTGTCACATGAGACAAAAGATGGTCATGAGTAGAAATGGAATAAAATCATTAAACCCTTATGTCATTTCTTAGGAAGCAATGTAATAGTGTGGAGATCAGATCCAAATCTGGTAACTTTTTTGAGATCCTACCGAAAAGGGCCAAATGGGGGAACTGACAATAAACAGTCATTCTTTCCAGAAGACCATGACCCATACTTCCACTGGGGGGTGGTAGGTGAAATTATATCCTGAAGGACATGGATGACATCTATGTAAGAAGCTGCAAAAATAGTCCATTTTTCATGGTTTTCATGGAGTGCCCCACAATCAGCAAGCTTGTTTGATCAGAGGACCCACTCAGTGAGCAAATAGCTATACTTTGCTTCATCTAAATTTAATCTAAATCCTACCTTTCATTTTATATAAACTTGCCACTTTATTTTTCAAGAAAGAAGCTCCATTCCTAGGTGCAGTTTCTTCCTTGCGTAAGTGAAAGTTTTAGATGAATCATTCAGCTTTTTTAAAAAAATATTTATTATAATGTAATTTCCATTACTATAACAAATAAGAATTTAACAGTAATGTCAGTGCAGGTAAGAATAAAGAATAAAGAAAGTGCAAGGTTAGGGAGCAATTCAAAAACAAAAGCAAGGAGATTGCAGAATGTAAGGAAACACTCTGAAAACTAAAGGTTAATGACCTGTTGAAAGGACGAGAGAGCTGATGTAAAAGAACTCCTCCTAATGGCCAAGCTGGAATAACTCAAGCAACAACATGAAAAAACCTACTGTTATACCCCACAGTAAAGAATAAACATCCATACAAACAATATCTATACTAATAAGTGATTCAACAAAGAAATGGGGAAGAAGAGACAGATCTATACAGAAGAATTCCAAATAATTTGAGTACAATGATTATCCACCTCTTTCCAAGAGATGGGGATTGACACTCAATCCCTCACTTTCCTGCTCCAGTATGGATTCTGTTTAGTGGCTTGCTTCTAAAGAGGACAGTGTGAAAACAGTTGGGAAACCAATAACAATTTTACATGGAGTAAGTTGCAAACATTACCTTGACCAGGTGATCAAGGTTAATGTCACAAGTGATAAGTTATGTATCCTCGATATGATATGATAAGAATGGCACTTCACTTCTATGGTCTTCCTCTCAAAAATATATAATACCATTCTAAAAATGAGAAAAAAACAAACTCAAACTGAGGAATTCTTCAAAGGATCTAACGTGCACTATTTCAATGTCAAGGTCATCAAAAGTAAGGAAAATGTGTATGACAAACTGTCACAGATCAGAAGAAAAACAATGCCTAATGTATTGTGGTATCCTCAATGGGGTCCTGGAATAGAAAAAAGACAAGAGGAAAATACTACTGAATTCCAAATAAAGTATGGAGTTTAGGTAGTAATTATTTACAACGGTTGGCTCTTGGCTCTTGATAAAACAAATGTTTCATAGTAGCATAAGATGTTAAGCATAGACACAACTGAGTGAGAAGAACATGGGAACTCTTTGTGCTACCTTTGAAACTTTTCTGTAAAGATGAAATAAATCTAAAATAAAAAGTTTATGAGAAAAATCAGAAAAACATATCAAGGAGATTACCAGAGATCTTTGCAGTCCTAACCAAACTTTTGTAATAAAAGTTTTATTTTTTTTTCTTCTTTGCATTGTTATTGAGTAAACTCTACAAGTTTCCAGTTTACATCGTTCAGCACATTTTAGAATTAGAAAGGAAAGTTATAGCATGGAGTGAGTGAGCTAGCATTCAGCACATTGCCTTGTATAAAGTAAACCCTTAATAAATATTTATCAATTGATTGAATAAGATTGCAAATTATTTTTCACCTTGATGTAAGGTACTTATTGTTTTGTTTTGTTTCTTATGTAATAAGCAGATGGGCATAAGTGAGGGGCTTTTTAACATATGGAAATACTAACTTCCGAAAAACCTTATTAGTAAATATCAATAAATACTGTAGTAGGTTAGTCATCCAAGGAAGTAACTCCTCCTGTGAAATGGTCTCTCAGTTTATTCTGGAGGAGATTTGAGAAAGGTTCAATTAATCAGTGTGATTGGAGAGTAGAGTCAGGAGTATATAACTGGAATGGAATTGATATGAAAGAAAGATAGGTGGATCAAATGATATTAACATCCTTCCAGATAGCATAATTAGCCAAAGCATGAAGAGTGGGGACTCCGAGAAGAATAATGGCATCATTTCCCTAGCACTTTCCATGGATTCCTCAGGCATTTATAGCTTGATGTCATTAACTATTAGGTTCATTCAACTAACTCTCCTTGCTCTGATTAATTTTATTTCCTATGTAGATTTTTAGTGGAAGGAGAATACTCTGGGATGCTTTGCTGGTTACAGTTCTCACAGTACGTTTCCAGATGTGCATTGTGGTCTACTCACTAGTTTCTTGGGCATTGGGTTAACCTAGTTTTCCTCTTCACCAAATATGTGTAATATTATTACCTACGTCATACAGTAGTGTTGAGTTTAAAATTAGTGATACAATGCATAGGTTGTAAATTAGCAACATGCCTATATGAGTCGTCCTTATTTCTTAAGACGTTGTTTATAGTATTATTGTCATTGCTGTTGTTATTGAGTCATTCTCTAGCTCCATCCTGAATTTGGGCCATTCTGACAAAATTGAATTATTTACCCTGAAAATCTGAGAACTAGGGATCAAGCGACCACCCTCTGATGGAATGCAACCTTTCTTGGCTGCCTATGCAGCTGGTTGGCTTTGGCTCCCACGTCTGTCTCTGGTCTCCCTTCCAACACCAGCACCTGAGGATAAGATACTCCCTACACACTCATAAAAGCTAGTAACAGGTAGATAAGCTACTTTATAGGGATCCGTTAATTCATCATGGAAATGAGGCACCTCTGGAGTGGAACATAAAAGTTATTTAGCCGGCAGGTTTAGCAGCTGTGACAAATGGTGTGTGTGATTTAAATTTGAGTAGAATTGTGTTTAATTGAAAATTTGGCCACTACATGAAACTTTCACTAAAAAGATTAGTACGACATTGAAGGGCTGCCAAGGGTGCCAAGAATGAGGAAGAGAGCCATGTAGGTTAATATTTCATGAAGCAGTCAGTGTTTTACAAAGGGGACTTCTAGAAAATATGTTCCAAGACCATTTTCATCAGAATCACCTGGGACATTTGTTAAACTGCAGCTCCGTTGGCCTCAAAGTCAAGTTCTGGTGGATCCAAATCTCCCTAGGGGCATCCACCAATTTGTGACTTTTGTAAGGTTCATAGGTAATTCTTACACACCGCAGTCGAAGACCTGATTTAGCTTCAGACATCAAGAAAGAACACTTTGTTACCAATGTGGGGACAGATTTTATTCCCATTGTGCATGTCTTTTCAGGAAGTCTTGAGTTTAAAACTTAGGTGGAAAGGGGGACTATATGATGTTCAAAAGATTGTGCCTTGCTTATCAATATTTATGGTAAAATATTTTGGAATGTGTTTTGTATGCTAAAAACTGTGCATTTTAAATAACAGATATTTTAATTACAAAAGCCTTTGGTTCAGAAAGGTTATTTGATTTGCATACAAACAACTAAGCAAGGTGTCTGTTTCTAGATGAACAGCAATTCTACCAAGCCCGATTATTCCTTGTTTATATTTGTCAGAATCCTGTATTTGAGGTGTTTTTTTTCTTTGAATAAACATTCTACTGAATACATATCAGAATCAAGCTCTATCAAGCTGAATCTCATTGATAATGATAATGATCTTAATTTGTTTAATTTTCTCAGTACGGACATGACAACAGATTTGCTTTGTTCAGTGTCCAATATTTGCAACCTCTGTAATAGTTCTATGAATCCTGATTTGTGTTTGTGCTTTCAACTTCCACAGAATGCATTCTAAGGAAAAATACACCAGACTGGTTTATTTGCAATTAAATGTCCATTCTAACACCAATTCAATGGAACCAATCACAAACAATAAGCCAGTGGAAACCAGCAGGAAAATGATTTCCCTCTGGTCACACTGAAGGAGAAGACCTTTGAGTCAGAGAACCATTGTAGTACCTGTATGACTTTGAATACACTCTATGAGCTTTCTGAGCATCAGATTGCATATCTAGAAGCTGGGTCGATCAAATGTGCTAACGATATTTGTAAAATGCTTGGCACATAACATGCTAAAAGAGGGGTGGCTAAAATGAGAAGAAAAAGGAGTCCGGACAATAATGGAACATTGCAGGGCGGGTTGCAACTTCTGGGCCTTTGCTTCCTACACACAACGCAGAACTCTTTGAGCGCCAGACATCCAGACTCCTAGTGAGTACCGGTACCGTTACATTATCAAAAATAAGAAGAGAGAAATAAAAGCCGTTTTGTGGCACAGCTAGAATTCTGAGTAATTTTGTGATTTTTGAATTGTAAAATGAATAAGAATGTTATTTACTTCAAGAAAACTTTCCCTTGTACCACGGCTGGATGAATCTAGAATTCTTAAAAAGGCACTTTACTGTGAGAAATATCCCTTGATGCAGCTGACCTTATATTTCCTGTGTTACATTTTTATTCTTTGACTTCACATTTCCTGACTCCCCTTTTAGACATAATGAATAAAAAGTGTTCCCACATTTCATATTATTGTGCACATTATTATTTCTTATTAACATTTTTATTTTCACAAAAAGAGAACAAAATGCCATTTTCCATGAAGAAAAGGAAGGGATAAGGATTTTTACACCTTAAAAATCTTTACAGCTATTAGGATCATTACTGTGCTTTCTCAGAAACAGTCCATTTTAAGGGAAAGGGCCTTTTAACCTTTTTCTGATTACACAGTAGTAACCGTTCCCTAATGAAATATGTTAATAAAACTTAACTGATGACTTTCAATTTTGCTAAATGAGGATGAATGAAAGGTAGTATATTCATGACATTGAACTTGTGCCTTTTATGGTACTTTCTGAAAAATCTGTGTACTCCCCTTAATTCGGATTCAGATAACAAGAGATTAGAAAATCCACTCAAAAGCAGTGTGCAGTGTTTGGAAAGAATTTCAATGTTTTAGAAATAGGAAGAAGGCCTTTGATTTGATGATTAACATAAATATAAATTAGAATACAAGTCATTTTCAGTGTAGGAATGCTTATTGACCCTGACTGAAATATGGCCCATAATGTTAGATAAAAAGAGAACAGAAGGAAGGAGCTTAACCTGTGGGACTCTGAGAAAAAAAAATACTCTGGAGCTTTTCCAACATTTTTCTTTTTTTTTTTTTTTATTTTTTAATGTTTATTTATTTCTGAGACAGAGAGAGACAGAGCATGAGTGGGGGAGGGGCAGAGAGAAAGAGAGGGAGACACAGAATCCGAAGCAGGCTCGCGGCTCTGAGCCATCAGCACAGAGCCCGATACGGGGCTCGAACTCACAAACCGTGAGATCCTGACCTGAGCCAAAGTCGGTCGCTCAACCGACTGAGCCACCCAGGCTCCCCTCCCAACATTTTTCTATGCAACATACAGAACATTTTTCTTAGCAACAAAATTCTTACCAACATAGTGTCTGAGACTGCCTGACTGTACAGTCACTAATATTTAGCCTTACTACCTAAAAGTTATTGCAAATTACATAAGCAAAAATTGCTTCTTTTTTTTGCTACGTTTATTTGATTATTAATAAGATATCATGTATTTATTTGTAATTTGCAGTTCTGTGAGTTGTCTATTAATGAGAAATGCTTATTTTTAAATTTGAGAATTAATGTTTGTTTTTGTGCATCTCTACATCTCTAGAAGTTTTTTTAATATATATATATATATATATATATATATATATATACATATATATATATATTTAAAGTTTCAACTTTTACTACTCAAAACCATTGCAAATGTTTTCTCAAGTTTGTCATCACTTAAAGTAAGTTTGACACTTTAAAATACAACTGTAATTTTTAATATTTAAATTTTCTCTTTGGTAAATAAGTGACTATAGAATATAAGTTCTGTTAGGGCACAGGTTTGACTATCTTGCATTGTTCCTTATCTTTAAGCTCTATCACGTGCCTAGCCTGTAGGATATGATCAGTAAGTATTTTTAAGTGAATAAATATTTTTAGGTTTAACAAGATTATCTACTCATAATTATGGCAAAAATGGAATTCTAGGGAAAATTAACTGTTACCTTATCATGACTATTGCCATGAGATAGCTTATTATAGTGGATTTCCATGCATATTTATAGACCTGACTTCAGGGAAAAGAAACAAATTATATCCAAATAGAAATAAAATATTTTCTTCCCCAAATCCTTCTCTCTATAAATTTATTTTTTCAATAAATATTGATTACCTATTCTATGCTAATCATGGAAGTTTCACTGACTTACCAGTAAGGATTATTTGTAGGCAAATTTTGATTGTCTCAGGCAAAAAAAAAAAATTACTAGAACTGCATCAAATTCACATAAAATAAACAAAACTTGGAGTTTCAGAAGTCGGACTGAAAGACAATTAGTAACCAAGGTTACTCAAGAGGTTACATGGGCACAATAAAATTTTGATCAGTGTAGTGCTATAACTCCTATAGATATCATTGCTGATGAAGTAAAATGGATTCTAACTCTCCTTTTTTCTTTGTCACTAAACCAAGATTCAAAGACAAGAATACAAACATCTGGTGGCCAAATCTAGGTCACACATTTCACCCTGCTATTCAAAGAACAGCAAGAAGCAGAATTTGCCTCCCCATCCAGTTTCTACAGAGTACTACGAGTGTCATAAGACTCTATAGAGTGGGGCATTCACTGAATTAAGGGTTACTGGAAGACAAAATATGACAATATCCTATAGAAATAGAAATGTTCAACAAAACAAATATTTATTTGTCTCCTTTAAAAAATGTTTACTTATTTATTTTGAAAGAGAGTGAGAGTGCATGGAAGGGAGGGGCAGAGAGAGAAAGAGGAGAGAGAAAATCCCAAGCAGGCTCCATGTTGAACATGGAACCCAATACGGAGCTTGATCCCATAACTGTGAAATCATGACCTGAGCTGAAATCAAGAGTTGGCGCTTAATTGACTTAGCCACCCAGGCATTCCTCATTTTCCTTCTAATAGCTTATCATTTAGAAGAAGAAGAACTACCATATATATATATATATATATATATATATATATATAATCAGGATTTTTTCAAGTGACAGAAATCCACCACCTGCTAGTACATGGCATAAAGGATTTTAGCAATTAAGTTACCTAAAAAGTCCAGATTATGTCTGGCTTCAGAGGGATTTAGATCTAGTTTCCAACAGTGTATTCTGTGTTGGCTCCTCAGTCTCCATTTCTAGGTTCTAATTTCTCTAGTGTTGGGTTCATTTTTAGACAGCCACTTCCCCACAGGGTAGGAAAGCCAATTCTCCAGAAGCCCCAGTGAAACAAAGTCTTTGTATTTTATTTTATTTTATTTTATTTTATTTTATTTTATTTTATTTTATTTTATTTTATTTTATTTTATTTTTTGATATCTTTTTAAATTTTTCTTATTTTTTTTAATGTTTATTTAGTTTTGAGAGAGAAGAGAGACAGACAGAAGGGGAGGGAGATGCAGAATCTGAAGCAGACTCCATGCTCTGGGTTGTCAGCACGGATCCAGATGCAGGGCTCAAAGTCACGAGCCGTGAGATTGTCATCAAAGTCGTCAAAGTCGGAGGCTTAACTGAGATAAGCCACCTAGGCACCCCAAGTCTTTGCACTTTAAAATCTCATAGACTCTGACACTGTTGATATTCAGGGGAAGATCTAGAGAAGGAATAAACAACCCAGAGGGATCTTTATACATTCTTGGAAGTGATCATGATAAAGTTCAGTGAGAAAACTGGATGAAAAGTTTTCCTCAATGAAGAGACATTGAAAAAGACCAACTTCCGTATTCAGAGTTTTTATTAAAGCTTGATAGTCAGGTTGGGAACTTCCACTATGTCTGTGTGAGGAGCTCCACAAAGTTTCTTCCCAAAAAACAATGCTAAAACTGGATAAACATTTCAAAACAACCGTCTCAGGACTCTAAATATTGACCAAATGCATACCAAAAAAAGTGGAGAAGAATTCAAGATAAATAACTGAATCATTGTGGACAAAACATGAAAGACTCTTAAGTACAGAGAACAAACAGAAGGCTGCTGGAGTGGTTGTGGGAGGGGGGGATGGTCTAAATGGGTGAGGGGCATTAAGGAATCTACTCCTGAAATCATTGTTGCACCATGTGCTAACTAACTTGGATGTAAATTAAACAAATTAAAAAATTTTAAAAAATAACTGAATCATTGTAAGCATGATGAGTCTGTGGCATTTTTGCCTGGTGAAGCTCACTTCCCCTTTAGATCTGTGGCATTCTGGCTATATCAGGACAGGAAAGATAGTAACTACAAGTATCCTTGATGCTGGAGAGGGATGAATTGGTTGGGAGCAGAACAGAAAAAAATTAACTCTTGTAAATGTTGTCAAAAACAATTTTTATCTTGGTGGCAAAACTCAGGGAAGGCTAACGTTGCAGATACTTGATTGTGATGCTGGGTGGAGCATGGAATAGATCAGCATCTGATCCAGAAATTTAACAGGGAGATGCAAAGAATAAGACAGCCACAGAAGGACTTAATATGCTACTATATATATATCCTTGGTTTTCAGGAAGGCTGCACACATGGTCAGGAGAGATCAGAACTGGCAAACTTGAAGGTAAACTGATAGAGATTATTAAATCTGAGTAACAGAAAGAAAAATAAGTACAATGAAACTCTCAGAGACTGAAACCACTGACTGTACCAACGTATGTGTAATGAGAGTCCCAGAATGGGAAAACAGAAAGAAGGCATGAAAATATTTAAAGAAATATTAGTTGAAACCATTCCAAATTTGATGAGAAACATGAATTCACACATTCAAGGAACTCAACGAACCTCTACATAAGATAAAGAGATCCCTACTCAGACACATCATAGTTGCGTGTTGAAAGACAAAGACAAAATTAAATTTTTGAAGTCAACAAGAGAAAAAGTCCTTTTTACATACAAAGAAATCACAAGGAGATTATTGATGCCTTATCAGAAATAATAGGTGCTAGAAAGAAGTGGGATTATATATTCAAAGGACTAAAGAAAAAAACTATCAACCAAGAATTGTACATTCAGCAAAAACTATCCTGCAACAACTGAAGACAAGATAAAGTCATTTCCAGATAAACAGACTAAGAATTTGTTACTAGCAGTCTTGCTTTACAGGAAATACCAAAAGAGTTTTTCTAGGTGAAAAGAAAATGACTTTAAATGGTGACTCCAATCCATGTGAAGAAATAAAGAGCACTACTATAGATTTTTTAGGTTGGTAAGTACACAAAAGAGTATAACAATTTGTTCTTTTTCCTTCTCTTAACTGAATTAGAAGACAGCTACACAAAACAATACTTGTAAAACTGTATTGATGAGCTTGTATTATATAAAGATGGAACATATATGACAGACTGCCCAAAGAAAAGGGGGAGGAAATGGAAATATACTGGAGCAAAATTTTTATATTTTACTATAATTTTTAATGTATTTTTAGAAGCTATGAAAAGAGGCACAGAGTAACAAATGACATAACATATATCAAAATCAAACTGCAAAATGGAAGACACATATTCAAGCATTTCAATAATTATATTGAAGTAAACTGATTAAACAATGCAACCAAAAGGCAGTGATGGTCATTCTGGATAGAAAAAAAGGATCCCAGTGTATGTTATCTACAAGAGGCATAACTTAAATGGAAAAACACAAATAGGCTGAATGTAAAATGATTGAGAATGATTAGCCATTTAAATTATAACTAGGGGGGCCTGGGTGGCTCAGTTGGTTGAGCATCCGACTTCAGCTCAGGTCATGATCTCATGGTTCCTGAGTTCGAGCCCTACGTCAGGCTCTGTGCTGACAGCTCAGAGCCTGGAGACTGCTTTAGATTCTCTCTCTCTCTCTCTCTCTCTGTCCCTCCCCTACTCACACACTCTCTCAAAAATAAATAAACATTCACAAAAAGAAAAAAACAAAAAAAAACCCTATAACCATATGAGACCTGGAGTGGCTATGGTAGCATCACACAAAATAGACTTGAAAGAAAAAAAAAATTACTAGAGATAAAAATGTCATAAAAAGAATATAACAATTACAAACACATTTACACTTATAAAGACAGCCCAAATATATGTGAAACAAAAAACATGAAACATAAATTTATCATATGACCTGTCAATTCAATGTGTAAGTACTCACCTGAATAAAAAGGAATATACAGGTACCAAAGGCCTGTATGCACAGTCTCATGGGGGCATTATTAATCATAGCCAAAAGTAGAAAGAATCCAATGTCCATCAAAAGGTGAATGGATAAAGTAGCATATCCATGCAAAGGAATACTATTCAGCAGTAAAAAGGAACTGACTGTTTATACATGCTACTACATGGATGAATCTCATATACATGGTGCTAATTAAATGAAGCAAGAGTCAAAAGCTCATATGTATGAATATATTTATATGAACTATCTAATAAAAGGCAGGAAAAAGATTAATGGTTCCTGTGACTGGGATTAGGAATGGAGTTAATTCTAAATGGGCATTAGAGATCTTGTTAGGTTAATGGCAATGTAGTAAATCTGCATTGTGGTCATGCTTGCCCAACTCTAAATTTCTAAAAAAAAAACAACAAAACATTGCAATATACATTATTTATTTATTTATTTATTTATTTATTTATTTATTTAGGGTGCAAGCAGGGTAGAAGAACAGAGGGAGAGAGAAAGAAACAGAAGCAGGCTCCAAGTTCAGTGTAGATCCAGACACGGGGCTCAATCTTACCACCCTGGGATCATGACCTGAGCTGAAATCAAGAGTTGGGATTCTCAACCAACTGAGCCACCCAGGCATCCCAGTACTGTACATTTAAAATGGGCCAATTTTATAGTATGTAAATTACACTTCAATGAAGCTATTAAAAACAAAATCCCAGATGTTATATACTAGTTGAAAGTGTCAGTATAAAGTCTTGAACTTCTATGTTATTGTAACATTCAGTGATTTTTTTTTTTTTTTTTTTTACCAATATACTACATATGGTGGGGACTAGAAAGATTATCTCCAATCTGTTTTCTCTTCTTTTTCACACAGAAGAAAAAAAAATAAACAACTATCTTTTTCAGTTTCCTAGTTCTTCTGTGAGCAGTCCTGACCAAAGGAATTTAGACAGAAGATACATATTCCATTTTCTGTCTTAGACGTAAGCTTTCTTGGCTATCTTCTTGACCTCATCATTATGATTGGGAACAAGTGACTTTGACATGGTAAAGACACAATGAGGAGAATTACAAATCTGAGTGTGCTCAACGTGTATAGAGGTATACACATAAGTAAGAAATTCCAATTTTTATAATATTAGGTCATTGGTATTCATGGTTTTTATTACTGTAGCTTAGTCTAGCTTGCCCTAATATGTTACTTTTGTTATTCTATAGGATATCTCTGTTATCCAAACCTATACTATGACCACTATTCATTGTTTATTGTTCCTTCCCAAGATAATTTCTCATAATCCATTTTTATTTATTTGCTTTTTCAAAGTATATGAATGACCAAAAAAAGACAGTATCCTTGTGATTATTTCATCATTTCATCATTAGGTATTGACTCAGTTGTATATTGATACATGGTAGGCTAGGGATGGATGAGATATCATTATACATTTTCCAATGCTTGGCCATGCCTAAAAAAGTGATTTCTATAAATTCTAAGTCGTTCCTTCTCAACAAATATGGATTGTGATACTTATGTGTGATTTGTACCTGTAAGGAAAATTACTTTAAAAATTTTTAAATATAATAAAAAAATTGCAGCTTGAAGCAGAAGTTTATAGGCAGAAAGACAGCTTAATATGTGTTTGTGTGGGAATTACCTAGAATGAAATCAACCAGCCTCAGAAACTAGGTAATGAGGTCTGGAGGAAAGCAGGAGTGATTCCAGGTATACTGAGGTCACATAATTTAATGAGGTTTTGAGAGAGGTAATTGGGGGAAATAGGAAAGAAAATACTAAGGATTACTCCCAGTCAGCAAATCTGGCATAAGGGACCAGACCAGAGAGCATATCAGAAGACAGACGTCTGGAGCAAAGCCATAACCTGCCTACATTCTGGGTATATGGAAATTGGGTGAATTTGGACAGTGAGGTTTATGAGTCAGTTCAACATTCTAAGTAATTGAATCTTCTTTGTACCATATTAATCTTCATGATAAATATGCTGTCATATCTTGAATTATTTTTAGCTTTGAAATTTAAAAAAAATTCCAGTATTTCATGATGATAGCAAACTTTTCTCCTTCTAGTTCTTTTATTTTGATGTCACCATTACTCCCATGAGCACAGGCTCTATAGCCAGACTTCCTGAGGCCAAATTTAGTCCTCCTTGGCTCACTTCTGCATTTGCTTATTTATGTGGCATAGATTCCAGGATTCATTTCTCATCTTTCAACCTCTTATAACTTGTACACCACCTATGTTTATTATAAATCAGGGAGAAATCCTATTTTATTTGACTTTGCATCTCTGGAAACTAGCACCTAGATACAGCCGTAGGAAAGATTAATTTTTAGAAGTTATTGGAATAATTTTCATCCAAATTTAAAAAGGGAAAGATTACAGGTTAAGGTAGTATAACTCTTCTGAATGTCTAGAATCTTAGGAATTGCGGGCAGGACCTGGGAAAGGGAGGACCAAAATTTTAAGTTATGAGGTATTTCACAAATTAAGAGGAATAATTTTCATTACTATCAAAGGAGTGGCATCAAAAAAGTAGTGTAGTTTAGAAAGCAGGAACACTTTCTACACTTAAAGGCCTAAGAAATGAGAACTGTCATATTTATGATGTAATGTATATTACATATTTTTGCAATTTGGTGAAACAAAAGACTATTCTTTGATTGATGAGTTGCAGGAAGTACAGCTTGAATGTCCTAAGCCAGGCAAACTAATGGCAACATAAAACTTCAGCTTGCTTCAATTTATCTCTTTTTGGACAGGTCTGTCCCTGGTTTTCTGTAAACTGATCAGCACAGAAAAAGTAAAGAAACAACTAACATCACTGAAATACTGTAAACTTCTGGCAGAAAAAATGCCATTTAATTCTATACCTCATATGATGTAGGAAAAGTGATAATAGGTGCTTGACAAATATGCGTGGATGTCATTTCTTTAGTTTTGCAAGCACAATGCAAGGCAAAGTGGGAGATTAAAACTAGCACAGGACACACTCTGTCATCCTAAGAGCTTTTGATCTTGCTAGGAAGATAGGAATTTAGAAGCATTTGTTGAGAACCAGAGGAGTCTTAGTTCTATTTAAAACTTTCTAAATGACCCTAAATTGTGAACATAATGATCTTATATATGCATTTTACTGTAGCATGTGGTTTGTTTCTTCTTAAAAGCCGTGATAAAATATTTATGGCTTTTAATATTTATATATTAGTCCACAAATTGAAAAATGAGACTAGAGGCCACCTGCAAAGACTGATAATTTTCCATTATTAGAATTCTTAGTTCTAATCAATATCTATGCTGTATGTTATCTCACTATTGATTTTGTCTTTTTTGTTTGTTTGTTTTATATTATCAATATTCTTAAAAGAACTTCCTGGATAGCCCACTTGGTTTTTCTGCCACTTAGCATCTAAAACAAAGAGAACATTCATAATATGTTTTATTTTAGTTTTAAGAACATGAAATATTTTTGTCACAAGATTAAGCATATGGTTGAGGTTTATGGTACTAGAAATATAGCTTATTTTATGGGCAAAATGAAATTAACAATTTAACTTAATTTTTGACATACAATTCCATATGTTTGTACGTGTTCTCCATGTAAGTTTAATACTATTAAAGAAAGCTGAGAATTTGTGTTATGTTTTAAATCTTGTGACTATAGTTTGTACATTTCATGTTCTATCAAAGCTATACCTAACTGTTGAACAGACAAATGGATATTGACCATCTGAAGAGAACTTTGGTATAGGCAAAATTGCAGTCACCAAACCCAAAAAGAATTTCAACAATTTCCACCTCTCTCTTCACTTCTTTGTGTCATCTCCAGGATCTGTGGCAATCTCAGGAAAAAACAGGACATTTCCAGTGACTTATAAAGCAGATTTCTGCCATTGAATTTCTAAGAAAATGAACCCAATTGTAAGTCTGGGCACTAACCTGGACTAGCAGAAGCCAGTCTGTAGCAGAAGGGAGAAAAGGAAGATCAGGAGAAACAAGGCAAAAAGGGCTATTGCCTTGTGGTCACAGAAGTAGGAGAAAGGAAAAGACATTAGTCGGCCCACTCTTCTCATTGGGTGAAGTGGTTTGTGCTATTTGGCTTTAGATACCTACTTAGCTAACAAAAATATAATATCTATTGTGCTCTAAGACCACAAAGCATTCTTTGTGGAAAAGATAGTAATAAGCTGTCCCATTGTGCTGGAAACAAAGTTCAGAACAATTTACAAGCATCTCTTTCTCTGGAGCCAAAACCACCTGGTAGGGGTTGGGGAGAATTACATAATTCCTCAATAATCATATTTCAAATCAAGAGGACTTATTTAGACTATGTCAATTTGTTTTACTTAAAAAAATGTATTAATGTATCTACTATGTGAAAAACAAAGCTTTTGTTATGTTTCTTTGATATCTGACCAGTCATAAAGTAGATAAAGATACAAAGAATTAGCTGTTTGCCACTGATCCGAATTGTTATATGGCTGTTCTCTTCTTCTAGCTGAAAAATCAATGAACACATGGTAGTTAATGGCTATTGTCGAGCACAGCTCTAAGTGACTCCTGAGTGGAGACAAGTTCAGCAGTTTCCAACATGCTCTGTGGTCCATTCTTACCTGAAAAATCTCAACTTTTCTGCTCCTGCAAGCAATCTTTCAACTAATGTGTTTTATGAAGACCTGAAGTTTGTTTGGCCTATACTAAAGAAGTAAATTTAACATGGTATAATCAGAAAGAGACTTTAAAAATTATTTTAGGCAAGCAGAATTCCTCCACCAACAAACTAAATTCTCTACTCTTTAATATGAAATCTTCAAATGATATAATTTCTTTCTCAATGTAGAGACGAGCATTTTGTTTTGCCTTTAAAAGTAGGGTATCTTCTGCTTACCCTGCCTTTGAACATTGATTTAATATTAAATATTTGAGGAGTTGCTACCAAACTTGCTGATGACAGTAAATACTTTAAAGAGAGTCTGTTTTCCTCTATATGAGAGAAGAAATCTTATTTCATGCATTTTATGCCTCCATTTTATTTCACACCATTCCCTCCATAATAGAGAGGACCTGATACCAGGAAAAACATCTGGCATGCATATTTCCTGGAGATATACAGATCTTCCATTTGTATTTTGCATACAAAGTTGTTCTATTCATCCTTCCAAATTCACTCATATGTTTGTAACGGGGCACGCATAATATATGTCAGCTAAATTCTGAGATTGAGGACGGAAATTCTGCTGTTACATAAGACACATGCAGAACTAGCCCAAACTTGAGACTAGTAAATAGAAGGAAAATTCTCATCAGCACAGACTATTCTGCCTTCAAACGTAGCGTATACCTCCATGCTAGAAAGGAATTTTGACCTGTGTGGGTCAACTTATAAGCTTACAAAAAGTTGACATTTCTTATTGAAGAAGTTGCTCTGAAGCTTGGAAGAAGAAAAAAGAGTACTGTTATTAGGTACAAATATTTTCATGCAAAATCAGGATGGCTTCTAGCACTTTGGACATGCCGTTCCTAGATGTGATCAAGTGATTTAAAATATAGCATTAATTTTAATAGTAAACCAGCAAGTAGAAATGAACATAACAATAATAAGCTGCTTGAATTGAGAAAATGTGGGGATTAATACAAGCTGTAATAGATAAATAAATATCAAATTATTTGTTGATAGAGAAGATGAGATATGCGATGACTGTGCCATTCTTCTGAGTTTACATAAGTGGGCATTAATCTATGACACTTTAGATGAGCTAGTTTAGATTAACTAGTTATATTTATCCATCTGTAACTGTGCTTAGAACATCTGTAATTATTCACGTCTTCTCCCCATTTCTTCACTGGATTATTTGTTTTTAGGGTGTGGAGTTTGGTGAGCTCTTTATAGATTTTGGATACTAGCCCTTTGTCC
Source organism: Panthera leo (assembly GCF_018350215.1). NCBI lineage: Eukaryota > Metazoa > Chordata > Mammalia > Carnivora > Felidae > Panthera > Panthera leo. The sequence continues at coordinate 125,125,501 of NC_056682.1, read as the reverse complement.
GATATGTCATTTGTAAATATCTTTTCCCATTCTGTTGGTTGCCTTTCATTTTGTTGATTGTTTCCTTTGCTGTGCAGAAGCTTTTTATCTTCATGAGGTCCCAATAGTTCATTTTTGCTTTTAATTCCCTTGCTTTTGCAGCTGCTCTGGAAAACAGTGTGGAGGTTCCTCAAAAAATTAAAATTAGAACTACCCTAGACCCAGCAATAGCTCTGCTAAGAATTTACCCAAGGGATACAGGAGTGCTGATGCATAGGGACACTTGTACCCCAATGTTTAGAGCAGCACTCTCAACAATAGCCAAATTATGGAAAGAGCCTAAATGTCCATCAACTGACGAATGGATAAAGAAATTGTGGTTTATATACACAATGGAGTATTACGTGGCAATGAGAAAGAATGAAATCTGGCCCTTTGTAGCAACATGGATGGAACTGGAGAGTGTGATGCTAAGTGAAATAAACCATACAGAGAAAGGCAGATACCATATGTTTTCACTCTTATGTGGACCCTTAACAGAAACTTAACAGAAAGTCTATGGGGGAGGGGAAGAAAAAGAAAAGAGGTTAGAGAGGGAGAGAGCCAAAGCATAAGAGACTCTTAAAAACTGAGAACAAACTGAAGGTTGATGGGTGGTGGGAGGGAGGGGGGGTGGGTGGTGGGTACTGAGGAGGGCACCTTTTGGGATGAGCACTGGGTGTTGTATGGAAACCAATTTGACAATAAATTTCATTAAAAAATAAAGACATCTGAGAGAAGTAAAAAAAAAGAACATCTGTAATTATTACATTTATGTCTAATAATTTTTAATAGTCATAGTGTATTAAATGGGTAATAAATGGGTAAATATTACCTTTGGATAAAAGAAGAGAAACTTAATGAGGAATTCAATACAAAGACCCTGCCCAAATTAAGCTAAAGTATGAATAAGTGCAATGATGATGTATGATACTCATTTTATGAATAATAGAAGGTTTCTCTGGGGATAAAGTAATGTCATATCCTAGGCAAGAGCATTTACATTAGAACCACATATAATCTATTCAACTCCCTTCTGGTCTGGGATTTCTTAACCAGTGGTATCATCATCCTGATAAAGTTGTTCAAATAAAACCATGTTTTGGGGATTAACCACTTTTTACTGTAATGCACAGTTTTGTTGCCATGTAGCTTTTACTTTGGCCCTCAGGCCCTTGTTCTACTATTAAGGAGCATAATTGTAACTCCTCCTTGATACTGATCAATTTTTTATGCACTAAATAATTGTACTCATTCTTTGCTAAGGTATCATGGCATAGGGATGATTATCATTCCATAGATGAAGAAACTTAAGTTCTGAAATTTAACCAACATGCTCAAGATTCCAAAACTGATATTTGATAGAGTCAAAATATCCATTTGATCCCAAGTCACAGGGACTCTGTTTATAATCATGAAGAGAAACAGGCTGCAGCAGGAATGCATTAAGAAAGAATTAAAGTGTTTTACCACGTCCCATTAACAAAAACATAATTGAGATCTTTCCAGTAGAGATTTTTGGTTTATTATGCCCCTATAAATTTTATTATATCAACAGAATTTTTTGCTTAGAACTGAACTAAATAAACTAAAATTTGCTATAAAATAAAGACCAACTTTACCCCCAAAGAATTTCATACACTCCATGCTGATATCTAAAGGCACTCGTTATGGACAAGAACAATGGGGAAGGCAGAGTACAATAAACATCTGATATTTGAGGCCCACTGGGAGCTTCAGAAATGTGAAACAATGACTCCAAGTGTAGGATAATTCCTCCTATTCTTCGATTAGTTTTATTGGCTCAATATTCAAGTGCCTAATTGTATAAGCACCAGTTTCTCACAAATAAGAATCTGTGTGGAAATTACAAGTTGTGTTTAGGGTGGAAATATTATCACAATCTTATCCTAGCACTGAGCACTACACATGGGCTTTTTGGAAAGGTAAACTTCTTTCATTGTATTATATCAGCATAAGATCTGTGCAAACCCAATAGAAATTGATTCCAGTTTGGATTTAATAACAATGTCTTAATTTTGCTTTGAATTTTATAACTTACAAAGTGTTCTTATGTATATTTTTCACTTGGGCTCTTATATTCAATGTCATTTCTATTTTACAGAAAAAAAAAAAAAACAGTAAGGCTGAGTGTTGTTAAAATCTGCCAAGAATTTGTCTTTAGTTCAGGACTCAAGAGTTTAAGAAATGAGAAATTTAACCAAGACTTTTTTTTTTTTTTTTAATTTCAAGCACAGAGTTCTTCCCACTCTATAATGCTAAATCATTTTAGTGATGACATGATCTTTAATGAGATTGCTCTGATAGGGGTGTGTTTGGTCAGTGAAAGTTAATGTTCATTTGTTCTTGAATTCAGTTGTTCAGCAAAATGTATTGAGAATTTTATATACCAGGTATCATGTTAGGTGTAACAAAGGAGGAAGTGCATAATTTAGGGAGAAATGAGTGAGTCAGTAGATTAAAAAGTGTCTGGTAGAAAAAAATACCCTTTGTAGCTAATGCCAATGAATAATTTGCAAATAAAGATCTCAGAAATAATTAATGTGAGTCCATTTAGCACTTAAAACCTGAATTTTGTGACAGAAAAAAAATCATATTTTTTTCTAAAAGGAGAATAAAGACTATAGCTCAAAACAAACAAACAAAGAAAAACAAAAGAGGACCCTAACATGTTCTGCTTGAAGGGGTGAGGAGAGTCTTGACTACTGGGCCTTCACCTTTTATGTAGAATTTTCCCTGGGTCTCAATGCTAAGAACTCTAGCGAAAACCCCTATTCGCCACCAACACTGAATGTATGATGCACTTCTGTATCATGTTTTAGTATCCTTATTGGTAAGGATTTAGATCACTTTTCAACAAAAGCTAGTAGCTAGGAGAGAAGGAGAATAACTGGTCTGAGTTTTGACTCTTTTTTGAGCTTGATGAACTTGCTTGGCAGTTGCCACATTCAATCAGTGTAAGAAATTCATGATTAATGCAGAGTGTTGCATTTAATATATGTACGTGGAGAAAATGTTGACCTCTTATGACTGTTTATAAATGGCTAGAAGAAACAAAAATCAATGAAGAAATTAGGGATATATTTCAACCCTGAGTTTGCTTCCAATATTTCACTCATCTGCTTTACTCTCCATCTTTATGTTCTTGGCATGTTCACCTATAGTTAAATAATTGAGATCTTTCCTACCTGCCTTTATCTCTCCAGCCTAGGCACCCAGCCAACCAGAGTTCTTGCCTGCAAGTATCCAGTGGACATAAATCCCCACTCAGAGTCTTCAATATTATATCTCTTTGTTACTACTGCTTTCCTGTCTTTACTAGCTCTCATTTATTGAGCACATATTATAGTCTCAGTACAAGGCTAAACCCTTTATAGTCATTTTGGAAGCAATATTCTCAATCTTTCTTTGAAATAAGTGAGATCATATGAAAATACTTAAGCTTTTAGGCTTTCATGAGACTTAGTAGCTAATAAAGTACAGAATTGGGATTAAAGCTCAAATCTATCTGATTATAAAGTTCTGGCAGGGAGTACTGATTGCTTCCCATTATTCGACCTCCTCTCCTCTGTTTTAGTGGAAGCTTTATATGAGTAGCTCTATGACAGTTTTTTTTTTTTTTTTTTTTTCTGCAAAGGCAAGCCATAGACTCGGTTCTACTTAGTGGACATGGCAGCAAAACTTCAGTGCCATAACCATAAAGAGGAAGTCCTCTCCCCTCTTATTTTCCCTTTTGCCACTAGCTGGAAGATGGTTATGGAGGAGCGAGCATTCACAGCTCACTTGGTCTCAAGATCGAAGCTCCATGTTTAGGATGCAGAGCAGTAAGTCAGAAGACGACTGTATCTTCAGCACTATCAAGTTGATGTGTTAGACCACTCACCTAGACTTCTGAATGCTGTATTGTTGGGCCTCTTACTGCAACTTAACATTTATCCAGAATAGTGCAGGGGCTCATGCTCTAAGACTCACTCAGAAAGTAAGAGAAAGCAGTATGAAACAGAAGGCACTCAGTAATCCCCCTTAGGGGATCACAGAATGGTCTGAGCATGTTTGGATAATTTTACGCAATGGGAAAAGGAAGAAAAGAAATTCAGGCTTTGGGACATTCATGATTGCCAAGAATAATGACAATGGTGGTTTTAATCTGAATAGGTGAGGAAGGGTTTAAGAAGCAATATGAAACATCCAAAGCAATTTTGATTCAAAGAATGAAGGGGAAGTACAGAGTATGAAGAGACTGGGGACAATCTGCCTAGAAAATTAGAAGCAATTGGGGATAGTCAGAATGCAGTTTTAGAAATGAGATTAGGTACGATAAATCTGAGAAAATTTTCTACACAGTCCATTTTCTCCTAGTCGGTTACATCGCTTCTGGGTCTGATACAAATACAATTTATTTGTATCCATTTGTATTTGTATCCATGTAGTAAATTTTTAATGAATGTACTGACTAAAATGTTCTTTATTTTCTTACCTATTAATAATTTGGTTAACTATTTTTTTACATGAATATTAACAGCTGCCTGGTTTTCAGTAGTTTAAAACTATTATATTTTTAATGAAACTCACTCTTCAATATTTACCATTTTATTTTCTTTAAAATGCAACTATCTAACATTTAAATTGATTATATTTGAGGGAGAATTATTAGCATTTTGAAATATCAAATAAGAAAATATTAAAAATAAAACAACCATATTTAGTATCAATAAGAATCATAAACTAAATTTTATTTTATGAGTTTTCAAGACCTATATCAGATATGATCGAGCACCATTAAATTCACTCCAGAATTAAAAACATGGTTGGAGTCTATTCTGTAAAATACCTTAAAATTTGCTTTTGGAGGAAAAGGAATCATGCAAAGGAAAGAAAAAAAAAAAAACGACTGAATTGTCATAATGGGCCACAGATTAGACTAAAAGGGTATAGGCAGACTAGCCATTCCCTCAGGAGGAAGAACGTACTCCTTAATAGAAATTCACGGAATGAAAATTTGTTTCTTAAAGATATCTGCTATGATTCACTATGCTGTTTCCTTTACAGTTTAAATAAAACATCTATAAAGCACAGTAACTCACAATTATTTGAGTTCTACAATAATTTTGAAGGGATGATGAGATGTTATTAGAAACTATAATAATCTGGAGAGGTAAATATGGCAGAATGCACAATTAAATTAAAATCACTACTCTTCACTTGTTGTTTTCCTTCTTTCTTTCACCCTCAAAGATTTAGAAGGAATGAATTCCAATGAAAATCCTTCAGAGGTTTCCCAGCCTATTCAGTATAATAACTAATCATTATAAAGGATAGATTCTAGGCACAGTTTGGCTATGGGGTAAAAGATCCTTCTGGTATAGGATCAATGGACCATATGTTGTGGGGTGGCAAATTACATTTTCCAAAAATGGCTACATCAATATCAAACCCATCCCGCATCTCCCCCCCCACCTTTTTTTCTGATGTGGCCTAGGTGCTCCTCTACCAAGAAGTCGAGTCTGTGTTCTCTCTCCTCGAAATGAGGCAGACCTTTCTATCTTTCTCAACAAATAGCATGAAGCAGAAGTGATGCTTCCGACTTCTAGGGCTATACCTTAAAAGGCAACACAGCTCCCATTTGGCTTGACCTCCTTCATGGGACACTTGCTACTATGTTGTGAAGAAGCCCAGGCCACATGGAGAGTCCACATGTAGGTGTTCTGGCTGACAGCACCAAACTGGCTTCCAGCTAAGAGCCAATAGCAGCTATCAGGCATGTGAGTGAAAGAAAACATTTAGATGATTTCACTCCCCAGGCTTTGAATCTTTCAGCTGATACCCCAGGCATCATGATATCCCCAACTTTCCATCTGATCCAAAGAAACCATGAGAGGTAGTAACTGATTAATACTGTTATAGCCATCTAAAGTTTGGGGTTATATGGTAAGTGGTAGTAGGTAACCAAGACATGTGGTAACTGGGCACCCATGACTACCAGCCATGGCTACCATTAGATTTTGAGAATACTTTAATTTATCTGCTGCCTTCAGAATGACATTGCTAACTCTGTTCTGACAGTGCACAGACAATGGATTTTTTAAAAGATGTAGCTTCTTGGGACGCTTGAGTGGCTCAGGGTCATGAGTTCAAGCCCTTCACTGAGCTCCACACTAGGCATAGAGCCTACTTAAAAACAAAACAAAAAATAAATAAATAAAATAAAATAAAATAAAATAAAATAAAATAGGGGTGCTTGGGTGGCTCAGTCGGTTAAGCGTCCGACTTCAGCTCAGGTCACGATCTCGCGGTCCGTGAGTTCGAGCCCCGCATCGGGCTCTGGGCTGATAGCTCAGAGCCTGGAGCCTGCTTCCGATTCTGTGTCTCCCTCTCTCTCTGCCCCTCCCCCGTTCATGCTCTGTCTCTCTCTGTCTCAAAAATAAATAAAAACGTTAAAAAAAAGAAAAATAAAATAAAATAAAATAAAATAAAATAAAATAAGATAAAATAAAATAAAACAAAACAAAGTAGCTTCCAACAAGCAAATAAAGAAACCAAGCAAAGTAATCCTTAGATTGCTTGAAATGCATGCAAAAGTTACTATGCCTAAAATGACTTTGAGGTTATTATTATGAAGTGCAGGGAATGTTTTTGGCAAAATGTCAGATAGCATCATATATCCAACATGAGATTTTCCTTTAAGTTCAGTAATTTCTCTGAACACATCATCTGATCTTTTACTTTGATATGTTTATAGGTATTGGTGTCCAAAAATTTCTTCCAGAAATACGTAATCATACGGAAGAAATTTGTTTTTCTCTAATTTTTTCTAATTGTTTCCATAATTCAAGTGCGTCCATCTCATTTTGAAATGAATTAAATCCTGTTGCAGGTACCAGATGGACAGAAGTGGTAGGTACAGTTCTGTTTTTAGGCTGAGAACAGATGTCGCACTGGGGGTGTGAATCGCTCTCCTCCACACTGTCCCATCTCTGAACATTCTGTGCGAGTGTTCTGCTCTGGGGGATTCCCCCACTGTTGACTTCCCATTGGGGCTTCTAGGAGAGACATTTATTTTAGCATTGAAGGACTTCTGATCCTTCATATATTAACATCAGGCCTCTGATTCATTTTTACATGCATTTATCTGCTCAAGGGCTGAGGAATAAATGGCTAGTTTGCTTATATGCATTTTCTTTACCCAATTGTGATGGGGGGAATTTGAGTTAACGTCTGCTCTCTCAACCCATTGAAGTCCTCCTTTCCTTTACCATAGGGCATGGAAGGTGTTATATGTTTTTTGATGAGGCCTATATTTTTCTTTCACTGAATATTAAAGATATTTTTAAAAAATAAAGAATGTGTTTTTGGTGACCTAGAGTAGTAACACCCCTCGTGAGGGTGGGGCTAATTAATCTTTCCATTTATAAATTCAGATTCCAGCATTTAACAGATTTGATCCATGCACATTCCAGCATTTAATACAGTAATACTATTCCAGCATTTCACAGACTTTTTTTCTATGTGTTTAATTAGACCCTATAAAGCCTCTGTGGGAGATGCCATTTGTGTCTCAGTTTCATGTGCCCTTACTACTTGGTCAGCATTGCTTTGCTGAGGGCTTTCTGCTGCATCTATAGCCAATGTTGTTTCTTATTTGGCAAGCTGTAATTGCAGAGGACTGAATGGCCCCAGGAGCAGTCCTCCAATGAGGACTAGACTCCAATGACTGACTAGCATTGATATATAAATACCCTTCTTCCTTTGCTTCTTGGAGAGATTAACTCGGAGGTTATGTGTTTTACCTTGGCTCCCAAATGTCATTATAAGGATTAAGCTTCAGACCCTTTGCAATCTTGGTTGGCTGGATAAGGTAGCCATTCGGTGGTTGTTTTCTCCTCCTTATTTCACATTCCCATTATCCTATGGATGCTCCCTTTAACCCTCAAATGAACCACTGGCTCTGAACCCTGGTTTCAGAGTCTGCTTTTGAAAAAAATCAAAGTAAAGCATCAGTCATTCTACTAGTTCATGGTTAATTTCAATATCCTTGTTTAATTTCTCTGCTTAATTTATTTTTAATACAGGTATTGCTTTTTCATTTTTATAGACAAATTCAGTGACATTTATTCTGTCACTTTCACCTTGAGATATTGTACCAAGTATTTTTCTTTATTGGCATTTTAAAATGTATGTTTCTTCAGTGCTCCTTTCTTTGTGGATTGTTGTTGTTGTTGTTGTTGTTGTTGTTTTTCCTTGGGCACTGTCTTCCTACCAATCATCATGTATAATCTCTTTTTTAATAAATATTCTTCTTCTTCAAATGTGTTTTGCTTTGTTAGAATATCTGAGCTGAATGTTTTCTATTTTTATTTTTCCATTAAGGCTAAAAGCAGGCTTGAAAAATGTACCCACCCTAAAGATGATACAAAAGATCGAGTTGATAATTGAAAATCTTTCCTGGCCTACTACTCTCCCTACTGTCCAGCCCGATGCTCTGTGGGAAAGAAACACTTTTATCTTTTTCTTTCCTCACACATCTCAGTAGACTTATGCTTGAATATTTGTCTTGAGGGACATGGTGGGTCCTCATAAGTTTAGCTCTGTGTCATCTCTTCTTACCGCAGGACCTGTTCCTTCTTGGAGAATTTTCTGGATGCAAACCATAGGAACTATGAACAACTGGTTAATCATTGTTCAAGGCAAAAAATAACAATAATTAAAATAAATAAAGTAATAGAGTATTAGGGAGGATAAGGAAGTTTACCCATAATGTATATGTAAGTGTTGGAGATCCTACCCTCTCTGTGTTTAGCCAGTCCTGTAGTTTGGACCTCAGCCCTGTATTAAAGAAGTTAGCACAGGCTAATTGCCCAGGGAGACAATCTAAATAATGCCAAAACATCACTTGGGTGCAAAATGTTGGTAATAATTCAACTTATTGTGAATCAGATGAGTAGAATATATGTTTGTAAGGAATAAGATGGTTGGGATGTGAGGAAAGTAAGATAACCAAAGAGGATTGTCAAATAACAATAGATAGTGTATTAGAAAAAAAAACCTTCAGTCTTCTTCTTACGCTTCTCCTTTACTGTAACTCTGCTAGCATACTATCAACATTTCTGATACTTCTCATTACCAAAGGTGTGTATGTGTGTGTGGGGGAGTGTTCTCTCACCAAGCAATTTTCTGCAATACCAGTTGGGTGTCCCACAATGTAACTCAGTTCTCACACTATCTACCTGGAGACAGCATCAAATCTCACAGATTAAGAGCTCAGTCCCTCAAGATTGCCCTCTCAACTTCAAATTCTAATCAAAAGTCCAGGTTCTCAGACAACTAGATGGCTCAGTCTGTCGAGCATCTAACTGTGGTTTAGGTCATGATCTCATAGTTTGTGAGTTCGAACCTTGCATGAGACTGGGGTTCACTGCTGTCAGTTCAGAGCCGGTTTTGGATCCTCTGTCCACCTCTCTTTCTGCCCTTAACCTGATCACATGCTCTCTCTCTCTCTCAAAAGTAAAGAAAACATTAAAAATAAAGTCCGGGTTCTCACTTGGACCTCTCACCCATTGAGAGTTCCCTATGACCTCTGACTTGGGTTTGATCAATTTGTTAGACCTCCTCACAGAACTCAGGAAAAAAGTCACTTATGTTTATAAGTGTCTAAAGGAAATGATAAAGGATACAGATGAACATCCAGGTGAAGAGATACACAGGGTAAGGTCTGCAAGCATCCCAAGTGCAGGAACTTCTGTCCTTGTGTGGTTTGGGATATATCACCTTCCCTGTGTGGATGTGTTCACCAATCTGGAAACCCTCCAAACCCCATATTATTGGGATTATTAATTCTATGTCCAGTCCCTCTCCCTTCTCTGAAAAAAAATGGGGTTTGTGGGGAGGTGGGGGAGTCAAGCTGAAAAGTTCAAGTTTCTAATCATGGCTTGGTCTTTCTGGTGACCTGCCCCTACCCAGGAGACATCCAGGAGCTCAAACAGAGTCACTTCATTAAAACAAAAGATACTCTTAGTGCTCTTTTCACTCAGGAATTTACAAGGGTCTTAGAAGTTCTGTGTCAGGAACCTGGAACAGAGACCAATATATGTATATTTTTTTCTATTAGCTCACAGATGGTGAACTGCCTTCTAAGTGCATGAGTCCAGTTAACTGTTGACCTTTGCTTTGCTTGCAGGGCGCATGTGAAATTGTGCCTGAGTTGAATTTTTAAGGACAAGGATAGAGAGAGAGAACCACTGCAACGAATACCTTTTTATCACAAAGTACTCAGGATTGTTTCTTAATAATGTTTAATAAATATTTAAAGAAAACCACTTTCAAGGCGTGTCAAATTATTAGCCTTTCTCAGGTATCCATATCCTCAGTTTTCTGTGGACTTTTGAACAATACATTTTGCTCTTGTGGATACTACTGAGCCCACTTCTTGAAGTCACCTTAAATTATTAATAGATGTAGGTGTGACATAAATTATAAATTAATAATGTTATCAATATTACTTCCTATATTTATTTTCCTGTAAAAACATAGACATTTATGGTTCTGTAAAAACATAGACTATCATTAAAGTAAATCCATCAACTCCTCTTTCATCAAGACCCACAAAACTCTGTATGCTGTGTATGCTCTGCAGCTCAAATTACTCAAAGAAAATTATTAACAAGTTAAACAATTCCAGAAAATTTAGGGGCACGTGTCATATGGCTCAGTCATTTAAGCATCCAACTCTCAATTTAGGCTCAAGTCATGATCTCATGGTTTGTGGGATCCAGGCCTGCATCGGGCTCTGAGTTGATGGTGTGGAGCCTGCTTGGGACTCTCTCTCTCCCTCTCTCTCTCTCCCCTTCCCTCACCTACATGCGCTCTCTCTCAAAATAAATAAACATTAAAAAAAATTCCAGATAATTTGATTATTCTCTTACCTTTTCTGATGTGCTTGGAACTTTCCTCGAAATGGGTAAATATTGATAACTTTTAACAGGGTTTTTAAAGATATTCATGTTTCTGTCCATTTCTTTACTGGATTATTTATTTTTTGGGTGTGGAGTTTGATAAGTTCTTTATAAATTTTGGATACTAGTGCTTTATCTGATATGTCATTTGCATATATCTTTTCCCATTCTGTAGGTTTCCTTTTAGTTTTGTTGATTGTTTCCTTCAGTGTGCAGAAGCTTTTTATCTTGATGAAGTCCCAATAGTTCATTTTTGCTTGTCTCTCTGGCCTCTGGAAACATGTCTAATAAGAAGTTGCAGCAGCCAAGGCCAAAGAGTTTGCTGCCTGTGTTCTCTTCTAGGATTTATATGGTTTCCTGTCTCATATTTAGGTCTTTCATACATTTTGAATTTATTTTTATGAATGGTGTAAGAAAGCGGTCCAGTTTCATTCTTCTGCATCTTGCTGTCCAGTTTTCCCAAAACCATTTGGGTGTTGACTATCTTTTTTCCATCGGATATTCTTTTCATAGAGTTGTGGGTCTGTTTCTGGGCTCTCTATTCTGTTCCATTGATCTATGTATATGTCTGTTTTGGGGCCAGTGCCATACTGTCTTATGATTACAGCTTTGTAATACAGACTAAAGTCCGAGACTGTGATGCCTCCAGCTTTGCACTTCTTTTTCAGCATTACTTTGTCTTTTCAAGGTCTTTTCTGGTTCCATACACGTTTTAGAATTGCTTGTACTAGCACTGTGAAGAAGGCTGGTATTATTTTGACAGGGATTGTGCTGAATGTGTAAATTGCTTTGGATAGTACAGACATTTTAACAATATTTGTTCTTCCAATCCATGGGCATGGAATGTTCTCCCATTTCTTTGATTTCTTCAATTTCTTCATAAATGTTTTATGATTTTCAGAGTACAGATATTTTACCTCTTTGGATAGGTTTATTCCTATGGTTTTGGGTGCAGTTGTAAATGGGATCAATTCCTTGATTTCTCTTTCTGCTGCTTCATTATTGGTGTATAAAAATACAACAGATTTCTGTATGTTGATTTTATGTCCTGTGACTGCTGCATTTGCACGTCAGTTCTGGCAGTTTTTGATGGAGTCTTTCAAGTTTTCCGTGTAGATATCAGGTCGTCTGTGAAGAGTGAAAGTTTTACTTTTTTGCCAATTTGTATGCCCTTTATTTCTTTTTGTTGTCTGACTGCTGAGGCTAGGACTTCCATACTAGTTGAACAACAGTGGTGAGAGTGGACATCCCTGTCATGTTCCTGGCCTTAGAGGAAAAGCTCTCAGTTTTTCCCCATTCAGGATGGGATTAGCTGTGGGTTTTTTGTATATAGTCTTTATGATGTTGAGGTATGTTCCTTCTACCCCTACTCTCCTGAGGGTTTTAATCAAGAAAGGATGCTGTATTTTGTCAAATGCTTTTTCTCCATCTATTGAGAGAATTATATGGTTCTTATCCTTTCTTTTATTAACGTGCTGTATCACACTGATTGATTTGCAGATATTGAACCAGCACTGCAGCCCAGGAAGAAATACCACTTGATCGAGGTGAATGATCCTTTTAATGTACTGTTGGATTCGATTTGCTAGCATCTTGTTGAAAATTTTTGCATCCACGTTCATCAGGGATATTGGCCTATAATTCTCCTTTTTAGTGGGGTCTCTGTCTGGTTTTGGAATCAAGATAATGTATTAAGAAACACTTCTCCAAAGAAGACATGCAAATAGCTGACAGACACACAAAAAATGCTCAACATCACCACCATCAGGGAAATACAAATCAAAACCATAATATGATACCACCTCACACTTGTTAGAATGGCTAAAATTAACAACTCAAGAAACAACAGATGTTGGCAAGGTTGGGGAGAATGGGAGCCCTCTTACACTGTTGGTGGGAATGCAAACTGATGCAGCCACTCTGGAAGACAGTGTGATGTTTCCTCAGAAAGTTAAAGATAGAACACTCCTATCACCCAGTAATTGCACTACTAGGTATTTATCCAAAGGATACAAATGCATAAAGAAGCGGTGGTATAATGTAAAGAAGATATAGTACAATATAGTGTAATTATATATATCTATATCTATATCTATATGCATATATATACATATATATGCATATAGATATATATACATATATATATATCCTTTTTCCATTCATCGCATCAGTTGATGGACATTTGGGCTCTGTCCATCTTTTGGACAGAGCTATTATTTATAGTGCTGCTATAAAGATTAGGGCGCATGTGCCCCTTCAAATCTATACTTTTGTATCGTCCCATTTGCAATGACCTGGATGGAGCTAGAGTGCATTAGGCTAAGCGAAATAAGTCAGTCAGAAAAAGAAAAATACTATTTGATTTCACTCATGTGTGGAATTTAAAAAACAAAACAGTTGGACACAGGGGAAGGGAAGGAAAAATAAAATAAGAACAGAGAGGTGGCTAATCATAAGAGACTTTTAAGTACAGAAAACAAACAGAGAGTTGCTAGAGGAGAGGTGAGTGGGCAGGATGGACTCAATGGGTGATGGGCATTAAGGAGGGCACTGGTTAGGATGAGCACTGGGTGTTATATGTAAGTGAATTACTAAATTCTACTCCTGAAACCAATACTACACTATCTGTTAACTAACTTGTATTTAAATGCATCATTGAAGAAAAAAAATAAAGATACTGGTGTTTGTTATGGGAAGAGGGACAAAGCGTCCTTGGAATCTAGAGCAGAATAGGCTTGACCAAGTATTTGTTTTTCTTTCAGAGCTAAAGGGCTTTTGAGTTTGAAATTGTAGCAACAATGGATGTTAAATGGAAATAAGATGGTTAACCAGCTCCCTTATATGTATGCTGACAATCACTAATTATTCAGTAAGATGTCAAAGAGCTTGGTTATCTAATCTGTGGTGTTCACATCAGGGCCAATGAGTATGGTCGTGATCATTAAGACAGAATATAATGACAAGAATCTATTAATAGAAACTGTCAAAAAACACTGGTAAACATCTAATATTACAAGTACTCTGCCAGTATTTCTGGTGAAGTGCCGAAGCACGGGATAATGGCTATAGGTTTCTTTTATCATGTAACCAGTACTAGAGTAACCCACTGGCTATTTGCATCTTCGGTGCAAATATTTTTGATATATTAACTTCTGTTGCCATTTTTGCTTTTTGCCTTTGATCTTTCTCTTCCGTGTAATTTTATTTTATTTTCATTAAAACTGGCTTGCAAAGAGAAGACCATTAAGATACTCTGTAGCTGTCAATCAGTGGGCTCAGAAAGTTCCTAAATGATAATAGTTGATTCAGCACATTAGCTTGTTGGAGGTATCTGCATGGCAGAAATGTCAGTATATTGTTTCCAAGCTCGACTTCTACATGCAAGGAGTAACAGAGCATGTCCCTGCTTCTTTTATGTTCCTCAGGAGAGCAACCAAGTGGCATAATCAATTCTTCAGGCCTTTGTATTTCACCTGATGTTTACTTTGTGCATTGCTTTGAGATTTGCCCTTATTTTACATCTTTAAAATCTATTTGCCTTTTCTATTTATCTTATAAGAAAATACGATTATCTTAGTGCAAGGTCATGGTGTATTTCATTAAACACTCATAGCATTTTTCTTTTTTCAGCATCCGCAAAGCAGTGAAAAGTTGCCCTAATTACTGAAAGATTGTCAGGCTCTGGATATACAAAGAATAACCTTCTCTGTCTCAGGTGCTGAGGGGATTGGAACTGTGCAGATGGCTTTGACGCAGTAACTTTACTGGTCACTGACATATATTATTGTACCTAGGAGAGATCAAGCACAAGCTTGACATCTTTTGTGCCATGAATATCAAAATCAAGGAAGTGCAGATTTGGTCTTTAATGGATGAAAATAACTCTATGTTGCTTCAGAGAATTCAAAGGCAAAAATGAATTCTCAGATTTTTACAAATGACCAAGCTGGCTTTTTCCTTTGGGTTTGCTGTGTATGTTTCCAAGTCACTTAATGAACAAGATCAGGATAGTGTTTCTAGGTGTTAAAGGTCACATTGGGAAACGCCAGGCCCTTCCTTTATGTTCCATTTTTTAGTAGTCAATACCAGACACCTGGAGGAATGGCCACTATTGGAGCATGGCTTCTTTTCAGTGACATTTGCTCAATAAATTTTTTCATGGCAATAATTGAAAAGAGTCAAAATGGTGTGAAGAAGTAAATGTCATATTCCCACAATGCAATATAAATGGAACTCATAAAGGCTCAGTGACTCACAAACAGGTTAATTAAAGCTTCCATGTGGTATATAGAAGTGAGCACAAAATTTGTTTGACCACATTATTTTCATGACTGCATAGAATGAATCCTTTGTTAGACCATCTAGCAGAGACTATGATCTAGTATTAAATGTAATTAATGTTTTTGCTACTTACTTTCTTTTGGGTTATTTTAATCTATTTCCCATTGCCAGGCAGTAATTTTATAAAGACTGGTTTTTAAGATAAAAAGTTAAGTGTTGCAAAAAGGCAACAGAGTCCCACAATTAGAAGTTGCTCTAATTGTACCAGGAATGGCATGTGAGTTCCGCTGCAGAAACAAAAGAAAAAGCAGATGGTATGGGAAGGAAAAACATATTGTGGACTTGGAAAGACATGTTGTCTTTTAAGTATGATGATTTTTAATTTCTCATCCCTACGCGATCCTATGGGCCCTAAAAACATGTACCCTGTTCTTTAGAATTAACTTTTCTACTTCCCTAGGACTAAGGACAAAGCTTCAATAAACAATAAATAGCCCTAAAATAAAAACTGCATTTGGAAGAAGCCAAGGCCATCTTGCACCACTGGGACAGAGAAGCTGTGGATCGTACTCCTTTAGCCACTGGAGGGCTACTGGAGGCTTCCATGTTCTGCCTGTGAACTTTCAAACTGTTCAAAGGAGGCAAGGGCCTGAAGGGGCGGGGTGGTCCCCTTGAGCCTTGGAGCTAGGGGCTGCTCATCTGCATACTGTAGACGGGAGCATTACTGTCCCTTTATTCTGCCATAAGTAAATAAAAAGAAAGCAACATAAGACATAAAAATAAAAATAAGAAGAAGAGGAAAAAAAAAGAAATTGGGGATTTTCAGTTGGTTCAAAGAAAATTTATTTTGAGCCTTGTAAAGGATAATGCAAGAACTTATTTCATTACAATCAAAACCATGAAACGATGTCTAATTTTAAAACTTGAAAGTAGATAACTTCCAAGTTATCCATATAGTTACATCTAAATATGTACAGATACAAATGACACTGAATATAACTAATCTAATCTAATCTAATCTAATCTAATCTAATCTAAGTGATGCAGTCCCTGATACAGAAGAAAAAACTATATATATAAAATTATAAATACATATGTAATTGTATATAAAATTTATATATATGTAAATATGTGTATATGTCTATTTCTCTGTGTCAGAGATTGAAGGTTTCCCACCCTAGTGCCCTTACTTTATATATCTTTAGCTTGGCACATGGTCACGCAAAACAAAGAAGACTTGTCTACATGCACAGGCAGAGCAATAAAAGTGTTGCTGGAACTGAAACTAAAATTGTTCCTGGAACTGAAATCAGTGGCCTTGCCATCCAAAGACTCTAGAGCAGAGCACCTTCCAGAGGGGAGATGAAGACATTTCTGTTTAGACTAAGCCATTACTATTTTGCACATTTCTGTGACTCCCAGCTGGGTACAGTCTTAGTATTAGTGGTGGGATCATCATGAGAAAAGCAGAAGGCTGGGAGAAGTACTTTAGATCTAGTCAGAAATTGAAGTGTGGTTCTGCCTATTGCCAAGTACGTGTCTTAGGTCAGCTCATTTTTTAGTTGCTCCATTTGTAAAGTGAGGTGGCCGTTCCTACCTGGCTGACTAAGGAATAAATGAGGTAGGGGAATATTTGGGATTAACGAATCTGTTCCTACAAAATGATCAAATACCAACTAGCATACAAGTCAACAACTGAGACATCTAAGTATGCATTTAATAATGATAATTAAAAAAAACTCTTTGGGATTTTATCTGAACATTTCAGATGAGTAGATTTCAGAGTCTTTTTTGTAAAATAAAATCAGTGTATCTTCTACTTTCTTAGAATCTTGCTTTAGGTAGAATCTCAGTCTCTCAGGACCTCAATATTAATACGAATTTCTTTGATCATTTAACTTTGTCTGGCACTCAGCTAACCACTCTGAATTAATCACTTTTTACTAAGATAAAAATGTATAGATTTATTTAAGATTCCCATATAATAAAGACAAAAAGTTTATTTTGTCACTGCAATTCAATAGGAAAATTACTATAAGGACAGTAATCTCACTGTATTTGACATATCTGAAGCCACATTTGATAGAAACTTTAGAGTATTTAGTCAATAAATGTGTACAAGTAGAGTATATATATACCCTAAAATACTCAGAATATATAACATTCTCTTAAAATATCTAAAAAATAAACTTCCACAATATTTAAATAAAAATCATACAAAATACTCACAGTTTGGGTAACACACAAACTAAGATGCTTATGGCTATACCAACTTTTCCCCAGTGCTTAGCCTCTAGTTCTAGATATCGCAACCCTCAACTTGTTAATATCACTTTATATGTATCACATACTGTTTTAAATAAAAATTTCAATAATGTTTATATGTTTAATAACTCTGACAACAAAGAACTTATGTTTTCATTGTTTACTGATATTGGTCATTTATTTCTAAGAAAACATTAGAAGTGAAGATTTCAAAAGTACATTGCCCCCCCAATAAAAAATAATCATAAAAATCATCTTCCACGACATAGAAAATATTACATCTTAGGCATGATATGCAACCTGATTTCTGACAACTTTTTGCATTACCTTGACCTTTAAAAATCTATTTTGCTCAGGGAATAACATAAGAAAAATATCTTAAACTAAATTATCTCATGCCAGACACTATTAATATTGAAGAGGTATTATGAGAATTAACAAGTGAATATTTCTAAATTACTATAGGTTAGAAAATATAAGTTACATAAATTTTATACTACAAACTATTATTTTTAATTTATTAAATTTACATTCCTTAGTAACAGTAACTTCTAAAAAGACTAAATAGTTCTATTTAAACCATAATCCTTAATTATTACCAACTATTAGTTTATAATTTAAACATAACAATGCCTGAGAGACAGATTAGAGAAACAAAATCTCTGATGATTTTAGGTCACACTTCTCCCTAGAAAGACATTTTGCTTTGGTTAGATATTCTCAATCTCAATAAGACTCTGAATCTCAATCTCAATTCTCAATAAGACTCTGAAAACAGGAAATGATGTATTCATTTCAAAATACAGACATTGTCACTTTCTACAATCTCTACATGGAAACATGGCTGGAAATCATCAATCCTTCCTGTAAAATAATGTTAAATGACTCTTCTGCCCACTTAACTTACTGTCCTTTTATTCTTCCTTTTCTGCCAACCTCTTCTAAATTTTGTCTGATATTAAACCACCATGTTTTAACTTATTTAATCTCATGTGACCTGGCTTCTATCCTAACCATTCTACTAATTTTTTTTTCTTTTGGAATATATTCACCATTTTCTAGTGACCAAATCCAATCCCTTTTCTCACTTTTTATACTCTGAATCTAATGTTATATGCGGATCAGTTACTATCACTTCTCTCTTGTTAATGTATTTCATTAAGAATTCATTCACTTCCTCAAAATGTACTCTTTAGGGTTTGCTATTAGTTAAGCATGGTGCTCAGAGGGAGCAATGACTTTGAAACATCAGGCAAAGCACGGACTTCTCAGTTACTCTGGATTTATGTCTACCTCCATGGTCATGTACCATTTCCATGTACTTATTAGATCAGTATTTATGGAGTGCCCATTATGTGCCAAAGGACTCAGTGCTAGAGGCACAGCGGTGAACATTCAATATCTACTTGCTGAAGTGGATTCTTGAGTACTCAAGTCATCATTAACTCACTCACTCACTCATTCATTCAAAAGTATCATTTATCAAACATACACTATGTGTCAGACACTAATTTAGGCCCTGGTGCTATAGTAGTGAAAGATAAAATAGTCCCTGCCTCATAAAGTGTATATTCTGCTGGGAAAAACAGAAAATAAAGTACATGAGTGATATAATATGACTGAAGGTTATGCGTTCGATAAAAAGTATCAAACTAAGATAAGGTTTAGAGGATGAGAAAAGGATGCATTTTTACAAGGGTTATTGGGGAAGTCCTGTTTAAAAGAGGTGCTTTTAGAGAATTTGATGGAAATGGGTGAGTGAAGCATGTGAATGTATGAGGAGGACCATTTCTAGCAGAAGGAATATGAAGTGTGAAGTCTTGGGATGGTGATTAGCTTTGTGTGTTTCACATTCAAGAAAGCCATGAACTCAGAGGGGGAGTGAGGGCAGAAATGAGATTAGAGTTTGAGCCAGGCAAACCAGCTCATTTAAAGCCTTATAGATCATGGCACAAATTTTATTCTAATTATAGTGAGAAGCCACTGCAGAGTTTTAAGGATTCTTTTAACGGCTATGCATAAAATAGACTGTAGTGGAATAAGAAAGGATGCAGAGGGGCCAGTGGGAATGTAATACACTAGTGGTCCAAGGAAGATAGGAAGTGCCTTAGGTAGGGCAGTGGCTAAAAGTTATAAGAGCTCTTATTCAGGATATATTTAATAGGTAAATATTACATTCATGACTGGTGATTTAGGGGAAGAGGTTATATATGAAAGATAGAACACAGTATGACTTGAGGGATTTTCACCCAAGTGAGTGGAGAGGACTGTGGAGGACCAGATTTGCTGACTGTACTTGCTGAAGTGAAAAAGGCTGAGAGCAAACTAGCTTAGGCTGAAAAATCAAGAGTTTTCATTTGTTCACATTAAATTTGTAAGGCCTACTAGACATCCCAGTGCAGCTATCAAGTGGGTTGTTACATACATTGATCTGGAGCACGGAGTGCTAGAAATCTGCATTTGAGAGTCATTAGTCACGGGCCTAGCTGAGATCACCAAATGAGTGAATAATCATAAAGGAGAGAAGTCCAAATTGAGTTCTAGGCAGTCTGACATTTAGAGGGCAGCAATAGCTGGAAGGGTAAGCAAAATAAAATGAAATAATGAAACAAGAACAAATTTAGGAATGTATGGTGTCTGGCACCCCTAGAAAGTAGTTCCAGGAGGAGTCAATCATCAACTCTATCTAATGCTGTGGTATAGTTGAGTAGTTATGACTTGTGAATTGTCCTTTGGGTTTGGCAATCTGGAGGTCACTGATAATCTTATTGTAAATGTTTTCAGAGAAGTATGATAATCAAATGAGTGGGGTGTGTTTACGAGGAGAGTTGGAACTGGGACGCTATATGCAGCTAATATATATAACTCTATTGAGGAGTTTTTCTATTGAATGGATCCTAGGAATGGGTTGCTAGCTGGAGAAGAATGTTGGGTAAAAGAAAAAACAGTTTCTTTTTTTAAGTAGGAAAAATGGTAGCATAATTGTATGATATTAGAAATATTCTGGAACAAGGGAAATATTAGGATGAAATAGAGTGGATATAGGTACATGATAATGGTGGTGTTGGCCATGGGGAAAACACAATACTCTAATATCAAATCCCAGTGTGTTGGAGTTCAGAAGATGATTGAAAGTCTATTTGTGTACTTCCCTTCAAAGACTCTTCTGTCCTAGAGCAAATTTCTATATTAGTTATCTACTGCTACATAACAAATCAGCCCCAAACCTAATGACTTAAAACAATGGTGGTTATTTACTATTTCACAAGGTTGGGATATACAGGCTAGAAATATATAAGAAGTTGAGTTGGGTGGCTCTGGCTCAGGATCTTCATGAGGTGTAGTCAGATGTCAACTGGGTCTTTATTCATCTGAAGGCTTGACTAGGTTTGGAAGATCCATTTCTTTCTCTCTTATTTTTAACATTTATTTATTTTTGAGAGGGGGGAGGGGCAGAGAGAGAGGCAGACACAGAATCTGAAGTAGGCTTCAGGCTCTGAGCTGTCAGCACAAAGTCTGACACAGGGCTCAAACCCACAAACCTCAAAAATATGACCTGAGCCAAAGTCAGATGCTTCACCAACTGAGCCACCCAGGTGCCCTGGAGGATCCAGGGAACTCAAGGGGACTCAATTTCTAAGGGAACTCAATTACATGGCTGGCAAGCTGGTACTGACAACATAGATCCTTTCCATGTGGGCCTCTCCATGGGGCTTCTTGAGTGTCCCTACTACATGGAGGCTGGATTTACCTGGACAAGTCATGCAAAATATCAAATCTAAAGCTTCGATGCCTTTATGAAACAGCCTTGAGTATTATATACTGTGACATCTACCATATTTCATTGACTACGCGGGTCAGCCTTGATTCAGTGAGAGAGGGGATTACATAAGGACATAAAGATGAAGATCACTGGTGGCCATCTTGGCAGCTGACAATCATAAGCACTAACCTTTAGGCTTATAAATTTTCTTTATTCTCACCTGTCAAATATGGAAATTTTATCATATGAGCTCGTTCTTTCCTAAGTCTAAAATTTCATGATTTTATTTTTCAGCTGGACATATGGCTCTCAAAGGAAGCATATGAAAGAGAGGGGGTAGAGTCAGCTGGTATCTTCTGTTTCCCAGCCTCCTACTAATTTCTATTCCTTTCAATAATTCTTTTTTTGGAAAGTAGGGTATATGATGGCTCTGCATATTGTGAAAATGCAAGAAGTAGCTTTTTGAATAGCAAAATGCTCATCAGCTGGTTCATAAAGTAGGCTGAACCATGTTTAAAAACAAAACAACCACTCCCACCAAAACAAAAATTCCCCTGCTGTATTTAAGTTGATTTACTGAATCCTTATTAGGAAACATAGCCTTAAGAATCCTCTAGGAACAATATTAGAATACTAAAAAAGAAAGTATGTCCCAGAAAAACAATCACTGTTGATCGGTTAAAATCTAGAAGCCTCAGTTTCCTCCTATACAAACAGAGATGATAATTACTACTTCACAGAAGAATTAAATATTAACAATGTTAAGTGACTATGAACATGTCTAACACATAATATGTATTTAATAATTGTTCTTTGTATGTATTTTATATACTATTTAATATTAATATAGTTTTACATCCTGGCCTATATGTCCTTTCCTCATCTGATTAAGCACTGAGGACAATAACCGCTGAAACAGGTATATTTATAATATATGAAAGCAAGAAAATTTTTGTAAAAAGTAACTTAAAATATCCCCTCTATCAAATAGGTAAGCCCGAAGTCAGTATTGGTAGATGGTTTTCTTTCCTGATTCATATCTGATCCTTTGTCATTCATTCTCTCATGTAACCAGTGAGTAGATCACTGAATGCCCTCTCTCTAGTTTCCCTCCAAGACAGGAATGGCTAAAGTGGTGTGATAGAAGGTATAATTAAATATTTCCAACGATTTAATATTCTCTCTGCAAGAAATTATGTTTCTCTCCCTGTTAAATTTAAGCGCATCCATGTACCTTAAAAATTTTATTTTTGTCCAGATAAAACCCATGAGTGCTATTCCACATTCCTCATTCCCTCTGCCGCTGAAGCTGTCAGTGTTCCAGATAATGGTTGAATTGTCAGGCCACAGAGTGAAGATGATGCCGATGTGGAGTAAATCCCTAGCCAATGATCATAAAACAGGAGCAAGGTATCAACCTTTGTTCCTTTAAACCACTGAGATTTGGGGATTATTTTTTTTAACTCTCTCCTGACTGATACACACGCCAGCTGTGTTCAACAGTATTTATGAATAGGGCTTTTTCTGCCTATGTTTTGACTATAGTACCAATTTGAGAGGCCAACTGAGAGAAATCAACTTGTACGGCACTTCATAGGCGTTAGCTAGGACCTGCTTCACATTTTCGAGTCATGTATACACAAGGAGAATTTAAAAGATCATTTTTATAGAAGGACGATTCTGTGATCAATAAATGGATTTGTTTGGAGACAGCAGTTGCATTCTGTGTTTCCCACTTCATGTTGCACATTTTGGGGGGAGGATGTGGAGGTAGCTGCTTTCTAGTGCTAACCTTAATTAGAGAGCATCAGAACAGGACACTGGAGAATCTTGAAAGGTATTCTTTGAACTTGGTAGACACAAAAGTTTGGAACCTGAACCACACATGTAAAAGTTGGATTTGGATCTGACTTTTGCCCTGGAAATTAAGGGGGTAAGGAAAATACTGTTTGGTAGCTAAATGAGAGGATGTCATTTTATTGGGATCTGCTGGTCTGAAGCCCTACATTTTGTCCAGGCAAGAGATGCATTTGTTTTTCTGGGGCACAACAGTGAGCCACCAGGAAGAAAAAAGTGTTGAAAGGACATTGCCTACATTAAAGGAACTTCAGGAGAAAGGGGCTCAACATGAAACCTGTTAAGATCCCTTGTACGTACCTCACAAAACAGCTTTTAGCCTCAGTGTGGTCAGAGTACAGAGTTGTTGTGTTAAATAAGAACTATTTTGACCTTCGTTCTTCGCCTTCCTTCACATTTCTGATCTCAGGTTAGCAGCTGCTAGTTTGTTGAGAGGAGAGGAGACCAGAAAGAGAAGGTCTAGTGAAAGAACCATGCCTTGCCTTCCCAGTGGAGGAGAATGGATGAGTTGTGATTATATGATTGTACAGGGTATACCCTCAACATTGATCATGATGTATTCTGAATCCACTGAATGGATGAGAGGGGTCTGAAATCCAGCCAGTGCTCTATTTGCCCAGCCCTTGTCCTTGGAGGAGATTCTAGTGTGCTCAAAGAAAGGGGCACCTTTTTCTAATATTCAAAGATATGATATTGACTAACAGAGAGTCTGGAGAAAAGATTAATGATACACTAAGGTTAAGTTTTTGATCCATATCATGAAATGGACATAATTTCCAACTTAAGATATTTTTCTTGACTTATAGTAAGGCATGGTCTGTAAGTAAGCAAAAAAAGTAATTTGACATGCTAGAATTGTCATCAGAAGGAAGGGGAAGATTACCACCATTGAATATAAAAGGAAATTGGAAGACAAAAATGAAATGCAACTTTATTAGAATCTGGTTTTAATGCTAGCTCAATGTGTTGTTTACATATACTCACACAGAAAACGAAATCTATAGAGATAGAGTGATGAGACATACTGAGAGAGGATGACAGAGACAGAGACAGAGAGACAGGTCATAACTGAACAAGACAGGATCATCTGTCCTATTCACTCTTTTTCCATATCCTCTCTCCTCCATCTACTAAAGAGGCCTTTTAGTACAAAGATTATCAAGTTGACATGATGTTATAGGAAGTAGGTGATAAAAATGAACATAGGAGAAGCTTTTTTGTTGTTTTTGTTGATTTGAGTGGTGATCTCTTTTGCTGTTTTTGTTTGTTTATTTGGGGGGTGATATATTAGTTTTCTTGCGTTTGCTCCAATCTGAAGAATGTAGGAATCTGCTGAGTTATATTAGCTTGGAACTGTAAATTTATCACTCTAGCCTTAATTTCAAGGGAATGCAGCATGCTGGAATTATGACACAAAGGCCAGAGTAGAGGAGTAGTTAAAGGAAGGGGAATGGAGACCAAGGGAGCAATTACTTCCAGGCACCCATTCAAGTTGGATTCATACCAGACTCTAACATCCCATGGGGATCAGTAACTAATTGCTTTGTACCATCCTCTGGATTCTTTGTGAGTTTGGCTGGGGTCACTGACTGGTGGACTGTTATTTCTGATAATGGGCAAAAGTTACATATTTTTCCAGAAGTTCTTGAAATCTAAATATATATTTATATAGGAAGATAGATATAGACAGATGTATAGGTAGAGTATGTATGGATAGATATAAATAGATGTAGAGAGATATATAATGCAGGTGGAGATATACACATAGATATTTCTAAGTCATTTATTAACATTGATTTATTTATATTTTCTCGACAGAATGAAGCAGTGTTCTCTTCAGTTCTGTTCACAATTGCATTTGTAAACATGATGCTGTATGAAATGGAGCATATGTGAATAAAATTTAGTAGCTAGGGTTGCAATCACCTAAGTTGGCCAATCAGTTTCTCTGGACCCACACTTATTTCTTTTTTTTTTTTTTTAATTTTTTTAACGTTTATTTATTTTTAAAACAGAGAGAGACAGAGCATGAACGGGGGAGGGGCAGAGAGAGAGGGAGACACAGAACTGGAAGCAGGCTCCAGGCTTGGAGCCATCAGCCCAGAGCCCGACGCAGCGCTCGAACTCACGGACCGTGAGATCGTGACCTGAGCTGAAGTCGGACGCTTAACCGACTGAGCCACCCAGGCGCCCCGACCCACACTTATTTCTAAAAGGCAAACCCTTTAAAGAAAATTCTAGGCTTTACCATGTCTGGTGTTTTTGGAGTTGAGCTTTGTGATAGAAAAACAATAGCAATACGTGTACTAGGCATGTGAAGATGTGAAAGGCTTCATATTAGCGATGGAAGGAGAGTCTGAGGAACCCCCTGGGAGCTAAAAGGAGGCAAGATGGAGATAAATTTGGAAGGGAAGTTATTACTTTAATGCTACATTGACCACCTCTGGAGTTCAAATTATATATATTTCAGTAGGTTCCATTTCTGCCTACTGAAGGAGAACTCTTATTCATATATTCTGTTACTCTGCTCTTTTAGCTAGTCACTCATTTCTTATTAAAAACTCGGGTAGCTGATGAGGACATAGCCAATTAACCTTTAGTCAATAGTCTGGTATACTTTCAGCAGAGGACAAGTGCAAAATTAACTGGGAATACACATGGGTTAGTGGTGGAGGGTCTATCTCATCTGTAGTGGTGGCATGGGTGTGAAGGTGTTAGCAATCCAAATAATGGCTGATAAAGCAGAGCAGACTGGGAATCACCCAAGCTTATGTTATAAGCAGCAGTTACCTTTTTTAAACCCAGGAACTCTATTCCTGTTCAAAGCACACCTGGAGGCCTTGACAATGGGTTCAAAAAATAATCCTTACAGAAAAACTGTGACAGTAGTTAGGTTGTAAAAAATAGCCCAAAGCCCAAGCCTAACCTTTATAGGAAGGTTCTTGTCCCAGCAGGGAAATCGAAAAACATCAATGAATGGGAAGAAACCCGCCCCCCCCCCCCCCCCCCAGCCAAGTCTTCGTGACTGAGGCGATTGGAGAAGGAAGATTGGATAAGATAAAGGCTGCAGCTTGGGGAGTTTGGGAGAATAATTGGGAGAATAATTCCCCAAACCATCAACTCTCTGACACCCAAGCATGAATGTGATTTCTTCTGAAAACTGAGAAGGACAGAGGCTGAGATTTGAAAAGATTGAGTGAATGAAATTTTCCAACACCTAGAGTTAAGCAGGTCATGGAAAAACAGGAAGAGATAGGGCATATTAAGGTGAAGTGAACAAGTAGGAAGGGCCCAAGGTCATGTTCTCTATACTTCATAATGGAAAGTATGGAAAGGAACCCCAGTCCACACAAATCCAAACCAAGTTCTTCAACATTGAATTTTGAAATGCTCTGAGGGAAAGAAATCCCTAAAAGTATTCTTTTTTTTTTTTTTTTTTTTTTTTTTTAACTAATAAACCACTGCTTCTCAGTCTTAACTCCAGTCAAGGAAAAGAGGTTGATGGGAGAGCAAGAAGCCTTCTACTTCAGATGTTAAAAGAAGCATCATTTAACATTTCCAGCAGACAATCCCATACTCCATCTTAGGAATAAAAGGCAGACCTTTCCCCCATTATTTCACAAAGACACTCAACAACAGACTGATGGATATAGACAAGAGCTTTTTTTTTCCCCCCTTCATCTTCACCAAGCAGCTGAGGGAGTCCTTACATGAATAAACTCATGATGACCAACAGATATTTTGAAGTCAGACATGAGTATTCTCTTGGAGGCTACCTGTATTCCACATTGTAGCTTTCCATATTAAAAATGTTGGAGGTTATGTTTTCAAAAAGTTTCTTTCAGCAATAGAGCTTATTTGGTCCTGGTTAAAATTTTAAGCAAACATACAGCAATCACAACAAATCAAACAGTGCTACACCCATTTCAGTCCAATACTCTGAATCTCCGACCTTTGGAGAACTGAATGTGCTTTTAGACGTGGAAAATACGTTCTCTACTATTTAACCTAAATGCCACTATAATTATAACCATCTCAGACTTTTTCCTATAATTCTTTCTGAAGATATACAATTAAAAGAAAGTGGTAATCTAAACAATGAAAACAAAATGGAACCCTACAATTACACAGTCAAACTTTTCTCATGTTAGAACAGAATGAAGAAAGGCATTATTTAATTAAAATACCAAATGCCACAATCCATGAGGAAAACCAAGTGTACCATAAGTACAGACGAGAGAAGATGGTAGTGAAGACAAAACTACATGTCTAATACTTGATGTTGTATATAAAGATGAATTATACCCCAAAGAAACATTCCTATTCTCTGTGGTAACCATTAGTGACTGCGTTACATATGCATCAGTTTTCAAACATAGAATGGGGAAAACAAATGGTGCCTGCAGCTGGGTAGTACCTCCTTCATCTGGACATAAAGTCCCTCTTCACTGGTCTGATCCATAACATGTTGCATTAACCACCAACCAGCTTTGCTGTTTTTACTAGCCTCTTTGAGCATTTGAGATTAGAAACCCTGATTGCAACCCCATCCTAAAATGTTTTTCAAATATCCTTCCCCCAAATTGAGGGTAGCACTATTGAGAAAAACAAGTAAGTCTAAAAGGGAAAGAGTCACTTTCAATCCTGTTAACCATAGTTACCTACAGGAATAATCCTTCAAGTTTAAAAATTAAATAAGCAAGAATGCCAGTACTTAGTTTAAAAGTTCTAGTGAGGTTTTAGCTGGACTTATGAGCAGGCAGGCTATGTGATGTTATTAAGTTGTTATTACAAGTGAGTATGATGAATCATAACTTCCTGAATATCTGCAGGGAAGTCTGACCATCCTTTTGGCAATTCCTAGTAGTTAATGTTTATTTAATAAGTGAATAAAGTATATTCACTTTCTAAAATTGCCATATTTGTGCCATAAAATGAAGAATCCATGTATACTATGGACCTTTGAACAGCACAGGTTTGATATGTGTAGGTCCACTTACATGTATATTTTTAAAGATAAATACAGTACAGTACTGTACATGTATTTTCTCTTCCTTATGATTCCTTTAATTACATTTTCTTTTTTTTAATGTTTATTTATTTTTGAGAGAGATAGAGTATGAGTGGGGGAGGGGCAGAGAGAGAGGGAGACACAGAATCCGAAGCAGGCTCCAGGCTCTGAGCCATCAGCCCAGAGCCTGACATGGGGCTCAAACCTGCGAATGGAGAGATCATGTCCTGAGCCAAAGTTGGATGCTTAAAGGACTGAGCCATCCAGACGCCCCCCTTAATTACATTTTTTTCCCTCTAGTTTACTTTATTGTAAGAGTACAGTGTATAACATAAATAGTATATATGTTAATAGACTGTATAATAAGTAAGGCTTCTGGTCAAGATTAGGCTATTAGTAGTTCAGTTTTGGGGGACTCAAAATGTATATGGGGATTTTTGACTATGAGAGGGATCAGTACTTCTAGCACCTGCATTGTTTGAGTCAACTGTATATGAATATAAGTAGTAAATATGACAAATCATACTCAGTATATCAGTGAAGAGACCTGTGACTAATGAGAAACCTTATTATTATTATAGAGATAAATGTAGCTAGCCTGCTCTGTCATAAATATATATATATATATATATATATATTTATTTATTAAAGGGTTACATATATACATATTTATGAAGGGTCAGAACAAATATATATATGCACATACATATATTATATAATATATTATTAAGTATATATAAATATAAATATATATATTTGAATATTTAAGGGCCACAAAAAATTTTAATGTATTTATGCCACATACATCAATATATATGAAGTTTACTGTATATATATTTTAAGTTTATTTATTTTTGAGAGAGACAGAGAGAGTGGGGGAGAGGCAGAGAGAGAGAGGGAGACAGAGAATCCCCAGCAGGCTCCATGCTGTCAGCACAGAGACCAACACAGGACTTGAACTCGTAAACTGTGAGATCATGACCTGAGCTGAAATCAAGAGTCAGATGCTTAACCAAATGAACCATCCAGGGACCCTTAAAATATATAGTGTTAATTAAAGCATTGAAAAGATTTGCCTTGATAAAACACAGATTCTATCACATTTATCACCATGTTAAGCATTTAAATACATATATAATATACTAGACATTCTGTAGGATAAAAAAACATTGGAAAAACAAGACTTCTGGCCCCTGGAATGATAACTTTAGTTGTAAATACAAGAGTCTCCCTTAAGAAAAATTGACTCTATCCTGCCTGTGCTCCCTATAGCATGTGACTATGGTTACTCTTGTCTTCCACACTGATACCTTCTTCTTTAATTTGTAAACAAAGCAACATAGTGTCTTACCTTTCTCCTCCTTTATGGTTTGGTTTTTTTGTTTGTTTTTATCTTCTCTTAAGGATTCCATTTCCTTTTCCTGCCCTTTTAATATTAGTTTTCTCAGGTTTTTAGCCTCAATTTTCTTCTCTCTTATGGTATACACTTGTATTTTTGATTTTTAAATTTTTTTCAGTTTATTCATTGAGATAGATAGATACATAGATAGATGAGAGAGAGAGAGAGTACAAGCAGGTGGGGGAGGGACAGAGAGAGGGAGAGAAAGAATCCCAAGCAGGCTTCTGCACTGTCAGTGCAGAGCCTTAGGTAGGATTCGAACTTAGGAACCGTGAGATTAGGACCCGAGCCAAGGTTGACACTTAACTGACTGAGCCACCCAGGATAATGTTGTAAATCATTATCCAACAAAGTTTTTCTAAGTTCTATGAGGACAAATAGAATTATTGATTAAATGTTAATCTTACTTATTTTTTGATGTTCATTTATTTGTTTTGAGAGAGAACGAGTGCGTGATTGGGGGAGCCACTGAGAAAGATGGAGAGAGAGAATCCCAAGCAGGCTCTGGACTGTCAGCACAGAGTCCAACAAAGGGCTCAATCCCAGTAGATCATGACCTGAGCCTAAATCAAGAGTAGGGCACTTAACTTACTGAGCCACCCTGGTGCCACTAGTACACACTTTTAATAAGCGATCTCATCCTTCCTATAGCATCAATGCCCATGCTGTTAAGCTCTTGTCTATATTTCCAGGTTGACTCATTGTCATGCCCATGCTATTAAAAATCACAGTGATATTTCCAGCTCAAATCTTTCTCCTGAGACATCGTGCCCACTGAATAGTCAAACTGCTTTACAACATTTCAAACTTAGCAGGTCTAAAATTAAATCCTTAATTTCATTGACCTTATGGCATTCTCAGGAAGGCAATGCACAGAATTGTGTTGAAGCTTTCCTCAGATAAAATAATAATTGCTTATATTTTTCATGGGTCTCATTTGCTGCTGGTTTCAAAAATCTCGTTAGCATGAAGCAATCTTGGGTATTTCCTTTGTAATTTGAAAGCCATCTCGAAATAAAAATTCCAAAATACATGTTTTGTAAAGTTTTTATGTGCTATGTAATTACTCCGGAGAAAGCATATGCTAAGAATTAAAATATTTCATGTTAAGTTTAGTTCCTAAATTTACTGCAAAATTATATGTTTGGTTTTCTAGAAACTGATATAATGAATACTGAAGGCTATGTCAGGTATTTATTTGAAAATACTTTTATAAGTTTTGAGAAATTCTTTATTCTATCTAATCACTTAAGGGTAAAAGGATGAATTCTAAAACTTCAAGAGGAATATTACAGACAATTAGAATGAATTCAGTTAAATGGAGGAAAAAAATTAACCTTGAGCTTGCTGCGGTATACCAGATCTACTGAAATTACAATCTCTCCATTGAGCATAATGACTTCATTCTACAAGCAGCATTAAGTAGGACTTTCCTGTATATATTATAGAAAGGTGTATATTGTTCCTTGGTTAATCACCGTATCTTGTCTTAAAAATAAAATGAATATTCCATCATTAAATGTTTTAAAGAAGGAATGTGCAATATCCAGTCTATTTCTTCATATTTTTTGGAGTAATTATGTTGTTTTATGATATTTTCCCCTTTTGTCAGCACTTGTGTTCTTTTATTAGGAAAAAAAAAAGGACCTGTCCTCAGGGTGGGAGTGGGGAAATGCACAATTAAAGTAAGTCTTCATTACTTTACTCTTTGTTAATTAACTGAACACCTTCATCAGCAGATCTATCAAGCTTTCTTTCCTCAAGTTTTAAAGACTAAGCAATGTGAGAGTGAGGCTCTTGTGCAGTATGTGTGGTATGGAAGAATTGGATTTATTTTCATGTTATATGCAATAACGTGCTGTGGAAATCAATGAGGAGTGAAAGCATGGATAATTAAAAGATGCTTTGTTTTCATTATGTGAAATGCCTTTATTCTGTTTGCAAAATAAAATCTCCCGAAACAAACAAACAAGCAAACATCCATACATATACACAAAAGACAAAAGTCATGAGAATTAGAAAACTGCTCTGGTTAGTGCAAACAATGAGTATTTATTGATAATGAGCTTATAATGGATGATAGTCATGTAATAAAAAGACTGACTTAAAACAGAAATCTCAATAGGCCATTTCCTTATTAAACTACTGTCGTGTTTTGCACTAATAAGACACGTGTCCCTGCATGCATCACCAAAGTCTCCTTTGCCGAGATTTCCCCAATATCTGGACTCTAAACTCAAAGGTGTTGAGTTCTTTGATACATCATGTTGTTCCTGGCTTCAAGGTCATGCAACATGCTATTTCTTCTGCTTGGAAAACAGTTTCTTCTCATCCCCAAGAATCCAACTTTTACTCATATTTCAGAATTCAGAGTGGAGTTTTTTTCTTCTCTGAGAATTCTTCTGGAACACCTGGAGCAGTAATTAGCAAATGAGGGAGATGACACCGCTTAGAAACTATTTAAGGACAAGTAGAAGCATTTTTTATTATAATGATGATGGCTGGACTGAATGAGGCTACCTTTTGGTGCACAGGGACCAGGATGCCAAAGGATCCACAGTGTGAGTTCAATTTTGCACCTTGAAATATTATTCCTCTCAAAATGCAAATAGTGTCCCTACTGAGAAATACAGATTGAGAGACTAGATCAAGTCCTTTATTAAAATTTCTATTAGCTTTCTGATCTCTACATTTATTAAAATTTTAAATAAATAATTTCATTAGCTATCTAATATTAGGCCCAACAAAATTATTGGGCAAGGGTGAAGGATCTTTATAACTGATGTGTTCTACTAGACCCGTCATTCAGTATTTGGAATGCTCCTTCCTTGACTCATTTTACCTCATGGGAGGGGAAAGGCTTATTTGACTTGGAAGTCTGGGAAATACAACCCAGGGATCCTGTTCAATTTATTTCCTCCCGTGGGAATGGATTGTCCACAATTCTGCTTTTTCTTGTGGGAAAATTCATAGTATAGCTGGCGTCTTGGTGGGTAAGTCTGCCTAATTATAGAGCATAGTCAGCAAGCCCATTTACTTTTCTCACTAAGCTACATTAGGTCAGCAGTAGAAGTAGAATTCAAGATTCTGTTGTAAATTCAGGACCAAGAAAGAAAATCTGGAAGAACAGTTCTTAATTTCAAGTCACTTGCTCGTTGCCTTAAGAATGGAAATTATTCAAATAATTTCTGGGTGTGGTTCAAGATGATCTGGCAATTATAACTTGGCCTGCAGGATTTGGCTGTGCTCTAATAGAACATTCCCAAACATTTTATGGAGTTCAAAAATGAGGAATGGCAAGGTGAGTGGCAGCAAAATGGTGGCAAGAGGTTGAGCCTGTGGAGCTGCTCCTTCCCAACCCTAGAAGTCTAGAGTGTCAAGAGCAGCTTCAGTTCAGAAAGAAGTCAATGACAGAAGCAATTGGACATTGGGCTAAATTGTTGATTCACAAGAAATAGTGGTGGCTGTATTCTAGACAGACCTCACCATGAATGCCACATCAAGTGCTAGGGACTCAAAGTAAAAAAAAAAAAAAAAAAAAAAAAAAAAAGGATATTAAAAGACTTTGGAAGATAATGACTTAGAAAAGCCAAAAGTAAAATTAGGTGACTGTGTCTTGCAACATTTCTCAAGAATGACACTCTGAGAGAGGATGTGGTAGACATGAGAGACTTCCACCACCTCCTTCTCCTGAGAGGTCAAATGCGCAGTGTCAAAATTTCACTCTAGTGAGAGGTTGCTCCTGACTTCGTTAAAGTTCACAAGTCTTGAGTCTATAGAAGTTATTAGCATCCGGATGAGGCTAAACCCAAATACTTTTCTCCATTTCTTGGATGCTCTCGAAATGCTTCCGTGTTTTTGGCCACAATTGAGGAGAAAGTTTTTCACCTTTGTTTCAGCTTTTATTATCAGAGTCTCTTATCACTTTCTTTCAATTTCACTGCAAAATCTCTGATAATGGACGTGAAATAGGTGACTGGGCATCATTTAGGTTGAGTGGAACTTTAGCCCTGGTAACAGTGTAGCCTCTAGTGTTTATTTAATTTATTCTGTGACAAACTGATAGTTACCTTTGGCAAAATCAATTCCCTGCTTCTTCTTCTTTAGTAATCGTATCATCTATTTTATTTATGTGCTTCATGGAAAGACTGTATTTCCAGCTTTCCTGCCGTTTATTAAATGTGCATTGTCACTAATTAATGGCCAATGAAATATAAGCAGAAAAATGTGTAAATTCAAGGTAAATTACTTAGAAGATGTTTGGCATGTACCCTTCATCTATTTTTTTTGTACTTCTTGTTCTCTGTCTATATTGCCCCCTGAAAAGCAGAGGGGAGATGTTTGGGAGATCTAGCAACCATCTTGAAGTGTAAAAACAAAAGCTACATGCTGGGATAGGGAAGCAAAGAACGGGAAGGAGCCTGAGTTCCTGATGTGTCTTCTACTTGAGGGAATGGAAGTTTTTTAAATTTTTTTTTTAAACGTTTTTATTTATTTTTGAGACAGAGAGAGACAGAACATGAATGGGGGAGGGGCAGAGAGAGAGGGAGACACAGAATCAGAAGCAGGCTCCGAGCCATCAGCCCAGAGCCCGACACGGGGCTCGAACTCACAGACTGTGAGATCGTGACCTGAGCCGAAGTTGGACGCTTAACCGACTGAGCCACCCAGGCGCCCCGAGGGAATGGAAGTTTTAATATACAAGGGTATTAGGGTTCTCCAGAGAAATAGAACCAATAGAATAGATAGATATATGTATAGCTACAGGTATAGATATAGATATGAAACAGACATAGATATGGATATAGGTAAAGGTATAGGTATAAGTATAGGTGTAGACATAGATACAGATATGAAGAGATTTATTAGAGGAATGGCTCACATAGTTATGGAGGCTGAGAAGTCCCATAATCTGCCATCTGAGAACTGAAGAACAAGAAAGCTGATATAGTCTAAGTTCAAAGGCTTGAGAACCAGGCTTAAAACTCTGAAACCCCTGGTTGAGAACCACTGAACTATGCTGATAAGTAGAGGTGAGGTCTTATGGTAATATTATGTGTCACTTTTTAATTTTCATTAGTTATACTGTTTCCCTTGCCTTAAGTAACACAGACAACTGCTTGTGTTAATGCTCCATGTCATTACTGCATCCTTTTTTAAAATGTTTATTTGTTTTTGCGAGAGAGATAGATAGAGAGAGAGAGAGCACAAAGAGGGGAGGTGCAGAGAGAGAGGGAGACACAGAATCTAAAGCAGGCTCCAGGCTCTGAGCTGTCAGCACGGAGCCTGACCCGGGGCTGAAACTCATGAACCGCGCAAAGTCAGAAGCTTAACCAACTGAACCACCCAGATACCCCATAAACACTCTGTCTTTTAGCAAACAGTGATGACTGAGAGGCAAATGATAGGGTATTCTTCTCAGAATGAAGACTTTGTGGCTCTTGTAGTGTTTCCTAATATAGTTCCCCTTCCCTTCCCTTCCCTTCCCTTCCCTTCCCTTCCCTTCCCTTCCCTTCCCTTCCCTTCCTTTCTTTTCTCTCTACCCTCCTCTTCCCTCTTTTTGTTTCTTCCCCGCCCACCCCAACATGAACTGCTTCTCAAGCTAGCTGAAGAGAAAAAGAAATGAACTTCTTAACCCAGAATTTGCTATTCCAGCCCCACCACACAGGTGAATCGACAGTGGTAGAATAGCCCCTAAATGTGCTCGTTCTTTCTTTCTTTCTTTCTTTCTTTCTTTCTTTCTTTCTTTCTTTCTTTCTTTCTTTCTTTCTTTCTTTTCTTCCTCTCTTTCTTCTTCTTTTTTCCTTCTTCTCTTTCTTCTTCTTCTTCTTCTCCTTCTTCTCCTCCTTCCCCTTCTCCTCCTTCCTCCTCCTCCTCCTCCTCCTCCTCCTCCTCCTCCTCCTCCTCCTCCTCCTTCCTCCTCCTCCTCCTCCTCCTCCTCCTCCTCCTCCTCCTCCTCCTCCTCTTCTTCTTCTTCTTCTTCTTCTTCTTCTTCTTCTTCTTCTTCTTCTTCCTCTGAAGCTCCTGCTACTCAGCCAGGATGCTTAAATTATTATCTAATTGCCTACTGAAAAGCCACAAGAGATACTCTTGATGGACTGAGAATTTATCCAAAGATGCAAATCTCTTATTCTATTATATAGGAGAATGAACAAAGTTTGAAAGAGCCATTTTTACATGTGATTAAGGGATATTTACTACTAACCTCCTGATTAAGATATATGTGGTTACTAAAATTTCATATTCATAATCCAAAATTAGCACATAACTTACGAAAGCCTTGATATAGCATATTGATGATGTCTGAAGTACACCAAATGTCTGACAGTTGATATTCTTCTTTTTATTTACAAATTACTCTTGTTTTAGCATCATCCTCATTTTTTTGCTTATTGTTGTTGTTTTACTTTATTGTCAATGGTATGAAGCCATCTATATTTTCATATTTGGGGCCCTAAATCTTCTGTTATTTAAGATTTAAAGTAATTTTGTGCTGTGGCTCAACCACAAATTAACAATATTGAATTGCTAAAGCAAATGCATACACAATTTCCCTTAACAAAGTGTCATGTATACTTCCTCTTCATTCATAATGGACTGCATGTTAACTTGTTATCTTTCAACAACTTTCAGTAATGGCAGATAAATGCAGTAACCTTTCAGGAACAGATAAGATTTGAGCTTAAAGGGCATTGAGTATAATGCAAAGTACCTTTTAGGATCTCACTGTCTTCTTTTAAAAAGTAAATGACTATTGTTTCACTTGCATTGTTTCCTAATATTTATTATCTCTGCTTGGTTTTTTGTTATTTTATAGAAAGTATGATTTGATGGAGTTAATCAAAGTCAAGAGTCTGTTCTTCAACATACTTATTTCTTGAACTGTTAAATACCTGAATTTCATTCTTTTGACAAAATTGGTAACTTTTTTTTGGTAATGTTTATTTATTTTTGAGACAGAGAGAGACAGAGCATGAACGGGGGAGGGTCAGAGAGAGGGAGACACAGAATCTGAAACAGGGTCCAGGCTCTGAGCTGTCAGCACAGAGCCTGATGCGGGGCTCGAACTCACTGACCGCGAGATCATGACCTGAGCCGAAGTCGGCCGCTTAACCGACTGAGCCACCCAGGCGACCCCAATTTTTTTTTTGGTAACATTTTTAACATATACACTTTTGTTTACCTTTATAATGAGCCATCAATTCTCAACAGATCATCCTTTTAGGGCTTGTATAATCATTGACAAAATATTAGAAGATTTAGAGTTGGACAAATCAGATTTAAGTTTCTGGCTTTTGGTTTCTGGAAATATTTACTATTAAATGCTTAGTTTTCTTATCAGAAGAAATAAGTAATGCAATTTCACTTATGTCATTGAATTGATACATTAATTAAAATATCACTTGCAAAACAGTTAGCAAAGTACCTGGAACATACTAAGAAGTCAATAAATAATCATCTATTAAAATCACCGGGGTGTCTGGGTGGCTTAGTCTGTTGAGCGTCTGACTCTTGATTTTAGCTCAGGTCATGATCTCATGGTAATGAGATTGAGTCCCACCTCCACACCCAGCATGGAGACTGCTTAAGATTGTCTCTCTCTTTCTCCCTCTGCTCCATGTGCATGTGTTCTTTCTCTCTCTCTCTCAATCTCTCTCTTTAAAAAAAAGCAGTACTTCCCTAATACATAATACCTGGAACATAGTATGAAATTAGTAGTAACAGGAGTGTTCAGTCTTAGGGGAACATTTCAGTTATGACACATCCATATAATGGAGATTTTTTTGGCAGCCATTGAAATTATCTTTCAAATAGGTTTTGATTATTTGGAAATTAATTATATATGACACTAAGAAAAATAGCTCGAGAGATAAAAATGCACAATATATCTTAATTTTATTAGAAATTTAAAAAATAAAGGGAAATTATATTAGAAAAAAGAAAAGAGAAATTAAAATTTAATAGTAATTATCTTGGGATTATTTAAATATTTTGTTCTCTTGCTTTTCTGCATTTACAGTATAGAGTTTTCAACAAGATTTTATAGTCATAGTATATGTTGAATTTATAAACCCAGAATGGGTTCCTGATGATAATAAGAAAATTGGGAAGGGAAGATATTTTTATTTAAGTGGGTAAATGGCAAGAGCTCTTTCTTTCTAGACTTTTTTTCAGGCCTAAATAACTACTGAGATTTAAAATGTAGTTTTTCCCTGGTAGATTAGAGAGAATGAAGGAAGTTAATGTTGAAAATATAGTTGGCAGTTCCCTACTGGTGAGAATTAAACCAATAAATCACATGAGAGTCTGTGGGTAATCATTTAAGCTGGTGAGAATAGAGCACATAGTATTAAACTGTAGACCTACATTTACTTTTTTGGGTGGGTCAAGGTTGACATATCAGGAAATAAAGTGTGGGGTATAAGCAGCAGAAGAACATGGCTTTTTTTTTTCCCCTTAAAATTAGAGTAAGATAATATCCATGGAGAAACATTTATGTTATGTGGCAAAGAGTTCCAGAAATTGATAATACTGAAGCTGTCATTAAATTTAGCCAAGTCCTTGATGTGAGAACTTTCAGTTCATTGTTGATGACACAGATTGTAGAAACATATGGAAGCAATTAGAGGAAAGTAAATGGAGACTGTGGATACTGGCTGCATGTTTGTGGAACTTGACTAGATAAAAGGAATGCTGTAGGATGAGATCTAAAAGAGGCAATGGTGACTTAAGTTTCTTCTTTCAGAGTTTAGGAAATATGAGCATGAAAGAAGGCCAAAGGAGAAGACAGAATTGATGATTCTCTGGTGGGGGACGGAGTGGGGAGTGTACAAGAGAGAGGGGTGTCTTCTGAATGAACAGTGGATTCTGAGGCAAGGGCTGAGGAGTTAGATTTCCAGATAAGAAGAGAACTCCTCTTTTGCTGAGATTAGTGGGAAGGAAGCTTTCATAGACATAAAACTTCACCAGAGGACAGGGCTGGGGAGAGCAGTGTAGTATGTTCAGGCAAGGAACAGTACATCCGAAGGTGAGACTGGCTGTCCATGAACTAGGTGCATAACCTGAGGACATGCTTAATGTTTACTGGGCTTATTAACCTCCCTAGGTCTGCTTTTCTTCAGGTCAATGGGGATATGATGCATTCCATACAATTTAATATTTAAAATTCCATACAATTTTCCATATAATATGGAAAATGTCCATAAAATGTGGAAAATCCTTTTAAAAGTTGTAATGCATTCTTGTAAATAGATGATGATTTTATTGTAGAATGAAGTGGGCAGAGGACTAGATGAGGGCAGATAAAGACTAAGAGTTTTTGGAGAAACTCATCATAAACGTCAGTAGGGTGTTCATTGTCTAAGAGAATGGAAACAGCATAGCCAGCTGGCCCTGATAGGAGCTTGTTAAATTTCTCTACAATCCCCCAGTAACCTTGCTTTCTGAATATGGTACTTTTGAGAAGTGCCTGAGATGTTTGAGCTTAAAATCACTTCTTGCGCCCTATCTTCATTTACCAATATGGATGATGTTTCTTGGGCCTCGTATTTAAAATCCTCTCTGAGGCTTCTCCCATGGTGGCCTATTAGATTTACAGTGTTGGGTACTATGGAAATATCTTAGAATCTAGATGCACAGTGGGTCCGTGGGAACAGAAAGATTCTCACGCACAGAAAGCTCCATAAAACATCTACAGCATTGTCTTAGGTTGCTTGGAGAAACTGCATTCATATTCACAACGTATTGCATAATTATGAGATCCTGATTTTCATATTTCCCAGTGTGCCTTTTCAGCTCTGCTGTATTACCAAATTAAAGAAGACAACACAACTTTACAAAATTATAGTGTTCTGTTTTGAATGTTGCAGTTTGACAGTACTCTATTTTTAATTTGTTCATCATTGATCCTAATAAAGACAAACTGTCACTGTAACCATTGCCTGGAATGCAATACATTAGTTTTATTGCCTCTATAACAGCTGCTCATGTGTCGCTTCCTCTGTCATTCAATGATGATGTGTCCTTTTCTACACCCAGTGCCAGAAAATCTGGGAAAGCTCACAGCACAACACTTCCATATGAACCGGATTAAGTAGAGAGAAATCTAATTGTATGTCATCATTGTATTTCTACAACTTAGTACACAAAGGAGACATATAGAAGGAAAGCACTTTGTTATATGGGCTGAATAAGTGAAGAATGCATATTACACTTTTTTTACTGGCTTTGTAGATTTTGCCTTTCACCTAAACTCTCTATGCCTCAGTTTCCTCACACAGAAATTGAAAAATAATAGAAACCACTTTACCTGTCTCTGTGAAGATCACATAAACAAACTTTGTATCTCCAGCAAAGATATGCAAGGCTATCATATACCTGGGCAATATTTACAACGATGCCTTAAATATCAAATTGATGCATATGATAGCTTAAAATTTCATCTTTTATTTTTAGAAAATATTATTTTGCCAGGAAATTTTGCTTGTATATATCTATACATATTCACAAGGATCTCCCAAGAGAACCATGAAATCTATTGGGATCTCAGTTTAGGGTGTAATAGGCAACACTGTGTGCCAGCTTAGACAGGAATAGGGCAAAGAAAACCGATGATGTGGCCAACAGTAGGTTGTTAAAGAGGGGTGCAAGATTTGCCTTCTTCCTCAGAGTGCTCTTTCCCACGATTTGCCTGTAATGGTCAAATGTGCTGCTCAAACTTCCTTCTAGGGGGCAGCAGTGCCCTGGAATTTTGCCAACATTCCTTTGTCTCTTTAAACCTAGTTTAGTGAGCGACTTGGGGCTTCAAAGAAGCAAAGTGAAAAGAAATAAATGTGCTAATTTTGTTATTGTATACCGATATTAGAAAAAGGTAAGAGTGTACCCAAAGTTGTTGGAGTTCATACACAAAGAAAACATCAAAAATGGTACAGCTAAGAGAAACTAAAAACTATCCAGAGAAGTCATTTCACTATTGAATTCATAGTTTATTTTTACTATCACACTTAATATATATTTTATTTCTATTAAAATTAAGGTTCTCAGGCTACATTTATGTTTATTTAAAAGATAAAAATTTGAGACATGAGTTTTTAATTATGTGAAAATTAAAATCTTTTGAACAAAACACTTTCCCAGGAAGTGTAAATAATACTTTCTGGAGGAAATGCAAATAGACCTAACTGTGACTTAGGCTTTC
This sequence comes from Panthera leo, assembly GCF_018350215.1. NCBI lineage: Eukaryota > Metazoa > Chordata > Mammalia > Carnivora > Felidae > Panthera > Panthera leo. The sequence continues at coordinate 125,084,740 of NC_056682.1, read as the reverse complement.
GTGAATTTGTTTTGATTTGTTAGAAATATGTATGGAATTGATGACTTTTCTTCTGAATGGGGATTCCGATTTTATAAAACAACTCAAAGTACTAAGCAGAAACGAATTTACAACTTCTGACATCTATACTGATACTTTACTGGTTCAGACATTAGACCATACTAAATCTCGACACCAAGTTATACATGAATTTTTATTTCTTATCTCACTTGGCCACATTCAATTACAGCTCTAATTATAGGAAGCTTATTAAAAGTTTGAAAAGTTTTCTTTTATAGTTTTGTGTAATGATCCCTTTTACCATTATCTGCCAGACCCTGGTCCCAAACTTTAAGGATATGGGGTCACATATTGAGGGATGACGACTCAGATGATTTTGTTCATCTGGCAGAAGAAAGACGGTGGCTTCATCAGTTGCTACTAAAAATTAACCCACAATGTCTTTCCTTTTCTAACACCATCATTGTTTGGGTGGAATGAGGAGCGCTCTCACTTTACATCTTGTTTTCAATCAAGTCTTCTCTTCATAATAATTTGTCCTGAATTTTTATTTAACAATACCTCAGAATTTATCATGGGGGTGAGAAGAAAAAAAATATTGGTTGCCCAGGGCTCTGAACTATTCTGAAACAACCTCGCTTATTATAACATTAAATAGGAACTTTGCTTGATTGTCATTATTCTGCAGAATATATGGTACTGACATTTTCCCTTTTCTCTGAGGGAGATAAAGTAATAGACCAAATGGGAAAAATTCTTCCCTGAGTTATATATAACTCTTAATTTTTTCACCAAGTTCTTACTCATCACTCTTAATTGCCAAATCTTAGAGCGATGAAAAAAATACATTGCCACTAATCATATCATGAAATCTGATATTATTTATCTGGAACATATTCACTTTTTAACAGTTTTCTTCATTTAACATTTGGTGAAAGAGTGCAATTATTGCTGGAGGAATTGAAATATCCTTAAAATATACTGTTCTTTTTTTTACATTTCCTTGTCACTTATTAAAAAGTATTTTATACGCTATTGATGCAGTAGGGTGACACTTTTAAGATACATTCAGAAATGCCCCTGGAGTATCAACCATTAGACATGAAATGTGAAATTCTGTCACACAGACATGAATGACTGCTACTATAATCACTGGCTCCTCTTTTATTAGGTTTTTTATTAATTAAATGTAAAGTCTACCATTGGCCTTATAAAAGTGCTCATCTGTTTTCCTTTAATTTCAAATAGATTAAAAGTAAGATTTGGTGTTAATTAAAACTTGGAATTTATGGGGATTTTAATTGCAAACAGCATTTCAATGGTGAGCATGCAGATGACTATTAGTTCTGTTTTGTAATAAACACAGTATTGAACAACGACAGGACAAAAGATAAATTATATGAACAGCAGTATGCCCCGATCGGCTCTGTGGTCCATGCATAGCCTGAATCCTGTCTAGCTGAGGGCAGATAAGAGGAGAAACTCAGAAGGTCAGGATCTCCTTGGTGAGTTTTAAACTTTTACACTGCTGTCTGGAAATTTCACTTTTACTTTAAAAATGTGGATGGGCTTAGGAACATAACAAAAATTTAAAAAGTGAGCAAACAAACAACAACATCATCGGGATTAATCAGTTTAATGGAAATGCTTTGATATCATATTCTGTACATATAACTGCACCTACCCTTAGGTTGAACCTAGGTTAATATAGGTTAATTATATATGATGTCCAAGAGGCCTCTGGAAGTTTCACATTTTATTATTTATTATCTTAACCGGACCCTGTTGCTTAAACAGGGCTATCTTCTGTGGGACCTGTAGCACAGGTATTTTCCAATTAGCATCTTTGCATATTCTCCTTTGGAATGAGTTGGGTTTAGCCTTGTCACGTTAGGCTTTTATGGGGAACTCTATCTTTGCAGCCCAGGCTACACATGACAAGATTAAATTGGCACACTTTACTATATAACTCTTGTTCCTGGCAGGACTAGCCTGGCTGATACCTCTGAGAGAAGGCTCAGCTGTCACTCAGTGACCCATTAACACTACTGTTCCATCCTGCAGTGTCATTTTTCTCATTCTCATGGAGATAATGCTCCCTGGAGATGTCCAATACCTGCAGGAATGAAAGAGAACAGCAGAGAGAGGCTAACTATCAAAGAGAGAGCAAATAACACAGCAAGACCATGAATTCCAACAGCAGAATTTTAAGTTGAATGAAAAGATGAGGCCCATTAAAATGACTGGGATGGGAAGGAGTTGGGGGGAGTCAAGTTTTAAGAGATATTGTAACTTTTTAACAAGCTATTTTCTACTTCCTGCCTGAATATCAAAAGGAGTGTCCAACATAACACCTGCAACTAGACATAGAGAAGGCAGCTGCTTTGAACGTGTCATAGGGAAATTTGGCTAAAGATTTATTGACAAACAGGGATTTTGTATTTTATTTGTATCTTTGTTTATAAATAGGCAATGGATATAAAACAGAAGACTCAGTAAGGTGAATGACTTAATAGTCTACATAGAACCAGATTCCTGGATATGGTTGGATTATTGGGGTACAAAAATCACCTTACTAGTAAAAGTGCAAAAGAGGAAAATGATATGTGATCTCTATAACACTAGGCCTATGACTTCTCTTGTCCTGTGATTGAACTGTTACCAGTGACTTAAGCAAACTCTATTGCTCTCTTTCAGTCCAAACTGCACACTGTTTAGTGGGTCACTTTATAAGAAGTTACCCTCTCTAATGTTTACTATAAAGAGATATTATATGGGGTGCCTGGGTGGCTCAGCTGGTTAAGCCTCCAACTTCAGCTCAGGGCATGATGCCTCAGTCCATGAGTTCCAACCCCGTTTCCAGCACTATGCTGACAGCTCAGAGCCTGGAGCCTGCTTCGGATTCTGTGTCACCCTCTCTCTGCCCCTCCCCCACTCATGCTCTGTATTTCTCTCAAAAATAAGCAAAAGAAAGTTTTTTTTAAAATAAAATAAAGAGATAATAGGATAATAAGAAATAACAATAAGAAAACACTTCTCAATTTCGTGGACTAAGACTGATTCAATTTAGGTTGATATATATAAAAACAAAATCCAGCATCACTTGCATCTTGATGTTTTCTATGGAAGCCTGTTGAAGACATTACAAGGAAAAGACAAAAAAGGTAAATTAGTCAGAAAATAGAGGGAAACAAAAAGGGATAAGAGTCGGGATTATAAGAAATACAAGGAAAGGTGCCATATCAAAAACTTACCGCAATCTGCATCTCAACTCTGCCTTTAATCTTCCCACTTCAGGAAAACCTTATTATTGGGTTTAGACTGCTATACTCTGGCTGGGGTTTATGTATCATCACCTGCCTTGCACTCTCCACCCCTCCCTCAGGTGACACACGTGCTAGAAGCCATAGGGTAAATGTGCCGTAATCTTTTGCGACACCAACTTTTCTTTAAAAAGTCTGTGTGTGTTTAAAGTTAAATATTTAAATTACAAGTAATTTGCATCTTTATTTTTACATTCAAATAAATATGGTACACTATGGAGTAGGATAAAATATCCATACATATTCTAAAACAAAATTTTAAAGACTTTAAAGAAATACTGGCAAGAATATCTTTGGCCTAACCTCTCGGATCCCTCATGTGCCTTGGGGACTGTGTTTGTGCCTCTGTTCCATTGATGTAGGGTCAAGAAGCGCTCTATAGTGTTTAGCAGGAAGAAGGGACTCTGGTTACGTTTAGGCAATGATGATGGCACTAATTAGGATAGGATGGTTGTTCAGCCGAGTCTTTCAAGAAACGAAACAACCTTTATTCTTAATTACAGTTGGAAGGCACTGCAAAAATCAGTCCATCAGGTCTGGCAACCTGGTGACACGGAGCGGTGTGACGTGGCCTCTGTTGCCAGCATGGTCATTGTGGCGCCGATGGCATTCTGACGCGGAAGGAGACTCCGGAGGGGACCGGCGCAGCCAGGCCTCTGGGCAGCTGAGAGTCGGGGCCACCACCTTGGGCTGTTCTCCATGAGGAAGATGCTCGCTGCCGCTGTCTCCCGCGTGTTGTCCGGGGTCACGCAGAAGCCCACTAGCAGAGTGCTGGTGGCATCCTGTAACTATTCAAATGATGCGATGTTTGCAATTAAGAAATGTGATCTTTATCGCTTAGAAGAGGGTCCCCCTGTCACAACAGTGCTCACCCGGGAGGATGGGCTCAAATACTACAGGATGATGCAGACTGTTCGCCGAATGGAGCTGAAGGCAGATCAGCTGTATAAACAAAAATTTATCCGTGGGTTCTGTCACTTGTGCGATGGTCAGGAAGCTTGTTCTGTGGGCCTGGAGGCCGGGATAAATCCCACCGACCATGTCATCACCTCCTATCGGGCTCATGGCTTGTGCTATACTCGTGGACTCTCTGTCCGATCAATTCTTGCAGAGCTGACAGGACGAAGGGGAGGCTGTGCTAAAGGAAAAGGAGGATCGATGCATATGTATGTCAAGAATTTCTATGGGGGCAATGGCATTGTTGGCGCACAGGGGCCCCTGGGAGCTGGTATTGCTCTGGCCTGTAAATACAAGGGAAACAAGGAGGTCTGTTTGACTCTTTATGGGGATGGTGCTGCGAATCAGGGTCAGATAGCTGAAGCTCACAATATGGCAGCTTTGTGGAAATTACCCTGTGTTTTCATCTGTGAGAATAACCTCTATGGAATGGGAACCCCTGTTGAGAGAGCATCAGCCAGCACCGATTACTATAAGAGAGGAAATTTTATCCCTGGACTAAGGGTAGACGGAATGGATGTTCTAGGTGTTCGGGAGGCAACTAAGTTTGTAGCTGACTACTGTAGATCTGGAAAGGGGCCCATAGTGATGGAGCTGCAGACCTACCGGTATCATGGACACAGTATGAGTGACCCTGGAATCAGTTATCGTACCCGAGAAGAAGTTCAGAATGTGAGAAAGAAGAGCGATCCTATTATGCTTCTCAAAGACAGAATGGTAAACAGTGAGCTTGCCACTGTTGAGGAACTAAAGGATATTGATGTTGAAGTGAGGAAAGAAGTGGAGGATGCAGCCCAGTTTGCTATGACTGATCCTGAACCACCTTTGGAAGAATTAGCTCATCACATCTACTGCAATACTCCAGCTTTTGAAGTTCGTGGTGCAAACCAGTGGATTAAGTTCAAGTCCCTCAGTTAAAGGGAGACTTATGTAAATTTACTTTTAGTCCTTCATGGGAATGTTCATGGTCCACTTTAAGAAACTATGTGCCCAGTTTGGCTAAGCAGGAATAAAACCCATTAAATAAGGGCCCTGTAAACTTTTATTAAAATAAATTGAGATGATTAAGCGATTATTAGAAGAGAATAAAAGAGATCATTGAAAAAATGTACATTTAATTACAAAGGATATTTCATTCAATTGTACATTGTTGCATTAAAAGATATCATTCATTTAATCATTTAGCGTTGTTGAAAGGTAAACTCTGGCACATGAAAATTTTCAAGAATTTGTTTGAACATGCATCAGTAGGAGTCAGGCAATGCCAGACCAGAGATGGTTAGGTGTGCTCCATCAACAGGAGCTAGGGGAAGCATTTTTATACAGAAGCAAAGCAAGGAAGTTATTTTATTGGCTATACCTTAAGGTGCTGCTGGGAAAGCCTAACTAGGTGTTTGTAGTTGCTTATTCTTAAGTGTCATTTTCTCAATTTGAGTCCATTGACTCTGGCTTAGGTTTTGGTTTTCTTAAGTAGGCTACCACGGCATTACAGCCACCTTAGTCTGATGGCCTCCTTATTTAATTAAACAATGTGAATACCTTAAAGATCATTTTTAATTTTTACAAGTCTACATTGGGAAAAACAAGATTATTTAACTTCTCATATTACTTGCTATAATAGTTCTATTTGATTTAACTTTATATTTGTAAGTACTCTTATTTAAAGGAAAAATAGTTCTTCGGTCCCTTCTCCACCTTGACAGGAGTTTGTGGGTAAAGTCACTATCCTAAGGTAGAGAGAGTTTCAAGCCACACCAAGCTGTTAGGTCCCCTGAAACTTTGCTACTTACAATAGTTTACGTGAATTAACCATTGCCGACTATACCATTGCCGATTATAATAGTGTGCCTGTGAACACATATAAGCATATGAGTGCCTACTCAATGTTGATGCTGAAGTCAGTTAATACTGATCATTTCCCAATGAAACATGCTACACAACAGGGCAGGGGGAGATGGGACAAGAAAGTTTTTTCATGTACTTTCTTGCAATATTTTTAGTGTATCAATTTAAAGGAAAAATGTAAACAAAGTTAGGAAAAACTGCATTTTGCTTTAACCTTCAAGTAAAAGTTACTCTTATTTTCAATCCACTTGTACCATTATGTGTTCCATATTTTAAAGAAACTATCCTGGTGAATTTCAGACTGAAAAAAGAGCAGATATGGTGACATCAAAAGAAATAAAGAGGAGGAGGTGATACTCATAAAAAGTTGAATGTTCACTTCGGTAGCACATATATTAAAATTAAAAAAAAAAAAAAAGTTGACGGGCACCTGGGTGGCTCAGTCAGTTGATCGACTGACTCTTGATTTCCATTCAAGTCATGATCCCGGGGTCATGGGATTGATCCCCTCATTGGGCTCTCCGCTGAGTATGGAGCCTGCTTGGGATTCTGTCTCATGCTCATATTCTCTTTCCTTCTGCCCCTTTCCCCTGGTTGCACTCTCTTTCTTTCTCTAAAATAGTAGTAGTAGTAGTAGTAATAATAATAATAATAAAGTGGAAAGTAAAAACTGCCTTTGTCTAGAACTGAACATTCGCAGACAACTTTTTTCAAAGGAAAATCTAACTTGGATCATATAGGTTTAGTTTTCTTGGCAGTCCAAATACCATGACAATTAATAAGTCATTATCTTGTGAAAACATTTCTACTTGGTGATATTGGAGTAATGATCACAAATCCTATTGAACATGATGTTTGGCATGTCTTGTTTTTCTGAGATACACTTAACTAAATCAGATATCAGAATTTGCCTGTGATCTAAGAAATAATTTGCAGAGAACATCAGAAGAATCAGTTATTAAAAGTTAAAACACATCAAAGAAAAAAAATAACTATGCATCATGATGGATGTTAAGTAGACTTATTGTGGTGATCATTTCATAATATATATGCGTATCCAATCATTATGTTGTAAACCTGAAACCAATATCCTGCTATGTGTCAACTGTATCTCCGTTTGTAAAAAAGGTTATAGCCTTTTTGTTTAATTGTACAACATCTACTTCCACAAATTAAAGCTAGATACTTTCTAAGAACTCTAAGAGAAAACCAAAAGCTTAGAGACCTGTGAGTATTTGAACATATGTACACATATGTGTAGGCTGAATCTCCACGCCTTACTCCAAAAAGATTTAAGCACATAAAATAACCTCAACATTTTAAAATCAGAAACTGGAGATGAGTGTTGGTGTATTTATAGATCAAGGATATTACTGGCTAATATGTTTTGTCTATGCAAATAGAGGTACCTTGATTGGATCCCTTCCATTAAAAACAAATCATTTCATAATACCATAAAAATAATCACATATTTTATATGACAAATAATTCCTCTACTATTTATTAATTTAGGCATACTTATATTTCTATAAACTTGCAAGTGGAACATAAGCTGTTCAAAGCTAATTCTCCATATATACTATAAAGAAATTTTAAAATTTTGCTTATATTATGGATTATTTTAATATCCATAAAAATTAAGATACAAACAACTTATTAGAGATTAATCCATCACAAAATCATAATACACAGATAATCCATTTCAAGAAAAAATCCAATCTTGATCTATTAAAGTTATAGAGTACATTTGTCATAATACACATTATCAAATTCCATTAAAGCAGGAGTTTTCAATGTTTTCCATATTAAAAAATGTCCAGACTTTTGTGTGTACATTCAGTAACGATACACGTATGACTGCACAGAGTTCTGTAGTGATGCAAAAATTTTAAAAAAGTAAGAACAAAAACAAAACCCCCCTGTTGTCTTCAGTTAGGTCAAACAATAAATTATTAATAGCAATTACTTATCAAGTTATAAATTAGAGAGGTGTAGAAATTTAGCAGCTGGATTATATTTCCTATCCATAATACTATGTAATTCAGTCTATTTTATCCAGGTATTAGAAGGCTTAACAAGCCATGATGGTTATAATAAAATTTTCATGTTGCAACAATGCTAGAATATCTGAGAGAAAAGGAATTCCTACTATCTTCACCTTTATGATACTCTAGAAAGGTAAAGTATTGTGTGCATATCGATGGAGTGGAATGAGAAAGGAAGGAGGTTAAGAAAAATATATAAAGGGAATATTTAGATACATAAGAATTACATTTATTTAAAAATGTGATATGCCTGCCAATCAAGTGTACAAAAAATGCAGCAGATATTAGTGAAACTTAGCCTGATCATTTGTGGGAAAGAGCTTGTTTTTTGTTTTTAAAGAGTGAAATATAAATTACATACCATAAAATCCATCTTTAAAAAGTGTATATAGTCCAGTGATTTTTATTATGTTCACAAAGTTGTATAATCCTTACCACTACCTAATTCCAGAATATTTTCATCATCCCAAAGAAAAAGCCAATACCCATTATCAGTTACTTCCCATTTCCCTATCTCTTCACCCACTGGAAAGTACTAATCTACTTTTGGTTTTTGGACTTGGGTATTCTTCACAGTCTATATAAATCATAAATTATGTGCTCTTTTGTGTCTGCTTTCACTGAGCATAAAGTTTTCCAAATTTGCTGTAGCATATATTGGTACTCTTTTTTTTTTAAACTTTTTAAATGTTTATTTATTTTTGAGAGGGAGAGACACAGTGTGAATGAGGTGGGGCTCAGAGGGCAGAAAGAGAGGGAGACACAGAATCTGAAGCAGACTCCATACTCTGAGCTGTCAGCGCAGAGCCCAACGTGGAGCTCGAACCCACAAACTATGTGATCATGACCTGAACCAAAGTCGGTCGCTCAACCTACTGAGCCACCCAGGTGCCCCTTGGTACTCTTTTTTATGAACAACATTCCACTTTATTTATCCATTCATCAGTTGATGGGCATTTGGATTTTTTCAAAATGGACATTTTGGTTATTATGAATAATAAAATTAAAAAACTGATTGTTTCTTAGTGAACACAAGTACAATAGAAATTTTAAAGTTATTATTAGGACAAGGCAATGCAACAGAATCCTTCTGCTATAATCTCAATTAGGTAAAATAAATTAAAGACACGTTAAAGTATTCTCAGCTTGAGGGGCACCTGGATGGCTTAGTCGATTAAGTGTTCAACTGCGGCTCAGGTCATGATCTCCCGGTTCATGAGTTTGAGCTCTGCGTCTGGCTCTGTGCTGACAACTCGGAGCCTGCAGCCTGCTTCTGACTCTGTGTCTCCATCTCTCTGCCCCTCCCCCTCTCGTGCTCTGTCTCTCTCTCTCTTGAAAATAAATAAACGTTAAAAAACTTATAAATAAATAAACATTAAAAAAACAAAAACAAGCAGAAATTTCCACTTGAATATTTCTCAATTTATATGACCTACTCTAATTGGATTTTGATTTAATAGACTTTAATTTTTAAAACAATTTTAGAGTTACAGAAAAATTGAGAACAATGTACCGAATTCCCATATACCCTACACCCAGTTTCTCCTATTATTAGCATCTCATAGTACTATGTGGCAAGGAAAGGGTTACCTCAGTAGCTTAGGTGTCTCAAAACCTGCACATCCCAAAGAAAGGTCTGTCTTCATACTCCTGGAAGATAACTTCTGTACCCCTACAATATTCTTCCTGATAAGAATGTTCCATATGCCTAAGGCCTTGGGCCATACTGTACTAGTTTGTTCAGCTAAGTGTATCTTAATAACGTGTCCCCATGTTACTGCACTGAGAAGAGATAACTGGAAGCTTGTACCTAATTTCTCTTAGAATTTTCTCCATGTGTCTTTTCCCTTTGCTGATTTAGATTTGTATCTTTTCACTGTAATAAACAATAACCATAAGTATAACCAGAAATTGAGTTTCTTAATTATAATATAATAAAAACCTATATATAGAAGAATAGTCCCAAATATATTAGGTTGCTAGTTCAGGATCATATAGCCATTGGTCACAGCCACTATTCTCTTAAATTATATCTACATAATTTAGGCATTTTAATTTCACTTAAAAAGAGGAAACTAAGACTCAAGTTAAAGAAGTTGCTCAAGATTTCACAATTTATAAATGGTGGAGGCAAGAATCAAAACCGGCAACAAGGTTCATATTTTGAAAAGTACTTTTTTTGTACTGCTTATTAAGCATTGCTTCTAATTATACTCAACCACACAATAGGTTTTTTTAAAAAGTACATTAACAAATGAATGACTGGAATTAAAGTCGAACCAAGGGATTTTTGTCAATCACTCCACCATCATCTGAGTTCAGATTTTTAGGCTTAGTGTAGAAACACAAAAACAAAAAGTGGGAGGGAAACAGAGAATAGGAGGTAAAACAGATAATAGATAGCCAAAATACTGTGATACTCCTCCCATATAGTAGTGACATTGCTGTTCCGTACTCTTGGATATATCAGTGCAGACGTTTACAATTTAGAAGTAGAAAGGATGGGGAAAGATAAGTCTCCAACAGAAAAGAAAGCCTAGGAACAAAATTACAACTGTTCAACATACATTTTCCCACCATCTGTGGCTGGTTTTGGGATGAACTAAAGTAACGACAACGTTAGGTTTTTTGGTATTATAGTAAAACGTCAACCATAGGTCAAGAAACACACTGAAGACTACAGTTGCAATTTCACTGACTGAGGCTTGTCTTGAGTCCAGATGGAAGTTTTCTGTTGATTGGTGAGTATCAGGCTTTGATGAGTCAAAGCCAGAACCTGAAGTGCCAAAGTAGTATGTGAACAAGTCCTTGGGAGTTCAAGGCTACCCATGTCCATTCTACCCAAGTAGTAAAGAGGAATCCAAGCAGCCGAGGGCTCAGGATTACAGAACCTGAGATGCAAACCTAGAATGAAATCAGGAACTGAGTGAAATCAGTAGGTAGAGAGGAGACAGACAGAAGACTAAGGGAGAAGCCAGGAGAATGAGATGGAAAGGTGTAACCAATAAGGGCAAGGAAACTAGAAGTCATAGGTGTGCATATTGATGAACTTTATATTATCATGGAAATTAGAATCTATTGAATGAATTGAATCACTAGCACCTCATGTATTGACAGGCCATTTAGAACCTAATGCTTCTAGTCCAGTATCATTAGGTCTTAAAGCAGCCCTACCTTTATGTAACAAGGAAATAAATTAGAGTCTGGACTTTGGTGTCATTTAAATTTAGATTCAAATCAAGAGAAACGGTACCTTGAGCAAGGGACTTACCTCTGTATCTCCACATCCTCTATAATTCAGTTGATCCATATGATTGTTGTAAATGTTAAATGAAGAGCAAGAAATGAAGTAACATCTAACTTAGTTCCAGGTACACTCAAGATTCAATAAATAAAAATTTCTGACCTAAAGGGAGAGAAGGGATTATGCCATCTGAAAGCAATAAAAAGAGTCTTCAATTTTATGTAGGTAGCTAGGTATAAAGATTGCAGTGGTCAGAAGACAATGTAAGCTGCGTGTGGAATAGATTTTCACAAATTTAGCCACCCTATGTTTTCTCATGATCTCTCTCTCCTTTTTGTTTTGTTTTGTTTTGTTTTGTTTTGTTTCAAGGATATTCACTACAGAATTGTTTATAATGACAAAAAAAACCCCTATAAACAGTAAGTTCTACAATAGAAAGACTGGTGACATCAATTATGGTATATCCATAGCCATTAAAATAACACTAAAACATGGGTGCCTGGGTGGCTCAGTCAGTTAAGCATCCAAACTTGGCTCACATCATGATCTTACAGCTTGTGAGTTTGAGCCCCACGTCAAGCTCTGTACTGACAGCTCAGAGTCTAGAGCCTGCTTCAGATTCTGTGTCTCCCTCTCTAGCCCTCCCCGGCTCACACTCTTTCAAAATATATAAAAAACATTAAGAAATTTTTAAAAATAACACTAAAATATTTTTAATCATATCAAAGTGTATTAATAGTGAAAAGCACAAATATGCTAAGATCCAATTTATAAACACCAAAAGCCAATTATAGCTAGGCACAGAGAAAGAAGGCTGTATTTACACAACAGTGGTTGGTTTTGGTCACTGAAAATAATGAGTGATCTTTTTTTGAATGGCACCCTTAGCTACTAAAACACATGTGACATGCTATATCTGCGTAATTATAGGCTACACTGAATTTTAAACTTTTTTCATACTTTAAACCTACTCATAGGAGAAAATATTAGAAAAAATATCTCATCGTCTTCTCTTAACTAATTCTCATCAGGCAGCATTTGACACAAAAAGTAGTTATGAAATGCCATCAAGGTTGGGTAGAATATGATGTAGTAATAATGAAACTCCCCAGTTTGTACCCAAAATGTGTTCAGAACTCAGGGCTTTCAATCTGCTAACTACATATACTAAAGCATGTAGATATTGCACAGATACTACTTTGGTAGAATCAGGGCAAAAAGAGTACAGATTTTTCCATTATATTATAACATAGATGGATATTCTCATGCTAGAAATTGCTTCAAAATTAGACCCACTCTTTTTATTGTGGATTCCTTTTAAGGAATGCTCCAGAATATTAATGCAAACAATGATCTGATCAGGCTTGAAACAAAACGCCAGCCAAAACTCTCATTCAATCAGTATTCTGTATTTTTTTCATTGACTTTATTCACGTCTGTTTGATCCATGAGGCTGATTTATACAGCAAAGAGCAAAGAAGAGAGGTCTCTGCAGTGGAATTGAGAGAGATGGAAATTTTCTGCCAAGTTTATGCACAGAAAAGAACACAATCAAATTAGGAAACACTGAAGAGCAACAAAGACAGTTCATACAATACTTTCCTTTTGACGGGCCAATAAATACTCAAGCTGAATAATTTACCAAAAGAAAAAGAGCCCACTCAAACCTCATGACCTTTTGAACAATGAGCAAGAGTTCAATTATCCCCAAACATTCTGGTAGAAGGCAGCTTTCCAGGCTGCAGTGTTATTGCAGCAGTCATACATTAAAATTAGTCGAGGGAGAATATTGCCTTTGTAGTTTCTGTGTCCTGCTATCGTTTATGTTACCTTCTTTTAAAAAACTTACTGCCACATGAAGTAGCACGTTGCCAAAAAAGAAGAAAAAAGTAGGAGGAAGCAATTATTTTAATAATGTTTCTGGCGAGTGTGAGCTATTAGATTTCACTGGAGCAATTTATCTGCACGTTACTAGAGTGATAGTGTCACTTTAGAAAGTATATAATTTGCTTCCATTAGAGACTGAGAGTAACTTGCCAACAGTGCCCAGAGAATTTCTCCATCACCATCCATGTGGGCTGCAGTGTTGCAGAGTGAACAGCTCATCGCTTCCTTGGGAGACATTGAGGTTCCAAGAATCGGAGAGCTTTTTCTGTCACTGATATCTTGTGAAATCCTACAGCTTCCTTTAAGAGGAAAGGCTGTGGAAGTTATATGGAACATCGCATGTTTTGCAACCCAAGCAGCAGAGTCCACTAGCAGTGTGAAAGCACATTAAGACCTTACTTCTTGTGGAGGAGACATAATTATTGTGATTGAAAATCAACATTGAAAAGCCTTCGTCAGTTCTCTCACTGTTGTTTTGTTTTTTAATATTCTTGTTAACCCTTTGTGTGTTTTCCTGTATCTTTCTGAAATGTTAAGATTAGAGCCAAAAGCCCTGCACAAACAAAACTCTGACAGGTCTAAAGATTGTGGAAACACGGTTTCACTATTTTGACAGTGAATTATTGCTTATTTATTCATTGAATTGTGCTAACAGAGGAAAAAGAGCTGAATTCTTATTAAAGCAGAGTCAACTCAATTCTAAAATATACCTGAGGTCTGACACAACTGACGTTGATTTTTTTTTTTTTCTGTGTGGTCTTGGATGAGTTAAGTTCTTCCCGAAGCATTCTTGACTACTCTGTAGAAAAGGGGAATATCACACTTACCCTGTGATACTGTTGTGAAGATTGGAAATAGCATACATGAAGTCCTAGTGCTTGGCACACATTAGGTGTTCCAAACAGTAGTTATGTTTTCTCTTCTCCCCTTCCTCTCCTTTATCTCCTATCTTATGTTAAAGGCTTGACTTTCCTCACATACCCTTACAGAAAAACATTCCTGGCTCTTCCCGTTCACAAATGTCATTTAGGTTTTGAATCCATCATTCTAAAAGCTTAGTCACGATTTTTATTCAGTGATTCCTGAAACTCACTAAGCATTGTTCTTATTACATTACACAGGTCATTGGTGGACAATTTAAATGTTACCTGGCCTACAAATTGAGTTTACTGCATATGTAGTATGGACATGAGTTGCTAGGAGTTTGGCTTGCCTACCCTTATTATCCAGACTATTTATCCACTCTGAGCCTCTTTATTTTCTAAAAACCTTATCACCTTCCCTTGTCAAATTTTAATGTGAAGCATAGCACTTGTTGTAAAGATGTCAATAATATGTAACCTTTCAAATTTCTAAAATGCAACGAACCTTTCCTATATGAGCTAATGTAGAAAAAGAATTGTCATATGCACAATACATGTGCATAAATGTTTCCTTTGAGAATAAATTTACTCTTTTTATTTCTTAATAAGGACTTTATTTTAGTGCTAATCAAACATATTAAGGGGCAGGTGGCAACATTCTGTCAAGTTAAAGGAGCAGCAGTACAAACACTCTATTTATTAACATTATTCATAAAGTTTCTATTGTAAACAGCACTAAACTACTTACTATTCACCATACGGGTATAAAAAGCGCATTGGAGCTTCAAAATCAATGACATGTTGCCCTCTGCCCAATGCTGCTCTTTGGCAAAGAGAGAAGAAGCCGTTTCTCAAACTCAGCATGCCATTTTTTAATTCACACTTAAATTTCCACTTGAGGAAACAAGCCAAAACAAACTATTCCTCCCTGAGATGCACCCTGGGAAGAAGTGCCCTCCCAACTTTAATAATTATCTCAGAAGAGTCTTTCTCCCACTCCCCTTTTCCATCTGAATAGGAGTTGCTTATTAGGACCTACTTGTTTCTATTCTTCTATTTGCATAATGCACAGATGTCAATCTGCTGGCTCTATTCTGCCCCACAGAATTAGAGTCTTTGTCTGCTGAGTAGATAGTTCTCTTTTTACAGCTATTATTAGGGATACAGTATATAAAAGTTCTAAGATTAAACAACTATCAGCATTTAAAGCGAAAGTCTATATTTTTAGTTAATCATACCTTGATTCAGGACTGCATCTTCTTTTGTAAATTAACCTATGTGTATGCTTGCAAAACAGTCTATTTAGGGAAATCTTTATTTTAACATAGGATAGCTTGAGGATCTGTAAACAGTTGTTATTGTTGCTTGATTCATTACATACCATGTTTTAAAACACACTACTGTAAATGGAAATACATCATTACTTAGTTACTAGAGCTTGGTAATAAAAATTAAAAACTATGACCTTATTTCTCTACCCACAATAACTTCTCAATGATTACATGGATATTTACTTGATTTTTTTTTTCTTTTCCATCTGACATTCTATGCAATTCAACTTAATTCTGCAAATACCAAATGTTTTCAGTATCATTAATTGTTTTGGCATTTTCCTTACCTAAATTTCTAAAAAGGTATTTTTCAGAAGAAAGTGCTATCCAAGGCCATAGTACTACAAGTAAAAGAGACTCGTTTGGAGTACACAGAGTTCCAAAGACAAGCAAATATAATTATGTTACATAGATAAGTACAGTACAATTGGGGGGAAATGCTTCCATTCAGGATAGTCATCTAACAATAGTATTTTCGGAAGCAAAACATTTAGGAAAGCAAAATATCAATAACATGCAGAGAAATTTGATTCACAAATATTCTACTCAAGTTGGATCTTTCTGGAGTTAAATTACATTTAAATTTTTCTCAGCTCTTTCAATTTGAGCTATATTTGGTATAGATTTGTTCACCCAGCAGTTGATGATTAGTGTTTGAACAGTGAAGTGCAGGCAAAATTTACTACATTTATTCATCTTCATAACAATTTTGGATGAGGCTTCTTGGATAAGTCAACATTTATAGCCGTATGTCATAGCACGGTTTTGTAAATACAGTTAAATAATAGTGAACATAATTTTTTTTAAGTTTATTTATTTTGAGTGACAAAGGGAGAGAGAAGGGGAGGGACAGAGAGAGAGGGAGGGAGATGAAATCCCAAGTAAGCTCTGCACTGTCACTGTGGGGTTAGAACCCAGGGACCATGAGATCATGATCTAAACCAAAACCAAGAGTCAGATGTTTAACCAATTGAGCCACCCAGGTATCCCAGTGAACATAAATTCTTAAGTAGGACCAGTTTTTTGGCCAGAATTCAGAAACTGTTTAATTCATTTTTAAAAATATTTTTTTAAAAATATCTATAAAATTTCACTTGAATTACTATCTAAAAATTGGATCTCTGATGCTAAGCACACTCCATTACTTTTAAGGTTTCCATTTTTCTCGAAGGTGGCAAATATATACAAGATGCAAGCTAATTACAATGTTCCATCATCTTTCCATTTTTATATATGTTACTCTTATATACGTGCAAATAACATAGAGGTCTGGTGGATAAGACTCTATTATGATTGAGGAGATTGGATTATCCGTGCCTTACCAAGAAAATTCTTTTGACTTCTATTCTGTGACTGACCAGTTATGATTTCCAGCACCTTCCAAAGTCTTGAACTGAACATTTCTAACGTCCATTGGAAGATATGTAGTATTTGAAGCAGGATAGCTAACATAATTTTAGTCTCATGGTTAAAAAATGCAGTAGGTCTGACTCTATCCAATTTCTACTTTCCTCAACTACAAATAAACTGAAGTTAATTATAAGAAATATTATGTAAGAGTCAACCATAGCAAACCTGCTTATTACCCTCAGCCCAGAACATATCGTAAGTGCTCCATAAATAAAGAGTAAATAAAGCAAATATATAGTTTTACCAAAAAAGGGAGAAAACTGGATTTGTAAGTTAGAAAAAGAGAAAATGAAAAATTAATCTTAGGTAAAACTTTCTTTCTCCATCTTAGTTTTCCTAAAGGGTTCCATAGAGGAACTGAGAATAGATTTTATTTTCTTTCTTTACTGAAAGATGCATGTTTTTTAAAGATGTAAGAAAGAATCAAAGAAAAGAGTGGCAAATATTATTTTATTTTAACCATCATTAGTGTAGAGTAGTACCAGAGGCACCTTGGCAATCCACAGGCTAGAAAATCATATATTAAACTCACATTGCTCTTCTAAAAAATGATTTTTTTTTAATTTATTTTGAGGGAGAAAGAGAGAGAGAAAGAGAAAGAGAAAAAACACTAGTGGGGGAGGGGCTGAGAGATAATGAAAGAGAATCCCAAGCAGGCTCTGAGCTGTCAGCATGAACTGTGAGATCATGACCTGAACCAAAACCAAGAGTCAGATGTTTAACTGACTGAGTCAACCAGTCGCCCCTCATATTGTCCTTCTTGACGTAAGTATTTTTATACAATCCTTCCATTCAGTAATTATCATTGGTACTAGATGTTCCTGATTTAAATTAGACTTTCTAGGGCACCTGGGTGACTCAGTTGATTAAGCCTCCAACCTCAGCTCAGGTCATGATCCCACAGTTTGCGAGTTCAAGTCCCACATTGGGCTCTGTGCTGACAGCCTGGAGCCTGGAGCCTGCTTTGGATTCTGTGTCTCCCTCTCTCTCTGCTGCTCCACTGCTAGTGCTCTCTCTCTCTCTCTCTCTCTCTCTCAAAAATAAATAAACACTAAAAAAATTAAATTAGAATTTCCTCCATACTGATGTGAATAAATGATTGAATCAGCAAATAACAAACAAATGAAAATAATACAGAAAACTTCCATGCAGAAAAATTGCAAATACTCTTCTGTAGATATTCTACCCTCAAATGTGTGGAGCATAACTCCCGTTTTCTTAAATGTAGGTTATGCATAGTGACTTCCTTCAAAAGAGTAGAGGGTGGAAATAAGGAAGTATAGTAACTCAATAATGGAGAAATCTGACAAACACCACCTAATTCAACTAATAAAGGTCAACATCAATAATACTAAATCATGTTGATAGTATGTACTCCTGAAATGATGTGATGGAAATGGCACTTTAACTCCACGGTCTTCTTCCCAAAACATGTAACCCTAGTCTAATTATGAGAAAGACATTAAATACCTATTGAGGGATGTTACACAAAATGTCTGATTAGTAGTCCCCAAACCTATTAAGGTCATCCAAAACAAAGAATGTCTGAGAACCTACCAAGAGGAGATTACAGAGACAAGATGGCTAATACGATGGTATCCTTATTAGGATCTAGGAGCAGGAAGTTGATATAGAAACTAAGGAAATATGAATAAAGTATGAACATGAGTTAATAATGGTTCAGTATTCATTCATTAATTATAGAAATGTAAAATATTAACAATATATACTAATATGTCAGTATTAATTTATTAATTGATAAATAAAGGTATGTAATCATCACTCCTGTGTATTCAGAATATGAATTTGCAAGATTTAGTATTTTATCCTTTTTTATTTTTTTAATGTTTATTTATTTTTGTGAGAGAGAGAGAGAGAGAGAGAGAGAGTGGGGGAAGGGCAGAGAGAGAGGGAGACACAGAATCCAAAGCAGGCTCCAGGCTCTGAGCTATCAGCACAGAGCCTGACGTGGGGCTCAAACTCATGAACTGTGAGATCATGACCTGAGCCGAAGTCAGATGCTTAACCGATTGAGCCACCCAGGCGCCCCTGGGTATTTTATTTTTATAAGAATTTTATATTGATAACGAGTAGCAATGGCACTTCTTAAAATAAATTATCAGGAAAGATTTGTAAAATAATCTCAATCAAAACTGACATGAAACTAACTTATGTTTTCAAAGGAAGCTGAATAAATCAGAGTCTAAAAAAGCAAATAACATTAATATTGACAGACAACTTATCCATGATCAGTTCCTGAACACAGAGGAATATTAGAGGTGGGAACACTAGAAAAATTTGAAACAAATAATTACAGTTAATTAATCAAATATTCTTCAAAAGCATTTATTATATCTATCTGAAAGGTACAATTCTAATTCCAGATCCTGGAACATCAGCTATTGGTGCTATGTATTTTTGTGTATATCTCTTGATAAAGAAAAGAATGTGCGTTGGAGAATCTTATTTGCAGTCATGATCTGGGATGGGAGCAGAGTGGCCTGACATTTACAATACTTCAGTGGCAATTACAGCACAGTTAATATATCAATTTAATTAAATTTCTACAGTGATTCATGACATAAAATATCAAAATAAGTTAACTTGCACAGAAAAAGACAAAAGATCAATGCAGTGGGCAGAGATACAATGAATTAAATTAAAGTATAATTGCCATCTACTGAAAAGATTGTGTGCATAAGTAAGTTTTTTGTAAAGCAATCTCTTAGAAAGACATCATTTATGGAAGTTAGAAAAAATAGACCCCAGAAGACTCTAAATATTCCTAAAGTCAGCTTTAAAGCATTATCTAAATTATTTTTTATCAAAGAACCACATTTGTATTAAATAAAAATAAATAAATTCTTATTTTATCAAATTAAAATTCTTACATTTTACTAAGTATAATATGAACTTTGCATTGTAATTGTGATTTCTACAAATCTTACAGTGTTTTTAGATAAACTTACACTACTGAAAACTGTGACATAAAATCTGTATGATATAAAATAAATGCTGTATGTCCAAGGAAGAATCTGTTTCAAAGATAGAAGAGAGAAAGTGACCCAGCTGGGTGACTGATCAAGTTCATTACATTCTCACTACCACCCGGAAGTAAGTATGAACACAGTGTTCTACAGCAATCGGGAAGGAAAGCTGATGGCCTTCCGGCCAATAAACATAATAGATAGGGTCTTTCATAATTAAACGAAGAAAAAAAGGAAATGCTGTTCACTTACAGTGTCCCAAGCTGATGAAGTGGGTCTTACTGGTTATAAAAATTGTGCTAGAGAATTGATAATAGGTGCTTTTATGTGTCCCTGCTTTCTAAATAATCTTCTTAAAATCAAGTTCCTTGTGGCACTAAACATCTTTATGTGTAAAGAGGAATGAGTTGAATTGGATGTACTAAGATATCTTCTAATTCTAACATCTTTTTTAAAATTTTTTTTAACGTTTATTTATTTTTGAGAGAGAGAGAGACAGAGCATGAACAGGGGAGGGGCAGAGAGAAAAGGAGACACAGAATCTGAAATGGGCTCCAGGCTCTGAGCTGTCAGCACAGAGCCTGACGTGGGGCTCGAACTCGTGAGATCATGACCTGAGCCAAAGTCGGACGCTTAACCGACTGAGCCACCCAGGCGCCCCTAATTCTAACATCTTATAGTTCTATGATGATAAGATTATACCTAGCTCATTTCCTGTGTTAATAACCTTAATTTAGTTACTGATGGAATATTTATTAATTTATAAATAAAAAGTATTTTGTTGGTTCATTGAATCAAGCAAAATAAGGTAGCATGTGTGTGTGTGTGTGTGTGTGTGTGTGTGTGTGTGTGTGTATTAGAGTGCGAACTAGCTCTAAAATATTCCAGTAAGTAAAAAAAAAAAGTACCAGTAGCTCTGTGTGGACATGTGCTATAGAAATAAGATTACCAAATATCCCAAGAGAATTTGAGATGCCACCTTCAATAGTGATCTACTATCTTGAAAAACTCCATTGGTACTGCTAAAAGAAAATCATCGACACTGGAAAAAGAGAACAACTGTGTAGATAAAATAGAGTCCTATATTCCTAACAGTACTGCTGAGTCACTTCTCAGTTAAAATTAGGTTCATTTATGAGTAACAGAAAATCTCAAATTGTGGTAGCTTTTTCAAGATAGAATTTTTTTCCCTTTCACAAAGTTATTGGCAGACTATGACGAATATGATGGCTCTATTATCCAAAGGGACCCAAGCTCTTGCTGCGATCTGCCATCTGTAATGTGTGGCTTCATCTTATTTTACAAAATATATTTTCCAGTTCTAGGTATCACATCCACATTGCAGTCTTCACAGGAGCTGTGTTACCATCTTGCTTACATTCCATGGGTCACATGTAGCTGAAAAAAACAAAACAAAACAAAACAAGCAAGCAAACAAAAAATACCTAGCAAATAATGTATCTTTGGCAGCTCATTTGCCCAGCTTAAATTCATGGGGTCTATTATTGAGAAGAAGGTGACAATTGATATTGGGTGACAACTGACAGCCTCTGCCACTAATCGACCCTCTGGCGCAATGTCTCTTCATGTGTAATATATGCACCCCCCATCCTAAGCTATCTTCTATTATAGTTTTTAAACCAAAAGAGAACATATCTTTTCCCAATATAAACTGTGGAGTTGGATTAGGATAACCTCAATTAAAAAACTTCCTTTGAGAAAAAGAAAGAAAGTGAAATATCTAGGGTTACTGGTTCATTAGTATTTTGCATAGTTACTCAAGATGACTTTTTGTTAGTAGATTTTCAAAGTCAGCTGTTCTCAAACTTTTTGGTGTAAGGACCACTTTGCATTTTTAGAAGTTATTGAGTTGTTTTGGAAAAAAAACCTTTTTTTAAAAAAGGGTATGTCTATCAATAGTGTCCACTCTAAAAAGTAAAACCGAGAAATTTAAAAAAAAAGGAATTGTCAAAATATTTATTAGTTTGTTTAAAATAATGTCCAACCTGATGCATGTTAACATATTTTTATAAAGAATAAGTATATTTTCAAAAACAAAAAAAATAGTGAGAAGAGTGGTATCATTTAAATATTTGCAAATCTTAGGGCTCATGGGTGGCTCAGTCAGTTAGCATCCGACTCTTGATCTCGGCTCAGGTCATGATCTCACAGTTCTCAAGTTCAAGCACCTCATTTGGCTCTGTGCTGATGGTATGGAGCCAGGTTGGGATTCTGTCTTCCTTCTCTCTGCCCCTCCCCCCGCTTGTGCACTGTCTCGCTCTCTCTCTCTTAAAAGAAATAAACTTAAAAAATATAGTTGCAAATCTTATTCTCTGACTTAATAGAAGATAGCTGAACTCTGACTCTGACATCTGCTTCAGCATTCAATGTATGGTAATACTGGTGAAGTGGATAAAGAAAATTTGCCTCATGCACGTACGTAGTTGGAAGAGAAGACTATTTTAGTAGCCTTTACAGAAAATTGTGGATATTCCTTTTTGATGCTACATCAAAACTTGACAAATGGAAGTTTCTAAAAGATTAGTTGCAATGTGAAATCTAAAACCAAGTTAATTTTCGATACTGTTACATTAAAATCTATTTGGCATTTTACATTTTGAATGGTCCTTTTCCCAGAGCATGGATCATTTTGAAAATAGTTTCCCTAAGTTATTAAGGATTTTCAAGCGTTGACACATTTTGTTATATAATATGAAAAAAAATCATGTTTGTTAATATCACCATAGAAAACTCTTTAAGTGTTGGGAAGCTGTCAAATTCAGTGATGCATGTAATTTTTCAAAATTCTAATTTTTGCTTGAAAGCTCAGATTTTATCATTGGCAATAAGTAGTGCCAGGTCAGTTGTTTTCTTTGAAGTGACAGATTCGCTTTGTTCATTTTAGAAAATATATCTCTCAAATATTCAGGTCTGAATAACCATAGTTTGTCTGTCAATCATTCTTTCTTGTGAAGAGAATGTTCCATGGAATGAGATGCTAGTTCAACTAAGAGTTTTCCCCTGAAGACAATCATTGTACCTCAGTAGGCAACAGAAGTGCGTAATGTGTACTTCATGCTCCATCATATCAAATACTATAATAATCATATGTTCAAGAGTAAAGGTTTAATGAAGTCAGTAATTTTTAGAGCTTCATCAGTATATTATGAGTGAAACTGTGTGTGTGTAACTATGTGTGCATGATGGAGAAAAATAAAGACTATTAATGTAATTTGTTGCCACTGCATTTTTTTCTGATTAAAGTGACAACAGTTTTGCTCCTATTTGCTTTTAAACAATCAATGCAAATGTTTATACAGGGAAAGGGGCAAGTGATGTCTTAGTATTATCATGCAAAGCATCTTGGCCTCACGAATCCCCTGAAAGGATTTTGGGGACTTCCAACCACACACTGAGAATTACTGTGTGAGATTAAAAAGTGTGCACATTTAAACTATGGATGTTTCCTGGTTGTACAATTATTATTTCCACCAAAGTTTTTGGTGTGATTGGTTTTGTCATTCTGACCAATATCGGTATTATTAAAAGTGTATATCTATGTCTATCTGATAAAGCTGAGGAAAAGCTCTTTGCCACTCTAATTTCTTTTGACCTTAGCAAAGTTCAGAATATTTCCGTACATTGATTGGTCAGTCTGATGCTAGTTCAGGGATAAATGGACAGTTCCATGCAACAGAATAAGCCGTTTATAAAATGACCTACATTCATTTGGGAATTTAATTGATGATCACCGTTGAGTTTCCTTTCTAGGTACTCAGCTGGAAGAGATAGTAACTTTAGTGAGTGACATCGGGATTGGGATAACTGACTAGCTACTTGAAAGAAAGGTTGATCTATAATTAACTTAACTTTTATGTCAAAAATTCTGAATGGATAAAAGATCCCAATGTTTTTTAAAAATTCAATTCATAAAGTGGAAGAAAGGACTGAGGAACCTATTTTTGTATTTTATGTTTGAAACATCTGCTGAAATAAAACACAGGAAAATCAGAAAAGTTAAAGAAAATAAATGATACAGTAACTATATAAAGTCATTTAAATTCCTAAATGGCAAAAGAGCATGAAATAGATAATAGGAGAAATAATAAAATGGGAAATACCTATATTTAACACATACAACAATGAACAAGTTCTACTTTTTAGTATATCAAATGCTATTATAAATGTGTAAAGAAAAAGTAAACAGCCTCTTGGAAAAATAGGCAGAGGATACGAGTGTAAGATACTGTAGTAGATCATAGAAACAGTTTTATAGCTATTGTATTCTAAGGAGTGTTTGAAGTCAAATCTTCCAGGTATCTCATTATACATGAGAAAACTGAAGTCTAGAGAGGCATTGATAAAAGTTAAATTTCTTTAGTCTCCATTAGGTGCTTTAACAACTGTAAGTTGTTTTTCCCCTTGTTTCTACTAAGTAACTAAATTACCCAAATTTGATTTTTCTCAATTGCATATACATTTATTTTTTTTTAATTTTTTTTAACGTTTATTTATTTTTGAGACAGAGAGAGAGAGAGCATGAACGGGGGAGGGTCAGAGAGAGGGAGACACAGAATCCAAAACAGGCTCCAGGCTCTGAGCCGTCAGCACAGAGCCCGACACGGGGCTCCAACTCACGGAGCGCAAGATCATGACCTGAGCCGAAGTCGGCTGCTCACCCGACTGAGCCACCCAGGCGCCCCAATTGCATATAAATTTAAATGGATGTCACTCTGCAACTACTACATGAAAGTGCAAACGGCATAGAATGACCTTTAGCTATTTGCAACTGATATATTTTTAAAAATAGACGAACATTATTCTATTGAAACCGACACCATCTGCTCTTATTATACAGAAGTAGATATAGTGGTTAAGAACTCAGGCTCTCAATACCAACCGCTCCAGTTGAGATCCTGCCTTTGTAACATGCTTCAGTTCCTGATTTATGTATCATCCTGTTTCCAGGGTTTTGATAAGATTAACTCATAAAGAGCATATGATAATACATGACATACAGTAAATGCCCAATAAACGTTAGCTATTATTATTTTCCTCATCATTTATGAGTGGGGGGACACTTTGGGTGACCATTAACAGATTTCTCTTTGGTGGATTGTTGCACTGTGGATCAGAAGCATGTCTTATCTTGGTCTGTTATCACCGCAAAATGATATGCATATAGAATTGATTTTTATACAAATCTGTAACTCAGTTATTTTCATAATATATTAAGTAACATGATGAATGAATCCAGGTGTATATTGACAGTAAGAGGTCGAAAAAAAGATTTAGGATCATTTAGCATAATGGAAATTGAATGAATTTATTATTTTAATCTTTTGCTGGAGAAAGAGCTTACAGACCCGAGTTCTAAAGCTGATTCAAGAGTGAGGAGAGAGAGTGAATAACACAAGCAGAGGATATAAATCAGCTGATTTCAAATTCAAATTACAACTGCATGTCCTCCTGTCTGTCCTGCTTATATGTCTCATTGCAAGGCCACTTTCAACTTGACCTTGCTGTTCTTTGAAACTCTTCTGGAAACACCACGGAAGCTGAAGGGATTTATCATAAAGCTAGATATGCAGTATTCTAATGGAGCCTGGAAACTAAATTGAACTGGAAATCATCTATGCATACTAAGGCCAATGCCTGCCCATTCTTAATGGATCACTGGTGGCTTATCACAATGTCTTAGAGACCCGATACTGAACTTAGATAATGATTCTCAGTAGCTAAAAATGCTTTCATTTTTCAGATTTTCTTCTCTTTGTCCTTTATGGTCCTTAACTCAATCAAATTGTCAGAGGGATACCTCCCATCACAAGGATGATGGAAATGGGACTTTTATTTCTGAAAAGAAAGATCCATGGGTATGAAAACCTCACCACTCAGCCTTTTACCAACATACAATACACAAAAGCAATCAGAGTTTTCTTGCATGACATTCCTTTGTAAAATGTTAAATACCAAACAATGGACTTTTTCTTAAGTCAAATTGTTATTGTCATTGCCTCTTCCTTAATGACATGTTTTCTGAAATTCTGTATGTTCTTACAAACACTTTAACAAAATTTAATGAATTAGACTGATGGGCGATCATATGAGTTTTCATGCTGAAAAATGGATTGTGACATACTATTCATTACTCTTTAATTCAATTAAAAAACACATTGAGCATTTAAAAATAGCTCTTCTGAGTTTTTACATAACATTTATCTTCTTGTTTTGGGGGACTGGCTGTTTGTTTTTTTAAATAACATTTTTGAGACATAACTCATTTAGCATAAAATTAAGCAATTTAAAATGATCAGTTTACTGATTTTTAATATATTTACATACTTGTGCAAGCATCAATACAATTTAATTTTAGGAAATTTTCTTTATGCCCGCTCCCTCCAATATCCCGTTTATTAGTGTTCACATTTGTTCTCAGACCCTCCCGCGACCCCCAGCTCCAGACAACAAATAATCTACTCTCTATCTATAGATTTGACTATTTTGGACATTTTGTTTAAGTGTAACCATATAATATATGGTCTCTTGTGATCATATTCTTTCAATTAGAATAATATTTTCAAGGCTCATCCATGTATAGCATTCATCAATAATTCATTTCTTTTAATTGGCTAAATAATATTCCATTATGTCGATATACCACATTTTTTTTTACTCATTTGCCAATTAATATTTATGTTGTTTCCAATTTTTAGCTATTATAAATAATGTACTAGTTTTTATGTGCACATATGTTTTCAGTTCTCCTGGGGGTATATGTCTAGGAATGGAATTCCAAGTTTACATTGTATCCTTGGTTAATCTTTTGAGGAGCTATTTTTTGACATAGTCAGACCATTTTACATTCCCATCAGTAGTGTATGAAGGTTCCATTTCTCTAAATTCTCACCACCACTTATTTCCTGCCTCTATGATTGTAGCCATCCTAGTGGGTATGAGATGGTTTCTTATTTGTGAGTTCAGTTTGGATTTATAACTAATGATGTTGGGGATCTTTTTATGTACTTTTGGCTATTTCTTTATCTTCTCTGGAGAAATGTTTTTTCAAATGTATTTCTTATTTTTCAGTTGGATTGCCTTTTATTATTGAGTTATGAGTGCTTTATATACTCCTACTAAAGTCCCTTGTCATATATATGATTTGCAAATACTTTCTCTCACTCTGTGAGTTGTTTTCTCAATTTCTTGATGGTGGCCTTTGAAGCTCAAATTTTTTTAATTTTCATGAGATTCAATTTATCTTTTTCTTTTGTCACTTGTGCTTTTGATGCCATGTTTAAGAATGTTTTACCTGACTTAAGATCATGGAGATTTATTCTTATGATTTTTTTCTAAGAGTTCTAAGTTTTAACTCATACATTTTAGCTCTTAACATTCAGCTTTTACATTTAGCTCTCACATGTTCTGTGTGTGGTGTGAGGTAGGGGCCAAATTTACTATTTTGCCATGTGGATATCCAGTTGTCATAGAATTATTTGTTGAAAAGAATATTACTTCGCACCTAAATTGTCTTGGCAACCTTGCTGAAAATCAGTTAACAAAAAATCTGAGGATTCATTTCTGAACTCTCAATTCTATTCCATTTATCCATATACCTATCCTCGTGCCATTACAATACTGTCTGTTTTTATGTTTTATTTATTTTTGAGAGCAAGAGAGACAGAACATGAGCGGGGGAGGGGCAGAGAAAGAGGGAGACACAGAATCTAAATGTGACTCCAGGCTCTGAGCTGTCAGCAAAGAGCCCAACATGGGGCTCGAACTCACAGACTGTGAGATCATGACCTGAGGTGAAGTTGGACGCTCAACTGACTGAGCCACCCAGGTGCCCCAATACTGTCTTGATTACTGTAATTTGTAGTAAGTTTAAACACTGAGAAGTATCAACCTTCCAATTCTAGTCTTTTGAAAGATTATTTGCGCTATTTTGAGATTCTTACATTTTCATATGGATTTTAGGATGAACCTATTAATTTCTGAAAAAAATAACAGTTATTAATTCAATACAAATTGCAGTGAAAAGGTAGAATGATTCAGGGAGTATTGCTATTTAAACAATATTAAGTTTTCTGATTCATGAACATGTGATGGCTTTTCATTTAAATCATTCATTTCTTAAAATAATATTTTGTTGCTATCAGTGCATACACTGCACTTCTTTTATTAAATTCATAGTTTTGCTATTTATTTTTTGATACCTTGTAAATCGAATGGTTTTCTTTATTTCACTTTGGAATTGTTTATCGCTACTGTATAGAAATACAAGGGTGATGGGCATTGAGGAGGGCACTGAGCACTGCATGTTGTATGGAAACCAATTTGACAATAAATTTCATATAAAAAAAAAGAAATACAATTGACTCTTACATATTTATCTCATACCCTGCCACATTGCTGAACTTACTTGTCCTATATTTTTTAGTGGATTCCTTGGGATTTTCTACATTTAAGATCATGACATTTGTAAATAGAGATAGTTTTTCTTCCTTACTTTAATCTTAATCTTTTATTTTTCTTTCTTAATTACATTTGTTAGAAACTTCAGTACAAGTCTGAATAGAAGCAGCAAGAGTAGACAGTCTTGTTTTGTCCCTGATCTTAGAGGAATGCATTTTTCTCCATTAGGAGTGGCATTACATGTAGGATTTCATGCATTCCCTTTATCAAGTTGAAGAAGTTCCCTCACAACATTTTTGTAGAGTAGGTCTTCCAGCAACAAATTACCACCCTCCTTTAAAAAAATATATGGGTATGTCTCAAATTTCCCATTCATTTTTGAAGAAGAGTTTAGCTGGGTATAGAATTCTTGGTAGACTTTCATCACTTCGGAGATGTCATGTTACTGTCTTGTGACCTCTATGAATTCTGAGAAGTCATTTATTATTCTTATTGAGGATCAATTCTAATTGATAAAGTTTTACTGTTTTCAAAACATTTTTTGTTTTTGAATTTCACCAATTAAACTATGATCTGCCTAATGGTAGGTCTCTGAGTTTATTCTACTTAAAGTTTATTGATTTTCTTGAACATGTAGGTTAATGTTTTTGTAAAATTTCAAGTTTTCAGCCATTTTTTTCCAAATATTCTTTTTACCCTTTTCTCCCTCTCCTCTGCTTTGAAACTTCCATTATGTTTATGTTGGTACACTTGATGGTGTCCCAATATTCTCTGTGGTTCTGTTCACCTTTTTTGTCCTTTTTCCATTCTGCTCCTCAAACTGGATCGTATCTATTGACCTGTTCTCAAGCCTGTTGATCTTTTCTTTGGTCAGCTTAAATCTCTTGTTGAGTACTTGTGCAGTTTCCATTTCAGTAATTAATTTTTTCAAGTCCAGAATTTCTATTTTTAATAACTTCTAATTCTTTCCTGATATATTTTTTTATTTTGTGAGATATCACTGTCTTTACATTCATTGAGTGCTCTAGGCATGTAGTTATTTAGACATCTATTTGGGTATCTAGTATCCTGCTCCCAAAAGTTTTTATTGCTTAGATTTATGATGGCTTTGTTTTTCTTTCATCTGCTTGTTTATTTTATGATCTTCTTGGACTAATTCTATAGATTCTGTATTTTTGGCAGTGTGTAGCAGTGAACACACTGGATAAAAACACAACAACTTATTTTTAAGTTTTGCTTCTGAGGGGTCACCTCTAGATCAGTATATTTTAAATGTCAGCAATGGGGGGCATCGGGTGGCTCAGTCAGTTTAGCATCCGACTTCAGCTTAGGTCATGATCTCACAGTTCATGGGTTTGAGCCCCACACTGGGTCCACACTGTGTGGATCCTGTTTGGGATTCTTTCTTTCTCTGTCTCTCTCTCAGCCCCTCCCCCAGTCGTGTTCACTCTCTCTCAAAATAAATAAATAAACTTAAAAAAGATGTCAGCAATGATCCACCAGAAGATATCCTTAAATGAAATCCTGTTATATGTTTCAACTTTTCCAAGGTGGTCCATGTGTGTGAGAAGGCACATCCAAACATCAGGCGGTATACAAGACATCCATGGCGCTTACTCCCTGCTTCTGCAGACCTTAAGGTCAGTCATATGTGAATGACTACTACCTTTGCCTTTCCCTTGTATTTCCCGGGCTTGGGCATAACCTTTGGGATCCTCATGAATATTTTGGAGCATTTTAAAATTCTCTGTGGTAATCTGGTTTTCCAGGATTTCCTTTTAAATCCCCCTCTTCCAAACTTCCTTTCTTTCTTTTGCACCAATGATACCTCAGCCTTAGGAAGCTGTGACGTTGCCAACATACTGTTGCTGTTTTGTAATGCTGTGGGGCTCTGTATTTTTCCACAGAGCTGAGTTCTGAGACAAGTCAGATGTCTACAACATCCTGGGGATAGAGATTTTTCAGAGAGCTGCAATTTCAAACAAAATATTGACTGTGTGCTGGGGATGGTGATTTTAAGGGAGCTCCAGAAGAGGTCAGACCTCTCCAATATTTGCAAATCTGCTAGCTTGTGGGTATCACATCCCTGATCTGGGGAGGGAAGGGGAATGGGACTAGCCCCAAGTAAAAAATAACACAGACTGTGATGCCTTACAGGTGTTTAGTAAATTCTCTTGGATAGATGACCTTCAGTTTGCTCTGTGGCTTTGGTTAATTTCCAGAGTTCTGAAATGGTTGATTGTATTTTACCCATATTTTCATTGTTTCAGTAGGAAAGCAAGGTCACAAGGGTCCTCATTCTATCCTTTCAGAAGTCTATTTACATTGCATATTTTTAGAAAATAAATACACTGTGATCTTATTTACTTTCTCATTGCTGTTAGTCTCTCTTCCTTTGGTTCATCATCTATCTTCTTACCATCTCCATTTTCAAATAAAATTTAGATTTATCATGTTTTTCTGTTTTGAAGTTTATCAGTACCCTTCCTTTTCCTGGTAAAATACCTATTTGTGAAGGTGTAAGAGATATAAGTATCAATGTATATTTTATTATTTTTATGCTTGACTTTCCCTTATTTTATGACTGCATTAGTTACGTGACTTCTATTATTTTTATGTTTCACTAATATTGCTTTTTTCAATGTTCTTGCCTTTCAAATGGTACTTGCTTCTGTACTTGGTTTTATGAAAAAAATGCAATTCCATGGAATTGTTCTCTTACTAGTCTTTGCAAGTATGGATTCCAGATGGAATAAGAGTTACATGTATTAAATTATAAAAGTGCCTTTGTATAAATTCCCTAACATAAGATAGTAGAGTCCAATTTTACTTTATTAAATTTACTGTAATAAATTTACATTACATCCTTTATTTACCTCATATTCTTTGCATAAAATCAGTGGGTGAATCATGGCTTGAGAACACTTCTTCAATTAATTATGCAGCAATAAAGTCCCCAATATGTATTATCATTTACAATTGTAATTTGCTAGATGATACAGATGAGATGTAGCAATGAGTAACATAATTGCCTTTTTAATGCTATGGTAGGTACACTATGGTCATTAGTTATCAACTTGACTAATTATTATTGGTAGTAATTAATCTTTGCTCTAATAATTATTGCTGATGAATATACATGTCTTGCCCTCCTTACCTTCTGCAATGACATCCAGATGATACATGTGATTACTAAACTGCAGATTGTCTAGGACAGTTAAATAATTTGATATAGTAAATATGTCTCTGAGACCAGATAGATTTTCATCAAGTTGTTGGAATTGTAAAAAGGTACACAATATAGTGATTTTTTTCAGATATTTAAGTTACCCCATCCTGTCCCCCATTAAGATTTGTTTCCTTGTATTTCATATACTACTGTGAAGCTTTCGGCTAGCTTAAACAAGGCAATTGGTAAGAAGTGTGCTTCCATAAATGAGTTAGCATAATCTTAGCATTGAACAAAAGGAATGAAAAGGAAGTCTTGAAATGATGACCCGTAAAAACTCTTTGTAGGAGTTACCCAGACTTACATGCACAAACCCCTTACCATGGCCAAACTAACATTTACAAAAGAAGTATGCATCTTACATGCCCTGTAATTTCAACATAAGAGTGGTAACAAGAAGAAGCTTGTGTAAGTCAGTGGATAATCAGCTGTCATTGAAGAGATTGTTCCAAATGTCTTCACAGAAATAACTTCTACCCTAATACCATTCAAAGACTCTCAGATAACTATGTTGACGTCTTCTAAATCAGAAACAAACAAAAAAAAATGGAAACTGGTGATGTTGATTTTAAACAAGGTTTGCTGGTTCTTGGAACAATGGAAGCTTGCACTTGCTATAAGATTTATCAGAAAGACTGTGTCATAAAAACAAACTTCAATGAACTAATATTCTTAAGAAGTCTGAACCAGTCCAACTCATGTAGAAATATTCTGCCACAACAATTATATTCAGTGATTGCTCTGTTTTTAAAAACAGATATTTGGGGGTGCCTGGGTGGCTTGGTCAGTTAAGCGTCCCACTTCGGCTCAGGTCATGATCTCACAGTCTGTGAGTTCGAGCCCCGCCTCGGGCTCTGTGCTGACAGCTCAGAGCCTGGAGCCTGTTTCAGATTCTGTGTCTCCCTCTCTCTCTGACCCTCCGCTGCTCATGCTCTGTCTCTCTCTGTCCCAAAAATAAATAAACGTTAAAAAATAATTAAAAAAATAAATAAATAAAAACAGATATTTGCATGTTAATTTAATCTCATTTATTTTGGAGGGACAATTTAAATATGTTTAATGGTTCAAAATGGGCTTCCAGTATTTATTTTTTTTTAGTATTTATTACAAAATTTGGTGACTATAGGAAACAAGGATTTTACTTGAAGTGGCTCTATTTATTTATTTTTTTATTAAAAAAAAATTTTTAATGTTTATTTTTGACAGAGAGAGACAGAGTGTGAGTGGGGGAGGGGCAGAGAGAGACAGAAAGACACAGAATCTGAAGAGGCTCCAGATGTCAGCACAGAGCCCTATGTGGGGCTTGAACTCACAAACTGTGAGATCATGACCTGAGCCAAAGTCAAACATTTAACTGACTGAACCACCCGGGCGCCCCTGAAGTGGCTCTATTTATAACTATCATCTGAGAAATAACTGAATTATATACGTTGTGTGTGTGTGTGTGTGTGTATGTGTATTGAATAGTTTCCTACAAATAACGTAAGCATTGGTTTGTCTGAATAAAACAGTGGCTAAAGTACAGCTGCTTAGTTTTTCTTCTAATCAGTATTTAAATAATGTTATTATTTAGCAATATAGAGAATGACATGATGGAAAGTACTGTGGTTGAAAGCAGAAGTTCTGAGGTCAGGCAATCCTGGGTTGGAGTCCTACCTCGTTGGTTACTGTGAGTTTTACTGCAAGTTATTTAATCATTCTTAACCTAGTTTCATTGTCGTTGAAACAGTGGCTATGCAAACAAAATTGCATCATGGTATTATTATGGATATTTCAGATAGGTAAATATCTTAATATGATTATCATAATATACCTGCTTCATAAGGTTATTGAGATAATTAAATGTGGGGAAATTACTTAGTAGAGACAGCATGGTCTAAACAAATATTATCTACTATTTTCATAGTTATTATTACCAAGTAAATGCATTTCTAATCCCATAAAAACATTTCAAAATCTCATGTGAAGACTAATATAAATACTAATAAAAGTTCTAGACAAAAGTATTTCAAAACCAAGAATAGCAGATTTATTGAATATTTTTCCTCCAATAATCAGCCTTCAGAAGAGCATTTCTTTATTTTCTGAGATATTCTCTGTCCTATAGTGTGTGAAAGTATGTGAGCATGAGGATGGCTCACAGCCAGCCATTTTCTTCCCCCATGTCATTCTAGAGAGAATTTCGATGTAGATTTCACATTGCATCGTTGGTATGAGTGGTGTTTATTTGGTCTGATTTGTTCTAATGGATCATTATTGATAAGTTATTCCAAGTGTGATGTCCTTTAATACTTGATCAAGAATAACTTTCCAGATTGGGCTAACCTCTGTAGTGGTGACAACATTTAAAATTTTTGTATTCTAGTCCTGCCCCCTAAGACATCATGTTCCTCTTTTAGCTACACTGAATACAAGCTCATGACTTGGCAAGTGTTAAAGATTTATCTATTTATTAACATTTTACTCACAAGGATAAAACTCTTGAAATATTACATCTCGTTTTCGAGAATGTCCTTGAGATGGAAAGCAGATATATTCTTTGTCACATTACATTTTTAGACCATGTAGTTCACTGCCATAAAGCAGTCACCAGAAAAGTTAAATGAAACTACATTATGCAATAGATTTTTTCATATTTTAGATGCATGTACATTTATATAATACCCAATTGTAAATTTTGATGGTAGTGTTAAGAGCTCTGTGGAGTAATTGCCAAACTCTCAGGAAGACAAACAATTTTTGGAATGGACAGAATTGTATTTATTGTTGATACGTGGCAAAGTTTTCATGTCTACCTTTATGAAGAAATTGTCCTTTTGTTTCTTATGGTTGACAAGTGACAAACATAGTAGAGTTTCTCACCATTCCATTTTCTGACTCTTCAGCATGAATTATGCATGGGAGAGAATTCAGCTGGGAGGATATCAGTTTATTGGTAAAGGAGTAGTATCAGTTTTTCAGTAGTATCAGCCAACCTGGCTGGCTCTGGAATATTTGCTAGCTGCCCTCCATTGCTATTGTGAGGAGTGTATTGAACACTGGTGTGGATTATGGCATGGAGATTAAGACTGTAGGACTTGCAATTGACCAAAGTTAGGTTTGTGTCCAAGTTCCACTACTTGATAGCTTTACACTTTAGTCCTCTTATCTGTTACTA
Organism: Panthera leo; assembly: GCF_018350215.1. Lineage (NCBI taxonomy): Eukaryota > Metazoa > Chordata > Mammalia > Carnivora > Felidae > Panthera > Panthera leo. Next base: position 125,050,044 of record NC_056682.1, on the reverse strand, counting down.
GGTAGTTGTAAAGGAAATAAATAAAAAAGTAAGTAAGTAAATAAATAAATAAACAAATAAGTAAATAAAAGATTATGTTTAGCACAAGACCTAGGACAAATGAGCTGCTATAAAATGAAAATCATTATAATTACTTCCCCTTATGATTGTCAGTTTTATGTTTCAGCCTGACTAGGCTAAAGGATGCTCCAACAGTAGTTAAGGCATTACTACTAGGTGTCTCTGTGACTATGTTTCCAGAAGAGATGACCATTTGAATCAGAAGATCTTTCTCACAAATTATGGTGAGCATCATCCAAGCCACTGAGGGCCTGAATGGAATAAAAAAAATGCAGAAAGACGAATTTGCGCTCTGCTTGACCCAGGACATCATCACCTCCTGCTGTTGGCCATCTGTGATCCTGGCGCCTGGGCCTTTGGACTCAGACTAGGAATGACACCAACGCATTTTTGGTCCTCAGACTTTTGGACTTGGGGTGAATCACACCGGCAGCTTTCCTGGTTCTCTACTTACGGACAGCAGATCATAGGAATTCTTAGCCTCTGTAATCATTCATAATAAATCTCCTTAGATCTGTTTCTATATATATATCCTGTTGATCTGTTTCAGTAGAGAATCCTGGCTAATTTACCCCTCAAGTTATATAATTTCTTCAATAAATTATTATGGTTGTATAAGAAACTAATTTATCTATTTCTTTTCCTTTTGTAAATTTATTTTTCAGACTGGGCCTCTTCTTACCTAGAAGAGTAGACTGTATACACATGCTTTGCATGACTGTATTAATGCTTCTTTTTATTTGTTATATTTCAGATTCTTTGCAACTTTAGGTGAGTTGCTTTCCTTAGTTGTAAGGATTCACTCATTCAGTAAATTCCCATTGAACTCATCCTATGTGCCAATTATTGCAGTGGGAGCTGAGATAAAACAAAGTATAAGAAAAATAGAAGCCTTCACAGAGGTTACACAGTAGTGGCAGAGAGACCTGCAAACAGGCATATCGCCTTGCCCTATGATAAGTACCCTAATGGGAGGAGTACATGTTGCTATGGGAGCCTATGGCTGGTGTTGGAAAAAATAATGTTCTAAGTACAGACCTAAACGTTGAGTAGGAGTTAGCCAAGAGAAACAGGAGGGGAGAATTATTCCACACAGAAGAAATAGAATGTGTAAAGTCTATAATGTAAGAGTGCGCATGGTGTGTTCAAGAAACTGAATGAGATATTTTTGTTTCTGATACGAATGCAGAGTGCAGTTTCAAAGATAGCAAGAAATGAGGCTGGAAAAGTCAGCAAAGGCGAGATCATGAGTGGCTTTGTACAAAATTTTAAGTAATTTTTACTTTATCCGAAGGGAAACCACTAAAGGATATCAACTAGGGTAAAGAGTGATCATTACTTGTGTAGGAAGCACAATTTGGGGGCAGAAGGAACTGAGAGAAGGAGGTCAAGACTAAGGCAAGAGAACAATGTAGGAGGTTCTTGAAGTAATTCAAGTAGAAAAGCATGGGCATGTAGACCAAAATAATGGTGAAAGGAATGGGGAGAATCAAATGGACTTGCTAGATGTCTACAAAATGTACTCATCAAATTTCACAAAAATTTGAATGATATTTATAGTAGCAATAACATAACAATCCAGAGTTAGATGGCATTTTTATACCTATGCTATTCTAAGTGTTTTGCTTATATTTAGCCATTTAGTACTCACAGGAAATATCTGAGTTAAGTACTATTATAATCTTTATTTCAGATGATAAAACTGAGCAATGGAAGAGTTAAATAACTCGTCCAAATTCGCATAACTAGTGAGAGGAAAAGCCAGGCTTTAAACCTAGGCATTCTGGTTCTGGAGTATAAGCATGAGGCTATTCTATTGACACTGTAACTGACACTGGTTTTGCATACATATCCAGACACAACAGTCAAGTGCATTACAGTCATTGTTTCATTTAGATTGTTGCAATTGAAAAAAAATAGATTGTTGCAACTGGTAAAAATGAAGATGAGTGAAGGAAGAGAAAAATTGGGTTTCTTGTTTTGTTACAAAGACAAGGTAACTGGTAGATGAGCACAAATTGGAAATGATAAGACACTAAAAAACAAAACAAAACAAACAAAAAAGCCTAAGAATGCTAAGTCCTTAAAAATGTCTCTTTGATATAATAACATAGAAGCCATTAGTGACCGTAGTATAGTAAGTTTCAGTGGAATAGTGGAAGCACAGCCAGGTTTTAGTGAGATGATAAGTGAGGGCAAGTTGGAGGGCATCATGAGAGGAAATACAGACAAGGGATTCGGGATTTTAACTGTAATTTGTAAAACAGTTAGGTGGTAACTGTATGGTGGGTGGGTACAGGTGAAAAATGTATTTATAGATCAGGGGGAACAGTATAGATAGTATAGAAATAAAAGCACACTTGTATAGTCAATTGATCATAAAATATGAAAATAAAATACATTGGGAAAAATGGTGTTGAAAAAACTGGGAAATATGTTAAAAGAAATAAATCTTGATTCCTAACTTTAACCACATGCAAAGATTAATTGGAGAGCAAAGATAGACCTAGAAACTGGTTAAAAACAAGGTTTTTATAAGAAATGTAATTTGGGGTAGACAAATATTTATTTTATACAACACTGAAAATAATTAGAAGACAATATATAAAATATAATCCATCAAAATTGAAAGTTCCGCTCAACAAATACACCATTCATTAAGTGAATGGGCAGTGTAGCAGAAAATATTTGCAAAATATATTTCTGATAAAGGATTTGTGTTAAGAATATATAAGGAATTATAAACCCAATAATAAAAGGACATGCAACCCAAGACAGAAGGGCAAGATTTTGAACAAACACTTTATAGAAGAAGATATGTAAATGACAAGCACATGAAACAATGATCTAATCATTCAGAATTAGGCGAAGGCAAATTAAAAACAGAATTATATACCTCTAGTCACTCATGATTAACACTGAAAAGATCGACAACAACAAATGTTGGAGAAGATATGGAATAACCAGAACTCTCACAAATTGCTGGTGAATATAACACATTCTCAAGCACCTTGGAAAAGGAAGATTTCACAAGTTTCTTACAAAAGTAAATGGGCACCTAAACTTTGGCCCACTAATTTCACTCCTAGGTATTTACCAAAGAGGAATGAAAAGACTTGTTTAAGAATGTTCATAGTGATTTTGTCTACAATAGCTCAAATTTGGAAATAACCCAATTTCATCAAGATGTGATGGTCAAAATAAAAGTGGTATATTCACACAGTGGAAAACAAAATTTAAAAAAAGCAAAAAAATATTGATACACACAAAAATACACACAAATCTAAGAACACAGAGACATAATATACATACATAACTCTGTATGCACATATTCATATTTTCATAGCCTGTCTGCTAAGAGGGTCTAGAAACAATGATAAAGCAGAAACAAATAAACTTAGATGCCTGGATCTGGGTTTCTAAATATCACTTTTTATGAGAAAGAACCGGGACTCCTTAGAAAAAGTTTGTTTCCAAAGCTGGAGCAGAAAACATTTCAAGGTGAGCCAGGAATGTCTTGTGGATGGAATCCTTCAAGAATGACATGAGTAAATCAAAAGACACAGGATTGAACTTGAGAGAAACTCTTACGGGCCAAATCCAAGAAAATTGGCTATCCAGATAAATGACAGAAATCAATTTTAAGCCATGTGAAATAAAATAGAAATCCATGAGCTGATACTAGAATAAAATGAATGCATGAAAAGATGAGTACATAGGAAATCAAGAAATAAACAAAAATAATGAGAAAGGATACAAAAAAAGCTCTTATTTAGTAGAATACCAACTAATAAGAGGAAAAGAGAGCACTGCCTTCTGCATTTAAACAGAGCAATTGGTAAGAATGGGAGCAACACTTCCATTCTATAAGTGAGGAGGAAGAAAGAGTAGGCAAATGCAGTAATGTTTGTCTATTCATTGGTGAGAAAGCAAAGGAATTATTTTCTGATTTTTGCTGTTGGTGTTTTCTCTCTGTGAAGTATGTGGTCTAAAATGGCTGTCTGGAAATGGGCTAGGTATCAAATTAGAAAGTATGGAAGGACTTTGAGAGGGCCGACTGATATTAGAAATAAGGATTTTATAGTGCTGCCAATTTGTATTCCGGGTTTCTCATTCTTTGTAATTTATTCTTGTTCTGTTCTAACCTTACGTAGAAGTAAGAAATGTGGGTGGGGATACTATTTTTCTTTTTAAATGCCTATATAGAAAATTTCTTATCACTTTATTTCTTCATATGATTATAACTTGCAGTTTTCACAATATCCAAGTGAGATAGTGTTAAAAGTAAGGCCAACATTAACTTCTTGGCTAATGTAAAATTAAATGGCTTTTACTCCATCTTGGAAGCCAGAAGGTCCTCTTATGTATTTTTTTTATTGACATTTTTATTGAGAAAACTGTAGAGTCACATGTAGTTGTAAAAAAAATAATATAGAAGAATCCTGGTCCTCTTTATACTTTCCCAGTTTCAATTAGTGGTAACATTTTGTGAAACTGTAGTGTAATGTCACAACCAGGGTGATAACATTAATACAATCCACCAATTTTATTCAGATTTCCATGGTTATACTTGCACTCACTTCTATGGAAATGTATATGTATATTTAGCTGAATACAGTGTCATGAGAATTTTAAATTTGTTTATCTGGTAGCTCAATGCAGATACAACTACACAAGTGTCCCCTGCATTGTCTTTTTATAGCCATACACCCCTCCTCCCACTGCCTGCACACACCATTCCTAACTTCTGACCAGTACTAATCTATCCTAATCTTCAAAATTTTATTTTAGAAATGTTTTATAAATTGAATTGTACTATGTGTAACCTTTTGAATTGGCTTTATTTTATGATTTAGCATAATTCCCTGAGCATTCTTTCATTTTTGATATGATTCATTCAACTTTTGATATATACATGCATTGTATGTATCAAAAGTTTATTCCTTTTTAATGATGAGTAGTATTCATGGTATGTGTGTACCAGAGTTTGTTTAACTTATTTACACTTTTAAGGTTATTTGAGCTGATTCCAGCTTTGGCTTCTACAAATTAAGCTGCTATGTACAACTATGCCTAGGTTTTTGCATAAACAGAAGTTTCTATTTCTCTGGGTTAAATGACCTAGAGTAAAATTGCCAGTTCATATAGTTTATTAGTCTGCTAGGGCTGCATAGCAAAATACCAAAGACGAAGTGGCTTAAACAACAGAATTTTTTCCCCTCAGCTTCAGGGCTGAAAGTGTGAGCTCATGGTGCCAGAGTGCTGGATCCTGCGAAGTCTCTCTCCTGGCTTTCAGATGGCTGCCTCCTCTCTTTCTCATGACTTACTCCATTTGAGCTGCTGTAACAAAATAACATGAGATATATGTTATAAACACAACATGTTATAAGCATGTTGTTTAAAAACAACAAAAATTTATTTCTCACAGTCCTGGAGGTTGGGAAGTCCAAGATCAAGGGTGTAACACTGTTGCATTCTGGTGACTCTTCCTTATTCATAGCTGGTGACTCACCTTGTTGAAGGGCAAAGGGAGCTCTCTGGGGTGTCCTTTAGAACAGTAGTCTTACTTTAATTTTTTTTCTCAAGTATGTTTTAACTATTCTAAAGCCTATGGCTTTCCATATACATTTTAGAATATATATATTCTATATATTCCATATTGTAAATATATATATATATTTACAATATATATATTATATATTATTATATTATATTATAATATAATAATATATATTATATATATAATATATATATTATAATAATATATATAATATAATTATATATAATTAATATAATTATAATATAATTATAATATATATAATTATAATATATATATATTATAATATAATATAATTATATTAATATAATTATAATATAATTATATATATATTATATATTATTATATTATATATATTATTATAATATATATATATATATATTTACAAAAAAACTTGCTGTCTTTTCCCCCCATAGGAATTGCATTAAACCTATAGATCAAATTGGGAGAATTGATACTTTTATCATGATGAGTCACCAATCTAAGAGAATGTTATGTCTTTCAAATAATTTAGGTATTCTTTCATTTCTTCCATAAACATTTTATAATTTCCAGCCTGTAGATAATATACATATTTTGATAAGTATATACCTAAGTATTTTATTTTCTTTGAAGAAATTTTAAATTGCATTGGTTTTAAATTTTGGTTGTTGTATTTGCATTGTTAGCATATACTATTATGATTAATTGTCTATTGATATTGCTGAATTCACTGATACTTTTTAGGACTATATTTTTGGATTTCTGGTTATTTTCTCTGTGTACAAGCAAGCCATCTGTAAATAAAGATCACTTTATTTCTTTCTTTCCAATGTTTCCATATGACTTTCATTTTTTTAATCTTGTCTTATTTCAATGACTAAAACTTTCAGCAGTATTTGGATAGAGTGGTGAGTGAAGACATTCTTGCTTTGTACCCAGTCTTATAGGGAAACCATTCAGTCTTTCATCATTGTGTCTGATGTTACCCATAGCTTTTTTAATTTTTTAATTATTATTATTATTTTTTTTATTTTGAGAGAGACAGGGACAGCACAAGAGGGGAGAAGGGCAGAGAAAGAGGGAGAGAACGAATCTCAAGCAGGCTCCACGCTGTCAGTGTAGAGCCTAACGCTGGGCTTGAACCCACAAACTGCAATATCATAACCTGAGCTGAAACCTGGAGTCAGACACTCAACGGACTGAGCCACCCACATGCCCCTAAAGATGTTCTTTATCAAATTGAGTAAGTGCTCACCTGTTCCTAATTAGCGGAGGGTGTTTTCCATGTATGGCTTTTGAATTATGTCAACTATTTTTCTGTATCAATTGATATAATTATTTTTCTTCTCCAAGTCATTGATATGCATTACAGTGATTTTTTGAAAGCTCAATCAGACTTGCACATATGGATAAACCTCACTTAGTTGTGATGTATGTCTTTTTGTATACTATTGAACTTAGTTTGCTGTTAGTTTGTTGGAATTTTTATGCTTACATTTATTGAGATATTGATGTGTAGGTTGCTTCTTTTGTACTTTTTGATTTTATTATTTGAAAAACAGTTGCCTCATAAAATGATTTGAAAAGCATCCTCTACTATTCTATTTTCCTGAAGAGATTCTGAAGAATTGGGAGTAATTTTTTTTTTTATGTTTTGCAGAATCCTGCAGTAAAATCATGTGGATTTGGAGTCTTCTTTTTGGAGAATATAAATTATAATTATGAATTTAATCACTTTAATGGATTTAGGATTACTGAGATTACATGTTTCATCTCGGTTGAATTTTAATAGTTGGAGGTTTTCAAGAACTAATTCCATTTCTCCTAGGTTGTCAAAATTATGAGAAAAAATCAGTTGTAGTATTATCTTACTGTCACTTTAATTGGTGGCAGGATCTGTGGTGCTATGCCCTGTTTCATTCCAGATAATTGGTGATTTGTGTCTTCTCTAGTTTTGTCTGTGTTGTTAGGGGTTTATCAATTTTACTGAGGAAAAAAAAAGGTTTTCCCCAGCTGACTTTTATTACTATTTTCTTTTTTCTTTCCTTTTCTTTTCTTTTCTTTTCTTTTCTTTTCTTTTCTTTCTCTCCCTCTCTCTCCCCTCCTTTTTTTTTTTTTTCTTACTGTTTTCTTATTTATGACTTCACTGATTTATCTTTTTTTGTTTTCTTTCTTGCATTTGCTTTGGGTTTCTTTTTCTTTTTCTAGTTTCTTAGAGGAAGAACACAGGTTACTGATTTGGGATTTTAAACAATTTTCCATGTGGGGCACCTGGGAGGTTCAGTCGGTTAAAGGCCCAACTCTTGGTTTTGGTTCAGGTCATGATCTCATGTTTTGTGGGTTCAAGCCCCACATCAGGCTCTGTTCTGATGGTGTAGAGTCTGCTTGGGATTCTCTCTCTCTCCCTCTATCTCTGCCCTTCCCCTGCTCACTCTCTCTGTTTCTGTCTCTGTCACTCTCTCTCTAAAAATACATACATACATACATAATTTTTATAAATAAATAAATAAATAAATAAATAAATATTTGCCTTGGAAGTATTTTGTGCTATAAATTTTCCTCTTAGCACTGCTTTAGCTACATCTTACATATTTTGATAATTTATTTTTGTTTTTACTCACTTATATGTATTTTTAATTTCCTTTGAGTCTCCCTTTTTGACCTATGTATTAGGAGTGAGTTGTTTAATTTCCATGTATCTAGAGATTATCCCATTTTCTTTCTCTTATTGATTTTGAATTTTATCCCATTATGGTCAACTCTGTATGATTGTGATTTTTAAAAAAAATTATGAGGTTTGTTTCATGGCCTGGGATAACATCTATCTTGGTGAATGTTCTAAGGGTGCATAAAAGAGTCTAATGGACTTTAGATGGACTGTTCTATAAATGTGAATTCGATTCTGTTGATTTTGTTGTTCAGATATTCTATTTCTTTACTGATTTTCTGTCCAGTAATTTTATATTTTGCTTTTTGAGAGGTGTGGAAGTCCCTAACTATAAGTGTGGATTTGTCTGTTTTTCCTTTCAGCTCTTTCATCAATTTTCTATATGTATTTTCAGGCTCTGTTGTTTAATGCATATACATTTAGGATCACAATGTCTCTTCTGTAGATTGATATTTTTCATCATGTAATGTCCATATTTATCTCTTGTAATTCTACTTGTTATAGAGTCTACTTTATAAGATATGAATAGAGCCATCGCTGCCTTTTATTGATTAATGTTTACATAATACATCTTTTTTCCATTATCTTACTTTTTATTTACCTATGTGGAATTGAAAGAGTTCTTGTAAGCAGTATATTTTTGGTTGTGTGTCTTTATCTACTTGGCCAATTTCTGTGTTTAGATTGGTATACGTTAACTGTTTATGTTTAAGATAATTATTGATGTTTGGTGCTTAAGTCTGTCATTTTATTATTTGTTTTCTGCTTATTTCCTTTGGTTCTCATTGGTTTTTCTTTGTTTCTCCTTTCTTGCTTTTCCCTAAGTTAGGTGAACATTTTTAAAGATTTCATCTTGATGTCTCTATAGTATTTTCAAGTATTCCTCTTTATATAGTTTTCATTGTTTTTTTCCTCTGGGCATCATTACACACACACACACACACACACACACACACACACACACCTCTTACCTTAATCTAGTGATATCAGTGTTTAGTCAGTTTTAGTGAAGCCTCTATGCCATTTAAGTGACTTTTTTGTCCCAGTTTTAAACATCAGCATCTTGAGTTATCAGTTGGTATGGTAATTTTTATTTCAATTATCAAATATTATTTATAAAATTAATATATTGTATATACCCATATTTATACTCTTTACATCAATTCTTTTTCCATCTTGATGCTCTAAAATCCTTTCTTTTGTCATTTTGTTTTTCTTTGAAGAACTTCCTTTAATCAACCTTAAGGGAAGATTTGCCAATGATAAATTCTTTTAGTTTTCCCTTTGCTGAGAATGTCTTTATTTCTTTTCTGAAGGATAATTTTACTACCTATAGAATCTGCAGTTGACAGTTTATTTTATTTTAGAACTTAAAAAAATGTTTTGCCACTTACCTTTGGCCACCAGAGTTTCAGATGAGAAATCTATCATTCGAATTGGTATTCCTGTCTAGTTAATGTTACATGTCTTTCTGGTAGCTTTCAGTTTCCGTTTCTTTGTTTTTGTTTTTAAGATTTTATTTTTAAGTAATCTCGAAGCTCGAACTTACAACGCCAAGATCAAGAGTCACATATTCTACCAACTGAGCCAGACAAGCACCCCATTTTGAGGAGTTTTATCTGTATTTTTCAAAAGTTGATCATAATGTGTCTTGACATGGATTTCCTTGGATTTATTGTGTTGGAATTTGCTCATCTTCTTATATCTTAGGTTTGCATCTTTTGCCAGAATTGAGAAGTTTTTAGTCATCATTTTCTTTGAATACTTTTTTAGATTCATTCTCTTTCTCTTCTCCTTCTGGGACTCTGATGATGTGAACGCTGGATCGTTTGTTATTGTCACCAAGTTCCTGAGGCTTTGCTCAATTTTTTGCCTATTTTCTCTCAGTTGTCCAGATCAGGTGAATTCTATGACCTGTCTTCAACTCATTGTTTCTAATCTGTTTCATTTCCACTCTTCTATAGAGCTTGTCCAGTGAGGTTTTTGATTTTTTTGTTTTCAATATTACAATGTTTTTTATTTCTATAATTTCCATTTTGTTCTTTTATTTATAAGTTCTCTTTTTTTGCTGATATTTTATATCTTGTCATTTGTTTTAAGACAATTTGACATTGAATATTGAAGCATAGTTAACGATGGCTGACTGAAAATCCTTACCACATAATTCCAACATCTGATTCATCTTACTGTTAGCATCAGTGGATTTTCCTTTCTTATTTAAGTTGTGATTGTCTTTTTTCTTGATGTTACAGTTGACTTTTTATTTATCCTGGAAATTTTGCCTCTTACATTAGAAAACTCTGGGATTTATTTTTTTAATGTTTATTTATTTTTGAGAGAGGGAGGGAGAGAGAGAGAGAGAGAGAGAGAGAGAGAGAGAGAGAGAACACAAGCGGGAAGGGCAGAGACAGAGGGAGACACAGAATCTGAAGCAGGCTCCAGGCTCTGAGCTGTCAGCACAGAGTCTGACGCAGGGCTTGAACCATGAGGTCGAGACCTGAGCCAAAGTTGGATGCTTAACCCACTGAGCCACCTAGGTGCCCCTAATTTTTTTTTAAACAGACTGTCTTCCTGTTTAAGTTTTGGCCTACTCCTTGTTTCTGCTCCTCGTTAGTGTTTATCTACTTGGCCAATTTCTGTGTTTAGATTGGTGTACATTAACTGTTTATGTTTTGGTTCTCATTAGCTGTGGCTCTAATGGCAATTTAAATTTCAGAGCCTTTGTAGTGGTATTTTGGTCTGCTTGGCTTGCTTGGTGATACTGGGATTTTCAGTGGTCTCAGGCCAGTTGCTGGGTGTCTCCTGGTGTAGAAGGATAAAATGGGATCCTCGTACCCCTGGTCCCTGACTTTCCAGGTTCTCTGGGAGTATAAGGGGATTCATAGGCCTGCAGTGTAAGAGTGTTCCTAGGTCTGGCAGCTGGTTGTTACTTGATCCATTTTGCTTTGCTGATTCTGCCCACCAGCCACAATGTTTCAGTATAGGGAGAGATTTGTTCAGTATAGGGAGAGATTTTCCCTGCCTGTCTTATTAGTATGATAAGGGCCTTTGTCTTACTCAGTTCTGGCTCCTATAACAAAATATCATAAACTTGGTGACTTAAACAGCAATCCTTTAGTTTACCATAGTTCTAGAGGCTAGAAGTCTTATAATCAGTGTCAGCATTATTGGGTTCTTGTTAAGGGCCCTCTTCCTGCTTTATAGATGGCTGCTTTCTTTCTGATCCTCACAGGATGCACAGAGAAAGCTCTAGTCCTCTTCTCCCCTTATAAAGACACTGATTCCATCTTGGGGGCCCTGCCCTCATGGCCTCATTTAATCAATTATCTCCCCAAAGTCACATCTCAAAATATCATCCCATTGGAGTTTAGGGGTTTAACGTGAATTTGGGGTAAACACAAATTTTTAGTCCATAGCAGTCTTTCCTGTCTATTTTTTTCCACCTGACTTAACTCCTCTAGGTGGGGAGAAATAATCTGATGAAAGAGGTCTCCCCAGAAAGACTACTTGCTATAACTTGGTAGTGAAGGCTTGAGATATATTATATATCAGGGAGGAGGGTTGACATTCATATTGGATTAATGCTTCAATAATGTGTTTTATTTTTCTGTGACTTTCAGAGCACTGAAATGACAATATGTCAATTAAGTGGTCACTGGGAGGTGATGAACTGTCAATTTTTAAATTAATGAAAGACCTTAAAATCTATGATCAGGAACTTAAATTTCACAAAGAGACAAATTGGGCATTACAGCAGTATTGGGAGGAAGAGAATTAAAAAATCAATTTATTGAAAACTTTTGTACTGAAACATGAAAATGCATTAAAGAACACAACCTAATTCACAAGAGGAACGAACCTAGGACAGTTGTATAAACTAACAACTGGACCCCTCTTCTCTTTTACATCTCATAAAATCTTTACCAGCTGAATTATCATAAGTGTTTATTTTAAATTTGTTTACATATAACTTATGTAGGAAATTATGCCAGATTTTTAGCAGAAAAACGGCCATAACTATTCCCTTTCTGATATCCACATCCTTTGTAATGTGGTTTAGGAGGTCCTTCCTGTATGATGTGGACTTTATTACTCCACAATTTGTATTTGGGTTGGCCTCATAATCTAGTTTAGCCAACCGAATTCAATGAAATAGGCTGTATGCCATTTTTGAACAAATCTCAATGTTCCTTGCATGCTTCTTCCTTCCACTCACTTGAAGAGGGTCCCAATTACCTTCATCTCACAGTATTTAAAAATCCCTTATAAAGTTCCTCTCATGTTGAGGGACTGACCTGTGTGCTCACCAGAATACAGCAGAAGAGACAGGGTCTGACCCACTAGATATAAGGGCAGTATAACTTCTGCACGGAACCTTTGGAGTACTAATATGGGTAAGTCAGTTGTATTACGAGGACACCCAAGCAGCCTCATGGAGAGTGCAGCATGGAGCGAAGCCAACTTGCCAGCACCAACTTGACAGTCATATGGCTAAACTACCTTGAGAACAGATCGTCAAGTTCCAGTCAGCTCTCAGATGACTAAGGTTACAGGTGCCATCCCACTGCAACCTCATGAGAAACCCCAAGCCTCACTGCCCAGCTGAGCTCTCTTGAATTCCTGTCCCAAAGCAATGTTGCTGTGATTCATTTTTTTCCTTTTTAAATTGTTATTTAAATTCTAGTTAGTTAATACACAGTCCAATATTGGTTTCAGGAGTAGAATTCAGTGATTCATCACTTGCATAAAACACACGATGCTCACTATAACAAGTGCCCTCCTTAATACCCGTCACCCATGTAGCCCATTCCCCACCCACCTCCCTCCATCAGCCCACAGTTTGTTCTCTATTGTTAAGAGTCTCTTATGGTTTGCCTCCATTTTTTCCCCTTCAACTATGTTCATCTGTTTTATTTCTTAAATACCACATGAGTGAAATCATGTGTTACTTGTTTTTCTCTTACTTGGTACGCTTAGCATAATACACTCTAGCTCCACCCATGTCATTGCAAATGACAAGATTTAATTCCTTTTGATGGCTGAGTAATATATACCTATATATATAATATTTATTACATTATAATTATAAATTATATTTATATAATTATATTTATAAAAGATATAATTATATAAAATATGTAAATTATATTTATAAAATATATAAAATATATAATTTATAATATAAATTATATATAAAATTTATATTTATATAAAATATAAAATATATTTATAAAATATATTGATAAAATATATAAAATATATAATTTATAATATATATATTATATGTATATATCACATGTATAGGTGTGGTACCTTTATCCACTCATCATTCAATGGACATTTGGGCTCTTTCCATAGTTTGACTATTGTTGATAATGCTGCTATAAACATCAGGGTGCATGAACGCCTTTGAATTTGTATTTTTGTATCCTTTGGGTAAATACCTAGTAGTGCAAATGCTGGATCATAGGGTAGTTCTTTTTTTAACTTTTTTGAGAAACCTCTATACTGTTTTCCAGAGTGGCTGTATCAGTTTGCATTCTGACCAACAGTGCCAAGGAGGGTACATAGGGCATTAGCTGCACTAGGAATTATGCCTCACCCACAGTGGCTGAGGCAGAAGGCACATGTATAGTACACATAAATCTCTCTATCTTGAGAAAGAACTTATTGTTTATCAACCATGAGTAAATTTTGACTCTATATGTTCCCATTTTTTTGGTCCCCCTTGCCCCTCCTTGACTTACCAATTTTATTAGGTTCTATGTTGATTTTACTTGTACATTACTTTAAAAACTTATTATTTTTACATTATAAGAATTATCATATGATTTAATATTTGATTGGTCAGACTTAAATATCTTTTGAAATCTGGCTTATAAAAGAGGAATTTGGCATACCTACACTACTGGAAAAATTCTTGTCCTCTTTGTATTCTTAAATTTTGTGACTTGTAGGAGCGTTACATTGCCCATGGGATCGTAGTATCCCATAGTACTTCCATTTCTTTTAGTCCTAGCACTTGACAGTCTTTTTGCTATTTATACTATCAATATCTTAAATTAGCTGAACTTTATTCTTAATATCATTTTTTTCAAGAAGCCTCATGGAAACTGAGTTGTTGTATAGTCAAAACAATTTTATCTTTTCTTTATACTTGAGTGCCTGGGAACAAAATCATTGGATCACATTTCCTTTAAGGACTTTAAAGACATTGCTCTAATGTATTCTTTGGTATTCACTGCTACATTAGGGAAATCCGAAGTCAACATTATTTGTTTTATGTCAAGAGAAAAATTAATATTTTGGGTGAACTACCAAAGGGTTCTTAATTTAATTTTATTTAAAAAAATCTAGCACTAGTGCCCCTATGCATCAGTACTACTGTATCCCTTGGGTAAATTCCTAGCAGTGCTATTGCTGGGTCATAGGGTAGGTCTATTTTTAATTTTCTGAGGAACCTCCACACTGCTTTCCAGAGCGGCTGCACCAATTTGCATTCCCACCAACAGTGCAAGAGGGTTCCCGTTTCTCCACATCCTCTCCAGCATCTATAGTCTCCTGATTTGTTCATTTTGGCCACTCTGACTGGCGTGTGGTGATATCTGAGGGTGGTTTTGATTTATAGCAGCACTCTCAACAATAGCCCAATTATGGAAAGAGACTAAATGTCCATCAACTGTTGAATGGATAAAGAAATTGTGATTTATATACACAATGGAGTACTACATGGCAATGAGAAAGAACGAAATATGACCCTTTGTAGCAACGTGGATGGAACTGGAGAGTGTGATGCTAAGTGAAATAAGCCATACAGAGAAAGACAGATACCATATGGTTTCACTCTTATGTGGATCCTGAGAAACTTAACAGAAACCCATGGGGGAGGGGAAGGAAACAAAAAAAAGAGGTTAGAGTGGGAGAGAGCCAAAGCATAAGAGACTCTTAAAAACTGAGAACAAACTGAGGGTTGATGGGGGGTAGGAGGGAAGGGAGGGTGGGTGATGGGTACTGAGGAGGGCACCTTTTGGGATGAGCACTGGGTGTTGTATGGAAACCAATTTGACAATAAATTTCATATATTGAAAAAAAAATAAAAATAAAATAAAAAAAATCTAGCACTTACTGAGTGCTGAATGTTAATGCCATGTAATACCTATAGGAGATAGTTATAATTCTTTTTTTAAATTTTTTTAACGTTTATTTATTTTTGAGACAGAGAGAGACAGAGCATGAATAGGAGAGGGTCAGAGAGAGAGGGAGACACAGAATCGGAAGCAGGCTCCAGGCTCTGAGCTGTCAGCACAGAGCCCAACGCGGGGCTCGAACTCATGGACCCCAAGATCATGACCTGAGCTGAAGTCGGAGGCTTAACTGACTGAGCCACCCAGGCGCCCCAAGATAGTTATAATTCTTACTCCCATTTTATAGATGGAAAAACTGTTCCCAATGCCACACAGGAAGTGACTACAGTCTCATTTCGAAAGTTAGAAGCAACTGCATGAAGAACAATGTATCAATACATGGGTGAAATAGCAGAGGGATACATGGCAGAAGATTAAATAAATAAACGGAAAGATTAAACTGAGAAAATTTGTCAAATCATAGGCTGAAAAGACAACATGATAAAAAGCATGGATAGATGGAGAATACAGCCCAGAATTCCCAAGTTTGGCTAAGATTTCCAGCAGTTGGCTAATTGGACAAAACATGAAGAACAGAGGGAACAAAATAAAGAATGATAGACAAAAATCTCTGAGCTGGGAAAATAAACAGGAGTCTCAAGAAGAGAGTTAACACAGAACCCTGAAAAAGAAAACATACAACTAAAGTAGCTTAATAAAATGTATAACCCCAAGGAAAATAAGAAAATCCTAAAAACATCCAGAACAAAAATGAAACAACAGAAAACAAAATAATAGATTTGTGAGCAGTCACTCTAGAGCTTTGCAGTGGTCTCTCTCCCAGGAAGATTCTGGAAAACTAAAGACTCCTTCAATTATTATTTTTACTGTAAATAGACATTAATCTAGAGGTAAAAAATGGGTAAACAAAACTTCCAGTGGTTGGAATCAAATGCTTATGGTCCCTTTATCTTGT
Organism: Panthera leo; assembly: GCF_018350215.1. NCBI lineage: Eukaryota > Metazoa > Chordata > Mammalia > Carnivora > Felidae > Panthera > Panthera leo. Next base: position 125,033,677 of record NC_056682.1, on the reverse strand, counting down.
TTCATTTTTTTCACAGCACTTTTTACCTTCTTACATACTTTAAAATTTACATATTTGTTAAATTCAATATTTATTACATATTCTTCTTCATGGAATGTAAACTCCATGAACATAGATGTTTGTTTATTCACTGATACCCCCAGTACTTAGATTAATGACCAAAACAAAGTATATTATCAATATTACTTATAACACAAATTCCTTGTAGTATCAAACTATTAGAAACTGCCTAAATGTTCACCAATGAGACTAGTTAAATATTATATAGTATATGAATATCATGTACCAGTTAAATAGAGTGGCATAGTTCTATATTATTAACTGCAAAGCCACAAACCCATCGATAAGCATGTAGATTGTCTAGAAAAAGAACTGATAGGATATATTCTGAAATACTGCGTATAATTATCAAGTGGGACTGAGAAGTGGGTGGCAAATTAATAGTTAGGCAAATAGTATTTCATAAAACTTATTTTGGGCCAGGCAACATTCCAGAACTGGTGTGTAACAGTGAACAGGTTCTTACCATGAAGGTGATTACATTTGCATGGGTGGGGGATTATAATGTACAAGCATAAATAAGACCATTTTAATAACTGAGAAATGCTACGAGGAAGATAAAATAGGTTGTATACTGGAGGCTAACTTGGGAGACATTGCCTGCTTTGTACTGGTTGGTTAGGACAGTGTCTCAGAAAGGGTAATATTTAAGTTGAAACCTGGAAATGAGAAGGAGGGCGGCATAAAGATCATGAAGATTTAGGGATTACCATTGGAAACAGAAATGGAGTGAGAAAAAGTGATCAGCAAATGTAAGAGACCTGAAAGGGGAATGCAAATGGTAATGACTGATGGACCATGAAAACCAAATTATGTGGAGCACAGGGAGGATGAGAGGACATGGGTGGGGTCCAGTGGGGACAAGGAAAAATAGGTAAGCTAAGGTCTTTGTCAGCCATGTGATCTAAACACTAAAGTATAAGTGTGATAGAGCATGGATGGAATGTAAAACAGAATCATGGTCCGATTTATGTTTTACAAAATAGTGGTAGCATGGGAAGGGTGATTAGCAGATCAAGAGTGAGGTATGGAGAACAGCGACAAGCTGATGAAGTAGACCAGGCGAAACACAATGTCTCTGAACACTGTGGCCAGCAGTAAGACTTCCACCTAATATATATACTTCCATGATTTTGTTTTCTTTCTTTCTTTTACTTGTTTCCTTCCTTCCTCCTTTCCTCCCTCCATCTCCCTCCCTTCCTCCTCCCCCTCTACCTCCTCCTCCACCTCCTCCTCCTTCTCTCTCTCCTCTCTGTCTCTCCTGTAATGGACACATTAATTGTGTCATAATGGCTATATACAACTACCTCAAAAATTCACATCATATTATGTAAAGCCCCATGGATAATTACAAAAGTAACACTGATTGGCAACAGTACTAACTATTGTAGGCAGTTGGTTTGAAAATAGAGCTTTATTTTGTACTATTTATACTGCTTGAGGGTATATTTGGCGTTTCAAGTGGGAGGTGCCCTCTTTGCAATATATCACTTGTAATCCATCACATGTACTGCAGTGGGAAGGGGCATCTGCATTTGTTGTGTGTTCAATGACTCGTAGAAAGAGCCGACCTAAGAGACATTCACGATATTTGGAAAAATACTGGCTATGTTCTAAAGTGTTTTCAAATAACAGTTTTCAGGTTCAGGGTAGAATTGAAAAAGTACTGAGATGTTTAGAAATCTCTCTGGGCTATAGGGATTTTGCCATTTGTATCTGGTAGAAAAAGCTGTTCTGTAGGCACAAATTGGAGAGTAAATATTTGAAAGGAAACTCTAAAATCTGGTTTGCTAACATCTACTAAGGAAACAGCCCAGGTTTTTTAACTAGAAAATTACACTGGATCTTTTGTTTTCTTAATTTTTAAAAATTTCTTTATCTTTTTCTTTTTTCTTTGTTTCTTTTTTCTTTCTTTCTTTCTTTTTTTTGACAGAAAGAGAGAGAGAGAGATAGTGTGTGAGTGTGAGCTGGGGAGGGGCAGAGAGAGGGGGGGGGGAGAGAGAGAATCCCAAGCAGGCTCCACAGCGCTAGATCTCACTAATGCATGAAATCATGAGCTGAGCTGAGATCATGAGTCAGACACTCAACTGACTGAGCCACCCAGATGCCCTTACCTTGTGAATCTTAAAATAAGTTCTTATATCTTAAAGAAAAGAATATATGGCTGACCCATTCCCTTTAAAGGGAAAGGAAGGAGTCAAAGGAAGGAGTGTGATTTCAGCCCTAACTGGATTTCTAAACACTTCATTAGCACTTCATATGCGTATCATTTCAGGGCTTCTACACTTGTTAGTTCATATGTGATCCATTCATGGAGAACCTGTGTGCCAATATGACCAAAGGCTGATGAGGTCTCATGCAGTATCACAGTGCCGTTATTTATGACACCAACAACCTATAGGTTGGTTTGTCTTAAATACTTTTTTTTTAGTTTATTTATTTTGAGAGAGAGAGAGAGGGAGGCCAAGAGAGAGAATCCCAAGCTGGTTCTGTGTTGTCAGTGCGGAGCCCAATGCCGGGCTTGATCTCATGAACTGTGAGATCATGACCTGAGCCAAAATCAAGAGTCACTGCCTACCTGACTGAAACCAAGTGCCCCAAGTTTGTTTTTATCAATCTCCCACTGAGCTGTATTTCTTTTCTAGATTAGAAAGGATTGTTATATGAATTAATTTATTAGATATTAAAAGTAGCTATGTTTATTGGCATAGTAGTATTAGTATAAAAGACAGTAAATGAAAATAAACTCTATGCAAGTGAGAAACTTATCATATGAAAAGTGCCCCTTATCTACAGTCCTGAGAAGACAATGTGAATAAATTGGTCTGTAGTTTACCAGGTAATCTAAAAACAAGTAGGAAATTCTTGCGATAGCTTGCACCTCAGGTTACTACTAACTAATTTTGAACATATATTTGAACATTCTAAACTTTGTGTCCTGATTACTAAAACAAATATGATAATAATTGTTCCCATGGTAGAAAATGTTTACTGTTCACTCAGTACAGAAAGTAGGGTAATCACGTATCTTGGTTTGCGAAGGATACATTCAGTTTATGTCTCCTATAACACCATTCTGTCTGATTTGGCATTTGTCACTCATAAAGTGTCCCATTTTTGATGACAAGTAACATGGTTGCCACAGTTTTCAAGCCCTTGATACTGATTTTGTTCGAGGCCTGCCGTCTCAACCAGCAGCCCAGACCACTCAAGGGAAGGTGATTGTACCTCTACTTCTAGGAGTGGGTCCTGATATACCTGACCCAGTAACTGACTTATGCTCTGTCTTATCAGCACATGACATTTTTCTGGGCATACTTTAAACCCAGTGTTGGGCACATAATCCAAACTGTCTGACTTAAAATAAAAGGCAAGATTTATTTATTTCGTGGTTGCGGAAGAGAGGAAGTTTTCTCTCTGCTTTGGAAATAAAAAGACGGATATTGTCTGAATGGCTGATGGCAGTTACTTTGCAACCGTGAGGTTAGGTAGCTTAAAGATAAAGCTGATCCAGAGTGCAGCAAAATGAGACAATCCCTAGAGCCCTGTTCATAGCACACGTGGCCACACTCACCTTCTTATGTTCTGCTCCTTTGGATAATAAATGTTTTTATTTTTATGCCAGTTTTAGGTTGTATTTTTTAAAATGCATTGTAGCTAAAATAATCTAATAAATATACTCTCTTATAAGGTTTCTGTAAAGATCATATAAAATTATTCACATGAAATGATTAGCACAATGTTGGGAATAGTAAACAGTAATTTATTTGCTTATTTTTTAATATAACTGGGAGGATGCTGTCACAGGGAATCTAAGAATAAACAATCAGATGTTTAGAATTTTATAGTTCAGATCTGTCACATTCTTTTAAGAATCAAATATGGCTCACTGTTTTTAGACACATAAAATACTCTCTTCAAATCTTAGATTAGACAACCAAAGTCCAGATAGAAGCTAATAAGCACTGAAGTTTTCTTTCTCCTGCTCCAACATCTCTTCAGCATACCACACAGTCTGTTAATTGATTGAAAAGAATATGAGGTTAAACATCAATTGGTCCTAGTAACTAACTGTAGTAGACATTTGAGTGTGAGTGTGTGCACATGTGTGTCTGGACTCTCCACATGTAGTCATCCAACTTCCAGTAATAACACTCACAACATTGTGGGGAGAGAATCTATTCCTTCCCATTCTCCATCCTTGTGGTCGGGGTAGGACTCTACCTACTGTCCCTCAGGTGGGACACCTGTTCAAAACCCCCTGGAATTAGGACATAACTTTCTTTCTGGCCAGGAATAAACATGTGATTCTAGCCATGTCAGTAAAGACCAACCTGTATTAGAATCACCAGGCTTCTGCTAAAGTGATGGGAGAGAGTGCTCTTGAGAGCATCAGTGGTTAGACTTGCTACCTCTATAAGGAAGCTGGTGGGTCCTATCACTGATTTAGCTGTCACAACCAAGAACTTCCGTAGCTGTCTCCCTTCTCCCCTCTTTGCTATGTACCCATTGTCAGGTCTTTATAACTCTCCAATTTTATTATTTCATGCAAAAAGTGAATATTGATTGAATCATGTATGCTACGCTCAGGACTTGGATACATGAGTGAGCAAAGACTCTGCCATTGAGGACTCCACCCACACAGTTTGCAAAGGCAATGGCCCCTGAATACTTGTATTTCAAATTGTTTAAATATTCGTCCTTATAGCAACAGTTCCTTTCTACAATACATTTCAGCAAGAGTTTCATATATATATCATACATATATCTTATATATGATATCATATATATATATCATACATATATCTTATATATGATATATATATCATATATATATCTTATATATATATCATATATCTTATATATGATATATGTATATCATATATATATTTTTTGCTGTAGAAAACATTATGAATTGGGTAATTGAATTATAAAACCATTTTGAAATCTGGTATTAGATTCATCATTTCTCTAACTTTTTCACACTGCACAACTAGTTCAGAAATTAACAAGGAGCTTCAAGGTTTCTAGTCTGCAGGTGAGAATCAAGCTCTCCAGATGCTATTTGTGCAACTGAAGAATGTGTCCCCAGCAGGAGTGAGGAGGCTTGCATGCATTTTCTCAATGAAAATGCCCACAAAGACCAATATCCAAAAGGAAGCTAGTAGACTTTGATTTTTTGAAGACTTTATCAACTTATTCGAAGAATTGCTGAATCCATTTATCTTTCGATATTAAAAAAAAAAAAACTACAACAGTGAAAAAACAAAAACAGCAAAAAACCAACCCTCCCCCTCCCCTCGTCCTTCACTTTATTTTACATTGATTAGGGAAGGAAAATCAGAGTCATTAGCTGAAGAGAGTCTGAGTCAGTTCTGTGTTATCATAACAGGATGCCTGACAACTCTACAGGGGAAAGATAATAATATGTTAAGAGCTAAGCCAAGAAGCTTTGCCCGCCAAGCTCAAACCTTTAGAAATGTTAATTCTCACAAGAAGAATAGCAGGATTGTTTTATTTCTAGAAGGAGGATGATGGGTAGTCTATTTTGATTTTAAGTATATAAGGTAAGGTGTCATCTGTTCCTGAACTCTCAATGGAAATGAGCTCTTGATTGGGCTGCCCCTGCCTTGCCTACAGTAGGGAAAACTGCTGAAAGATGAGAAAATGGCAGGAATTAATGCTGGAGATTTTGCCAGAGGGAAAGCAGAGAGAGAAAGAGATGATCTGATTATGCATTCAGGGATGACAGGTGAACCTCCAGAAGTTCAGAGGTTCAGTTTAGATATCCATCTCAACATTTAGCTGCTCATTTGAAGCTTTGCCAAGCACAAGGGAACATGCTCTGTTTCGGGAAGTGTTGACAATCTCTCAGGATCGGTGAGGCTAACCATAAGGTCCCTTGCTTGTTCTTACATTTCTCCTCACTCCATCTCAAGAGCAAAAAGGGTCACCAAGATTGCGTGTTGTAAATTTCCCTTTTACTGCAAAATTTCCTATCATTGCTACTCTTGGGGGTTAGAAAATAGAATGCAATTTGACACATAAAGGACATTGTTACTATTCAAACATCTCAGGACCCAATCAGAGAAATCATGAAACAAAGGAAGGCAAAAAGTGAAATTATTAATATCCTAATTTTATGAAAGTTGTTATTGGCTTTATGTGTTTTCAAAAAATGTATGGTAGATGAGTAAATAGTTAAATCACCTCCTTTTAATTAATTGTTTGGCTCTTCTGTCTGATCATTGTTGAGAAATAAAGTTTTTGTTGTTGTTTGACAGAACACATTAATTTACCATCAAAGGCTACATGATTCTTTTTTTTTTCTTCAACTTTTTTCTTTTTTTTTATTTATTTTTGGGACAGAGAGAGACAGAGCATGAATGGGGGAGGGGCAGAGAGAGAGGGAGACACAGAATCGGAAACAGGCTCCAGGCTCCGAGCCATCAGCCCAGAGCCTGACGCGGGGCTCGAACTCACGGACCGCGAGATCGTGACCTGGCTGAAGTCGGACGCTTAACCGACTGTGCCACCCAGGCGCCCCGATTCTTTTTTTTTAACGTTTATTTATTTTTTGAGACAGAGAGAGACAGAGCATGAACAGGGGAGGGGCAGAGAGAGAGGGAGACACAGAATCTGAAACAGGCTCCAGGCTCTGAGCTGTCAGCACAGAGCACGATGTGGGGCTCGAACCCACAAACTGGGAGATCATGACCTGAGCCGAAGTTGGACACTTAACCGAGTCACCAGGTGCCCCAAAGGCTACATGATTCTTAGCACTGACAGGCACTCAGCTAAGAAGTTTATAGTCACCATCTCATTTAATTGTAAGAGATTGGCAGATTAAAAAAACAAAAAACAAAAAACAATAAACAGAGCAAAACAGAACTCCCACACAAAATAAATTCTAATGAAACGGGTCAAATCTATCTGCTGATAAAATGAATATTTCTCTATGCTTGCTTCAGAAATCGTGATCTGCACATCCATGTTATCAGCATCACTTGGAAGCTTGTTGGAAGCTTGTTAGAAATACAAAATCTCAGGGACCATCTCAAATATATTTCATGAGAGTCTGTATTTTAGCAAGTTCCCAGGTGATTCTTATGCACATTAAACTTGAGAAGAGATATCCTATACTACATTGTCAGTTTTTCCTGATAATGAAATTTTATTGGCACACCTCAAAGTTTTTAAAAGTGAAAGACTATTTCTTTTTAATTTAAATTAAGATATCTCATTTTTCTGATTATAAGACTCTATATGCCTATTTAAAAATAAAAATAAAAGCATCCATGTATTTGGAATGAAAATACAATTTCTCATAATCTCTCCCCTTGAAAATGATCTGTTATGAGTATAAAACAAACAGTCAAAAGAATAACTAGTTTCACCACCAAACTAAAACAAATTATAATTAAATCATTTATTTAATATGCTTATTCTTAGGAGAAATCATAACCCATTCATAACACTTAGGATATTGTTTAATTTTAAACAGATACTGTAATATCTGGGACTTCTCCTAAATGAGATTTCAAGAAGGAAGATTTTGAGAGCTCTAAGGAGGGGGATAATATCTAATCCTTTGAATTTCTGTTCTCAAACATTTTATATACACTTTATTCCACATGCTGTTCTTTCTTTCTCATTTCTTCTAATACGCTGTCCTTGTCTATCTACCCTAACTTAAACCTGCTGATACTTACTTAGCACAGGCAGAAATCACCAAGTGAAAACTTGATGAAATTTGTTACATAAAAATTGCCACATCAAAGCATAGTACAAGTGAATATCAGATGTCAAAATTATAATGTTTATGAGAAAAAAATAATACTATTTTATACAGTAATACAAATAAAGAAAAAACATGAATATTCCAATGGGCAAAATATATTAACAGATTTATTTTCAAATACAAATGGTAAACACAAGGAAAGTCATATTTCATGTTAAAAGAATAAAACAAATGCAGTACCATTTTTCATATATTAGTTGGAGATTTAAAAGTATTAAATGGAAAAAGTATGAGGAAATGTCACTCTCTTACATTTATAATTAGTTGGAAACTGTAATATTTCTACAGTATAATGGGGTGATATGTATCAAAACTCTTATAATAGGCACACATATTTGATAATAAATTATATTTTAAAAATTATGCTAAGAAAATAATTATAATTTGTGAAAGTTTATATAGATGTTTATTAAGACAGATTTTATAGTAATGTACAGTTAGAAGACAATGTAGATACTCAACAATTTTGGATGCCTTAAACAAATTATAGTAGATTCATGAAACAGAATGATGAAAAGTCTTTGAAATTATGCTTTAAAAAGTTATTATTTTATAAGAATACCTATGGGGTGGAGAAAAAAAATCATGACACACATTTTTTTGAGTGAAAATACAGTATTGTTTTGAACTGCTTTTTATATTTTAAACTTTGAAGTTTGGCAATTTTATAGCTAGTAAGGTTTTCTAGTCATCCATTTTTTATCCAATTGAAAAAAAAGATAATTTCACTTGGAATGAGATGATCACCTAAGGATATATTTTATTCATTTTGTTATCGATATTACAGTGTAATATCAAATATAGTGTTTTAAAAATATTAGAGGAAGTGGAGAGAGGATCCCCACTTCCGGTGATATTGGAGATGTGTCTATTCATATCCAAGTTGGCATCTGAGATCATGGCTTGGTATCAAGTCAACTGTCATCATTTCTTCAAACCCCAAGAAGACTGGATTACTCAGTCAAAACTTCACAATCCACAAAATTTCATGCTATTACAGGAAAAGCTATAATCTTTCCCTGTCCCTTCACTTACTATTAATCCTTTTACTTTGTGCACAAGTGAAATCACTAATGGGGTATACGGTAACAATCTGTTTTCAATAATCCATCTATCTATCTATCTATCTATCTATCTATCTATGTATCTATCTACCTATCTATCTAACATCATTGGATCTATTGATCATCTATCTATCTATCTACCTATCTATAATCTGTCAAACTGAGGCTTTAATTTTAATTCATTACTTCCTTCATTGTCTGACTTAGGCCAGAAGCTTAGAAAATGAAGGATAGATGTGTGCATATTCTAAAGTGAGTTGTAGAGATATCAAGGCAATATTTTAAGCATTGACCATCCCTACCTCATAAAACAGGCTTATTAAATAAGAGGGTTCTTTACTAGAATTTGTGAAAGTAGTTTTCTACCATTTCAGCTGTCAAGACAATTTAGTGGCAGAGCGGGGGAAGGGGGTAGGTGGGTGCAAGAGAATCTCTTAGATGGGGAAAGGGATACAAACAGAAGAGAGTATCATTCCCATCTACATTATGCTGTTAATAGAAAGATATGTAAAAAAAGTTCTTGAGAGAACTCAACATGTGACAAGGGGTAGACTGAGGCAGTCAGTAAGCAAAGCAGGAAGAAAGAGGGCAGTGAAGGGAAAGGTACTATGTATACATTTACCATTTGGATGGACAAGGGTGAATGAGGGGCGATAAGCAAAAACAAAAACAAAAACACACACACACACACACACACACACACACACAAACAAAAAAACAAACCCAAAAAGGTGAAAAATTGTGAGTCACCTGAAAGAATGAATAAATTGCCTATTTGCCTGGATGAAGGGAAGTAGGCAGGAAGAGTCAACAGCTCTGGGGAGGTCCTGGAAGTTACCAGATAGAGTCCCCTGCATCAGGGACCTAACTGCACAATTAGTAGTACCTTCCCCTACCTCCTAGGTCATAAAGACCCTGCTACAGCACTCTCCATGACAGAGGATGTTTTATAGTTGAGAAATACTCACCAGCTAAGTAAACAAGCCTGTAACTTATTTCCCTCTAATCTCTCCTCCCCTTTATCTGACCCTAAGAAGAACGAAGGAGAGATGGAGAATGAAATACAGACTAAAAATACCTTCTACATTGCTGGCTTTGAGCCACTTAATCATTTCAGATGTGAAGGGCAGGAAAAGTTGTTAATATGGTTGTGAGATTAAAATTTTTATTTAGATTGGACTGAACTTCTGAACACCCCAAAAATGAAATAGTTCAAAGACTCTCTCAAGAGGTGAAAATTACTAAAAGTCTGTGGTATCAGCCCGAGTTGTGTCTGCCGCAAGAAAAGGAGATCTAATAAATCATATTGAAGACATTTGTAAGAGAGAGAGAGAAAAAAAAAAAGCTATTTCTTGACTGTACCCTAATGAGTTCAGCCAACTTGAAAAAAAAAACAACTGCTATACACATGTTACATATATGGGACCATTCACTTGCAAATCTATTTTACACAAATTACTTTATTTTAGAAGTACACCCAAAATATCTCCTACCACAGAATGCAAAATAAGGTATTTCTTGTCAAATATGAGATTCAGGAACTTCAACTCATTAATCCATCAGCAAATAAGTATTGTACTTTCATTCATCTAAATATGTACTGAGTACTGCAAATAGGCACCAAGGTTGCCTAGAAAGGGTTATGTTTCAATCTTCATAATAAGCCTTAATGCCCTTAATACAAAGAAATGAAAATATTTGAGCATTTTCCATTTTAAACACTGTATTAGTTGTTTAAGCAGGTAAAGATTATTAAAGTGCTCATGCGAACCTCACCATTAGAGTAAGGTGAGAAATTGGACTTACAACTACTTTCAAAAATGGAATACAATTGATTTACTAAGAGAAGTACACATAAAGTACCAATGGATTTCAAAAGAAGAATCATGTGAAAATGGGAAGCATTTCAGGCATAGGGAATTAATAAAAATACGATGTTAGATTAATGTCACAATACTGATCAAGGCATCAGTATGTAATAAGCTAATTTTCCAGGCTTAGCTCTCCAACCTGTCTGTCCTATCCCACAGGAATGGTAGCAATTTCTTGTATGAGGTCCTTCTGAGGGCTCTGCAGGGCCCTCCTATATCACTGAATCTTTATAAATGCCATCATGTTAGGGTCTATTGATCCCTTTATAGAGAGGAAGAAATTAAGACTATTCCTTTCTCTTCTTTCTTTATTCTACAGAAGATTTGATGACACATTCTGTCTACCACCATTCTCTTCAATCCTGTGTATCCCTCTTTCAGTATTAGGTTCAAACATCTTAATAGTGGAAAGGAAGGGCAGAGGATCTAAAGCCAGAAGCCTGAGATTTGTGTGCTGTGTCTGTTTCTTACTCATCATATTAGTTATTCATTTAACATCTGTGAGCCTCATTTTACTTTTCATATGGACCTTCTTTAACAGTTGTTGTGAATATAAAATAAGATTTAAAAAATAATTTATAGGCTATAATACACAAGTGCTGAAAAGTATATAAACATTGTAAAACATTCAGAATTAAATTGGTCATTTCTCTGTAATACAGTGCTTCCAGGTGTATTTTAGCACTTTTTGATAGTATAGTTTTTATCTTTTTCCCACTAGATAATGAATTCCTAAAGAGGAAGACTTGTTCTCATTCATCTTTGTAAGCCAATCCACAGCAAGGCCCACAGTGGAGGCAAGATTCGTTAAGGGATATATGAAGTTAGGAGAATGAGGCGAAGACTAGTCCCATCGCAGCCACATTAATTAGAAGGCTAAAACACATGTGAATATAAAGTTTTACAATAATTTACAAGTTTCAGTGATGAGGAGTAGGGACTAACCTGGTTACAGGGATGTTTAAAATGCTTAAAAAAAGGAGTAAGCATGGAGTCAACATCATAATATACAGTACCATTTGATCTTTTAAATAAACTAAAGGTCTGTGTGAAAAAAAGAAAGCATGAATTTCCCTCCTTTTCATATACTAAGAGACTGGATTTCTAATAAGGAATTGAATGGCCTTGGCAGTTTAATTAATTTCTCTGTAATGCTCTCTTCATCTAAAGTGGTGGTAAAAACTTCTTTGATCCATTTCATAGGCTGTTGAAGATAAAAAAAAAAAAGTTATACATATGAAAAGCTTGGAGTTTTGTGGGTGTTTGTTTGTTTGTTTTAGAAAGGTCTTCTAATGTCCAATTCTATGCTCTTTCAACATCTGTGACATTTGAGTTATTATTTTAATTAGTGTTTCCTTGAGAGCACTTGCCCGTGGGTGATCCTGACAGAAGAAATTTGTTTTCTGCATGTTTTCTCTTTGATTTTGGCGAAGCGGCTAAGCTGGGTGCCAGTCCCATACTGCTGAGCATCTGTCCCAGTGTAGGAAGACCTGTGATACTCCTGGGTTCCGATTCTGCCAGGCTGGGTTTTCAGTGAAGAATGGCTCTCCCTTGTAAAGCCCCTTCTCCAGATGCAGCCCTCCCCATGCCCTCTCACCGCCTTGGTGGCCACCACTGCTCGTGCCCAGTAGAGCAGCTACTCACAGTGGTTCTCCTGGACTTAGTCCTTACCTTTCTAGTCCTGCCAGGAGAAAGAACAACGGGGGCGCTCTGCAAGGGGTCTTTGCTACTGCTGCTTCACCCTGTTTTCTGCATATTTTGGCTGCCTGTTACCAGTGCCTGAGTCTTATCTAATCAATAATCAAAGGAATTTCAGAAGGATTTGGATCTGTCAGTATCCTAGACCTGGTTCTTGCTTATTGTGTTCTGTTGATTTCCAACACTTGATCCTCCAAATTCAGTTGTGGTCCTGAGGTCTAGAATCATCCCCAACACTACCAGTGAGGACTGGCGATCCCACTCTGCGTGACTCAACCTGGGTGTCCTTCTACGCTTGCATGGAAGCCAGAGGAGGGCCCACAACATTTCTGACACTTTGATGGCTCTTGGAGCATATTCAGGTTTCCCTCTATTGTATTGTTGATAGAATTAGTGAGAAGTACATGGTACACTAAGAACACTGTCCTCAAACCTCCATCTCTTCCCCATAAACCAGTCTTGGCATTTAAAAAAACCAGAAAACTCCTGCTCGCATTTCATTCCTTTTCAGCATGTTGGGAAAGATTGCCCTTGATAGCATGCACTGCATTTGCACACTACGTGCTTCAGAACCTGTCCAGATGCTCCACTTGTCCCTTAATAAGCTAACTGAAACCTTTCCTGTGTTTGCAACACTGAAAACTCATCTGGAACTTTGCCATGACTGGACTTACAATAAATATGATCAACTTTTTTTATTGCAGTTTGTTTTCTTGTATACCACTTTGAATAAGCCCTTCAAGACCATATCAAATGTTCTTTAATGTACTCAATATACCAAGGCTACTTCCTTTCAATTATTTTGTTACTTCAAAGAACAGATAAGAAAGGGATTTTTCCTTTTAAATTGTTGTTACATATACAAAGCAAGCTTCAAGAATATGGAAAGAATCTGGCTGCTTAACACCAGTAGCTGTGGTCACACATACAGAGATTCTAAATATGGATGAAGGATTTGTTTTTTTAAATAGAAACAAGTCTTTTCTAATTTCTCCTGGCCTTCTCCCTTGGCAGTGCTTTTAGAAGAATTAATGAGATATGGTCTGGAAATCTCTTTGTGCTCCTTAGAGCAATGCTATGCAAATTTAAGGTAACAGTATAAGAAGTCATTATATTAAGAGGCAGGCCATTATTTGAAGGATTGGGAAACTTAGCTCATAGTGATTAGATTATGTGTTGATTTTTTTTTTGAATGACTGATGTCCAATTTTAAATGAAATAATCATTGTTGTCAATATCCTTGGAAAGCATCATCAAGCGGTAGTCCTTGCTCTCAGTTAAGTGCCTTATAAGCCAAATCACAGTCATTTTCCCACAAGAGAAAACATAAAATAGTTTGCTTTAGGCACTAGTGAAGCATTTCCATTGAGAGCTTTTAGTTTACTTTATAATTCACAAAGGTGTTTTACTACAAAGCACAGTCCACAACTCGCTTAACTAGCTTTTCAGTGTCATAAACCTAAGGTTATGTCGGGTTAATTTTTCTCTTCGCCCACCTGATATGCCAGTTTTTTTTTCCTTAAAACTGACAGCAAGATGACTGATTACAGCCAACTACAAGGCCCCTTTTCAAATGCGTGACCTTTTCTGGAATCAAGTTAGAAATTCAGAGGACATGAAGAAATCACTGTAAATTAATAAAGGAAAATAGTTCAACACCCACTGACCAGTTGAGCAAATCATCATCATTTTCACTTGCTCCTAGAAATCATTTGCAATGGATATTCTTTCAATTACAGAGAAAATTAACTACCTCACAAGAACCAAATTAAGAAGTCCAGTGCAATGAGCTGGGAAGGCCTTTATGAATGGTATGGCAACCTGATGAGTGACAATTTCACATTTAATTACAATGGTCTATAATTTATAAGTCTCCCTCTCTTTCAAATTATGCCACATCCATAGGGTTTCCAGCTGAGGAAGTTATATGCTGGGAGAAAGCTCTGCCTAAGGCAATTCTATCACATCTCTGTGACAAAGACACGGACAAAGGCACTATAACACATGGCAGTGGCTTTTGTATTGCTCCGAGAAGACATGTGTCTTCTAGGGGATTTTTCAACTACAGCTCCAAGCCTGTGGTTTTGATTACATGCCTTTCTTCAAGGATAGTCTTTAGGTCTGGCAAGTAAGGCAGAAAAAAATAAGTGGTGAGTACTTCTTACCTTTTCCTCCACTTATGCTGGATGATAAGGTATCTTTCTTCATGGTCAAACACATTTTCACTGGGACAAGTTTGAATCTTGGGGAGTAGGGGAACCAGAGGATCATATAGGAGATTAGCTTTGAGAGGTATGACTTGTAGGACTAGACAGGATCTGTGGGATTCCCTAGAGGAAAGGTAGTGCACCTGCTGGGCACATGTCTATATCGTGTGCTTCAGACTATTCAAACCATAGTGACAAATCTTAGGGAATCAGACTTCTTTTATCTTCTAAAAAAGTTTGAGTATTTCTGGCATGTATTTTTAAAGTGTCCTTTCACAAAGAGCAATAACACTGCAAAAGGGACATGTGTAGATATTTGACAAAATTGTCACAGCCTCTCTGCCTCCATCCATCACACCACCTCACTGATTTTACCATCCTCAGCTCCATCAGGATATTTTTTATTTTTAAAATAAAAAAGTAAATCTCACAATTCAAGAAGTCATGTAGCACAATGGGGACAACATTTCAAAAATTAAACATGAGTTTCTGTTCTAAAATATAATGTTTTAATAAGCTATAACTTTAAATGCATTTTAGTTCAATGGAAAAATTGAGTTTTAACACAAAGGCTAACATAATATTTAATAAGGAAACACTGGACACATTAGAAGTTGGGAAAAATATAAAATGTCCAATATCGACATAATTATTTAACATCGTGCAGGAACTACTGGAACTGCAAGACATTACAACTAGCAAAGAGGAAGAAATAATAAATAATATACAAAAAAGATAAGGAAGACCTTGTTTTTGTACAGGTTATATAATTGCAAGGATTTTACTTTATAGGAGAATCATCTTTCAAAAGGACTGAGCCTTGCACTATCTATTTTGGGAAATTTCATAGTGTTCACACTGAAAGGGTCAAGTACTATGAGTGATACAGGGTCTTGGGACATTGAAGAGTTCATTCTAATTCACAAACTCCGTCTGAAAATTCTTCCTTGGAGTTCAGCAACATGACTTTCTAGGTATGATGTCATTGTGGCAGTATCCACCTAGCTCTCTGGTACTCACCACTCGACATATTTTCTGTAATCTCTGTCAGGGACCAGGTATTCTACCTCACTCACCCGTCTGGGCATTCTCACTCTGGGCATGCTCATCCTCTCTTTGGTCCACATGCTGGCTCCTCTCTTCCCCCTGGAGCCTTTATATACTCTCTCTACTACCTAGGGACCTATCACTCTTCCCGACCCTCTTCTTATTTAGAATCTCTCAACATTGAACTCACAACCCTGATGTCACTTCCTCAGGGAACCCTAAATCCCTGTGACTAGCTAAGTACTTCAGGTAATATATTCACAGCCTTATGCAGTTCTGCTTCATAACAATTATTTGAATTGGAATTATAGTGTAATTAGTTATCCAGTATCTGTCTCTCTTCCTCCCTACTCTCTCCGTCTTCATGAGTTCATGATTAGTAAATGGCTGCCATTGAAAGCCCAAACCTTGCCCATCACCTGTATTACCTCAGGCACATATGGTGAATGAATTATTTCCATTACTAGAGATCTTTTCTTTTTGGAAAGTTATTCTTGCTCCAAGTGAAAACAAATTTAAAAAAAGTTCCTCTACATATTAACTTCTTTCTCTTCGTTCTAAAAGTAACCTTCGAGTCATTCAAAGAATTCTGCTTCTTCTTCCCAAAACAAGATTCTAAATTTTTGAAGACAGTTTTCACGGCCTCTGTATTTTCTCTTCATTCTGAACATCATTCACTTATTCGTGGAAAAAAAAAAAAAGATTATCAAACGTTTCCTTAGGCTGGGTATGCATTCCAGGGCTTTTCCTCACTCTTCATATGACTCTATGGTTTCCAGACCTTTCATCTGAATGCCAATGTGGAGAGGTCTTCAGAACACAGTGTTCCTATTCCTTTTCCTCCAGTCTGTTTTCCATTGCTCCTGTTTTTTTTTTCTTTAGTCTACACTTTATATTGTCTCTGCAATTAGAGAAACTCACTGTTTAATGTGCTTCATGATATATCTCAGTATTCCCCAAGTTCTATTTTGTTTCCCCAGGGGATATCTGATGTTTATTAGTGGACAGAGGGTAATGATAGTAAAAAGGCTCATAGGGTTCCATTGCAAGAAATATGTGGATTAAGGATTTGGACTAGATCATAAAACAAACATATTAATACTTAGGAATTTTTTCTCAGAAATTTTGTGCCCAAAGCAAAGTGAAAACCATTGGAAGCTCTAGTATAATATGAAACTCAAGGTATTTTCTTTCAAAATGAATATTATGAAGGAACTATCTTTTTTTACCTAAAGAATAAAGGTAGTAACTAGAATATGGAAGTCATTCTACTTATAACATGGACAAAATAAATTAAAAAGCTTAAAAAATCAATAAGAAATGTGCAAAACCAACACAAAGAAAACTTTCAATGGACTACACATAAAACTATAAGAAAAAGCCATAATTGAACAAAACATAATAAGGTAAAAGTTAAAATGTTAGACTGGAAAAAGACCTAAGTTGATTTCAAAATTTAAGAGTTATTTCTGGGTAAAACTGAGCTAAATGAAACCTAATGTTGATGTATCCATAATTATGGCAAATAGCCTTTCGTAAGATTTAAAACTTAATATCTCTAAAACTTTGTGTAATTTTCTCATCTCCAAATAATGTGCACTCTTGGATCTTTGAGACCCTGTGCCCCAAGGGTCATGTTAGAGCCATTGGTTTAAAAGCAAAGGCTTTACTAGAGACAAGGTAACTTGGAGGACTAGACTAGACATCTGCTTTGAACAGCAGGATTGGAAGATGAGATTTCTATCTTGCACAATCTTCATTTTTTTAATTAAAAAAAATTTTAATGTTTATTTTTGAATGAAAGACAGAGATAGAGTGTGAGTGGGGGAGGGGTAGAGAGAGGGAGATCTGAGGCAGGCTCCAGGCTCTAAGCTGTCAACACAGAGCTGACCTAGCACTCAAACCCACAAACTGTGAGATCATGACCTGAGCTGAAGTTGGACACAATCAGCTGAGCCACCCAGGTACCCCAGCCTTCATTTTTTTTTTTAAATCTTGGGACATCTTGGAGAGACTCTTGGAAAGATAAAAAAAGGAAATGCTTGTCTTAGGGGATGCTAAAAAGCTAGCACACAATGCAGTCTCCTACATGATTTATCTTCCAGTTCTGACTTTGAGTACGGAGCATGCTGAGTGAAAGGTATTCAACAGGGTCAAATTTTTGAGGATCTCTGCATAAGCAGTAAGGAGTAAGGCTATCCAGTATTGGGAGAGGAAGAAAGAAAGAAGGAAAGAAAGAAAGAAAGAAAGAAAGAAAGAAAGAAAGGGAAGGAGGGAGGGAGGGAAAGAAGGAAGGAAGAAAGGAAGGAAGGAAGGAAAGAAGGAAGGAAGGGAGGGAGGAAGGGAGGAAGGGACGAAGGGAGGAAGGAAAAGAAATCACAACATTTTTAGAGTCTACTAATTTTTTTTTCTCTTGATGACTTGGACACAGTAGGATGTAAACTACTTTATTTTTCTGAAATGTCCTTTTAATTTCACTTTAAGTAGACTGTTTTTCCCCTGGTCCAGAATGAAACTTTGGATATGTCCCATAGCTTTCTGATCTATTGTACTTAAAGGCCTTCCTCAGTTCAGTAAATTAAAATGTCAGTAATAAATTCTTTCCCTCTTCATACTGCAATCCTCATTCTTTTATAGACTGGAAATGAAAAATCACTGCTGCTTATATTACCTGTCCCAACTGGCTAATTTACCATTTACCTTTATGATGTGAGTGTCCTCAATTTCTGTTTTATTTATTCATTTATTTAGCACTCATTTTTTTGAAAGAAGAGTACAAAGAAATTTATTAGTTAAATACTGATTTTACAGCCGTTTCACCCAAAGACAACATAAACAGTTTTGTGAATTAGGCAAGGTATATGAAGGTAGTCTTTATGTAAAAATTATACAAATGATAATTAAGATAGAATCTTGGTTTAAAGATATTCTCTGCTACTACCAGTAAGAGTGTTGGGAGGGGGACCGGGTGTTTGAGGCAGGACATGGTAAGACCACAGTCAGCTACAGCACTAAGGAGGAGGACAAGAAGGAGGAGTCGTTGTGAGTCCCAATGTCATGGGGAGAAATAATATGGACAAGGAAAGAAGACCAATTCCAGAATAGTTCAGAGCTAGAGAGCCCCTAAAGTCTCACCTTCAGTGTCTTATCTACTGTCATCTTTTTTTTCCTGAGTTTTGTTTGTTTGAATTCATGTTGCAAGATCCCTAATGGTTTGCCTCTTGGAAAAAAGATCTCTGCAGGGGAAGGGATGACAATGGAGGCTCTCTGTACTAGACTCTGCCCACTCTAACCCAGAGGCAATATCCTGCAGAACAACCCAGGGCCAGCAAGTTCTGAATGCAACAGAGCCAGAATCCACTGAAAACCCCTTAACTCCCACACAGTGCTGGCCCCAGCTCCAAGGATGGTGGCCCCTTCTCCAGAAGGATCTCAAATGTTAGATGCATGTTTGTCAAACATGTTTTACCAGCAGAACCTTTTTTGTTTGTTTGTTTGCTCTTACTCAGAACCTCCCTGTATGTGATGAGATGGATGAAGAATTTTGAAGGTAGCTTTTGCAGGCAGAGTCTGCTTCTTGGCTAAACTACCGAACTCTTGTTTTGCTGAGGGAGAGACATGTTCAGCTGAAGACAGAGCTGAATCATATCAGGCCATTTCATGGGATTTTTATTTTAAGAGGTCTTCGGAGTGCAGAGAAGGAGCTAAGGATGGGGCCATTAGCTGGGGAGAGAAAGTGAAGTCTGGTTCTTCAGCACAAACTGGAGCAGAACATTATGACACATCTTCATTTGTAAATATAAAGAATTAAGAAAAACTCATTACTTATTCGAGAAATACCAGCACTTGGAACAAATGGCTCCCATTGAAACAATAAATGTAGAAGAGAATTTTTTAAGGTCTCATTAGCATTTTCAATGAAATTTGAGCATTAATAAAAAGTAGCCTGGAATAAAAATGTAAAACTGTAAAGGAGATAGTTCTTGAAAAATAAAAAATCCCACAAACCACTCAAAATATGATTTTTAAAAATGAACAAATCTCAAGAGAGAAACAAAGTTTAAAAAATGGTTAGAGTTGAACACATGACATTTTAAATTAGATGAAGAAATAGGGAGTTTCTTCAAGAAGGCAGGGGAAATTATAAAAGAAATAAATTATAAATGACATGAATATACATGAAATCCAATAATCTTAAAATAAAAAGTACAGATGGAGAAATGGTAGCAGAATAGTTTAAAAAATGAGAAAAAACAGAACTTTTCTGTTCTAAAGAATGACTGGGGTTTCCATATTCCGAGGACTTTTTCCTGTCAAATATAACTGAATTTGCATGTTTATTTTTTCATTAATTCACTCACTCAAGTAATAATTGGTTTAACCAACATTTATTGAAAAATAATGCTTAAGTTTTTAAATTATTATTTTTATTATAATTTTTATGTTTTATTTTATTTTATTTTAGTTTTATGTTTTTATTTTTTATTAGTTTTTAATTAATTCATTAATTAGTTTTTGAGAGAGAGAGAGAGAGAGATTGCATGAACAGGGGAGGGGGCAGAGGGAGAGAGAGAATCTTAAGCAGGCTCCACAGTCAACAGAGTTGGATGCTCAACTAACTGAGCAACAACCCAGGCACTGTAGACTTATAACATTTTCAAAAGTATAGCTCTTGCCTCCCAAAAACCGATGATGTTGTGATGATACCACACAACTATACATGTGAAAGTGTGCAAATCAGAGGTAAGCTTCCAGCTCAATAACGTTGTTTTCTTTTATACTTTTTAACTATACCCCATATGATCTTTCCTTCATATTGAAGGTGTGATGAGAATATCCTGTCTTTTAGGATTTTGAGAACTAATTTTTATGTGATCAGGGTTTATCTGCAATGTGTTGGTTACATCATAGCTTATCTCACAATGAGCATTTTTATAACGTTTTCTTCAACATAGGAACATATTTCTATTTGAAATACATTTACATTGAAAAATAGTGTCCTCTTCCTTTTTATTAAAAAATTTAAAAATCTGTTCTCAATGATCATGATATTTTAGAATATATTTTGTATAATTTTATTTAAATTATATGGGAGCTAAAATCTCAGGAGTAGCATATATATATATATATATATATATATATTGTTCCATTACGTCCTAAAATTGCTTGATTCATGGGCATCTATTTTTTATGACACCTTTTTCCTTAGTAAAGTTCTCAGTGCTTAGTAATTGATGTAAGCAGATCTCAACTATGAATGCTGCCCGCCTGTATGTCCGACCTATGCTAATCAACATTGTGCAGGAGACAATTCATTTAGAGGTAAACATTTTCTTATGTCATTTTCAATGCTTTTCAAGAGTGAGTTCTTTGAAAGTTTTCAGTTAAATCCTTCTTAGTGTTTAATTAACATTTCAGAAATTTGTACAAGATGTCAAAAATGAAGAGGAAACATATAACTAAGTAACTTCCACCTAAGCAATATATCTACTTGCTGTTAAGTTTGTACTATAAAATTGATACTGTATGAATAACAGTTTTAAAATATCTCTAGAAGTGTCTGAAATTAATAAGCATATACTATAATTGCCAAAGATATATTTTAATTACCAAAGAAAGTGTTGTCATTCATTTTAATGAATTTTTTTCACAACCCATGGATAGAAGTTTTTGCTTATAACACTATACATTCTCTAAAAGAGGTGACTATCCCAGATTGGGGAAGAAATTATAAGCACTGTAATGTAAATGAAAAGTACTGCATATTTTAAGTAGCGTAACTGAAGGAAACATTGGGATTTTCCAGGATATGATGATAGCTGTCAAAAGGAACTAACATGTATCAGTGATGTCATTCTGAAACAAGGACATAATGATTAAGACTGAAGGTGGGAGGAATGTGTCGATGGGTACAGAAATAAACTTCTGAGCTGATCTAGAGTACTAAGTGTACAAAGTAGTGAACTAAATTTTAATCATTGTAATTTATACTGATAAATAGGTGAGCCATAATTATAATAATTTAGAATTTGTTATATATCTCTATCTCTTTCTATCTATCTATCTATCATCTATCTATTGCCATTTAGGAAAGAGATTGAAATGAATGGCAGAATTTGTAAGTCGGGAAAACATGACCATATCATTAACCTCTCAAGATTAAATTCTGATAGTACTGTTTATCAAAGATAACATAATGCTGAGGTTAAGTGTGTGAATTTCAAGGTAAAATGTCTGGGTTTCAAATCCTGACTCCTTCACATAGAATTGTGATCTTTGGAATATTATTTACCTCTCTCTTAACCTCTATTTTTCACAGGTCAAATTGAAATACTGATAGGATCTATCCTATATGATTATAGGAATCAAAAATAATATTTTAAGGTTTTTGAATCTGTACTTGGCACATAAATCTACACAAAATTTTGTCACAAGAAAAAATGTCTATAAAGAAATAATATGGAGACATGCACCAAAACTAAATGATTCAAGGAAGAGCATGATAAGACATAAAGTCTAAAATGAACCATAACTCATACTATTAACTTTATAAAGTCAAGATGCTTAGGTAGACTGTGGAAAATAGCTCTGAGAAGTATTATCTTTGCAACCAGACCAATTTGGGATTAAATTTAACCTCTCATTCTTCAATATTTGTGAAACCATGGGAAAATTACATATTCATTTTAATCTCGCACTTCTTCATCTGTAAAATAAGTATGATATTCTTGTAAGGCTGTTATATAAACAGATACCTTATGTAACATATAGTTTAGTGCTTGGTGTATTCTCCTACACCCTCAAAAATTGTTCTTGAGAAATGACTGTCTAGGTTGTTTTTTTTTTTTTAATTTTTTATATTTATTTATTTTTGAGAGAGAGAGACAGAGAGAGAGAAGTGGGGGAGGGGCAGAGAGAGAGGGAGACACAGAATCCCAGCAGGCTCCAGGCTCCGAGCTGTCAGCACAGAGCCTGATGCAGGGCTGGAATCCACAAACCGCAATATCATGACCTGAGCCAAAGTCGGATGCTTAACCTACTGAGCCACCCAGGTGTCCCTAGGTTGTTTTGAGCTCATCCTGCCACATTCAATAATTGAAAAATATGGACAGAATATATTATTAAAAATCTATTTGAAAGTATTGGAAAGCTATTAATGTTAATGAAAAATTATTCTAATACTTGTTAATAAAGGAAAAGAATAAACTTTATTCAGACCATAACAATAAGGAAGAGAGATTGAACTCATTTCTTGAACACAAGTGGAAATTTATAGTCAACAGAATAGACTAAGCAGGGTGGGGGTGGGGGGTTAATGGAAAAAAAAAAAAACTAATAAGAGGATACATTATGGGTAAGGAGATTCTTGCTAAACAGTTCTAATCGAATTCTTGCTAAAGCCAACCTAAGGATTTATACATTGAAGATGGGGGATGAAGAATTTGACCGGATGTCAAAAGTGATCAGATACCAAAAGTATGGGATTGACTTACAAAGATTCTTTGCTAAGACTATATTAGGCAAGCTGAGGAAGGAAGGGGTCTAGTTGAAAATAAGGTTCCAAAGAGCTTGTTTAAATTTTGGCGAATGAGTCTCTCATTGGGAAATAAACTGTTCAGCAAAGATGCAGAAGAGAAAAAAAGCCAAGAGAAGTAAACCCACCATTTAGTGCTATGTCTCTGTTGAAGACATTGCCAATTAAGTAAAAGTTGGGGTGACTGGGTGAAAAGTTGAACAGAGATTCCAGAAGACTCATGGGAATGGTTTCTCAAAAACTGAAGTTAAAGGTCCTCTAATTTCAATTTCAAGGGTGAAGGAAACTTGCAAATATTTCAGGTTTTTCTTGGGACCTCTCGGAATGATCTAAGAATAAGTATCAACTGGAGTGGACCATCCTTTACCAGAATTGATGTCCAGTATTTAAATGTATTAATTTCTATTAGATTTGGTGAGATGTCCCTATATTTTATGCAGAAATAAGCCCTGTCTTTGTTTTCTAATT
The DNA here is from genome assembly GCF_018350215.1 of Panthera leo. NCBI lineage: Eukaryota > Metazoa > Chordata > Mammalia > Carnivora > Felidae > Panthera > Panthera leo. The sequence goes on along the minus strand of NC_056682.1, from coordinate 125,009,927 downwards.
AAATATAATTTATTGTCAAATTGGTTTCCATGCAAAAGCCACTGCTCATCCCAACAAGTGCCCTCCTCAATGCCCATCACCCACTTTCCCCTTTCTTTGAAAGGTAAAATCAAAGACTTCCAGTTTCATATCTAACATGCAAAGAGCTTATGGGAGAAACTGTCATACTGATATCTGGAGAGACAGGAGAATACAAAGAATCACAGCCCATATCTGCTTAGTAAGGTCTGGAGGAAAAGTAGCAGGATCCATACATTGACAGGAACACTTAAATGGTAACTTTGATTAATTGCTGGAGTGAAGGGTAAGATAAGCATGAGTGGGAAGCTACTAGGGGGGAACCATAAGATTGGGGTGCCCAGTATTTTCATAGATTTTACCTCCAGGATCCCTACAAAATTCCCCTGGTGAAGAGCCAGGAAAGAAATCTCTTGGAGGCTTTAGCAGTAGGACAGGAAATGTAACCATTTTTATGTATTCACAGAATGTTCTCTATAACAAAAGTCTAGGATCCAGGGAAAAAGACTTTATCAGGTCTTACTTCACCTAAATGGGAGAGCATTTATCACTTTCTAGCCCTCTCTAGTTTTCTTGTATCACAAAATGGCTGGGTGGAGAATAAGCACTTTTTAAGGCTCTGGGACACAAGTACACTAAAAGACTGAGATATAATCTTAAGATTAGAAAACGTTTCCCTCCCCTACACCTTACTTCCACATCAGCAGGGTTTACAGCAGTGGATTATAGCCGAATGAGTTGCAAAGAGCAGGCTTCAACTAAAGAATAAGGAAATATAGAGACAAAAATAAGGACACTGGGACATCTGAAAAATGTTAAAATCTTAAGTGCCTGCAGCTAGAGCTCACATTAAAGAAGCCCAACTCATAGCCAAATTAACATAAAATCTCACAATAAAGGACTTTTGCCTAAATTCCTCTGACCTGATATATCATAGCCAGATTTTAACAGAAATTTACAAGGCAATCTAAAAAATTAGAACAAAACACAGTCTGAAGAGGCAATTAGGCATCAGAACCAGACTCAGATATTACACAGATTTGGGGACCATTGAACAGGGAATTTAAAATAACTTGTTAATATGTTAAAGACTATGTTAAAGTTAATGAATTAACCTTAATAGATATGTTCAGGTTTGTATACATGAAGGGAAAAGCAGATGACATGCATGAAGAGACGGATAATGTAAATAGAGGGGTGGAAACTCTAAGAGAGAATCACAGTAAATGCTACAAATAAAAATTACTGTGACAGAAATGAAGGATGGTTGTGATGGGTTCATCAGCATCCTGCGCACAGCCAAAGAAAGAATTAGTGAGCTTGGAGACATGTCAGTAGAAACTTCCCAAAGGAAGTGCACAGAGAAAATCAAAATGATTTTTTTTAAAAGGAGAAGGCAGTTAACATCAAATCTTTCTGGGGTATGAAATTAATAACACTTTGTAACACTTGGTTATAAATTACTTGCACTGCAGAGGAAGTAGTATAGTGGCATTTGAAAATAATTAGATCAGTTGTCAATGTATACTGAAAATTCTAAGGCAACTACTAAAAAGGTATAATTGAATAACTAGAAGAGGAGAGAGACTAATCATATAAAATGCACATCTAAAACCAGAAAGGAATAAAGAGAACAAAAGAAAAAAAAGATTAAGAACAAGGAATAGAAAGCAGTTGCAGAGATAGTAGATACTGATCCAACGATATGAATAATCACTTTCTATGTGAATGATCTAAAAACCACAATTAAAAAATAGAGATTGTCAGAGTGAGTGGGAAAAAGAAACAGGACCCAACTATATAATATGTACAAGAAAGTACTTTAAAAATGAAAACTCAAGTAAGTGAAGATATACTATGTTAACACTAATGAAAAGAAAGCTGGAGTAGTTATATTAATTACAGACAAAGCAGACTTTAAACAAGGAGAATTATCAGAGATAAGAGAGACTTTAGATGATGATAAAGCAGTCAATTTCTCAAGACATAGAAATCTTTAACATGTATGTCCTTAACAATACAGTGACAAAATATGTGAGGCAAAAACTGATAGAATTACAAGGAGAAATAGACAAACCATATTATAGTTAGAGACTTCAACACTTCTCTATCAGTAATTGCTAGATCAAGCAGGCAGAAAATCAGTAAGGATATAGTTTACCTGGACAGCACTATCAATCAACTTGATCTAATTAACATTTATAGACTATTCCATCCAACAAGCACAGAATACACATTCTTCTCAAGATCACATGGGGCATTCAACAAGATAGACCACATTCTGGTCCATAAATAATATCATAGTAAATTGAAAAGTATAGAAATCATACATGTATGGTTTCAGACTAGAGTGCAATTAAATTAGAAATTAATAACAGAAAGATAGCTGGAAAATCCCCAAATATTTAGAGACAAACATATTTTTATATAACACTTTAGTTAAAGAAGTCTTGAGAGAAATTTAAATAGTATTTTGAACTTAATAAAAAAATATAATTTATCTTAAAAAGTATTTTGAACTTAATAAAAAAGTATAATTTATCAAAATGTATAGAACACAGTAAATGATGCTTAGAGGGATATTTAAAGCATTAAATGAATATATTAGGAGAGAGGAAAGATCTAAAATCAATAGCCTAAACTTCTATCTTTGGGAAGTTGAGAACAGAGAGAAATTTAAACATAAAGACAGGGAAAAAAATTTAAAAATAAAGCAGAAATCAATGCAATTGCAATCAGGAAAGCAATAGAGAAAAGCTTATTAAAACCACAAGCTGTTTCTTCGAAGAGATTGATAAAATTGATACATTTCTAAGCACTTTAACAAAGAATAAAGAAAGAAGACACACATTACCAATATCAGAAATGAAACAAGTCTCATCCCATGGGCATGAAAAGGATTAAAGACATACTATGAACAATTCTGTACCAAGATGTTTAATAACTTAGATGAAATGAGCCAATGCCATGAAAGACCCAAACTACACAGTTCTCACAAGAAGAAATAGATCATCCAAATAGGCTTGTATGTATTGAAAAAATCAATCAGTAATCAATAACCTTCCCAGAAAAGAAAGCACCAGGCCCCAGCTTCACTAGTAAATTCTACCACACATTCAAGGTGAAAAAACAATTCTATGAAATGTATTTCAAAAGATAGAAGCAGAGAGAATACTTCCTTACTCAATGTGACCAGCATTGCCCTCCTATCAAAAAGTAGATGTGGCTGGCATTAAGGAAAAGGGAACCTCAGTTCTTTAGCCACAGTGAATTCTATTCTGCCAACAACCTGATGAGTCTGGGAGTAGATTCTTCCCCAGAGTCTCCATATAAGAGCCCATTTGACCAAGACCTTGATTTTGTTCTAGTGAGATTTTAAGCAGAGAACCTGGCTGAAGCCCCATGGACTTTTGACCTACATAACTGTGAATTAATAAATAAAGGTGTTCTGAGCAACTAAATTTGTGGTATTTATTATGTATCAATAGAAAACAAATACATTTAATCCGATAAACTGTGCTCCTTTCAAATAAGCAAGCAAAAAACCCTACAGCATATATCAAAATTAAAGGTGAGTTTTGACTTTCATATTAGAACCTAGGCAAAATGTCCATTATCACCATTTCTAATTAATATTTTTTGCTGGAGGTCCATGTCGTACAATAAGGCAAGGTAAATAAGTAAATGGAACAAGAATAAAGTGTCATTGTTCATAGATAATATTTTGAATGTAGAATCAACCATTAAAATTAATAGATGTACTTAGCATACTCACTGAATTCAAGGTCATTATACAAAATCTATTTCTATATACTTGCACAAACAGTCACAAAATGAATAAAAATACAGCATTTGCAATAGCTTCTCAGTCATCAAAGATTTACTGTATTGAGGTGAAAAATCTACTCATATAAACTGTTGGTTCTCTCAAAGAAAGATATTTGGGATATTGCAAAATTTTACCAAAGGTTAGAATTTTATGATCTTGGTACCCTCTGTCATCTAGGTCTTAATTGAGGCATCTTTCTTGAATATTTAAACCTTTGAATTTCCATTTCACATTTGAGCCCTGTGTTTCTGGCATTTTTTAAACTGTGAGCAGTGACCACCGCCAAGGCCTCTTGTGGATTATTTGAGCTTTTGTTTCTCAAGTCTGGCCTTGATATAGTATCACTGGGGGAACTGTGCAAGCAAACGCCACCTGTGGCTTTGGGCCCTGGCATGGATATGTTTGATACACTTTCCATGGACTTCTAAGGTGCCACTAGGGTCTAGAATTGCTTTGTAGAGACAAATTTGTACAAAGTAGTCCCCCAACTGTTCTTATTCTAAATTTTTTGTGTGTCTGAAGCTACCTATGAATACTTTCTTAGATCCTGGCATACTCTGGAGGATTATTTCTGATTTAGATTCTCTTCTGTTGGATACTTCTGGTTCCCTATCAATTTTACTGATTTAAGAGCAACAAAACACCCCAACCCCTTTGGATGTCTTATTTTAAGAGAAGCTACAACAGAGTGTAGCTTTTCTTTTTCCATTTGTCTATCTTGGCCTTCAGGATATAAATTTCCTCTTCATAACTATGTAGTTTCTATCCTCATAAGTAAACATCTCTTCTAAGGAAATTTGCCCCCTTACCTTGAGCTGAACAGCTCTATTTTCCCTTGTTCAGTCTCATCCTTCTACCTCCTTGTCTGAAAGCAAACCTGAGCTGGATTTTACCACCTTGTTTTAAAAATATACTTTATTTTTTAGGCAAGTTTTAAGTTCACAGCAAAATGGAACATAAGGTACAAAGACTTCCCATATGTCCGCTGTTCCCACACATAGATAGACTTCCCCATTATCAACATCCCCACCAGAGTAGGTACATTTGTTACAGTTGGTGGACCTATATTGACACATCATTGTCACCTAGAGTCCATAGTTTACATTAGGATTTGCTCTTGGTATTTTACATTCTATGGATTTCGACATGTATCCACACCGTTATAGTTATCCTACAGAGTAGTTTCATTACCCTAAAAGTTATCTGTTCTCTGCCTATTTTTACCCATCCTTCCCCACTAGCTCTTGACAACCACTGATACTTTTTACCATCTCTGTAATCTTGCCTTTCCTAAACATCTTATAGTTGGAATTGTACAGTATGCAGTTTTTCAGATTGGCTGCTTTCACTTAGTAATATGCATTTAAGTTTCTGCCATGTCTTTTCATGGCTTTATAGTTCATTTCTTTTTAGTGCTGAATAATATTCCATTGTTTGGATGTACCACAGTTGATTTATCCATGTGCCTACTGAGGGGCATCTTAATTGCTTCCAACTTTTGGCAATTATGAATAAAGCTATAAACATCCATGTGCAGGTTATTTAGTGGGCCTGTGTTCTCAGTTCTTTTGGGTAAATATGAAGGAGTGCAATGTTTGGATCTTATTGTAAGGGCTTATAAAGTGGTTTGGTATGAAACTGCTGGACTGTCTTCCAAAGTGGCTGTTCTCTTCTGCATTCCCACTAACCATGAATGAGCATCGTTGTTCTTCCACATCCTCACCAGCCTTTGTTGTCAGTATTCTGGATTTTGGCCATTCTAATAAGTATATCATGGTATTTCATTGCGTGTTTTCAAATGCCATTTACTGTGCTTTTTTTTTTTATCACATGTGTAAATTCGACTTCTCAGATAGCGTTTCAAGAACAGGCTTTTGAAATGCCTTTTTTGGTCTTTGTATCTGCAATAATTTAAATGTGTTGGTTTTCTGCTCTAAGCAGAGAAGATGGCACTTTCTATTTCTAATATAGTCTCCTTTTGCTTTTTGTTAATTTATACAATCTACTCTTTTGCTATGAGTGAATCAACTAAAATCTATAGTTAGATCATATATAATTTAATCATTCCAAGCCAAGTTTGGAACATGTAGAGCAAACAATCTTGAAAAGCTCATAAAAAGTCACCTTTCTCAGGTATCTTCTGTGGAACTGAATATAGTGTAGAATGTAGAGATAACAATAATGTGATTGAGGGCAGCCAGTATCAGGCTGAAAGCTCAGTAAGAAAAGAAAATTTGTGTTTTGCCACCCAATTGAAGAGGTCCATATAAGAAAGAATTCTTTTTCCTTGATTCAGTTGTTGGCCTTATGTGCTTAGTGAATGATGGGCCAACATAGATCAAGGAGAAGCTGCAGAAGTTCCTCATTGGAGCCTACATCATCTAAAGCTTGAGCTTTTGCTGATTGTGACTGTGCTGCCTTTGTAAAGCTAGTGAAGACTGCTATGGCTGAATTTATCTTGTTGATGTCCTTGAGACCTCTTGGAATTTGCTAAGGCCCAGCATGCTTGAATAAGGCTAACTAGCTCATTTAACCCAGCCACCAGCCAGTAGAAGAAACTAGTTTTATCAGTGAAAAAAATCCCAAAGCACTTAGGGCTGAAAGTGATATTTCTAGGACACACAAGTTACTACTAAAATATGATAGTCAATGGACCGAATCAGGGCTTTTAAAAAAAAAAAAAATCATAGGTGAGCTAGTACTCAAAATCTTTTTAGATAGCAGTTAGTAGTTAACTCAAAAATCATTCACACAGAACAATTTAAACTGCTGAAAACCACCCAGTTTCAACTAGAATTTAGGTATTATTGTGTTTCCCAAACTCCACTTTTTCATCCAACCTCAGTTCAAAACTCAATGTGATAGGTCTTTTCATTTTCCAGATAGGAAATTACTTCTACATTCCTTACTCCCTGCCTCCTGCAGGAACAACCCTTACCTTTTAGGATATAAGGCACAACGGAAGAAAGAATGCATGCTGTCTGATGTCTAAAAGACAGAAGTGACTGAGCTAGACATGTCTGGTCCTTTCTCAGTCACTTCTTTCCCCAAAGAAGGAGTGAGGAAGTAAAAATTGATCTGGCATTTTATCATAATAATGGAACTCCCTTCAGAGAAGACACATGGGAGTAGGGAAGGTGTATTTACTCTCTGCATTATTCCCCCCCCCCGCCACACACACACAAAAAAAGACAAAACAAAACATGATAAGGAAGAAAGCATGGCATAGAAGTTTCCTAGGAATTTTGCTTCACATGCTTATTGATTGAATTGGCAGGTTGGACAGTTTTCTACTAAAAGCTTTTGACCAAAAAGAAAATTAAATTGAACATAAGTAAGTAAATAAATCTGAGACCAGTCCCTATTTGGAGAACCTGTTTCTCTGAAAATTATAGGCTAGTTTTTGTACTAAGGTGAAAAATGCTTCTGCCAGGATTAGAAAGCTCAGTTAATAACTGGGAGTAGAGCTGGGTGGGCCTAACAGGAAGGAATATGGTTTCCAGACTAGGATTTTATAAGTGAGAGAATAACAATAGAGAATCTCTAGAAAAACTTACTAATTATTTAAGCACATGATAACCAGATAATTTTAACCATAGACAGGGCTCTTTTTCAGAGAGAGAGAGAGAGAAAGAGAGCGTTTTGTGTTGTTTTACTCAGTTGTCTCCAGTTTCTCACTGATTTACCAACATTTGAGAAACCCTACTGTCTTTCCTGTGTGGTGCTGAGGAGAACAGTTTTTCCATTTTATCTCTTTAAATTTATCTCTTTTAATCAGTATGCACCTGAATTTTATAGTGGTTTTGTTGCTTTATATTTTAATCCATTTAAACAGGAAGAGAAAAATGATGACTTATCTAAGAGGGCACAATAAGCTAAAAAAGGATGATTAGGCATTAATTATTACACTATGGGTTTCCACTGAAGTAGAGCAATGGAAAAGAAAAAGTCTGAATACAAAGGCATGAAGAAAGATATTCAAGGGAAATGTAAACAAAATGTAAGCAAAAATGACACTACAAATATAAGACATAACAGAATTCAAGGACAACATCATTAAACAAGACAGAGCTTTTTATTATACAATGATAAAAGGTGCAAGCCAAGAATATATCTATAGTTATAAAACTTTATGCACCAATCAACATACCAGACAAGTCTATAAACTCCTAAGAACACAGAGAAGACTGTAAAAATTTTTTTAATTTATAGTGGGTGATAGTAATATGGTGTCTTTTTCAGAATTTGCAAACCAAGTTGGTAAAAAGAGGTAGATTAATAATATAATCAATAATTCTGTTTTAACAGATATTCATAGATGTTTATATTCTAGAAAGAGGATTTTCCTTTGTTTTGGGCATATTTAACAAAATTTTATCGCATTTGCCAGAGGCAATCTTATAAACCAAAAAATATTATTTTGTGAAATTCTATGGAGTACATTTGGAATAAAATTGATTTTTTTTGGTAAAATAAACAGAAATTGATACAAGAAAAGGAAGAAACTATGAGAGAATAATAACCATGAAAAAGAAAAATAAACAGGGCTTTAAAGCTAAATTCTATTTAAATCTTAAAAACAATACTCCATATGTTATTTAATTCATATTATAGAAAAATATGGAAAATGCCTTATTCTTGTTAGAATCCCTAGACAACTTTAATACTAATGTCTGGGAGATACTGTTCAACATTCCTAATAGAGATATAGAAAATCTTCTTTACAAAGTAAGAGCAAAGTCAATTGATAAATGTATTAAGAAAACTGACACACAATGAACAAGTGTGAAATTACAAGGATGGTTCACTATTATGGAGAATATCAGAGCAACTCATGTTAATGTGTCAAAGAAGAAAAAATATATGATATGATCAAAAGATGCTCCGAAGACACTGGGAAATTCCACAAACTTTTTTTTTTTTAGTTTCTTTTAATGTTTATTTTTCAATTTTGAGAAAAAAGAGAGAAAGTGGGGGGCAGAGAGAAAGAGAGCGGGGGAGGGGCAGACAGTGAGGGAGACACAGAATCCAAAGCAGGCTCCTGGCTCTGAGCTGTCAGCACAGAGTCTGAACCTAACCGGGAAGCTGAAGTCAGACAATCGCTTAATCGACTGAGCCACTGAGGCACCCCTCAACAACCATTTCTAACTGAAGCTCTACATAAAGTAGGAAAAGAAGACTGCCTAGAATAATAAGGATTGTCTAACAGAAATCAAGAACAAATATGTTAAATTATAAAATACTACAACTTCCATTAAAATTAGGAATGAAACAGTAACATTCATGACTAATATCATTTAGCATTGTAGTGGAGATACCATTGAATAAGATAATATAAAAAATAAATAAATAGGATAAATAGACAATTTATGAATTGTGAATAGACAATAATATTTTAGCTCCAAATTATATAATTACCAAAAGAGACTATAGGAAAATATTTTAGTATTAGAAAAACTACAATGTGTCCTTTATAAAAATATGTACACTCAAAGATCAGTAGCTATTTTATACAGTGTTAATCAACTGGAAATGGAAACATAAAAAACATCCATCCACAACAGATTTTAAAAGTATTTGGATTAAGTTAACTAAAAAACACCAAGACATTATAAATTATCATAGCAGTAAATAAATAGAATTTCCACACTCGAGCAATATAGAATACCTCTAAAAAGGTAATGTCTTAAAGTTGAGAAACCTTTATAAACTGACATGTAGTTAATGCAGTTCCAAACAGTACCCTGGAGTACTGACAAAACTGACTTCACCTTTGGCCCTCCACCTTGTTCATTTGTGTTTACTCAGTGACCTCTCCTGGGGCAATATATTCGGGGCCCTTTGGAGATTAATATACGTACCTTAGAATTCCCCACCAGGGCCAGTATCCGGGACGACTTGCTTTGACTTCCCATGAATCTGTTAGAGAAAACCTCATCTTTCTCCTTCCTGATGCAAAGGTGGTGCCACAAGTTAGAATGAAAGGATAGCTGTCAATTAGGAGGATGCAAGCCCCTTGAGGTGCATGCAAACCCTCTGATGTCACTACAGTGGCCTTCTGTGGGTCCCCTCACTCTATGAAATCTGTGGACTGAGGTCTATAAAATCTAAGGTAGGGTCCAGATTTCATGGAGAATAACTATTCAGCTATGGATAGTCCTCTGCCAGATCCCCCTGTCAGTAGTTACCCTGAATAACTCTGTGAAAACAGTGACCTGCTTTATTTTCTGGTTTCCACATGCCTTCTCAGGTGAAGAATACTTTCTTGCCTCTCCTCCATCTTCTAACAGTATATTTTAGATTTGGACATATAAGCCGTTGTAATAACAGAGAATATTTTGAAAATGTATGGTGAGGGGTATTTACAAAATATTGTAATTTGCTCTACAACGACTCTATTGCAAGCAATATATGGGAACAAGATAGCTTCTATTAGTAGAACCAACATTTTGTGGGAACTTAGGAATTCATTTTAACTTGGTGAGAATGAACGATTTCTGCTTACAACAGTGTCACACTTCATGTCTACAACAAAGACAAAGGAAGAGTACATAAAATATAACCAGGGTAACTTTAAAAGACATGGTTTTGTTCAAAACCTAACTAATACCTCTATCTCTTAGAAATTGGAAAAAAAAACCCACAATGTAGAAATAGGAATAAAACTATAGGACTCTTGCTCTGTATCAGAAACCAGCAAAGGTGGCCAGGGGTTCTATTGCACAGGGCATGAAATCAAAATGCCCCACTGAACAAGGGGACTGGAATGGGCTCGTTGCTTGAAACTAACACCAGAAACATAGGCCAAAACAGTTGGAGCTAAAGTTTCTGTGAATTTGCACGCTGCAAGGGCTAGAGGACACACACACCTCGCGGTGTGGATGTAGGGCATCACAAATGAAAATAATGTGATCTGTGGTCTCCCCAGTTTCAATACAAGAAAAAACTGATGGATTGGAGGCCCCAGTGGAGTTGGTGGAGGCAAAGGGTTACAATGACTTTGTCAAACAGACTTCCAAAGTGTATAAATAAAACAAAAATGATTTTGAAATATGTGTTTAGGTTGTGAAAGGCAGAATGCCATCTGTAGAGAATGAGAAGACATTATGAGAACAATGGACAACCAACTAAAAAAAATGGAAAGAAGTAATTATTCTTACATATGAAAAGAGAATATTTTAGAATTTTTGGAAGTTAAAAATACAGGCTCTGAAGGGAAAAAAACCCACCTCCACTAGATGAGATATGCTCACGTTTGTACGTAGTTGACAGGAAGATTATGTAGTAACTGTCCTGGTATAAGTGGCTTGCTTGATGAAAGAGAACAAATCATAGACACCTTCTTGCTACCAGATATCAGCATAAATTTCCAATGCTTTGGAGTTTTAAAAATTAAGTTAAAACATATAAGAAATTTTTAGAAAGTATTTAGAAGAAAGATTTAGGGAATATATATAGTGTCTTCTGGTATGAAGAGATACGAGACTGAAAAAACATAGGCTGTAGGAAATTTTATATCCATCTATAAATACATTAGATAATGTCCCATATTGAAAACTACAGAAATTCAAAAATGCTAAGAAACTATTTCTAACATTTATGTACATATAGATTCTACAAACTGATAAGTAAAAGGCAAATAAAATAGAAGAGTGGGCAAAAATATGAACAGAAAAAAGAAAGCCAGATGGGCGGAAAAACTATTTCTTGACTGGCAGTCAGGGAAATGCAAATTATAACTACAATGAGAATACTTTTTTTTACATATATACCAGATTGGTGAGTATAAAAAATCTGATTTCCAGTACTGGAGAGTGTGATGGGTAATATGTGATCTCATAGATCGCTGGTGAAAACATGAGTGGCTACAACAGAACTAGAGCTGGGATGTAATCTAGTGGTATCCATACAACTTGAAATACCTTTTAACCTAATCTATTTTGGTAATCTTTAGGAATAAACATATTAGTTTATAAGGATCTAGCATATTTACAGTGAAAACACATTGAAGCAACATGTTTTATAAATGTCTTCATGGAGGAGAATGCTATGCATCCTGCAGGTAGGTAGGCTTTGAGAAAATATGGGGAGAACAATGCCTACCAAGATAGTACAGCTGGCTAGTTACTGCTAAGTTGTGCTGATGTTCTGCTAAACTAAGGAGAGAATGAAAGTTGTTAACTAGAAGTTAGTTGCTAAGTTTGGGAAGGAGAAAGCCCAACTGGTGGTTTCTAAAAGAGACTATAATCACCTGTAGTAGAAAGGCAGGCATAATTGAAAGGCAGACTGAAGATCTAACTGTGAGAGCTCCGAGATAGTTGCAGTCTCAGCCAAAGCAGGTCTCTATGCCAAGGTCAGGGCCCTGGTAGGGAAAACCTAAAATCCTGAAAACAGGAATAAAGACATCTAGAAGGATGTACCCAAGGATGTTGATTCTGTGGTCCCCTCAGGTCTCCAGGCCTGCAGAGGTAGCCCACATTTCCCTAGTAAGAGCTAGCATACCCACTGTGGTGGAAAGTACTGCAGAAGCCTCTCCCCCACAAAGTAGCAAATGCTCTCACCAGAATCTTCCCATCTCATCTCTCAGCTCCCATGTTGACTGATAGGATTAAATCCCAGCATAACTCAACTGGTGACATGCTGGCACAAATAAAGGAGAAAAGAGACTATACATGTAAAGGATTATAATTACTAGCTGGCATACACTTGCAGGAGACAGGAAACTACTCTGAGACTGGATGTTGAGTGCTTGATCAAAGGACTGGAATGATAGTTTAGATAGCAAAAATTCATTGACTTGGGGATACTTTCTCTGACAAGGGATTTAAGACCCCGGCAAGAACCCCAGGGGATGGGTTAAATTCACTGCTGGGTAGTTCTTAGGAACCTGGAATAAACAGTGGCCAAGTCTCAATGAAATAGATGCTTAAGTTTCTTTAGCAGAACATAGAGGACATAATATAAAGGTGGAGGAAAGTAAGTGGTAATGATTATTTATTAGGTAAAGACAAATTTATTAAATGAGGTCAGAAAATCCCCTAGAGGAGTATGAGCCACGAGAGGGTTTCTGAGGAATGTGGTGGTGAGAAGGGCACCAACATTACTAAGAAGTTCAAGGGTGCTTGGGTGGCTCAGTCAGTTAAGTGTCCAACTTTGGCTCAGGTCATGACCTCATGGTTCGTGGGTTCGACCCCCACGTTGAGCTCTGTGCTGACAGCTCAGAGCCTGGAACCTGCTTCAGATTCTGTCCCCTTCTCTCTCTGCCCTCCCCTGCTAGCACTCTGTCTCTCTCTCTTTCTCAAAAATCAAAAACATAAAAAAAATTTTTCTTAAGTTCAGCAGTGACTCTTCTGTGCAGGCCAGGCATGAGGGTAGAAGCAGCATTCACACAGTTGAGCTCATGAACATCTGTGGGGATGAAGGGCCCTGAATAAGTCATAGAGGCCAAATGGCAGCGCTTAATCACTGGAAACTAGGACCCACAATTACCAAAATATGGACAAAGTAGGAAGAGAAGCCAAAGAGGCTTAACTTGTAGGAAGTTGTAGAGATGGATTATATAGTCCTTAGAGGTAAAACAGATGGGAAATAAAAAAAGCCTAAATTTCTGCTTAAAATCTATAATACTAAAATAAATTGAAAATGTTGAAGCAGGTGATAGAGAATGGTCAACCCAAGAAAAAGTTGCTTTCTCTTGCTCAGTTCCAAGATCTGAACCAATTTTCAGATCCAGAACCCAGTGATTGAAGAAATGGCTGGTTCTCTAGGAAGAGGGAGCCTGAAACGCCATGATAAATATCTATTGTCATGATTCATCCACCCTTCCAAAGTAACCTATGGCCATACTTGGGCTATTCTACTTTGGGAATGGGAAATAACCAAACAGACTATTAAACATAGTGTCTGAGTTGACATTGATACTTTAAGACCCAAAGCTTCCTCTTGGTACTCTGGATACAGTGGGAAGTTATAAAGGCCAGGTAATAACTGGGTCCTGGCTAAAATCTGGCTCCCAGTTGGCCCACATATCCAAGATACATTGGATGAGCAACTTCCCAGTCACTGAGTACATAATTGGCATTTGTAATAACTCCCACGTTGGACTTTTTATTTGCAAAATAGCATAGTGATAAAGCTAATACAGTGGTAAAGGTCAAATGGAAACTTCTGTAACTGTCCTACCTGTAAGATAGCAAACCAAAACCAACACCATATTCCTGGAGAGATAATAGAGATTGGTGCTACCATTAAAGACATAAAAGATATAGGGTGGTGGACTTCTTCATAGCTGTTTAATTCTGACTGCTGAAGAAATCAGAGGGATCCTGGAGAATAACTACAGACCATACTGTAAGTAGAGCTAGATAGCAACCCCATCACAGTTGCTGTGCCAGAGATAGTATTATTGTTACAGTGAATTAGTAAGACCTCAGGTACATAGTATGCAGTCATTCTATTTCTTCCCAATTAGAAAGAAGGATTAAAAACAGTTTGCATTCACATGAGAAGACAAAAATGTTCTTTAAAATTTTGCATCAAGTTATGTTAACTTCCCTGCCCTCTGCCATTATGTAGTACAGTGAGATCTGGACCACCTGAGAATCCCATAGAATGACACTCTGGTCCATTCCATTGACATCCTTCTGACTGGACAGGACAAGTAACAGGTGGCTACTATACTGGAATCGTTAGTAAGATACATGTGGTCCAGAGGGTTGGAGATAAGTCCTATAATGATTCAGTGACTGAGCAATTAAGTGAATGTTTTAGAGTCCAGTGGTCAGAGGCATACTGGAAAATCCCCTCCAAGGAACAAAGGGCTGCATTTCCCATCTCCCGCTACAAAGAAAGCAGCACATTTTTTGGTAGGCCAATTTGGGCTCCTGAGGCACCATATTCCATAACTATATACTCACACTGCAGGTAACACGGAGGGTTGCCAGCTCTGAGTTGGGCCTGGAACAGGAAAGGGTAATGCAGTAGACTCAGGCTGAGTACAGTAAGCACTGCTGCTTGGGCGTTGTCTTCCATCTATCTACTAGTCCCCATGGTGTTAGAGGTGTCAGTAGGAGGACATGAGGCAGTATGGAGTTTACAGCAAGCTCCAGTGAGAACACCATGTTATAGTCCCTTAGGAATCACAAACAAGTCCTTGCCATCAGCAAGAAAGGATTACACTTCCTCGGAGAAATGGCCTGTTATGCAACTCTGGTTGAGATGAAATTCTTGACCACAAGCTACCTGAGTTCTCATGCATCTAGAACCACCCATTTTGGATTGGGTTCAGTCAGACAAACCAAGTCATAATTTGGACAGGCCCTATTTCCTTCCACATCAGCATTTTCTTTAACACAGTTTTTGCTTTTTTAATCTTACATTGGCATCTGCTTCTCAGAGGACCTGCACTAAAACTAATACCTACTCTATTCAGTTTTTCCCAAATGTTTATTGAGAAATTATCAGATCGAGAATATAGCTCTCCCATAATCCATGAAGACAGGGATTTTCTATCTGTTTATCTGTTTCTGGAACCGTGCCTGACTTTCACTGGCACCTAAGAGATAGGTGGTGTTCAATGAATGAAAGTGTCACACGGGGTAATAAAATAAATGGGACAAGGATTTCAAACTCACATACATTCTCTGGCCAAGCAGCAGATTATTTGAGTGTTGGAGAGTAAGGAGCAGACAGGACTGAGTAGAAGTGGAAATCCCCTACCTAAAAGCATTTAAGCTTTAATGTTTTAATAACACTTCACTGACCAATTAAAACAAGTCCAGCAGTTAAATCTAGTTAGTGGACTGCTGGTTTGTAACCTTTGAGTAGTGTAAAGTAAAAAGCGATTCTCATGGTAATAACCTGCAACAAGATGAGATGCCCGGAGTGAATAACAAGGGCAACTGATAACACGCAGGACTCAATTAGTCAGCATTTACTGAAAATCTTAAAGCCAGGGTCCACCAAAAAGCAGTGTGTTTGCCTTCGCCTCAAGGAATTTAGATTAAGAAGACAAAACATGTGCCTGAGAAATAGTATGACAATAATTGCGGTGTTTCACATAGTCAAATGCAAAATAAAACAACATAGGGTCAACTGTCTGTGCTCCCAGTGCCTGATTTATATGGTGATTAGAGAGCTGTACCCCTTAAGGTTGGAAAACAAAGCTCTGTTCTGGGTGATTCACAGAAGTCTGAACCTGGGGGCTGAAGAAGTGAAGGTCCAAGTTAGAAAATTTAATTATTTTCTATTAAGCTTGGGAGGGCACCACTCCAAACTAGGAATTTTAGAAGCATCTCATGTATTTAAACAAAAGAAAAGAATCGTTTTGTGACCTCTAAGAACCCTTTGGTTTCACTATTAGAAATAGAGTACGTGAAGTGCAGCCACCTCTCTACAGGCAAAGCCAGCAGTGGTTTGGGAACCATTCTCTGAAGCATAAACTTTCTTAAAAATGCTTAGAAATGTCTTTTAAAAGGCTAGCTACACAGAAAGTACAATTCTGACTTAAATTCCCCCTCAAAGTGGGAGATGACTAATTTTCACTGTCCAGCTGGTAACAATAACATCTTTGTAGAAACAAAACAAAGCAAAAAAACCTTTAAGAAACCGTGAGGAACTCAAGAAGAAAATGAAGAATTAGCTATTTTTTTTAATCCACAAAGAAATTCACCTGATTTAATGGTACTTGAGGAATACTTATTTTTCAATAGGTGAGAGTTTTGCCTTTCTTTGCCAGATTACAAACTCAGGCAGAGAAAAAAAAAAAAGGAATGAAAACATGCCTGCAAGGTGTTTCATTCAAATATGAGGGAATATCACAAAAGTCAGTGAATGTGACTATCAGGATAGGAAATAATAGATCTAAAAAGTTCTTATGGATCCAAAACAGCAAGAAATGAAGATGCTTGTTTTCAGAAATGCTTCCAAAAGTAGGCATGAAAAATGTACTTTCAAATGTATGACAAAAGCTGATTAAATTCACCCTGAGAGCATGTCAATTTGAAAAGGGGATTATAAATGCCCATGCCACCAGGTGCTTCCCTCTGCAAGGGGGTGGGGGTTGCATGTATCCATTTAAATACTGTGTTAGCACTAGCACATTTGGAACAAGAGCAAAACTGGATGAGAATTGGAATAACATTGGCCTTCTGGAGGGTTAAGGAGGCTGTCCCTGCAGCAGGTTGGCAATTTGTCACATCAGCTCCTTCATGAACTATCAACCTCATTACCGTGGTTCACTGCACAGTTGGCCCTTGGGAGTCTAATACTAATAGCATGTAGAGGGTGATGAGGCTTGTGGTCTCAACTACTTCATTATTGATTCACTTAAAAACATACCACCTACATATTCGAATAAAATAGGTAATATATTAGAGAGGTAGAAACACCAAAACATCTAAAATCAATTGAATTAGGGAGGAAAAAAACGAGAAAGGGATGTAGGCAGTAATAGCACCGTGAAAGCAAGTCGTCTTGGAAAGATAGAGGGTGAATAATTTTGTGTGACAGCTACCATTTGTTTATTCTGGTGTGTGAGGCCATGTATCAACCAGTAACAGCTATAACTGTACATTAAGTAGGACTACTAAATGAAATAAGTCTTGGGGATATTTTTAAGACACTGCAAAGACACACAGAGCTAGGGTGTTTGAAGGACATACATTTAATCAACAAAAAAAATTTGAGATTTTCTTCAATGACTTTAGCCAAAAAAAGAGAAAAAATGGCCCATTTCCAAAGTTCCAAGGTGATAGGGAATGTATGGAAATGTATTGATACATTAGTAAATATGAAATATTTTTCTTTTGTGTCAATCCCCCAAATCAAACACTTCATAGAGACCCTTCTATGGAAAAATAGAACTTATAGATAGTATTAGAAATGACTATCTGGTCACTTAAGAGTCTCTCTTTATCCAGCAGCAATGGTTTTTACTATATTGATTGCTTTAAGCTTTGACAGAACAAATATACATATATAAGATATATACATCAAGGGGTTAGAATGTTAAGTTTCCTTTGTATTTGATATTCATTTATTTATTGATAATGCAAAAAATATACAAGCACAAAACTAAATTCTCAAAAAGATTAATATATACACTGAAAACATATTTGGACTACTTGCAGACTTTATATTGTACTGTTCAATACAGTAGCCACTAGCTTCCTGAGGTTATTTAACTTTAACTTCAAATTAATTGAAATTAAGTAAAATTTAAAATTAACTTTCTCAGCCACACAAACCACACGTAAAATGGCCAATACATACGACTTGTGGCAACTATATTGAATAGCACAGATACAGAACATTTCTATTAAGTACAAAGTTCTATTAGATAGCAATGCTTTAGAGGATAACTTCTATTTCCTCTCAGTAAAGTCTCAAATAATGTATCTGAAAAGAAATCCAAAGTAAATTAAAATACAGAGCAAATTTGAATTTTCATAAAGTTACATGTTTTTTTCTGGCATCAGTCACTCACTGTATTTTCGACACCATCATCTAAAAATATTTTGCATTTAACACATATATTTAAATTACTCGTGGTGAACATTTGTAAAATGACTAAAATATGGTTCTCAGATTTGATCATGCAAATGTTCTTTTTTACATGGAAATGTGGATTGAGGCAGCTAAATTTTTTTTTGGTAGATGTAGGGAACCTTTTCTTGTAATTGCAATTATAAATAGTTTTATTACTAGTCATCACACTTATGATTTTAAATGAAGCAGGATGGAATTTCTAGTTGTAAAGTGCCAGCTGCTGAAAAATCATTAGATTTTCAATACTTTAAGGTATGCACAAAAATGTCTGAAAGTGGTTTAAAGCAGAACTTTACTAAATTTAGAAAGTCAATTAAAATGTGTTTTAGCATTACAGCTTTATAACATATCCCTATTTCTAAGGTCATTTCTATGGAAGAAAAAACTAGTGAGATAACGTGTGCATGAGGCCCCACACCAGGAGATAAAGCTAATCTCTTCTGATATTCTTAAAGATGTCTGTAACTTTTCTTTTCTACAGGCTTTTTGTCTGGTGGAGTGTGTGTGCATGCGTGCCTGCACGTGTGTTTTAAGATAAGGCAAACCCATATTTCAGGAATAAAAGGAATGGAAGTTTTGAAACAGTGTGAAAAGTGGTTCAGCATAGCTGGAGGCTACCTGAAATCTTAGGAGGATTTGGATAAAAATATTTCTAGCTCAGTCTGACAGAATTCTGAAGATGGAAATTGCATCAGAACTTTTGAACCTGAGGCTTTGTTCCCTCTGACTGTCCCCTTCGGGGCTGCAATAGGCTTAAAGAAAAAGTATTCACCACATTCAAAGTAGCTTGTTGCTGTATGTCACATATTTTTCTCAGCCGTAATTATGGCTGCTTGTGATTTCGTGGGGCTTCTTCTCCTTGAATATTGTTTAGGTTGAAATATCTTCATTTCCCTTTTTATCATCACTGTTGAAAGAGATCTGGAAGACCTGCTGTATGTGGTGACTGCTTCACAGTGTCCCACTTCCTCTATTGTTCCCTACTACTTTCAAGCTGAAAATAAAGTCCATAGGTTAGAATTCACGGTTTTCTCCAATCTTTTTCAAGTTCATGATTCTCCTTTATTCACCTTCTGCTTCAGACTAGCCTAATCATTGCTTCTCCCAAGTCCTGTCCTTTTCACACCACTATCCCATTAGAGGGACTCTGTCTAGAATATTCTCCATTCTCAAAATACCACATCATCCTTAAAAATTCCATAAAACTGTCATGACCTGTTATCATCTAATTGACCCTCTTTTCTTAGTTCTCAGAAGAACATATAACACAGTGTTTAAGAAGATGCTAGGTCAGACTGCCCACACTCTTAACCAAGCTGGGCTAGATCTTAGATGACTTAAGCAAGTACATCAACAAGTTTAGGGTCTCAGATTTATCATAAACATAATTCCAAAATCTATCTCAAAAAATAATTGGCATGTAGTAAAGACTAAATAAATATTAACTATTATCATTGTTTAGTATTTTTATTACAGACTCCTTTGTGACAGGCCTAATTGCCTAACCAACTAAAACAGAAACTACTTGAAAGCAATAACTTTTTTGGTATTAGTGGGTTCAGTTTTTCCCCTCACAACATCTAGTGCAGTATTAAGCACCCTTTAGCTACTGATAGCTAAATTGTATGCAAAGAGTATATTAGAAATAATGTTACATACTTCAAAAATTACTTTAATTTTGGAGCTCTAAAACAATAAAGTAGACAAGGAAAATATGATTCATTTCCAAATTTCAAAAAAATTACTTCGTGTACATATGGTAGCAACTCAGAGCCTGACAAGTAATCTAACAACTTTAAGAACAATAAAAGTAAAAAATCTAGAGGTTAAGTCCAAGAGTCATTTTTGTAGTAAGGAAAGGAATGATGCTCACTGATGCTCTTTCTAATTAAATACAATATGAAATAGAAGCAGAGGTGTTATTTTGTTATAGGAGACAGTATTCTGATTATTGATTGACAATATTATTTTTTTTTTAATTTTTTTTTTCAACGTTTTTAATTTATTTTTGGGACAGAGAGAGACAGAGCATGAACGGGGGAGGGGCAGAGAGAGAGGGAGACACAGAATCGGAAACAGGCTCCACGCTCTGAGCCATCAGCCCAGAGCCTGACGCGGGGCTCGAACTCACGGACCGCGAGATCGTGACCCGGCTGAAGTCGGACGCTTAACCGACTGCGCCACCCAGGCGCCCCTTGACAATATTATTTTAATTGAAATCCTCGAAGAATCAAATTAATAGAAGAGTTGAATAAAGTGACTAGATACAAGATAAATACCCCTAACGCAATGGTTGCCCATGTACCACCAATAACCAATTAGAAAATATAACAGGAGAAAAAAAAGAATAAAGTATCTAGTATGCATCAGAAGTTATTGTAATCTGCTGAAGTTATGGTGTTCTATTTCTATAATAAACATAGAAATTTATAAAATCTATCATGAGAATATTTTATTATTAATATAAAATAATGGTGGTTTTCTTAAAAAAATGGGGAGATTGAGTAAATATTGATCATTGAGATTGGAAGTAATAGCTGACTGTGTAACTTTAGCACTTTCTCCATGGTTCAAAGTGTAATTCTCCAACAAGCTCAGAGTGATTCTATATATGATGAGGATAGTCAATTTTGTTTAAAATAATTAAAAATTCAAACTTTAATTCAATATATCTGCACACATTATTAAAAATACACATTTTTGAATACCATTACTTCCTTACATGTATTCACCTCAATATATCTGTAGTATTAGTAATGGACTCTTTTCCTTCACAAAAACAAAACAATCTTTTGAGCTGTTATTTGTCTGTGATGTCCAACCCCACCTTCTATACTTTCTGTGATCTTGGGGCTGAGTCACCACAAAGTCTTCTTCCTGGGCTCCCTTTTGAACTGACTTCCAGCTGGAAGGGGAGGAGGATACACTGCAAATTGAGGGTGGAAAGAGGGGAGAAAAAAGTCATTTTCTTTGTATTCTAGCTTTTGTCAGTGGCTCTTCTGCAGCAAAGGACAACTGTGACTCAAACCTCCAACTGTTTTTTGGCACTTCTAGCCATGACCACCCAGACATACAAGAACCAGCCAGCTTTGTCCACATTGGTAACCCAAGCACCAGTTGCACACAACCTAGTTTTTTTTGTATTTAACATTTTTTAATGTTTATTTATTTATTTTGAGAGGGAGAGAGAAGGGGAGAGTGGGGGTGGGGAGAAAGAGAGAATGCAAGGGGGGAAGGGGCAGAGAGAGAGAGGGGGAAAAAGAGAATCCCAGGGAGGCTCCACTCAGTGCAGAGCCTGACATGGGGCTCAATCTTTCAACTGTGAAATCCTGACCGGAGCCAAAATCAAGAATTGGAGGCTTAACCAACTGAAGCACCCAGGCACCCCACACATCACTTAATTTTTTAAACTCGTGTCTCAAAAAAATTACAAACTACTTTAGTAAATTTGTTTTTGAGATCCCTTGGATGATCAGAATAGATCTGCTGAAATGCCAAGAATCTATTATATTTCAATAGAAGTTTCAATTATGAGTGCTGTTTCCTTGCACTTTTGTGACATTAATTTAACAGATTAAACTAATATTCCTAATAGATTTTTATATTGTCAGACAAAAGTAACTCAGTTAATAACTTGTAACGTACATCTAGAAATATATTTCTAGCAAGGTTTTAAAAGGTAAATGCCTTTGAATTATGTGCAAAAATTAAGAAACAGTGAATAATCACATAATACAATTATTTACATATTTGTAACTAAGGAATAAAGTTGGGAATTTGCACAGAATTTCAGTTATATGTCAACTTTGCTTTTCAAGACCTGAACTCATTTTGTATTTTGCCTAAGACTAGAGAGACCTCATCAATCTTTTTCACATTCGTTCTTTCCCTTACTAATTTACCTCAAACCCTTATCCTCCCAATGTATCCTTTCTCTGTTTATGGGATTTTGATAATGATACATGTTTCAAAATAAACGATTTTATGTTGTACTTCCCTTATTTATATACAAAATATGTAATTGTTCCTCCATCCATGAAAATACTTTTACTAAAATAAAACTGTATTATGATGTTTGTGCCTTTGATTAAGGGAGATAATAGGAGTTTACATAACTCAAAAGAGTAGATAATACCCCAAACCACGTACATGTTTGTCTGCAGGTAAATTTTCTATTTGTATTAATATATGAATATGTTTGTTGTTCTGCTAATACAAAATTTTTCAAAAATAAAAAGAATAAAAATAACATTGTGAAAAGCCAATTTAGAAGGAACTGGAAAGTTATTTTGCCTAACTCATTTTTATCCTCCATTTCACAATGCAGATGGAGAAATTATGTTGTATTTTTAACCTGAAGACTCACATTAGCATTTGCATTTTTCCTGCATTTCCTTGGGGAGTAGAGAGCTTACTGGGGAGAAAGACAAAAATGGGAGAAAAAGAAAAAGAGTCTCTTCAGTTCCTCTGTTTTAGTGCCTGCTAGGATGGACCCTCACTTAGAATGAAACTAATATGAATCTTTAAGGAAAAACAAAAACTTTTCTTTGTCTCTGAGAGTTTAAATTTTGCTTGGAATTCTGCATTGAAAATGGATTATCTGTTCATATATAATTTGAAAATAGCTGTAATTTCAATCTTGATTCACTTCAGATTGATCAAAGCCAATTGGGGTAAAAATATAACTGAGTACAGTGTTGATAGTAATAATAAATAGGATTGTTTGTCCTCACTACATCGAAATGTTGAAGCATAATATGATTTTTGGAGGTCTGTAATATTACTTCTTATCTGTGTTTCGAGCTTATGAATGTTCCCAAATGAATAGCCTATTATTAAGTACACAAAGGGGACCATTCCATTTGACCCCTGAGGTGATCAGTCCAAGCCTCAAGTTGGAGAGTTCATTACATGGAGGTTGGCATGAATAATGATGAATGCTATTAGTCATCATAAATTTTTTCAACAGCCCTCAAAATTCTAGCCACAGCATTTGATTCAGCGACCTCCAAAGACAATTAACCTCACAGACTAACTGTGTACTATGTAATGAAAGACTTTTTTTCCATTTATTCTATATTAATATACCATTAAGTTCATATACACTAGATGACAATATATACATAGCAGAAATTTAAACTATTCAGTATTTTCTGGATACAAAACCTTGATAGAATATAAAACAATACCATTGTCTTCTAAAATATCTTTTAATAAAAATATTATTTTATTACCTATGGGAGATATGACCAGGTTTCTGTAGCTTCCAAAAGAGATCTTACATTGACATAATACTTATGTTATTCCAAGATTCCATTTGGTGATTTACAGCCTGACCTAAAGTTAAGAGTTATAATTTTCGTAATATATGAACAATATTTTTGCAAATAGGACATGATAGTGTAGACTATATTTAGTAATTCTTCAGTCCCTTCATATTTCCCTGATCCATTGATGTTGGACTTCACCATATGACTTGCTTTTCTAAAGAAAACAGAACGAGAAATTGGGCATTTTCACTTCTAGCTGGTAACCTCGGGATAAATTTCAATACTTTTTTTCTGGAAACAATAGGTTAGAAAATGATATTGATGCATGAATTGTACTTAAAGTATTTAACAGTTATGAGAGAGGAAATTAAACAAGTAGTGAGAACAAAACAAGGTATATCTACTTTCTGTTAGACATTTTTGGTAGATTGGATTTTTTTCCAAGTTAATCCTCTGATGTTTTTTTAGAAATTTCTGTTTATCTGATTAGAGTAATAGGTCATTCCCCAAATTCCTTGCAGTTAAAAACAGCAACAGCAGCAACAACAGCACTGACTTTTTCTTCCCCTTCAAATGACTGGCTCCTTTTCCTTCTTCAGACCTCAGCTTAAATACTACGTTACTTTATTACGTCTGCAAATACTCAATCTAGGGTAGGAATCCCACACTAATATTTCTAATCTCTCTTCTTTTTTCTTAAGAAGATTCACCAATATTTTAATTTATGTGTTTCTCTGTTAACTTTTTTGCTTAAATCCCGTCTGTTCTTCTAGACAATGTACTCATTAAGTGCTGGCTATTAACAAGTCAGCACTTAGGGCCTGGACTAGTACCTGGTATCTCTTAGGTACTAATTAAATACTTCTGACTATTAAATACTAAATTTTCTGAACATTAGTTAAATATTTCTAAATCCGTATATCAGGTGTGAGTTTGTGCTGTGGGCAGGAAGGAATCGGTGGCAGGATCTGAAAGGTCTCTCCTCAGGAGTACAGATGACACTACAGTCACTCTTACAAAGAGGCCCAATCTTGTTCTCTAATAACCTACACAGGTCATGTCTATTCTCCTTTACACTTTGTAACAAGCCTCAAAAAGCCCCAAATCAGCTTTTCCATAGCAGATAGGGAGACAGACATTCTTCATATTTTATAGACTTCCTTTCAGAGGACTGTAACTTCCTCCCAGCTTGGGGCCCGTTTTAAACAGAGGTATTCTAACAGAGTAACTGGGGAACAGAAGGGACAAGGGCAGCCACTGTGCAGATGGTTAGCCATAGGAAGCCATCCCACTTTTAGCCACTCCTTCATGTTGAATGGCAGGGGGTGCAGTCTGAACGTTTTCTGTGTCCATCCAATTCACCATCACTTGATTATTATTAATATTATACCACAGCGTATTACAGAAGTTCGTTTCTTAAAATCTTTGATCTAATCTAAGAGTATAATTTACTTCTTTTGTCTAGAGACCACTATACGAGGCCTTAAAAGTATACTATCGATAGCTCTGCTTCCGCCTTCTGCAGCTATTTTCGTTTTTAAATGAGAAAATAGCACTAGTCTACCTTATATAATTCACTCTCAGATATAACCAATAAAATGATTGCCAGTTACTTTTCAAGGGTTAAAAAGGATGTAAAATATGTACAATAACAACAATAATTTCCTTGGAGAGCAACCAGTTTCATCATACAAGAGCTTAAAGAAGCTCTAAAAAAGTGGTTTATTAATTAAAAATATACAAAATATAATTATTATGTACCAAACTAAAGCAGTAGAAACTGATATTAGTAGATTTTAAATTAACATTATCAGTTTAAGTCCTTTTGGTACAGATAAAAATTCCTTTTTGTCAACACTTTACAACTCACAACAAAGTAGTTTTGGTTCTTTTTTTTTTTTTCTTTTCTTTTTTTTAAGTCTTGTTGTTGCTCTTTCCATAGATATGTAATGGAATTATTCTATATCTTGCTTTTGAAGACATTGCCACTGGTGGAGTTAATTATGCTAACTCTCAAATTACTATCTGGTTTCTCTTGAAATGAGGCTTAAAGGGATATAGGAAAAAGAGAGACTTACTATATTTGCTAGTCAAAGCTTGCCAGAGAAAAGAAAATGAGAATATAACAATGGCTATTTCTGCCTTCCAGGCACACCTCTTTCACTCCATCCAACTTTCATGACCTTTCACTTACACTGCTGGTTTGAAATGGCCGCTCTGTTAGTAATCCATTCTTCTGCTCTTGTATTAAATGGTGTTATTCTCAAGGAGCATCTTGTGAGCCTTCACCCCATGACATTCTCTGCCTCCACTGGATGCCCTTGGATGGCCCTTAGTTTATTTCCCCACCTTGCATTAGACTGATAAAGCATTTGCTTTATGTTCCCAAATGAGATTGTCAGATCCTTTACATCCCTTACATCATATAACATAGTGCTTTGCATATAATACATACTCAATAAATGCTTTTAAATCAAATTGAATGCTGTTCACTGCTTCACATTTGTCACAAAATGAAGACTTTATGGTGGCAATTATTACTCACTCAAACTTTATGATAAGAAAGTATTTAGAAGATTAAGACATGATTTCTTATGGACCTTCTCTCCTTTTTACTTCTGTAGGCAAAAACGTTCTTTTACCTCTACCATTTTTTTTCCATTGGGATTTCTTAATGTAGGTACCAAACTCCACACTATACCTATACAAATTGATGTTTAATTGAAATATGAAAGTTCTTTTGAAAGAAACAACTCTCGAGAGAAAAGTCTTGGGCTGGCCAGCAACACTGCTTTCTCCTCGTAGCTGCTGCCTTTAAGTAGATGTTTATCGTAAGTGAGGTTATTTATATATTCATAACGGGCTAAAAATAGCCTTGCATTTTTCCATCTTTCATCTGTGTCAAAAGGGAGTCACACAGACTTTTGAAATCCTTCTTCAGAAAATCGATTTTGAGAAGATTATTCTAATGTGCCATTTTTACGGCATATTTGCCCTACATTTTTATCAAATAGGGATGAGACCATGATCTATCAATAACCACAAATTTTGTGCTACCCTGAAGGCTAATGCTGCTCTTTAAAGTCAAGGTCTGTACAGTGATTGGAAGATACAATTCTAAACAACAAGGCAACACTTCCTAGCTTTGTAATCAGATTACAAACCTCCCCCACCCCCGCTCATTCCCCAAATGTGGGGACCACTTTGGAGTGGTTTAATTTGTGTCTTAATAATTGTTCCAGGTCAGTTCAGCTAGGAAGCAGACTCTGAAAGGGAGGTCAGCAAGCAGAAAGTTATTGAGGAGCTTTCTCAAGATTAGCACCTGTCAAGGGAGTGGGGAAAGCCGATTTGGGCAGAGGGAGACATTGAACCGTGGTGCAGTCACAACAAAGGCCTAAATCTTCTATGCCAAAGGGAGCTCTGGAGCTGGGATGCCTCTGCAGCAATATCACAAATTGGTACAAGGAATTCAGGCCTTTATTCCCCTGTGCTGATTAGTCACTGGTCTCTGGCTGTCCCTAGAAAGGGAGCATAAACCTGGGCAAAATGACTCTCTTCAGGCCAGGGCTGAGGACTGTTAGCTATTAATACTCCCAGTAGTTGGGGGAATGAGTGTTTCAGTCCGAAAGGGAGAGAACTGTGTGGTATACTGCAGACTTAGGACAATTGCTTATAAAGGGAAAAATTATAAAAGAATATATTACTATATATTTATGTAATTATTTATATAATTATATCTTCTTCCAATAATGAGAAAATTCTGGGATTAGAGAGAAACTCTGAAAGTCATCAGTGATCAATTATCTTTATTATTAAACCAAAAGTATCAGAATAGAGAATCGTAGTCATTGGTTTTTCCAGATGCATGAATTTAAATGGAAACAACAGATAGGACCATAGGACCAATGTATGATCTATTCTATATTTTTATCAGTGTTCTAATTGGTCACATGATTATTAATCTTGGATTTGGAACTAATGATTTCTTCTATTTACGGAATGATACTATTTAGAAAAGTTTGTCAGAAAGTTGTATATAAATTCACTGAGTCCAAGATAATTTATATCCTCCTAACTAGCATTTGAAGATGAAAATATTGACAAGTTTTTAAAATGCCAAGTATAGATAGATATTTGTTGCCTAAAAGCTACTGGGAGGATAGATGAGTGAGGGTGTGGGGGTGGTGAAGAGCTATTAAACTGAGCAAAATTATGTGTATATACACATATCTATATATAAGCAGATATGTGTATATTTATATGTATGTGTGTGTGTGTAAAACTGGAAGGAATTTCTTTAAAATGTTCATTATGGTAACAAAAAAAAAAAACCTCTCTGGCTAAAGACAACTTGATAATTTTTCTTGTCTATATTTCTTTCATACAAAATTATATATACATGTATGTGAACTCTATCTATCTATCTATCTATCTATCTATCTATCTATCTCTCCACCAAATAGATAGAATCAAATGTTTTCCTTGGTTCACATTACATAGGAAAGCAAGCAAAGACTCAAATTATTTTTCTTTTCTCTTAGCTTGTGTATGTTGGAACATGAGGTAGAAGGAACTCTGAACAGTTCTGTCAGCTGGAGCCATGGGAAAAAAAATAAATTCCTTACTAAAGGTAATAAAGGCCACAATGTTTTTTTTTTTTTTTCTATTCTAAAAAAAAATTTTTTTTTGAATGTTTGTTTATATTTGAGAAAGATAGAGAGAATGCAGGGGAGGGTCAGAGAGACAGACAGAGGATCCAAAGCCGGCTCCACACTGACAGCAGAGAGGCTGATGCTGGGCTCAAACTCACCAACTGTGAGATCATGACCTGAGCCGAAATCGGACGCTTAACTGACTGAGCCACCCAGGCACCCCCACAATGTTCCCCACAACGTTTTATTTTTAATTGTCTTCACATTTTCTCTTGTAGAAGATGCTTAAATGACAAAGATGAGTGACTGGATGAGCTATTAAAATAACCTTATCTCCTCTCTAACTGCAATGAATAGTCATTTGGTTTCAGGATTTTGCTGGTATTGGATTTACAAGGAATGGTTTCAGTTTTTAATTTTTCCATTTGACACAATATTTTTCCTTATTTACATTCTTTGAACTTCAGTTCAAATGTCTGTTTTTATTTACTCAGTTCAAAACTGTGAATTTTTTTTATCTGATTTTGCCTTTACTTATATAATCATCAAAACATTTACCCTAAGAGATGTGTTCAAGAACAGAATCTCCAAATATTTCAGAAATAGGTGAACTTTCCATTTTCACTTTTTTCATACATTTTGTTACTTGTCACCTAAGGAATTGCTGAAAGGTGCCGTTGAATCTCCTGTTTTCCTCTCACTCTGCGCTCCTTTACTGCTTTCACTGATAACACTTTACAGATTGGCTTTTTAGATAGCGGGATACAGTCAACACTGATGCTCTTTCTGATCGATCAGACCAGTTTCCTTTGTTGCTCACTGGCGACAGGGTTAGTGATTTTGCTCACATCACTGTCAGACACAATATTATTGAAGTTTTTAAAAATGTATTTTCAACTATTTTTTAGACCAATTTAGAGACTGAGGGAAAGCTATAAATGTGCAATCATTTTGCAAAACTTCCTGCCGAAAACGATTAGACTTTGAGGTGAGGTTTTCTTTCCCATTGCTTCAGGAAGTTACTTGACAATTCTGATGAATTTGTTTACAGAAGGTGGTTGTAAAGCAGAAAGGTAGATGTCTCCTGGTAAATAAAGAAGATCATTTTGTGCTGAGACCCGAAACTTGAGATTTACCACTATCTGGGTTCCAGTCCTCAGCTTTTCAGTCCTAAGAACTCACCTTGTCTGTTTCCTAAATTTGATTAGATGCTGAGATCCTTAGATTTGCCTGATTAGATGCTGAGATCCTTAGATTTGCCAAGCTCACAGGAGATTTACTGTATATCATGAATGTATGTGTCTTAATTTACAGTGAGAATATTACCAAGTGGAAAAAACTACTCCTGTCCGTTCAACACGAGGACTTTCTCCCTACAGCATGTCAAATGTCAGAAGATTACTGGGTGGTCATAGAATCAGAATTATGTAGGATACAAATTTAGAATTTTCAATGGTATCAGATTAAGATAGCTTATCAGTTTATGTCCCCAAAGGCATATCCTTACCAATATAATTCTGACTTTGATGTTCCTGGTAAACATTTCCTTTCTCTTGCATGGCATTTAAAAGAAGACTATGTTTTTCTTCTATGACTCTTCATTTTCTATTCTTCCATTAAACATAAGTACTTTCTGTAGTAGATATATGGTTTTGCTCGAGATAGTAAAGCCTTCATTAAGATACAGTCACCTTTTGGCCCTAATACATTATGTGTTCATTGGTAGTTTAAGTGTTAAAGGACAATATTCTATTCCAAATCCCAAGCATTGCCTTATTTTGTTTCCCCATGAAACACTATGCTGCCTAATAATACCAATTACTTTGAACTTACCAGTTTGACCATAGTTTTTCAACCCTGTATACACATAGGAATCACTTGGGAGAAATTTTAAAAATATAGATACTTGAGACTCATGCCATTCCAACAGAATTCAAATCTCAAACTGAAATTGGAAAGTACACTAAAAACATCTCCACAAGTTATTGTGAGAAGCCAACATGGTTTAAAACCACTAGTTTATACCCTTGACTCAACCACCAAGGTGTATGACTTTTTGCAAGGACGAGAGGAAATCAGGTACAGTATCCAGCCGCCTGCTCCATCTGATATATTTCTCTCCTGACCTGAGCTACTTTCACTTGGGTGAGTCCAGAGTAAAGCACCATCATTGCGTTCCTTCCCTATTATGCACTGAATCATTGCATCATCGGTGCTGAAAGGTGCTGACTATGGAGATAGTTTGAAATGCTAACAAGAGCTAACTTTTATCATGAGCTGACATGTTACCTGGTCATTGGGTTTACAGCAGGATTGAGGAGAAGTTGATTTAGGATAGTTAGGGAGGGCTTTCTTTTGGCATCCTAACATTAATGAACCATCACAGGAGGGCCCCAGGAAGCTGACTGGGAAAAGGACTGTAGTATACAGGTGTACTGGCAGTGCCCCCGGATCAGTGCCTGGAAGCGGCCTGCTCAGGGAGACTGGAGCTGTAAAGCAGATTCATGCAGGCCTTTGCCTGTCCCATGGGACGTCTGAAGCAGTCATAACCCTTCACGGTGTCCCCAGGTAGGATGGGGGCTGGGCATTGGGCCTTAAGATGCAGCACATCCTTGGGTAAACCTTGCTCCAAGTTAGGCAATTCCTTCGGGGGGCGGGGAGGATGGCAGTTTATGCTTTTTGGCCAGCAGCATTGAGAGCAGTAGGGAGAAATAGATCCCTAATTTCCGATGGGGACCTGGATGGTGTGTTCAGAGATCACCGTCTGATAGAGTAGAGGGGCTGAGCACCAGAATTAACTCAGTTGAAAAAAAACATTGTAAGGCCACTAAATCGGAATCTCTCAAGCTGAAGCCCAGATGACTTAATTAAATAAAAATCTCCACAAGTAACTCTTTCGATTATCCAGGTTCAGGAATCACTGATTCAAAGGGCATAAATTACTCTCACAGATTTTCAGAAATAACTGTGCTTTTCTTCCTTGGCTATTCTATAATCTCGCACAGTATATACCACTCTTTAATGGAAGAACAGAGGATGAATGCAAAAATCACATTATGAATAGCTCTGGATTCAGTGAAAGGGCACCCAAGGATTTTAAGTGTATTCCATATTGTGTAAGAACAAAAGGACTAAGAACAATAGGAAGCCCACTAAACTGCAATTGCATTTAGAAGAAATTAAAGGTTACGTTTAGACTATTACAGAGTAGACATAAAACTATGTTAATCTATAAAATCTTTAGGGAGATATACCATAAGCTACCTGGGCAAGCAGGTAACATAAATAAAGTCAATTTATGATTTTGCAGTTCAGGAGCTCCTTTACTAAGGAAATAGCATGCTATCTGTAGAATTTCAGTTCTAATACTTGGGTATAGACATGTAGCAGAGATTCACACATTAAAAACATGTATAACAGGATATTTTGTCTGGATTTGTGGCCTGTTGCTCTGAATCTATTGCTAGGAGGACTTATTGTTATGCCTTGCTCCAAATATTTGTCAGTATTTGATATTTACTGCTGTATGTTTTGGGGGTGTGCCTGTCATCTCCAAATACTTGCTTGCCTCCATAAATTTGTGTCTTCTCTCTCCTTATTCTTGAATCCTTCCACATTGAGTTTCAGTGATGTTGATGAGGGAGCATAACGCAAGCTGACACTCCTGCCCTCCTCACCCCCCACCCCCCACCCCAGGTGGGATATGTGTGACATTCCTCAGGCACTCCTGCCTGCTCAAGAACAAAGGAAAGGGGAAAACAAAAACCTCTATAGACTCCATTTCCAAGAGCCCCCAAACCACCCTCTTCTTCATAGTGATGTGGAAAACAAAGGCAAGAAGGAAATGGCAGGTAAAATTAAATTTCCTTATAACCTGAAACCCATTGACAAATACTTGAGGCAAATACAGAGTATAACATTTCTCCAGGTACCCCCTACTGTACTAATACTACCTTAGCTTGGCAAAAGCTAGGCCTCCATTATCTTCTGAGTCCTCTTTATCAAAAGAAAGTCTTTCTGGAGGCCCCCCTTTTGCCTTTACCTCCCCCAACACTATAGTATGTAACCAGTCCCTTTTCACAACCCCAGTGCAGGTCTTTCTGCCTATGGGTCCTGTCTCTGTGCTTTAATTAAAATCACCTTCTTTGCACCAAAGATGGCTCAAGAATTCTTTCTTGGCCATTGGCTCCAGGCCCTACCACCATTCCAAAACCCCATCAATATAGTAAGGAGTTTGATGGACTGGGGTAAATCTGGTTGAGACACTACTGCTGGATAGAACAGGATTCCCCTCTTTTTAGAAACAATATGCAGCTTGTGAGTGGTGTAGATTTGATTGAAACCTGACTGTTGGATTAAACACCTGCGCTCTGTTTTTTTAGACACAGCATGCAACTGGTAGGTATTCATCTTTGCCCTGAAATCAGTGAGGTTTGCAAATGGAGGTAATGTGTGAATGTTTATCAATTTAGAAAAGCTGGACACTTGCACAGCGATAACACTGTGCAAAAACAGGCCCTGCCTGTTTCTCTGTGGAATACCCATGACCAAGCATTAACAGAGAAGGAGGTAATATTTCTTCCTCAACTTTGTGGAACGTTTCTTACCTGGACCAGGAAGGAATTGGAGAGATTCTAGTCGCTGTAACAAAATTGACACTGGGTTTCCAGCTTCTTTGGGTGATAGGGGATTTAGTCGAGTCTGACTCCTCCAGTGACAGTTTAATGCAGTATTTTGATGCAGCTGAAATGAGTAGGAGGTTTTGTGGCAAACAGAATTGGATCAAATCAAGGGAACTAGTGAGTTCTGAGTTCGACCTTGAGAGGCACCTCTGAGTTCCCATGAGAGAAGCTACTGGCAGTGAAAGGGAGGACAGATTCTTTGAGGAATACTCAGTAGGGAGCTTTGGTGCCATCAAGAGAAGACAATCTTTTGAAAAGACAGAATTTCTGTTTGTTAATTAACCACTGCTATGTAGGATATTGATAAAAGCGACCTCATTTCTAGGAGCAGAATGATAAAGACTGTCCATGGTATTTCTATGAAGAATCACTATGTTTAGAAAAGATGCCAAAATGCTCTTTAGAAAAGGCAATTGATGCAGGGATTGATTGCATCACAGAATACAGGATATGCAAACATTCTCTTTCAGTTTGAAAACTCTCCTAAGAAATTATTTTACCATGTTTCTAAGGGCCACAGTGTAATTAATATGAAACATAATTAAGCAAATTATTCCAATGGTTAGGAACTTTTATTTAAATTGGTGACTTTAGGTCACAAGCAAGAAAATATAAGTATACAGTTATTCTTTAAATAGCGACAGCAACTGTGTTCTTTCATTAAAGCCAGTATTTTAAATAAAAAAAAATACAACAGTTGTTTTAGGCCTCATTGTCTATGGCCGGGCATGGATGGGGTGTTCTATTGTCTTAAATGTATGACCTGCCAACTGAACTCTTTGGGTCCACCTGACACTTCAAAGAACAAAGTTCACACAGAAAGTTCTTCCCTTGAGACTTCTAGGAAGATCAGAGCCTGAGGATAGAGAGCCATTCATGCACAGAAACATCAACTTCTCCATTCTAGGAGAAGCACCCACCTACTGTCAGTTTTGAAGAGACTGCTGCATTCTCTGGGAAAATACGGTCCACTGGGTCCAATTCCCAGATGGCCACAGCTTTGCAGTTCTCTTTCTCCTGCAGTAACCAAAGAGAGAGGCTTTTTTGCCAAAAAATTTGCAGTTTTATTCCCAACGTCTTCTTCCTAAAATAATATTAATAATATTCACCGGCATTCTTAAGGTATTATCACAGGAAAAAGGTACGCACTTGCCAAAAGAAGTGAGATGATTCAGCGGTTCTCATTGTGTGTGTGTGTGTGTGTGTGTGTGTGTGTGTGTGTGCGTGTGTGACTGTGTGGAAGAAGGAGAGAGGGAGAGGTAGAGAGAGAGGGGAAGAGAATATGTGTATGCCTTGAAAGTGTTCAGAATTTTTTATTTGAGAAAATCACTTGAATAGTATTGTTTTATTTATTTACTTTTTATTTATTTATTTTTGAGAGAGAGATAGAGAAAGGGAGGGAGAGACAGAATCCCAAGCAGGTTCCATGCTGTCAGCACAGAGCACGACGCAGGGCTCAAACTCACAAACCATGAGGTCATGACTTAAGCCCGAATCAAGAGTCAGACGTTTAACCAGTTAAGCCACCCAGGTGTCCCTGAATATGCCCATTTTATGTGTGATATACAATGAAGTGCATTTGACCACTCTTCCTGTCTTTGTACCTAGTGTGGCCTATACCTTTGACATGAGGTAAGCTCAGGTGACCTCCTTTGTGTCCCATTTAGTAAAAACTTTCCCCTAAAATGCTCAGGGAGTTTTGTAGGTTTTTTTGAGGGGGTTGATATTTGTTTTTGTTTTTTACAATATAAAGGCCCCGTGCGTAGATGCTAGAGAATTTTCTGAAAAAAATTTGGCTCTCATGATAATAAGATTCTGTCCTGGCATCTCCATCATTCTGGGGTAGGTTGGCATGAGTTCTTTCACTGAACTATTATTCATTAGTACTTATCAAGACCAACAAAATGTGAACTGATATTGAGGTAGTACGATTTCACAGGACACCGTGAGGCTTGTCCTACTGATGAAAAAGCTGTGCCGTAGTGCTATATGCTATCTTTCCTTTTGATCTAATGGGATGTTCCTGACTGAGTCAATCCCTTGAATTAGACAACAACTTCCAGGCCTTCGTGTTTAGAGTATCATCATTCCAATCCACATATATTAACGGAGAATGAAGGAAGATCCTGAAGTTTTATGTCAGGTTTCCAACAGGTAGTACTGATTATATACATTCTTAGCTAATTTTAAATTGCTAGTTTAAAAGTCGCAGGGTGGCTGAGATACAGGACAGCTAAATCACTGTGAGTAACTATGAGCATCAGGAGCGTGCACTAAGCATTTATTGTGGCAATCGTCATTTGTAACACATAAACTCAGGAGCAGGTGGTTGTCCAATGGTTAAACACGAATGCTTAAAGAGGTGAGAAAACGAGTGTACAAACAAGTTCAAAGAATGTACTAGTTGCCGAGTGAGCGGAGATGAGAGACATTCAAGAGACAAAAGTAGTAACTGCCTGAGTTTTTGGTGAATTTCTGGGTCCTGATTCTCGTTCCTACTATGCCCTGGTAGATTTTATTCTGTGATAATGCTCTATCTTGGCAATTAATCTTTGTATTACTTTGGAACTAGTTTGAATTATTTCCTGTTACTTCATGCTAAAAAAAAAGGTGAGATTATAGCATATGCTGAATAAATACAGAAAGGCAGTATGGCTGGGTGGTGACAGAATTGTGACAAAAGAAAACTCAAAGGATCTGGCAAGTGATAAGATATAAAAGAGAGGATTGATACTTGTGGTAAAGATTCTGTCTAGAGAGAGCTGACTCTAGAGGTAGATGACCTGTCACTTTTTCTCAAGATCATCCTATTCCAATATGTTTTTTTTTCTTTCTTTCAAATCTAAAAGCACAACAACTAATGAAAAAACAAAGACCAAAATAAACAATAACATAATATATAAAGCCTTTGTAATTTTAAAATATTTGTCTTTTTCTATGCATTTGATGAGAAAAGTGATCCCCTCCCCCAGTTTTTATCTTTTGCTTTCTGAGTACAGGGTAATGTTTTTAGGCATTAGAATGGAGGCTATGCAATGCTTTCTTTACAAAAGAATTTTTTTACTTTTTTAATGCACATCAATTTAGCCCTATACAATGCAGTTCAAAATGGGGTGTTTCTATTTCAGTGAAGGTGTCGGGAAGACAGTGAGTATAAGGGACTTAGTTGTAAATAGCCTCAGACACAGCAAGTCATTGCTGAAGGACAGTGTATGCATTTACGTAGGATGGAAAGGACCATTAGTCACATAGCCATCTTTTCAGTCACCAAGAGAACAATCCCCATTAGTAACATCATTTTTGAATAATAAGAAAAAAATGTATGTATGTCCTTGGAAATTCAATAGATGGTGAACCTTACACCTGAAAAATTTGCAGGCACCTGGGAAAGTTAATTAACTCTTTTATACCTCATAATTTTATAAAATATCTTTCTACATCCCTAGAGTAGTATATTAAGATAAATCTTGATGATCGCAAAACAGAAATTTGGCCCCACAAGAAAAAGCTTAGAGAGAAAATATGTGAATATTACTTAACCCAGAGTCTGCACAAATAAATTGCTGATGACAAATAAATAAGAAATGTTTTCCCAACCCATTTGAGTTGATGTCTGTAGTGTAAGATGCACCGAGCCCTGCATCAAGATAGCGAGGCCCGACCCTGGTCTGGATCACCCATACCTGCACAGCTTCAACTCACCAAGTGCTGACCATAGTGAATTTGAAGTTCGTGCTGCTCATTTTTCTTTTATGCACACAGGGAATCCTCTAATGTTGTCCCCATTGAACCTAGTTCAAGCTCAGCCAAGAAATGTGGAAGAATTTACATCCCTAAGGACAATGTTTAAATGGGAGAGGGAGCCAGTGGAGAAAGTCTACTGTCCTTCAGGTGAACAATTAACCTAGGTGCTCTGCATGCTTCCCCAGCCAGGTGGTCCTGGCAGCTTTCAAGCCAGTGAATGCCTCCTCACACTGGCTTCTCCTTCCTTATTTCACTTTCCTTGTTTCCTCATTTCAAGTAAAGTAATCGTACCCAAGTCCTTGTCATTGGGTCTGTTTTTATGGGATCCTAAGTTAAGACAATAGGTCACTGTAAATTAAAAGGTTAAAAAAATAATTCAGGAATACTAGGATGAAATACTTTTACTTTATTTTACCTATAAAAATGGGTATATATCATTTTATACTCTGTGTTTATGAAAAGTTATACCTGAATTAAGTTTTGTAAAACATATCTGTCATCAGGAATTTTCTTGATTTCTGAAAATGAGTTTCTTCTATCACTTTATCTTTAAATTTCTATTATTCTTATGTAGTTAATAATTTATATAAATCAATGCATCCTTTATTAAATACACTAAATGGAAGAAATTTTTTTTGTTTCAAAAAAAGGATAATTCCCTTCTCAATTTGTAAGTGCTAATTTTGCTATAATAAATTACTTAATGTGGGAAGCCACAATTATTCTACAAATATTGTGTAGAGTGAACATTTTAATTTTCATCTTGAAATTGATCCCTCTTAATTTCTTAAGGAATATGTGAACTTTAAAAGAACAAAATGGGACTACTGTTCATGAATTAATTTTACTACTATTAAGTTTCTGTTATTACAGAGCTTAAAAAACTGCCTAGCATACATTTTATGAGCTTCAATTGGTAGCATAAAATAAATTAATTTTAAGAAAAAATCTACTTAAATCAGACTCTGAAAACATGACAATATTGAGAAAATATAAAAAACACTTTAAAAAAGGTTATATACTTGTTAAAGATAATTTTTTAAAAAGAATGAGAAAAAAATAATTTAAAATGGAGAATGCTAGTGTAGCAGATTATAAATTTTTCAATTATTTACTCTTAAAAATATTCTCAGTTTGAATAACATCCTGGGAAACAATCACACTGAACATAAAATATTTTCTCTATATGTAGAAATTTAAATTTAAAGAAAGACTTGAGTTATTGAGAGACATAGGAATCTATTATTTTGGAAATTTCTCCCATTTCACTTTGGAAGTTTTTCATAGTGTTCTGAAACTTTTACTTAGAATCATTATTATCAACAAACATATTTATAATGTGCCAATAAATAACGGAAAATGTAATTGTATATATATATTTTTAGAAATAATGTATGTTTATATATCCAAAGTGATTATTAGCTAAAAATAAAATGATTGTAAATGTCAGCTGGAAGTAGGCAATTACTGATGAGGGACTCCCGACTTAGGAGATATTAATATTTTAAAGTAACATGTATTCCTTACTCCTATTTTTAATTTACTCCAACTTTAAATCTTAGGTTTCATACTTAGTCTTTGTCAGCCTATGACAGAGTTAAAAAATGCAGACTGCCTTTTGATTAACAATCTATACTTAGAGAATTTAATTATTTTTCTTATTTGATCAATTGGTCAACCACATATGACTTCTGGCAACATGGGATAGATTTTTTTGTATTTCTACACCTATGCTATCTAGACACATTCACCTAAATTAAGTGTAAGGATGTTTTATCAAAAGTGGTTGTAAAAAATAAAAATGCATCTACGTGGTAGGAAACAATTAACTCAACCATTCACAAAGTCTTTTAAGTCATTTGAGTTTTAAAAGAAATAATAACTTACTATTTATAATTTTCAATAGAAAACGTGTGGTATATTTATCTTAATTTTCATCTTTCTTTCCTATATATGATATAACATCTTGAAATTATTATTCAGAGGATGTTGCATTGATATCACGTGGAGAGTGGATGTCAGCTAAACTCTTTCTTCGTGGGGATATAAGAGGGAAGATTATTCATTTTGTAACAAAAATCGCCAAAATTTCAGAAAGCAAAGTTAGTTCTAGAGTCAAATGAGATCCAATTCAGGGTAGGGAGGGAGGAGGGCTCCACCTCCAGTACACATAGTAAGAGGATGCATTATTAGGAGGGAATTCAAATGAAGTTCTAAAACTCATTAAAGAGGCCTGCATTTTCTTTACACAATGTGTCAGTGTTTTTGAATAATTTCAGTGACGAAATGCAGTCTTCCATTCCTAAAAATCTTTTAAAAAATGTTTTATTTATTTACTTAGAGACAGAGAGAGAGAGAGAGAGAGAGAGAGAGAGAGAGAGAGAACAAGCAGGGGAGGGGCAGAAAGAGAGGGAGGTAGACACAGAATCCCAAGCAGGCTCCAGGCTCCAAGCCATCAGCGCAGCAGCAAAACATACTGAACAATGGCACTGAAGATGGGCGGTCAAAAGGCAGGGTTGCAATATTCTAAGACTTTGGATTGTTATGAAATAGTTTAGTTGTAAGTAACTTTACACACTGTTAGATTTACCTGTTAAAATATGTACAGGTTAAACTAGGTCACACTTGTGAGCACACACAGAGAAATTAAATGTTTGAATTCCAAACGAGTAGAAGTCAAAACAAATGGGAGTATTTATAAAATGAATCAGTACAGTAGTATCCTAGGTCAGCCATCTTCCATAGGTATTGTACTGGAAATTGGAAATTATGGTGCTATTGTCATTGTTTATTATAATATGCTATTGGAATTTACTGCCAATTGGCCAGGATTACAAATGTCCTGCAGTTTTACAGTGTACTGGACAATTCCATGTAATAAAGCATTGTCTAACCCAGAATGACAAGAGACTTTCCATTAAGAAACATTATACAGTTATATTATCTGGCTTTCCTTAGGGAAGCAAACATGACAAAAATTTGTTAATCTTGTCTGAGGCTTACATTGTTGTATGCCATTCTGCGTAACTTGATCTATTTTTTTGAAACATAATTTTTCATTAATCGTTTTAAGCTCACTGAAGTGTCTTGTTGAAATTTGTGTGGATAATAAATTACATAATAGAATCCACACTGGAATGAGCCCTTAATTACAGATTTCTATTCTATGTATTCTACCATACTGTTTCTTTCTTTTTCCACCGATTCCTAAATATTTTCTCCTGTGCTGAAATTTTGGACATAATTAGAGCACATATTTGAAAACTTTCTTAGCTTAACATTTTCACCTGCAGGTTAAATTAATAAGATCGTTTATTCTTACATACCAAGACTTTTTTCCTTCTTAAACATTTTTTCTTCTCCTTTTTACCTTCTTGAAGTTCTAAATTTTGTAAAATCTTATAAGTCATATTGATTATCTAGTTTTCCCTATGTTCTACCATGTGACCCAGATCTAAAAATACATTTTATAAGCAAGGCAGTTTGCCAAGGGTTTACAGATACAGAGATACAGATCTTGTTTCTTTTTTTTTTTTAATTTCATTTTTTATTTTTTAAAATTTACATCCAAATTAGTTAGCATATAGAGCAACAATGATTTCAGGAGTAGATTCCTTAATACCCCTTACCCATTTAGTCCATGCCCCCTCCAACAACCCCTCCAGTAACCCTCTGTTTGTTCTCCATATTTAAGGGCTTCTTATGTTTTGTCCCCCTCTCTGTTTTTATATTATTTTTCTTCCCTTCCCTTACGTTCATCTGTTCTGTGTCTTAAATTCCTCATATGAGTGAAGTCATATGATTTTTGTCTTTCTCTGACTAATTTAATTTAGCGTAATACCCTCCAGTTCCATGCACGTAGTTGCAAATGGTAAGATTTCATCCTTTTTTGATTGCCGAGTA
The DNA here is from genome assembly GCF_018350215.1 of Panthera leo. Lineage (NCBI taxonomy): Eukaryota > Metazoa > Chordata > Mammalia > Carnivora > Felidae > Panthera > Panthera leo. The sequence continues at coordinate 124,969,282 of NC_056682.1, read as the reverse complement.
ATACTCCATTGTGTGTATATATATATATACCACACTTTCTTTATCCATTCATCCTTCGATGGACATTTGGGCTTTTTTCCATACTTTGGCTCCTGTTGATAGTTACAGATCTTATTTCTCAGCAAGATAGTTTAATATAATGGAAAGTTTGAAAGGGAGGTAAAGTTAATGCACTTGACTTTATTATGGAGTTTTAAAACAGCTCATAAATAAAATGTTTTAGGTAGAGCATGAGAATGGGAGAATCTTGAAAGGAGGGAGAATTAAGTCATGGAAGATAGTCTATTGGAAGAAATAGTATCTTTTTAAAAAGTAGGAGAGTGCAAGGTATCCAATTTCAATGTTTTGTCCAGAATATTGTTGGGAAAGTGACTGTTTAACTACACTGTGGAGGGCCCTGGTTATCAGGAAAATGAGTATTAGTTCAGTAGGTAAGAGGAACAGATGAAAAGCTTTAACCTGTGTGTGGGGGTGGGAGGTGCAGAGGACATATTCAAACCTGCAATGTGGGGAGATTGACTTAAAAGTGTATGTCAAAGATCGTCATGATCTGTGATTCACTGTGAATTCACTGATGGGAGCACTAACACATTACACACTGTTTCTGTTTGTTTGTTTATGCCATAGATACTCGAAAGATGTTGAATGGAGGGATGAAGGAAGCCCTTTTTTGCCAAACATTTACTGACTACCTACACTAAGCAGAGGATTTGCTGAGTTTTAGAAATACAGTCAAATGGAACTACCCATTCATTTTACTGACTCCCCTCTCTCTGCTTTCAGTCTTGCTTGATGACAGATGTGTCCCATGGAATTCAAGTTGGTGCCAAATGGAAGACCCTTCTGAAGCCAAACCATTTTTGTGACTATCTTGTTACCTGTTGTCTTCCACCTGTTGTTAGGTGGTCTCTTTTAGCCTATAACTAAAGAGCCTTGAGATCATCCTTCTTTGCTCAGGCCTAGCCTGCTACCAAATGTGCTCTAACTACTTACCTAGGTAAGTACATCTCCTTCCCCAACTCCATCATTTGTGTGACAGGAATTCACTTATATTTGTGAAGTAAACATAAACATCATTTATAATATTATTAAGTGCTTAGGCTTTAGAAACTTCCTAGGAAAACTTTTTTTTTTTAACCAAGATGGTTTATATATATATCTATATATGTATATATGTAAATTTATGATCTACTACATACAATATACATAACATACAATATATAATTAATCTATTATATATATAGAACAAAAATAGTAAGAGGGCTATATTTATCAAGCCCACCTAGCATTGCTGAACAGAAAACCCATTTGTCTGATATCTGTTCACTTCAAGCAGTTCTGATGTTGTGACTTTAAATTTGTGAACTGCTAATCGATTTTTGGTAGAATGCTTCTTTCTAGAAAATAAAAGACAGAGATCCAAAGTACTGCCTTTCCTCTGATACTTCAGAAATTTTCAGCATTATTAGGTGGAAAGGTGACTTTACTATTGGTTTTTTTATTACTAGTGTGTGTTTTCTTCCCTATCGTCGCTTCTGGACAAATTTGACAAAGGACCAGAAAACAAGTTGTCTCTAGAGATATAAACCCAAGAGGAGCCCTGTGACATATTTCAAAATAAGTGTGATGTGAATTAAAAAAAAAAAAAGAAATAGAAAAATATAAAAAAAGTTAAAACATTCCTTCCTGACTTGGCCCATTCCTCTGCTTGATTGGTCAGGAATGATGATGTGATTCATCATCTTCAATTCAGCTGTTGGGATTAAAACTTCCAGAAATGCTGGCAGGATGGAAAGGATGCTTCTCCTTTGTCTTCTCTTAAACTCGGTCATGGCTAATTTAGTTGTGGTGGAAGGTTTGAACATGAAATTCTAAGGCAACATTCCTTTATACAAATTGTACTGTTTTTTTTTTCTTCCAGATGTCAAAACTGATAAAATAAACCATCATCAATTGACAATGATAAAATTATGAAGAAGCATTACACATGTAACATAAAATCATGCTTGCTCCAAAATAACTGACTTCCTCAGGAAGACTGTTTTTGATTGGAACAAAGAAAATACACCAGGACTTTGCCATTTAGAAACAACCATCATGTTTTCTTCCTCTTCCCCCACTCCCTCCTCCTCCTCCCTCCTTCTTCCTACCCCCACCCTTTTTTATAGAGGAGATGATTATATCATGTATGTACTGCTGTTATGATCTGAAATATTAAATCTCCAACTTCCAAATTTTCTTTTAGTTTACTATCCCCTGAGCTTGAATTTATGTCTTTGATCAGTATGAAAACGCCTGCTGTCATCCTGGGCAACATCAGTTTTAGCCTGGAGGCTCCTGTATCAACTTTTCAAGGACATTTGAATTTCAAGCTCTAGCTATCCAAAATGGGTGGAACACAGGGTAACCTACAGGTGAAAGATACCGCACAGAAAGTATTACAAGGCTTTTCTGGGAGATGTAAAAAGACTCAAATAATGAAGAGGGTAGCATGGTTCTTGGATGGCAAGGCAAAGTATCATAAAGAAATTTGTTTTTCTAAAATGAATTATGGAGTGAAATAAACTTTCTTCATAATTTAACAAAATTGTTCTTTTTTTAAAGTTTTTTTTTTAATGTTTATTTTACTTTTGAGACAGAAAGAGACAGAGAGAGACAGAGCATGAATGGGGGAGGGTCAGAGAGAGAGAGGGAGACACAGAATCTGAAACAGGCTCCAGGCTCTGAGCTGTCAGCACAGAGCCTGACGCGGGGCTCGAACTCACGAACCGTGAGATCATGACCTGAGCCGAAGTCGGATGCTTAACCGACTGAGCCACCCAGGCGCCCCAACAAAATTGTTCTTAAGTTCTCATTGAATAAAGACAAATTGAGGGGAAATTGGAGAAAAATTTAAAAATAGAATAATAGCAACCCAGGGCCATATCCATTAGATATTAAAATGTAATTAGCTTGACTCCCAAGCCTGAGCAGAATAAATAGTATGAAATGAGACAAAAGCATCAGACATTTCACTATATGTAATTTAAAACAATAAAAGTAAATTCATTGATCAATAGATTTTTATGAAAAATCATCAGAAAAATCGGTTTAATATTTTAAACAAATAAATTAAGATCATATAGCAAACCATATCAAATTAAATTTCAGCTGGTTTGAAGTACTTAATGAATGCTATAAAGTCTAAGATCTTAGAAAAGAGGTATATGCCCTTTCTGTCAGAAGGAAGGTTATTCTTAGTCTGAAATTAGTGGTAGCAGACATAAAAGAAATACAGATATGTTAAAGTAAATGATCCTGTAAGAAACTTTATTCTAGCAAACTAAATTAAAAAGGCTAATTATAAATTAGCAAACATTATTAATAATAATTTTAAAAAGTACTATAGGTATATAGTTAATATTTTTATCATAAGAAAAATTATACAAATGTATTAATAACATATAAATGAAAAAGGGAATTAACCAATTTAAAACTAGTAAAATACATCAAGTTAGAGAACTCAGAAAATTCTATTTTTTGTACTAGAAGTTAAGTACATGGAAAGTTTAAAGGGCAGTCTTTTTCTTTTTTTTTTTAAGTAAAGCAGCCATTTAGAAAAGATTATGAAAAATATTGAACAGGTTGTGGTAAAAAAGATGTTTTCTTTTATTGCTGTTGGAATATAACTTGAGACAAACTTTTAGAAAAAGATTTGACTATATTTATCAAGTACAGTATCATAAAAGTAATAATGCCTGTGTAATTCTTTAAGAAAATAATCTAAATCATAAAAGATATTTATGTATAAAAGTGTTATAACAAGTTACCTATAATACCTAAACTTGAGAACAATACCAAGTTATGTTTAAGTAAGATATTTAGCAAGTAAAACTAAATTTATACACAGTTTATTATTAAACTGTGATATAGATATTATTAAATATCTATATTATATTAAAAGAAAACATTCAAATTGCGCATATAGGATGTCTCAGCTATGTAAAGCAAGCATCAAATATGCACAAAAGAGAAATGAACCAACATTTAATAACTTATTTTATTATATGCATGCATGAGTATTCTCTAAATTTTCAGTAGTAAGCATATGGTTCTTTCACAATGGGACAATATGATAATCTAAATGAATAGCAGAATGATGCATATGGATTATTTAATTGAAGTAAAAATACCCTAAATATATGTTTTTACACATAAGAATACTGAATTAATTCAAATTTTCAATTTTTCATTAATTATTATGTTTTATTGATTACAATAAAAACCAGTGAGTTTTTATATTGAGTCAATTCAAGTTTTCAATTCTGTGCTAACTATGTTTTATTGATTATAATTTAAAATCAGGTTTTTTTATTGCTGCCTGTCCATATAATTCTAAATGTCACTTATATGACTATACAGATGAGATTAGAAATATTTTTCAACATTTTAGATGCAGGAATTCTATTGAATATTAAAACATAATTATAAAACTACTATTTAAAATTTCCATAAGCAGTAAAAGAGAAGGAAGACTGATGGAATCCAGAAAGAGTACATCTTTGACTATTGTTTTTTTATATATAACTATTTTAGTCTGATAGCTTGAAATGAAGATTGGGGTTAACCCTTAGGAGGTGTAGCATCAGTGTAGTAAGAGTAAGGTACAAGGGAATTAAGTCAGGGAAGGAAGGGAAATCATGAAAGATGGTGCATTAGTGTGCTGGCCGCTACCTTTATTATTATTCTTTTCATTTTTAATGTTTTTTTTTATTATTTTTTGAGAGAGAGAGCATGAGCAAGGTAGTTGGAGAGAGAGAAGATTCGAAGCAGGCTCCCCTCTGACAGCACAGAGCCCAGTGCGGGGCTTGAACTCACCAACCCAGAGATCATGACCTGAGTGGAAGTCTGATGTTCAACCAACTGAGTCACCCAGGTGCCTTCTTCATTATTATTCTTTAAGACAAAGTCGATCACTTGGCAGATCTGTTGGCTTGGTTTCACCTCACTGAACATCTGTACACAGAAATCTACTCTGTTGCTGTCCATCAGAGGAACGAGGCTCCAGTTTCCCAGTCATCAAAGTTTTACCCACAGGAGGTGACATCTGCATATCTACATACCTCCTGAAACACACACACACACACACACACACACACACACACACACTTCCAGGTTGCATTATTTGGCCCCTGTGGTGGTTTCTTGGGGAACCCAACCTGTTACCTGATAGTGTGGGGCATCATTAAAGTTCAGAAGGAAGGTGCCCGAAACTGAGGACAAACGACTGGTTAGCCTGACTGTGCAGTGGCACTTAATGTTATAGCAAGGCTTCATGGCCATAAGTGGAATAGGTGAGCCACAGCAGTAATTGAGGGGAGCAAGCAGGTGCAGGAAATAGTAATGCTAAGGAAATCTGAGGAGGTGTGTATGACTCATGTAATGGTTACCCCTCATATGTTCAATTGTGTTATAATCTCTTCTATTAAAACACAAAAACTAAAGTTCAGACAATAAAGAATTTAGTGATCATTCATTCTTCCTACCTACCATCCCTTTCTCTCTTTTATAGTCAACACTCTCAGAAGAATTACTCATAGTCACCATGTTTTTTCTAAAACCTCAATTTTCTTCCAGCTGTTACTCAGGATGCTTATCATACTAATATTTACAATTTCCTTGGGAGTTCTGGTCAGTGGTTCCACCAGCCTTTCACTATTTCCCCATCTGGTTCTTACATTCCTCTTCTTCTTTTTCTTTCTTTTTTTTTTTTTAACTTTTAATGTTTATTTTTGAGACAAAGAAACAGAACGCGAGCAGCGGAGGGGCAGAGAGAGAGGGTGACACAGAATCCGAAGCAGGCTTCAGGCTCCAAGCTGTCAGCACAGAGCCCCACACAGGCTCGAACTTACGAACCGTGAGATTACTGAAGTCAGACACTTCACTCAGTCAGACTGAGCCATTCAGGCACCCCACATTCCTCTTTTTCAGTTCAGATCCCATCTTTAAAAATTTTTTTGGCATTGGGGTGCCTGGGTGACTCAGTGGGTTAAGCGTCCGACTTCAGCTCAGACCTTGATCTCACAGTCTTTGAGTTTGAGCCCCGCATTGGGCTCTATGCTGACAGCTCAGAGCCTGGAGCCTGTTTTGGATTCTGTGTCTCCCTCTCTCTCTCTCTCTCTCTCTGCCCCTCCCATGCTTGTGCTCTGTCTCTCTGTCTCAAAAATAAATAAACATTGGGGCACCTGGGTGGCTCAGTCGGTTAAGCGTCCGACTTCAGCTCAGGTCACCATCTCGCGGTCCGCGGGTTCGAGCCCCGCGTCGGGCTCTGGGCTGATGGCTCGGAGCCTGGAGCCTGCTTCGGATTCTGTGTCTCCCTCTCTCTCTGCCCCTCCCCCGTTCATGCTGTGTCTCTCTCTGTCTCAAAAATAAATAAAACGTTAAAAAAAAAAATTAAAAAAAAAATAAATAAATAAACATTAAAAAAAATACTTTCTGGCATCCCTCTCTGTTCTTATCTCTCAACCTTTGGCAAAACTAATCACTCTCATTTTTCTTCATCATCTTCATTTTCCTGGCTTTGTCTATAATTTCCCCTGTTTTTTTTTCCTCTAGCCTCACTAACGATTCTATTTCTGTTTTGGGGGGTCCTCTCCTCTGCTTCATTTCTAAAGGCTGACATGCTGCAGGGCTTTGTCCTAATGCACACAGTGAAGAGTGAGTACTTTTTCTACATGAATCAACTCTGTCGCCTGCCTGTCTCGACTTTGCTTGTGACCATGTTCACCCTACCACATACTGTTATTTTGGTTGCTCAGAAATGCCAAGGTCTGGTCATTCTCAGGGATTATACACTAGCTGGTCCTTTATGACTGGAAATCTTTTCAGTCAGAAAAGATTTGGATCTAAATTTAAGGTATCATCAGGGAAGTCGTCTTCAACCACAAATCTCTACGATTCCCCGGTTTTAACCACATTTTCCTATTTGTTTTTCTTCTTGGCATTGAACAAAAAAAAAAGAATCTCATTCCCCTTTTATTGTTTCATTAGAGAAGAATCTTTCTCTCCCCACTGTAAGAGGATCTGTTGGGAACAGGGCCCTTATACATCTTGCTCACCAGAGTGCATGAAGGAGCCATAACAATGCTTACCTCACAGTAGGCATACAATGAATAGCTTTCAGTGAATAACACTAAAACAACAACGCTTTTACTGATCAAATCATTTAATATGTATGTATCAGAGATGGTATAAAGGTGTAAGTGTTGTCTGATAGTCACTCCTATACTTTGAAGATGGATATTGACATTGTTTAATGTTTATTTATTTTTGGGGGGGGGGAGCAGAGAGAGAGAGGGAGACAGAATCTGAAGTAGGCTCCAGGCTCCGAGCTGTCTGCACAGAGCCCTTCGGTGTGCTCAAACCTGACCTGAGCCGAAGTCGAATGCTCAACCAATTGAGTCACCTGGGTGCCCCAATTCTGACTTGTTTTAAAAAAGTATTTTGGCAATACATGCCAAACCCTTCAATACATTATGCTCCTTGATTAATTATAAATAATCACCAATTAATTAATTACTGATTGACTCTAACAACGAAGGTATTTATCCCTCGAATAGCAATATTTTGTCTATGGGCAAAAATTACACATATACTGTGCAATTATCTTGCACTTGCTTTGTAATATTGTCACTTATGTTTCAGTGATATTTAGTTGTGTTTTTATATTCACAGCTTTATTGAGGTACAATTGACCAACAAAAGTTGTATAAGGTATACTACTTAACGTTTTTATACATGTACACATTGTGAAATAACTGTCACAATCAAGCTATTACCTCACATAGTTACTATTTTCTTCGTGTTTTGTGTGTCTGTGTGTGTGGTAAGAACACTTAAGATCTACTCTCTTAGAAAATTTCAAGAATGCAAAGTTGCAAAATTAAGTCACGTATTTGTACATTAGAACTCACAACTGAAGCTTTGTACCCCTTGACCAATATCTCCCTTTTTCCTCTCCCACCAACCCCTGACAACCTCCTTTCCACTCTCTGCTTCTATGTGTTTCCCTATTTAGATTCCACATATAAGTGAAATCATGCAGTATTTGCTTTGTGTGTCTGACTCATTTCAGGTAGCACAATGCCCTGCAAGTTCTCGCATGTTGTTACAAATGGTAAGATTTCCTGCTTTTTAAAGGCTGAATAATATGTGTGTGTGTGTGTGTGTGTGTGTGTGTGTGTGTGTGTGTGTGTATCACATTTTCTTTATCCATTCATCTTCATCAGTCAAAGGACATTTAGGTTGTTTCCATACCTTGGCTATTGTGAATAATGCTCAATGAACATGGGAATGCACATTACTTCTTCAAGATCCTGATTTCATTTTCTTTGGATATATACTCAGAGTGGGATAGTTAGATATGTTAGTTCTGTTTTTTAAAATTTTTTTGAAGAATTTCCATACTGTTTCCCCAAATGGCTGTACCAATTTAAATTCCCACCCGCAGTGTATAAGAGTTCCTTTTGCTTTTGAAAAATGTCATTCAGGTCCATTCCCCATTTTAAAAATCAAGTTATTTTTTAAATGTATTTATTTATTTTTGCCATTACAGTGGTAACAAGCCTTTTAGATTGGCATGGAAACAAAATATACAGTTTTGCTGGTATAGATTAGGAGGATATTACAGATCACCACATAAGTAGTATGTTTACAAATATCAGAATCCATCAGACTGCCTAGCAAAGCACATTACGTAAACTGCATTTTTAATATGATAGCTCCCTTTGTCCTTTTTCCAGTGTGTGGTGTGTATCTGCCTAAAAGGGTCTATTTTCATTTTATCTTTCAACATTCCTATTTGGTAGAATACAGTGAATATTGTACACACACCACAACTAAATAAATAGAATAAATTGAGCTTTAAAGGGAAATGCAAAAGGAAAATTTCCCTTGTAAACAATAAATTTTCACTAACCTAATAATATAAGACTGCCGTGAATATACATTATTTAGTAGAAAAAAGGACCTCAGACACTTGTACGGTTCAAGTGATATGTACTGGGCACACCAACACAGGTATGCTGTGATGCTTTGGATAAGTTACATTATATTTCTTGTGGATATACAGGTAATGCTAAAACCAATAACAAGTAAAAATGGTTGTTAGAAACTTTGATCATATAAAGCCCTACATTAGCACTTAATAAGCCTGAAGAAGAATATAGGAGGCTGTTTTCTTTTGAATATAATCTGTCAAAATATATTATAGCTTCTGCTTCTTCTTCCTAAACAATTCTTGTATAGATGTAGATTTGTAATTAGCAGCAGCGTTTATACGTCTATTTATAGCAACTGGATTTACGAAGTCATTTTCATATAAGTTAAGCTGTTTAAACTATATTAAATTAACCTTGCATTTTTTAATAATTAGAAATGCAAACTCAAGGCGCCTGGGTGGCTCAGTCGTGAAGTGTCCGACTTCCGTTCAGGTCATGATCTCACAGTTTGTGAGTTCTAGCCCTGAATCAGGCTCTGGGCTGACAGATCAGAGCCCGGGAGCTTGCTTTGGATTCTGTGTCTCCCTCTCTTTCTGCCCCTCCCCCGCTTGCGCTCTCTCTGTCTCTCTCAAAAATAAAAATAAACATTAAAAAAAAAAAGAAATACAAATTCAACTCCGAGTACTAAGATCAAATCCTGACTGCTGCACTCTTTGTTAGTTCATCCATTAATGTGCTGAAAAGTCTTTTATACGACTTATGCATACTAAGAGTTTTTTTTAATGGATTTTATTTTTTTTTAATGCGCTTTACCCACATCTTTTTAATGCTCATGATTTTTTTTTGAATTTGTTAATATGGTGAAATATAATGGTATTTTAAAACATTATTCTCACTTCATTATTTTTTTTTTTTATTTTTCCTTTTTAACTTCTTTCACCCATTTCTTCCACACATAAAAAATGCTCATTTTTATGATAAATATTGATGTATTCCCTGGATAAACCAAATTTCTTCATAGTTTTTTTCCAATAATATACTGCTACATTCAGTTTGCTGATATTTTATGTATTATTTTCACATTTACATTCACTGCCAAAATTTATGTATGTATACATTTATACCCATGGACAGTTTTTGCTTGGTTATTGCAGTAAGCTAAAAATATCTCCCCAAAATTTACATGGTGAAACATAATCTCCCGTGCAAGTTTTTTAGATATGGTGCCTTTGTGAAGTGATTAGGTCATGAATGGTATTAGTGTCCTCATAAAAGCGGCCTCAGAGAGATCCCTCAGCCCTTCAATCACATGAGGTCACAATGAAAAGAAAGCAGCCAATGAGGACATGTGCCCTCACCAGTCAGTGCGTCTGTTGACACCTTGATCTTGGACTTCCTAGACTACAGAAGTGTGAGAAATAAATTTCTGTTCTTCATAAGCCACTCATCAATTGTATTTTGTTATAGTAGCCTAAGTGGACTAAGACAGTTATAGTATTAAGGTTATAGTTATAAAATTATGTTCTATGTATTATCTTATTTTATTCTCTAGAAGAATTTGTTAAAGACTGAATCACCTGAATGTTTATTCTATTTTGTCTTTAACTGTCTGGGCCAAGAAGTTTTTCTTTTGTTTCCTCCTCCTCCCCCTCCTCTTCCTTCTCTTCCTCCACCAATTCTTCCTCTCCCTCCTCTTCTTCTTCTTCTTCTTCTTCTTCTTCTTCTTCTTCTTCCTCTTCTTTAAATTTGAGAGAGAGAGAGAGAGAGAGCATGGGAGGAAGGCAGAGGGGAAGGGAAAGAGAACTCTAAGCAGGCTCCACACTCAGCGTGGAGCTGGACCCAGCGCCCCATCCTATGACCCTGGGATCATGACCTGAGCTGAAATCAATAGTCCAAAGCTCAACAGTTTGAGCCACCCAGGTGCCCCAAGACTTTTTTCTTTGTAGAAAGGTTTTAAACTAATTTAATCAATGTGGTACCCTTCACTGTTCTAGTTTCTTCTTGAACCAGTTTTATTATATTTTATTTTTCTATAAACGTGTCCACTTCATTTAAGATTTGAAATAGTACTGGCATAACATTGTTCATAATATTCTCTTACTTTTTTAAATTGGCTACATTTGTAGTCACATCCCATATTTTAAGGTCAATACTTTATTTTCTTTTTTAAAAAATACATCTTACTAGAATTTATGCTTTCTCTATTGTTTTGGAAGTTATACATAATTTCTACGGTTTCTATGTTCATTGTTCACTTTGATTCTTTCATGTCTTAAATGGGATGCTTAACATATTAATTTATAGGCTACTTCTTTTCTAATTAGCAAGTAAGACCTGTAAGGATTTTTCAGTCGCATGTCACATATTTTGGTATGTGATATTCATCATCATTCTGTTTCAAGTGTTTTCTAATTTCTGCTATGTTGTCTGCATTAGCACACAAGGTGTAAGTTATATAGGTTTTAATAGTGCTTATGGGTTTTTTAATTATTAATGCCTCTTTTTATTACATTTAATGTAATGTACAATACAGACAATGTGGTCTGTATAAAGCCAGTACTTTGAAATATGCTGATGTTCTCTCCATGACCAGTTGCAGGGTCCTTTAACACAAATGTTCCATGTGAGCTTGATACCGATTCCTGAGTGCATGTTCTGTGTAAGCTGATTTTATTAATTCTATAATTTGTGTCGTTCAAATATTCTATATCCTTACATCCTTACAACCATTTGTGTTTGTTTGGGGATATCCGTATATTAACATATTCTACCACAAGCATGGATTTATCAACTTGTCCTTTCATTCTGTCAATATTTCCAAGGTAATTATCAATTGTATACAGATTAAAAACTATCCTTTTTCCCCAGTAGAATATAAGCTTTCCACTAGAAAAGTATACACAAGGGTATATTTTTTGCATCTGTTTTGTTCACTGCCACATGTCCAATTTCTGGAGCTGTGCCTGACTCCAGAAATATTTATTGGTGAATTAAATGTTTTATCTTTAGGTGACTACTTTTAAAAACATCAAAAATGTAAAATATATTTGTGTTTTTAAATAAGGTGACACAGAAATTTTTGATTAGTAATGACTGATTTTTCATTCTTTTTTTCTCAATATTTAGTGTAAAGTGTTTTTTGTTAATAGCACATAGTTTGTTACACATAGCTGAAACTCTGCTAACTAGAGAATTAGCCCACTAATTGAGAGAATTCACATATGTACCTGTCTTTATTTTTTATTCCATGTTGTTTTCTCTTTTTCGCTTTTCTTCTCTACTTATTTTTCTGCCTTATTTATGTATTTATTTTTTATGACTTGGCCAATTCTTTCCCCCTCATACTACTTTCCCCACTGTTGTTTCAGAGGTCATACATCCTTTAAAAAAATTTTTTTTGCTGATATCCATAGACATCTGACATGCATACCGATTATAACAAAGTCTAAAGTAAACTTCTGTCCTTGTAAACTTAAAGGAAACTTAGAGTATTTATTTATTTATTTTTTTAGAGAGAGGGTAAGCAGGGGAGAGGGGAAGATGGAAGGGGAGAGAGAGAGAGAGAGAGAGAGAGAGAGAGAGAGAGAGAGAATCTTAAGCAGGCTCCACACTCAGCACAGAGCCCCAAATTATGGTTAATTTTTGCTTTCTCTCTGTTATTTAAAATATACTATTCATTTTTAGCTTCCCATGTGACAATGAATTAGTACTGTATAAACACACTACAGAAATTCCAAAACTTCAAGTTGTGTTCCACAATCCCAAAGAGTTGCTTAGAATACCTAGAATAAGTATATTATAGTTCTAAAAAGTCATAGTGGCTTTTTCTCTGTAATGCATTGTTTATAAACTAGACACAAGGATCGTAGCCTTCAGGGATGGCTTGTCTTTCTGTCTAGAAGGTGAAGATCTGATTTATAGCTTTGTATCCATGAATCCCCTTAGTTCTAGACTCACCTCAATTTTTGCCCTGGTATTCTACCAAAATTGCTGTTTCTGGACATTTGCAAGTGGAATTTTCCAACAATGGTTCTATGTCGCTTTCTCTGCTTCTTGTCACAGTACCCTCCTGGAATTGCTCTAGCTTCTTTTAGTCACTTGTATTGCAGAAGTTCTAAATGCTGTTTGCATGTCCCACAACACTGGCAAAATTCCTAGAATATCTATGGCCAATTGCCTGGTCTAGGCAGAAGTGGTGAAGAAATATGAGATCTGATTATCTCTTTTCTCCATCCAAAATGACTCTAGACAATAACCTAGATAAAGCTAACTTTCCAATTTGCAAATTTACATTGAATATTTAATGTCATATCAATCAGTTCTCTCAGCCCCCAAGGGCACACTATACTTCAAAATTGCACTTCTCATGTTAGCATTTGTACCAATATATTTCTTAAGTCTTTTGTTAAATACTAAGAAACACAAAGTCTCATGTCTGAGAAATATATGTGTTGACTACCATGAATCTAATAGTTAGGAAGTCATGATGAATACATACCCTAATTCAGTACTAGGAGCTAATTATTTTAATCTAAAGTTCAGTTCTAATTTGTACCTTTAGTGTAACTCTAATTTGGAAGTCTTTCAAGTGTGACTATGAAAAAATCATGGGTTCCCATTATGGCTGAATCTCTGTCCAATGTCACATTCAAAGAAACTACTGTTCAACTCCAGAAATCTTTAGGATTTATTTTAAAATGTGCTTCACATTAAAAAAAAAATCTTTCTTAAAGGCTTTAGTTTCTCAAGGAAATTACCTTTTGTAAAGAACATTTTTGAATTGTGTAAAATTGATTCTATGGGGAATAAGTTTGGAGTGTCAAACAATGACTGATTAATATCTTTTTGAATGAGAGATTTTTCCTAATTTTGGAACGACATGTACCTCCTTTTTAAGTAAAAAATGACAGGGTGCCTTTTCAAAGAGATTAAAGCCTAGTGGAGGAAAGAAACCAAAAACTAACAATAGTAGTACACGTAAGTATATTGTATTTACTTTGCACAGTAGTTTTCAGGAATTCAGGAAAGAAATTTATAAATGGGCTTGGGAATGTGGAATTGCTCCTGAAAATAAAAAGATGTTTAAGCTAAGATTAAAAGATAATGAAGAATGATCTGATAGAAAACAGAGGAATAGTCTTTCGAGGGAGATAGAGCAGCCTGTGCAAAAGCACAGTAGTTTGAAGCCAAATGATGTTCTTAAAATTGCCAATAGTGTAGGTTGGCTAGAAGGAAGAGTGTTTGCAAGGGAGTGACAAGAGGGAGGTAGAAAGATGAACAGAGGGCATATTCCATAGAACTTCTATTTGACTAAAAAACCTAAATTTTACCCTTCACTGCATCAATCAATTTAAATTAAAAGAATGAAGAAATATTTGCATTTTAGGACAAATCATTTCATTAGCATTATGAGCCATGGATGCTGGGTATTGGAATGAGAACAATTGGGGTCAGGATGCCACTTGTAGGGTGAGCTATAATGAGAGTTTGCACTATGATATTGGAGATAGATAAGGGGGAGTTGATCTTTGGGAAAGAGGCCGGGAAGGAGTTCAGAACTATTCTAAAGTTTCTGTACAAATATAAACAGGATCTACTCTCAACAACTGGACAAATACACTTTCAGGTTTGAGGGATACCTGAGATCATCACAGAAAATCTTTCAAGCAATGTTTTCAATATCAATCCCTGAGATATTTTGTAATAATTCATCTCCCAGAACGCAGAGCTACCTTCACTGCATAATGAGACAACAGTCCCCTCTAGCAATACCTTATGATTCACTGGATCAGACCCTCCATTGGATCACTGCTGTACTGCATCCTGCATTAAGCTCTGGAGAAGCTGGTGATTTCTTGACCAGAATACGTCTTATACTCCATTCACGCAATTCTTCAGTGGTTGGATCTTCTATCCCATGGTTCTAGGTTGTCGAGCACATCCTATAACTTATCTGGGTTTGATTCACATCCACTTGGGTAGAAAAACTTTAAGTAGTATTTGAAAATATTATCTTAAGGAAAAATCCATTTTTGCTATGTTAATATAAAAACATTATTCTATTGTGGTATATCTGAAGTTATAATAATCATTTTTATAAATGGAAGCAGGCAGTTTGAGACATAATTCAGCCTATGAATAATGTATTAGGGATATTCTACATGCCAATTGTCCTGAACTTCTGAAATAGAGGGGTAAATTTCACCTAGCTCTGGCAGAGACCATTTTTTAATCTCCCTGATATACATAAACTCAGACTATATTTCCCAGCTCCTTTATTGTTGTATATGGTCATAAGACTGAATATTGGCCAATAGAAAGCAAGCAAATGTGATTTTTATCACTTCTAGTTTGGTCCCATAGTAAACTTCCTTGAAGGCTTAACACCCTTAACTTTCATACCAACTAAATGCAGAGGACAGTACATACTGGGAACCCTAGATGAAATCAATCTAGATCCTGGAATGATAATTTAGTCTCTCATAGATAAGAGGCGTTCATTTAAAAATTAAATTTGCAAGAAATAAATTTCTATTGTGTAAATCACTGAGATTTTAGAGTTTGTGCATTTCAGCATAACAAACAACTATTTGTCAAGCCCAGGTAATGTAAATTACTTACTGCCCTGAGAGTGTCTTAAACAAGGAGCATATCCAAGGAGCATGGATATCCCTAAACAAAAGCTATTTTTCTTCTCCAGAAGTTTCTGCAATGTGCAGTAATTTGTTAAAAATTGTGAAGCAGTTGAAGTTTGCCTTACCTGAAAGCTAACAAGTAAGTCTGCCATAGTATCATAGATACTGGCAGAAGACACACAACTCCTAGGTTAGAGGAAAGGACTCTTACTTAAAGCACAGCAGATAGCATCACATTGGACCTTTTTTCCTCAAGTCCAGTGGAAATGATGCAGATATAGGCCAGGATGAATTCTGTACACACACTGAGTTTGTGCCAAAGCTGAGGAACCCTGAGCTCAGGACTCTACAGTCTTCCAAAGGGGGTTGCCAGCAAACTGCTCAACTTTGCCCCAGAGGGACTTACCGTCTCTATTATTCTGTCCAGAAATAAATCCACCCTTTTCCCCAGAAGGTGACACAATCTCTATCTTCCAGGGCTGTTTTCTCTACAGACATCCTTAAAAGCAAGAGTCTGGGACAAAAGCTGATGCCAGATGTGCAGAAATGTCATGGAGAATACTCTGTCAATATGTTTTAGATTCCAGGTTGGGTAACTAAAGAGCATATCACAGAAAAATGCAATGAAAGAACAATTCGATTTTGGAAGCCACTGATTTTGTTCCTTCTCTTTGAGGATGAGGGAAGAGATAGATATTCAGAGGGTAACTGACTTAACCAAAGTCACAGGAAGCAGTGAGAACGTGAATCTATTCTTTATACCTTATTCCAAAAAGAATCACATCCAGATTACTCATGCATATATATCACTGCTGTTAATTCATATACTCACCAGGCTTACATTTTGAGGTTGAAAAGCAGTACTCTGGAAGCAATGCTTACAACTGCCTGTGTTGAGAACCAGAAAATCTTTGTTCTCATCACAGCCCCGACAATAAGGGTTTTATGAAGCCATTTTGATCATGCTACCTTCAGGGACAATGAACTACTCTTTTCTTTCGGAGTACATTGTTCATATCTCTGTTATGTTAAATTGATATATTTGATTATGAATTTTTTAAAAGCAAGACTATTTCTGAAAAGCTATCTGAATAAGTTGAAAAAGTACATATGAAAAAATAATTAAAATGAGGATTGCTCCTGTGTGAATACTGTATCCCAGCTGTTATGTTCTATGCTTTCTAATATCTGAGCAGTGATTTATGTCATCTTTCAGTTATCATGTTTAGTTGTGTAGCCAAAAAACTGAATAAGATATCATTTTCATTTGTGTGCTGTTACTTTGAATCGTAGACTCAAGCTCCCAGAGATAATAACTAGTTGCTGGAAAATGTACCTTGTCTCTTCTAAACCACATTAATGATACAGTGGGTGTAACTAACCACAGCACTGCCATTACATTTCTGCAATTGGTTTATGCTTCTTTGAGGAATGAGATTGCTAAATTAGAAAAACTGGGAGAGGGTGAGGGGGTCCTGGGTGGTTCAGTCGGTTAAGCGTCCGACTTCACTCAGGTCATGATCTCGCAGTTTGTGAGTTCCAGCGAGCCCCGCGTCAGGCTCTGTGCTGACAGCTCAGAGCCTGGAGCCTGCTTTGGATTCTGTGTCTGCCCGCCCCCCCGCTTCCCCCCCCCCCCCCTGCGCCCCGCATCTCTCCCACTCACTGTCTGTCTCAAAAATAAACATTAACAAAAAAAAAAAGAAGGAAAACAGGGAGAAAAAAGAAAGGTATATTGCATAAATCCTGTGAGAAATATTGGCCTGTGCAATATGGCTAAATGGTAAAGTTCATATTAGATTTTGCTGTTCCGGCAGGCCCAACACAGCACTCCACACCCCATCTCATACACATCCAGGTTCGCCTAAAACTGAAGGTGGGCAGGGGCAGACAAGAGCAAGAGGTTAAAGTTGGAAACATGGTTGCAATAAGTAACACACTCTGCTTTCTCCAGATGATTACATTTTCCAAGACATCCAGCGCTACTCCCACACCCAATACTTCAGTCTGTCCTCATGTTTGCTTGTTTTCTAATCTTTCCCTAATCACATCAGGAATAATTCTATCAATTCATCATTAATGGATTATGCATTACTGAGAATGAGATTGAAATGAAAACATATGGATATAAACATGTATTTTGTATACAAAGTATTGCATGTAGCTGCCTATCTGGCAAGCTGATGTTTGACTCTACTTAGTTATTTCTGCTTATGAAAATTTTCACTAGGCACTCAATTTATTTGTATAATCAGAAAAATAATAAATGTTATTTAAAAAAATAATCTAGGACACAGGGTGGTATATGAAATACTTCATCATCATCCAAGAAGGTACATGCTCTGATTTCTTGGAAACTATTAGTAATACCAAGTAGTATGATTCCCTTCTTGAACAAATTCGTCAGGCTTCTCTGAGTCCTCTTCTTAACTAGGTCCTGATTTTGGCTTTTGGCCCATTTACAAGGCCCAGTTTTAGCAAGAATTCTAAGGCAATTTAGTTAGAATCCCCCACCCTGGACATTCAATGGGTTTCCTCACCCTCCACCTCCCCCCCAGGGAATGTCCCATCAAGTGGACCTATTTTCATCAAGAATCCAGTTAGGTGACTTAGACAGAAATCTACCCTTACCCCCTGTTGTTTGGTCTCAGTAATTTTCCCTCCACTGACCCCACCCTACCCTTTGGCTATAAATTCCCACTTTTCCTCTTGTATTCAGAGTTGAGCCCCATCTCTTCCTTATTGCAAAATCTTGCAGTTGCACCCTTGAATACAGTATTCCTTACTGTTCTTTAACAAGTGTCATGAGAAATTTTCCCTTGTCAGTAGGCAGATTAATGTCCATTTATTTACTTATCCCTTTAAAAAATGCCCACATTCCAATTCTTGGAGCCTGTGAATATGCTAGTTTACACGGCAAAAGAGAATTACTTTTCTTTGCAGATGGAATAAGGATGCACATCAACTCACATTACAATAAGGTCATTATCTTGGGTTATCCAGGTAAGGGATAAGTGCTATTATAAGGGTCCTTAAAAGGGAAAGAAGGAGGCAGATAAGAACCAGAGAAATGATGGTGTGAAAAAGACTCAACCTAAATTTGCTGGCTTTCAAGATGAGTAAGGGCCTGAACCAAGGAATGCAGACAGCTATAAACACTAGAAAAGGTGAAAAAACTGTCCTGCAGTTTCCAGAAGGAACACAACTCTACCTTCACCTTAACTTTAGCCCAGTGAGACTGTGTCAAACTTCTGTCCTACAGAATTATAATATAATAAATTTGTGTGGTTGACACATCCTACATTTGTCAGAATTTTTCACAGCAACAATAGAAAATGAATACTAACTTCATGCAATTTGGCTAGAGATCAAAGCCAGGATACGGCAGGTATCCATCTCTGAAGGTCTCTGAAGAAGAGATAGAACACATGAATTTACAGTGGCTCCTAGAAGATCGCTCCAACTGGTACTTTTTCATTGCTCCTTGTATTTAGTTCACTTCCATCCCCTAAAGAAGAAGAGTATACTTTATCAACCTCCAACTTTGGAGTTGGACCATGTGACTTGCTTTAGCTACTATAGTGAAGCAGAAACAAAAAGATGTTCCTTCAGACCAGGCCTTATTTAGAAGGCCTAGAGATTTCCCTTGTACTCTTGTACTCTAGCATCTCCATGAAAAATGTACACGCCAGCAGGCCTGCTGGTCCCCGGAGGGGTACAAGTGTCACCTGGACAGGATGCAAACAGCCTGAGCCAAACTCAACCTAGATCAGTCAACATCCCCTTATCTTCAAATATATGAGGAAAAGCATACATGATTGCTGTGATAAGCCACTGAATTTTGGAGGACTTTGCTATGCAGCAGTAGCAAACTCTCCTATCTCCAATCTAATACTTGTTGGTCTGCCTTGTTTTGTTTTTGAGTTGTAAAGCAGCATTGCAACTTTCATACTATAATGGCCAGCTTTTTACCTGGAGGTCTAGCTCTGGAAACCGCTAATGCTCAGTTCTCCCCACCAGGAATCAGTTCCCTATGAACTGGCCATCCCTAGGTTCTTCTCACTTTCCTACTTTAGAAAGGTCAGACTTTTATTAAATGTAACTGCCCTCCAAACTACCCTGGGGATCGCAGATCTATATTTTCTGAGTTTTGGCAGAAAGTGTGCTATTTTAGCCAGTGTTTAAATGTCATATTTGTGCCATAATCCTTTCTACTGATATCCTGGGTGTCTGCCTATGTTATATGTATATTCCTTCTGATAAGGTTTCTGAAATGCAATGGTGCCAACCGAGGAGCAAATGTTCTTGTTATCACTGATAGAAGGAACCAGGGATTGAAGAATACTTTAAATAATGACCACGTTTCTTTTTAGCAGTGCTGGAAAGAAAGGCCCCTTACCGTCACCTTCTGTTCTCTCCCACGTTTTGTTCAGCTTTCATTCCACTGCAGGATGATTTACATAAAGACAGCTAAGACATAACTTTGCCCCCAGGTTTTGTAGTGTATCTATAATGCTGATGTTCTGCTCTTTCACTTTAGGGGAATGAAGAGAATGAAAAGTGAACAAGTAGGTTGGAGAAAATGGAATTAAATCTCCTACCTTTTCCTTCTGTGCTCACATAGTCA
Organism: Panthera leo; assembly: GCF_018350215.1. NCBI lineage: Eukaryota > Metazoa > Chordata > Mammalia > Carnivora > Felidae > Panthera > Panthera leo. The sequence continues at coordinate 124,949,045 of NC_056682.1, read as the reverse complement.
ATAGTCATGAAAGATTTAATATGCTCCCAAACTTGGCCTCTAAAATCCTAAACACTTTCTAAAGTATGTCCAGCAACAGGAGAAAACGAGATGCATTTAATAAAAGATGTGGCAAGCTCAGGTTAACTGTCAGGCTATGAACTTTTGGGCCTCTCTTCTGCTTGACCAAAGACCTCATGAACATGGGATCAGATCTATGTTGACTGGTTGTTTGGTCCACGGTGACTAACATACGGCTTGAACCATACATCAATGATCAATAAGTACTTGGTGAATGAGAATCAATAAGTGACTGAGCTGTCCTTTAGGTATACTGAGCCACTTATGTGTAGTACAAGACTGTTTCCACTAAAATGTGAGTTACTACTAACTGTATTTTGGGTAGAGTTCCCTCTGCACATGGAAGAAACAGAATGTGGCTATACAAATAAAGAAAAACCAGAAAAGTATACAAGAGAAAGATTTTGAATCAGATATGAACCCTGGGAGGAATAGAAGCTACTTTTGACTCTTCCCCAAATTGTCCCTTTGAGGAGCCATTTCACATTGAAAGTCACAGCTGCAAAGAGTTAGATACGTTGTTGTAAATGGACATGATTTTATAATGAATGCTAAGCCGGGGTTTGCTATTCATGAGTTCAATGATAACAATTTTATAGGATGCTTTTAAGATGCCTGATTATTATTTTTTTAATTTTTTTAAAGTTTATTCAGAGAATAATTATTCAGAGAGAGAAACAGTGCAAGCAGGGGAGGAGAGAGAAAAAGAGGGAGACACAGAATCCAAGGAAGCTTCAAGGCTCTGAGCTGTCAGCACAGAGCCGGATGTGGGGCTGGAGCTCACGAACCGCGAGATCATGACCTGAGCTGAAGTCGAACGCTCAACTGGCTGAGCCACCCAGGCGCCCCTAAAAACACCTGATTATTTTTAATATGAAACTTGGGACAAGTGCTCTTTATCACTTAAAAAAAAATTAATGTTTATTTATTTTTTATGGAGAGAGACAAAGCATGAGAGGGGGAAGGGCAGAGAGAGAGAGATACACACAGAATCTGAAACAGGCTGCAAGCTCCGGGCTGTCAGCACAGAGCCTGACGCGGGGCTTGAACTCATGGACAGCGAGATAATGACTTGAGCTGAAATCCCACGCTCAACTTCTTGATCCACCCAGGTACCCCTATCATTTTAAACTCTTAAGGTATAGATTGCAGAGCAAGAAGAACAGAAAAGTTATTTTAACAAATATTTTCCCTTCTAGTACGTAAAGAGGATCTCTCTGTGTGTAGGGTCCAAGGATAACATTAATGCTTTCTCGTTGTCTATAGAGGAAGGATGACATATCCTGACAGACAGAACCAGTATGTTGGCATTGCACTGGATGACTGTGCATTAGATCAGACAGCAAATTAGATATTGATAGAACTATTTTGAACAGTCGATAAGCTTTTTGATGATTGATATCCTTATGCTGCCTGGTAATATCAATGCCAACATTTAGGAACTAGAGAGAGAAACTGTAATATAATATTCTCTTTGTGGAATCCTTACGTGTAACCCAAGCTCACAAGTCTCATTACTTAGATAGCAGGATTTACAGAATTGACTTTCACAGGAACAAGGGAAAGAAAATTAAAACATCACCCTTTGCTTTGTGTACAAAATTGTCCTTCCAGCCACCCTTCAATTTGAATCAGAAGATGAAGCAGTCAAGTTCTTTAAAGTTCTTCTGTTATAAGAAAAAGAAAACTTGTTCACAGAATAAGTCAGAAAAAGTACATCTTAGAGAACAAAAATAAACAAAATGTGGAACAAATGGTTCATTTCATTATATGACTGTTTCGGATGGGACATTGAGCTCAAAACTAAGTGGCCAGGAAACCACAAAATACATCACTGTCCGCTTCCAAGTAATATTTTCTGAAATGTAATCAGGAAAGTGGAAGATGATGTAAAACAACAACAACAACAACAACAACAACACTGTGATTTATTCAACAACCTCTGGTTTACTTTCTCCTATCTCCTCTGTCATTTTATCTTTCAGAGAGAATTTTCCCTCAAGATTAAGTAATCAATCAGTTAATGAAACAAATACTTGTTTATCCATTCATTCATTTATTCATTCAGCCAATATTGAGAAAATTCCAATTTTGCATTGGCATTGTTATAAGAAAAATAGCAGTAGGAAAAACAGATATATTTACCCTCACAAAACTTCCCTCCTGGTAGGGGAATACAGGTTATTAGCCAATGGCTGAAAGCGGTTCATAGGAAGTCTATTTGTGATCAGTGCTAAGTACCTAAGTAAATTGGGTAAAGAAGTTAGAAAATCTCATGAGGTGAAATTTGTTCTTAAGAATGTCAGACAAAATATAGGATTTTCAGTTAAATTTGGATTTCACTTTGTAATGAATTAAAAATTATTTTAGTATAAATGCATTCCAAATATTACTAAGTGAACTAATGGGAAAGGGACTGAAGATGAGACCATAATGGATTTGGTGAGCAGATGATGTTACTGTCTTATAGTGATGTCGAAGAATTAGAGAAAATATCAAACAAGTTGAGACATTAGAGGCTATAAAAATGCAAGTTGGATATTTAGATGTGAAAATTAAAATGTCTGAGAAGAAAAATACACAAAGGTGTGACTAAAGGCAGAAAGACTTGCCTGAAGAAAAGATGAACGAAACTTGACAGACAACAATAGAAAATATCCCACATAAAACACAAATTGAAAAACAACAAAAAGTAAAGCATCAGTGAGCTGCAGGAGAAATTCAAGTGATCTAATATAAATACAATTGGAGTCCTCTAAGGAAAGGAGAACAATTTAAAAAAAGGAGAGGAAACAATGGGTGGACTCTTTCCAAAATGGATAAAAACTATTAACCCACAGATACTAAGAATCTTAACAAAACCTAAGCACAAGACTCTTGAGGAAAATTACACCAAGGCACATTATAACAAAAGTGCTTAAAATCAGTGGAAAATCATTTTAAAAGCACCTGGAAAAGCATGACAGATTACATACACACTTAGGACAAAGATAAGAATTACAGCAGATTTCTAATTAGAAATAATATAGGCCAAAAACACAAGGCATTGCATTGTTTCTGATTGGAAACTGACTGTGTGAAGAGAACCTAGAAACAAAACACAGTAAATTCTGACAATCTATAAATCTGTAATCAAGGAAAATACTTTCAAAATGAAATGAGAAATATATTTTCAGACATACAAAAGCTTAAAAAATTCATTAGCAGCCAACCAGCACTACCAAAAATATTGAATAAAGTACTTCATTGAATGAGAAGGAAAATGACATCGGATGAAAACATGGATATACATAAGGAAATGATGACAACTGGAAATGGTAGCTATGGGCATAAATATAAAGACTACTTTTTAATTTAAATGTCTTGAAAATATAATTTATTGTTTAACATGAAAATAACCATAGTGTGGATAATAATATCTACTGTGTAACTCTATGTAGAAATAAAATGTATGGCAAAAATAACAAAGACCAGGAGGGAAGCAATAAAAACATCTTGTTGGGAGATTCTTATGCTATACCTAAAGTGGTATAGTATCACTCAATTGTGCCTGTGATAAACAGACAGCTTCCATGACAGCCCCCAAAAGAATACCTTATTTCTAGTAGTCATAGAGCTAATATTGCTGAAAATCAAACACAATGTTTTTAATGTTTATTTTTGAGACACACACACACACACACACACACACACACAGAGCATGAGCGGGGGAGGGGCAGAGAAAGAAGGAGACCAGAATCTGAAGTGGGTCCCAGGCTCTGAGCTGTCAACACAGATCCTGATGCAAGGCTCGAACTCACGACCCTGAGATCATGACCTGAGCTGAAGTAGGGCACTTAACTGACTGAGCCACCTAGGTGCCCCTCAAACACAATTTTTAATCACGAGAATTGTTATATTATAATGACAGTTGAATTCGGTCTCTCTTAGTTTCTCATGTAGCATTTAAGACATTAACCAGGGAAGAATTAAGTGCTAAAGCTAGAAATGAAGACATCTCATTGAACCCAGATGAAACTGACAATCTTGAATCCCTTAGTTATTCTGAAATCCCTTAGAAGCAGAAGAAACTTTCCATCAAAGGGCCAAGGAGACTAAACTTCCTTATGTTGAAAACTCTGATAACCATAAAAGGAAAGTTCATCTTCCTCAGGACCCACTGCAAACACCCTGTTGCCATTAAGCCCATAATTACAGTCAAATCTTAGCATCTAGTAGGACAGGCACTCTTTTCTTCCACACTCCAGGAAGAAAAGGAAATAGCTTATACACTGAAAGATTTTCAAAGCCTTGATAATATAAATATTAGCAGAAATCTGAGAAATATGCAAATAGATGTTAAGAGTGTTAGACAAAAAAAGGGCAGAATATAACACAGCATTGGGCTGAATTCATTGATAAAGTACACTTAATAGAGATTCCAGATTTAATGCATTAAAGTTTGTGGATCTCAACATGGCCCTAACTGCTTGATTGCTTATTTGAGTGACTATGAACTCAATCATAGCATTCGCTTAATGAAACAGATGCCAGAGCTACCCTGATATGAAGTGAGAAGAAAATGCAAAGGCCCAGGAAGACTGGAGTATTGGACAAAGACTGTTAGGTATAAACTGCACACCCCTACCAGAACTATGATCCACAAGAAGACTTAGAAAACCTCTTATCACTAAGGCGTTGATAAATACATTAGTGACAGGAGCATCTCTGAAAGGTTCTGTGGTCGCTCTCCAGTATCAGCCAGCTGTGACTACAGGGGATGCCACAATTCAAATGGGCTCCCTGATTTCAAAAACGAAGGATAGAATCACAGAATAGCAGAGGTCAAGCAGCAGCACTTAATCATCAAAGGCAAGGTGGTCACATCATCCATAAAGAGAAACAGGGATGTGCCAGTAATTAAAATGCACTGACCTGCAGAGATCCTTAGTAGGGGCTAATTGATCACAATGTCTCTAGGAATGATATAAATGCACAGTATTGTTTGATTTACATAATAAGAAAAACTCTAAGTTCACGAACAAGGAATCTGACTTGGATTGCCAAAATAGAGACATACGGCTTCTCACTTAGTATCCAAACCTAAGTTCATTCACGGACTCAGAGCCCCTTGATGGCAAGAGTTCTGGTCCCTTTGGGGGTGGCTATAGTGCTGGCTCAACACTATATTGTACAAGCACACACTGTACATCTTCCTCCAAGTCTTTCCCAAAGATATATTCACCCATGTACTAAAGTGACTTTGTATTGGAGAAAATAAACACAAAGGTCTTTCAGGGATTACTTGACACTGGCTCTAAACCGTGGCTAGTCCTCGGTGACTTGAAATACCACTGTGGCCCACCAGTTAAAATAGGGGCCTATGTTGGTCGGGCAGTCTTAAGTGTGAATCAGAGGTACCAGTAGATTTGTAGACACCATGTAGTTATTCCCTAGCTCCTGAGTATTTAACTGGGATAGACAAATGACAACAGGTACAATGTCCACGTTAGTTCTTGAGCCCATGTAGTGACGGGCCCTTCTGGTGGAAAGGGCAAAGTGGAAGCCTTTTGAACTTCCTGGGAAGATAGGACAGTAAACCAGAAGCAATACAACAGCCATGCAGGACTGAAGAAATGAATGCCACCACGAAGACTTGAAAGAAGCAGGAGTGCTGATATCCCCATTTGATTTACCAATTTTACCTGTGAAAAAATCAAATGGAGAATGACTGAGAAATATTATAAACTCGGTTGAGTGCTGGCTCCAATTTTAGCTGCTGTACCAGATGTAGTAACTTTACTGGAGCAAATCAGTATAGCCCCTTGTGCTTGGTATGTCACCATTGACCTGGCTCAGGTCTTTTGTCCATGCCAAGTTTTAAGTATGACTAAAAACTGCTGACTTTTACCTGCCATGGCCAACAGTATAATTCACAGTACCGCACCAGAGGTGTTAAACAAGTCCACCGCTTTTTGCTGTAGTATTGTCTACTTAGGTCTTTATCATCTTGACATTCCATAAACCGTCATACCAGTCTAATATATTGGCACCATTATGCTGATTGTACCAGAGAAGCAAGCCATAAGTTTAGCCACATGAATAGGCGATTCTGATTCCTTTCACATCAACCCTTGCTGCATTGTCTTCTCTCCCTCAGGCCAAGTGTTTGGACTTTTGGAGAGGTACTTATGAACTAATAACTGAGGAAGAACAAAACTTGAACTTGCTTTAAAGACGGATTACATGATAGGCACGCTTACCACCCCAAAATGGAATGTTGCAGCACTATTAATCCATTCAGCGGTGACCCTGGAGCTAAATGGTGAAGAAAAAATTTTCCCCACCAGCAGAACTTTGAGCAGTAAATTTCATTGTCCTCTATGTATTAGGTGACAATTGGGCAAAAAGACAGATTTATGGGAAGTTGATAATGGTTTGAGTAGGTGGTCATGGACTTGGAAGGAGCAAGATCGGAAGACTGGTGAAAAGTAAGAATGGGAAAGCAGTGTATGGATGAGCCTTTTAGAATAAACTTAGATTGTAAAATCATCTGTGTCTCATGTGAGTGCTTCCCAAAGGGTAGGCAATGCAGAGAAAACTGTTAATTATCAGAGTGGACAAAATAATAATCAATGGACAAAATGACACAGATCTTTAGATGCCAGCTTTCTTGTGTACTTAGTCCATTTCTTGCTCAGGAGGCCCATAAACAAAGTGGTCACATAGTATGGACAGAGGCTATGCATGGGCTCAACAACATGGGATTCTCCTTACCAAGAATACTGCTATTGTCAAGTGACTAATCTGTCAATAGCAGAAACCAACCCTGAATCCCTGATATGGTACAATTTCATGAGGATAAAGGGGAGCAAGCCTACCATGTGGTGGAAGATTAATTATATTTTCCTTCTTCCATTATGGAGGGGGCAAAGATTTGACCTCAATGGAGTAGACATGTATTCTGGATATGGATTCGTCCTCCCTTCTCATAATGTTTCTGCAAACACCTTTACCCATATGGTAACAGAATGACTTATTTAACATCGTGGCATTCCATATAGCATTTTGTCAAAGAAGTTACTTCTGGTGAAAGAAGTGTTGTAATAAGCTCATGTCCATAAATCAACAAGCTATTATATACCCCATCACTAGGAAGTGGCTGCTGTTAATGATTGCTATAATGACTTATTAAAGACACACTTATGGCCATATCTGGGGAACCATACACTGAAGGTATGGAGTTCTATTGTACAGGATATATTTTATTCTTTGAATCCAAGGATACTTTATGGTGTTACTTCCCCAGTGCCAGAATACATGGGTCCAGGAATCAAGCTTAGAAAGTGCAAGTGGCTACTCTCACTATTACAAATAATTATTCGTGCAGATTTTCACTTGGTACTCTGGCATCTTTGAACTCTGTTGGCTTGAAGATCTTAGTTTCCAAGAGGAAAATGCTTCCAACAGGGAAAATAACAACAGTTTCGCTAAATCAGAATTTGAAACCTTCATCTGGTCATTTTAGACTCCTTATGTCATTGAACAAAAAGGGCAAAAAAAGAGATAATCTACTAGTTGGAATGATTGGTCCTAATAGACAAGAGGAAATCAAGGTGGTCGCTCCACATGAAGGTCATGAAGACTGTGTATGGGGAACCAAGGGGGTTCTCTGGAGTGTCCTTCAACACTGGCATGACAGTAGTAAAAATTGATAGAAAACTACAGTAACCAGAAAAGGCAGGGTGACTCAGGATTCCAACCATCAAGGAAATTAATACACATTTGGGAGTGAATAATTGCCAAGGGAAGCAGAGGAGCTGAGGTTCTGGCTGAAGGCAAGGGAATTATGGAATGAGTAGTTAAAGAGGAAAGCCATATTGATCAATTATGATCTTTGGACAAATGAGAGAAATGGAGACTGTAGTTGCTTTGCATATTTCCCCTATGCTTGCTGTATGCATGTGTTTACTTGTGCCTATTAATCATTGTATTTCTCCCTCCCATTTCCTTTTTTTTTTTTTTTTTTTTTTTTTTTTTAGATATCTGCTTAAGTTATTGGAGTTTATGATTTAGCCTTTTGGTAACAGAATATTTAGTAGGACCATGACTATATTTGGGGAGTGATTAATATTGTCTGCATTAGAAACAAAATCTATTGGGACTGTGTGCCCTCTCATTCTGGGGAAGAGTGAGAACTTCTCCACTTCTAAGAAGTCTATACATATCTTGCTAGAGGGGATATCTTGTTTGGCTGTTTCCTTTTGTAAGGGAGTTAAAATGGATATGGAAGAGTGCATATGGAAACTGAATAGACAAAGGGGTAGGCAATTAAAGTTACCAATTTATTGCCTCTTAGTTTATTGCTCCACTGTTAGCATGAATATGGAGCAAAGCAGTGTAGATATACTCCTGGTAGAGTTTTAAACAGTGTAACAACTTTGAAAAAGTTGTTTGGCAACTTCCTTGAAAACTTAAACATACAACTAACATATGACTCAGCCATTTCTATTCTTGGTATTGTCACAGGAGAAATGGAAGTATATATCCATATAGAGACTCGTACTAAAATATTCTTAGCAGCTTTATTTGCAATAAGCAAAACCTGGAAACTACTCAAATGTCATTCAACTTGACAAAGCATAAACAAATTGTGGTGCTTAAAGCAAGAAAGAATAAATTATTGATACATGCAACAATATGGATGAATTTCAAAATAATTATGCTGTTTGAATGTAGCCAGATGGCAAAGAGAACATACCATATTATTCCATTATAAAAAAATTTTAGAAAAGGCAAACTAAACTATAGTGACCACATGCAGATTAACGGTTGCGTGGAAATGAGAAGGTGGCAAAGTGGGGCTGAAGAGAAAGATTACAAAGAGGCATCAGGACACATTTAGGATAATGGATTTGTGCATTGTCTTTCTTGATCGTAGAGATGTGTTACCGGTGTGTACATATGTCAAAACTTATTGAATAGTACACTTTGAATATATGAAATTTATTATTATAAATTATATCTCACCACAGCTGCTAAAAAGAATCCAGGGAAAAGCAAAGCCAACACAGGGTGTATTTTTGTTTGTTTGTTTTTTATTAATTAAAAAAAATTTTTAAAGATATTTAAACAAATTTTTTAAAGTTTTTTTTTAATGTTTATTTATTTTTGAGAGAGAGAGAGAGAGGGACAGAGTGTGAGCAGGGGAGGGGCAGAGAGAGAGGGAGATACAGAATCCAAAACAGACTCCAAGTTCTGAGCTATCAGCAAAGAGCCAAATGTGGGGCTCAAATCCACGAGAACCATGAGATCATGACCTGAGCTGGAGTCGGATGCTTAACTGACTGAGCCACCCAGGTGCCCCAAGGGTTTCAGAGAGAATGGCAGGAGAGGATTATAAAGAAAACTAAAAGCAGGTACTATTGCAGTTGTTCAGGAAATAAACTATTTCAAGAAGGAAAAGAGCCATCAAACATGTTGAATATTGCTGAAAGAAAAGAAAGGGAAAGGTTTAAAGTATTCATCATATCTAAGAACAAAGTCCTTAGAAGGAAGGAATCCAGAGATCCGTGGTGGCAGAAGCCATGCTACACAGAGTGATGACGGGGGGGGGGGGGGTACATAGCTAGATAGAGTGAAGGCAATTATTTCAAAAGTAGCTGTGAATGGAGAAGGAACAAGAGCTGGAGGGGAGTTTGTAGTCCAAATATGTTATCTTCAGTGTTGGTGGGGAAAAAAAGCAAGTAAAGAGACAGTGTTTGAAGGCAGAAAGAAAGGGACCAGTGAACAGAGACCTGGGATGAGTGGGAGAGGTTGGATGGCAGGGACCCAGTGTGGAGAGAAAGCAGAAGTGAAGGAGGTGGGGACTGGGAGGGTGTTGAGCGCACCTGGGTAAGGAAGCTGCTCTAGAGGATGCAGTGACAGTTCCCATAGAAGGACCGTGATCAGGTTGGGGATAAGGAAGTTTTGGTGTCAGAGTAGAATGATGCTGTGTGTGCCCCTGCAGACCTGCTGAGGCTTTCTAACGCCAGCCCAGAGTTGACAGAATATGACTGGGAGTTAGTTGAAGACATGCATTTGACTACTCTTGTAACTCCTGGTGCCCCTGTGCTCTCTAAGATTTAATTTGAAGCATCACAAATCTCTTCGCCAACCTGCTGGGGCATGTGTATATTCTTCTCATATCTCGGTATTCTCACTGTAATGCTTCTCACTTCTTTTTCCCACACCACATTCGCTGTCTGTGGATAACATTCATCAGATAGCAATGATTCTAATTGGACGATCTTGGTTTTTAGTTTTCTTACTGTTGTTTACCACATGATGTCCAGACTCCCCAACCAAGCTTGTCGGGGCACCTGGATGGCTTCCTCATTTGAGTTTCCGGCTTTTGGTTTTGGCTCAAGTAATGATCTTGTGGTTTGTGGGAATGACCCCCTCGTCAGTCTTTGTGCGGTGGGGCGGAGCCTGCTAGGGATTCTCTCTCTCCCTCTTTTTCTACCCTTCCCCCATGCATAAGCTCTCTCAAAAAGAACCAAAAAAAAAAAAAAAAAAAAAAAAAAAAAACCAAAAACCGAGTTTGTCACTTTTCAAGCTTGCTTCAAACAACAACAACAACAAAAACCTTCACAAGCTTTTATAAAGGAGCCCTCCTCACCATCCTTGATCCTTCTCCACAAACTCCCTTCATAATCATAGTAACCATAATAGTCCATTACCAATAATAAAAAAAAAATAACACAATATAATGTAAGATACCAGAGTGGAGTCTTCTCAAGTTTGCCTTTTCTAGGGATCTTTTTTCTTTGCCAAAGTCGATTGAGCTATCATGATCCATTTTGTCGCTAAATATGTGTTAAATATTCACTCTCTACAGAATCTGGTGCCTGGATATTATTTTGGTACAAACTCATCCTCCTAATATATAGCATCCTAAAGAACATACATTTTATATAGCTCATGGGAACAGTTCATCCCTGAAAAAAGAACAAAAAGGATGATATAGAAATTGCGAAATATGGTTTAGAGATTCTTACAGCATTTAATCAAAGGAAAAAATAAATACCGATTATGTGAACCAGTTAAAGATTCTGATAAAAGCAAAACAATCATGGGAAGGATTATGACTAAACGTGACCTAAGGAGAGAAAGAAAAAGAAATCTTCTGCCCCAAGATTAACTCAATTAAACTAGTAAGCTTTCAGCTGATTCTTTTTAGGTGCCTGTGATATTAAAGATTTGGTACATAAAGAGAAAAGAGATCTGAACGGGGAATCTGAAGATTTGAGTTCATGTTTGGTCTTCACCATTAAATTGTTGAGTTAATTACCTATAATAAGACCATAATTAATTGTGTGTTATCTCTTGCCAGAGATCAAAATGAGGAAGTTTATGTGGGGGTTTTATAAACTGTTAAATGTATCATTCTAACAACTCTGAGGATAATTGTTATTGTTTTATTGTCTTTATGATTGTTGATAATAGGTAACAAATAAACCGAATGCAGATCTCTTAAAAAGAAGAAAGAGGGTCTAAGGGAGATGACCTACTCTTTGAATACAGATAGGTGTCCTTCGCTTTTTTGAGGATGGTCAGCAGAGGCCCAGTGAAAATCTAAGAGGATGAAAGTTGAGAGCTTCAGAAGTAGCTTTACTCTAAATTGGGAATGTGTACCTGGCGACTTCAAATATTAACTGTAAGGCAGTCATCGAGTAAAACGAAAACTGTTGCAAGCCCAATCATGCTTCAAAAGAATAAGTTAAAATATCAGATAAAAATGGCCCGAGAGACCTAAGTGTTGCTTTTCTTATTTATCTCTTTATATTAAAAAAGTTGATACGTTGTGACAAGTTATCCATTAGTTCTTTATCTTTTCCCTGGTGATTCATCCATTCCAAAGCTGACTGAGCATCGGGGCCACAGCGTGAAGTGTAGAGCACCACTGGACCTATTAGAGTCTAGCAATTTCTTTGACTCATGGTGGCTGTTGTATACTAGAATGTGTTTGAGAAGAAGCTTCCCCTAAATATACTTTTCAGATAAAAAGACAGATTTTGAGACACTGTTAATATATTAACATTTCCAAGGTAATGAATTTGGAGCATTGCTGGGATAGGTGATACAGCCCTGGGTAGCCTGACAGAAAGCTGAAATAGCTGTTTCATATTAGGATTTTATTATATTTAAAATATATGTATTTTGATTGTGCCTGATAATATTTAAAAGAACTTCAGGAAGCCATGTACTCCCATAACATAGACAAAATCACCAAATGTTATTTTTAGACATTTAGGTGCTCTTACCATAATTGTTATGTAGAAAGAAAATAATACACTCTCTAGTACTGATAGAATTAAAATGCTGTATTTAGCCTGCATGGAACTTTTCTTCTGGGAATTACAGAATGCTCTGTCCTATTTAACATAGCATATGGACATAGCATATACTATTATTGTAGTCTTCTTTTTCTATTAAAATGCTAATGAATAAGAAGGGATTTCATTTTTATTAAGGAGGGTAGAGGTACAAGTGTGGGAGAGTGAATTAAAAACAAACCTACTGGGAGAGGAGATAAGAATTCTAGACATCTGCATGATTCTTCCTCCCACATATCACACTCAGAATCATACATTCACAAGGAAGAGGAATATTAGAATACAAAAGAAAACTGAATGCAAACTTATAAAAGAATAGCAGATCACATCGAAAGGATTCAATAAAAGCAGTTTTCTTGTTCATCAAATGACTTTGATGTTCATTAAATCCAGATGCACACATAGTGGGTAGTTTTATCCTTTGTTCTTTTTGTCATTTAAAAAATTATTTAAGAAAAGTGTAATAATACCAGCATTTTATTTTTCTGGGCTTTTCTCATCACATGTCTGTATTTTCTTGCTGACTTGCCTATGGCTAATTCAATATTCATTACTGCCTCCATTTACCTGCAAAAATGTATGTGAATTTGATCCCATCTTCATCTATACCCTATCCATACCTCCCTTCCAGGTTTCAGATCCATTGAACCATTTCTCTCTTTTTTTTAAAAAAAATTAAAGTTTATTTATTTTTGAGAAAGAGAGAGAGAAACAGAGCAAAAGTAGAAAAGGGGCAGAAAGACAGGGAGACACAGAATCCGAAGCAGGCTCCAGGCTCTGAGCTGTCAGCACAGAGCCAGACATGGGGCTCAAACTCATGAGCATTGAGATCACGACCTGAGCCGAAATTGGACGCTTAACCAACTGAGCCACCCAGGTGCCCCAAAGCATTTCTCTTATAGAGCTATTCAGATGGATAAATTAAGTATCCTGAAAAAAATGACCTCAGTGTTTTTTTTTTTTTATTTTTAGAAAAAAATTAGAAACTGGCTCTCCTCCCTAAAATAAAAATGTTTTTGTGCTAACACTCAGCTGAATTATTTGAGAGACTTTTTTTTAATATAATGATCATTAACAAGAATGAAGAACCTGAAAGAAACTGCTATTTACAATGGTCTAGAGATGACTGGAAAAGAAAGACATTGTAAAGTTGGATATCCCAACTGGATTTGGATGAGATGGTTTATGTTTGATAGTTACATACGTACAATCCTTAAACAATAAAAACCCTGAAAAAAATAAGCACAAACTTTCATCTTTAAGATGCCTACTCAAAAGGTAACATTACTTTCAAGACGTAGGACTCTTAGGCTTTAATTATTCTTTTATCTGTGAAATTAAAGGTTTTTAAAATACAAATAAAAAACCTCGCATGTCCACGTGGATTGTCATATGAATGTCCCACAGATTCCAAATGTCCAAAGTAAAGAAATGCCTTTTCCAATATTTTCTTATCCCCTATGAACTTTCTTGGCGGATGATATGTAGATTCATTCTAGCTCTCAAGCAAGAAAACTAAGAACCATCTTACATGAATCCTTCTTACTCCATGGCTGACCATTCAGCAAATCTCTATTACTTTCAATTGCTTTCTGTTACTTCCTATTCCCACTGCCATTTCCTTACGGAGAAATCATCCATAATTCATTCTACTGCCAAAAGACCCCTAAAACTGAAGTCTAATCTTTACCTCTTCAATGCCGGAGAAGCCGTCAACCCCTATCATCATAACTGAAGCTTTTTGTGTATTAACTTCCAGCTCCCAAAACCAGTTACCATAGACCCGGTACCTACATATCACTTGATATACTTCATGAAATCTGATTTTTTCCCAAATTTCCTATATGTAATGTTTGATTTATACTTTCCTATTTTTGTACTACTTGTTTTTTTTTTTACCTCCTTCCAGAATATTCTTTAGCCCTTCTACTTAAGGAAAAAAAAATACAGTCAGCATCCAAGTGAGGCATTACATTGTTTAGGAAATCTTTGCAGACAATACCTCCTACACATGTATTCGCACATCCTCTCTCACCTTAGTACAATGTATATGCTCTTGTATTTGCATTTATCACTCTGTACACATAAACACGAACAGCAGCCTCTCCTACAACGAGTTCCTGGAAGAACCATATAGTGTGTTATTCATATTTCTGTCTTCTCATTAAAACAAGGTTGACAAATGGAATAAATAAGACAATTTACAGGAAAATGTGATTCACGTATGATAGAGACAGGCAAATGTTAGTGTACTGAAATTGTAAAGTATGGCAGAATGACAGTATCTTAGAATGGAAAGAACAACAGTTATTGAAGGCTCAGTAGAGTATGATTTTAAAACTTGATGCTGCCCTGTTTGGGTTGTAACCATTCTGTGAGTTGATGTATTAAGAAGCCCATCTGCTTATCGCTGACTTAGCTAAGATAAGTGAATCTCTTTCTGCCTATATCCTAGAATACCTTCCTATAGTAATGAGGATAGAAAGGCCCACAGTTAATGGACTATTCAAGATTTTCTGGCTCAGATGGATTGGACCATTGTATAAAGCCCTTCTCAAGTGCTCTCTCAGGTTTCATTTTAGTTCCAGCTCATTTGACTTTTTGGTGATCCTTCTCCCCTCTTGTGACCTCCCCCTAAAAATGTCTTGTTTTTCATTTTAATTTTATTCAGTGCTGCATTCTTATTTTTCATAGGCATATTTTTTGGTTGGCTTAACAGATGGTAGATATGTTTTAAGACTTAACCTATTTAGAAGTAGTTAGGAAACATAACACTATTTATAGGTAAATATGAGATTAAATAGGAGAGCCACTCAAATGAGAACATTTGCACATTTTCATCTACATTGGAACAGAGGTAAATGTTCTAATAGGAAATTTAAAAGGTTGTAATATAATTATTGATGCTTTCAGTGTAACAAACTGATTATAAAAGATTCATACTTGGTAGGTGGCTTATTTTTTTCTCATCAGATTAGGTTTTAGAATTAAAGTTTTGAGTGACTCAAATTATAAATACAATATTAACTAAAATGATAATTTCCAACAGTGTCTGGCACACAGTAAGTCCTACATTTTGTTATTACTGAATTAGTAAATGAAGAAAAGTGTTTCATGTTTTTCATCTCTTTCTGTCTTCACCATATCCAAAAATAAACATTTAAAAATATTTCTTAACCTAGAGTTACAGTTAAAGATAGCAGAAAAGCAATGATGTCAGAAAATTGCCTTTTTCACATCCCTTAATTATTTTGGGTTCTCAAGAAACTTTCTAATAATGACCATACATTTTCTCAAAAACTTTAATGCCCTAAAAGTTTCCCATTCTTAAATATAGTACATTTCAACTAAAATTTGTTTTTAAAGAAATATTTTGAATTTCTTTTGGACATGCTATAAAACTACTATTAACTAAGAATACAGGACTTGGCAGTGAAACTATGCATTTTTGAATTCAATGTTTCGCTATTGTCAAGTATATAGTCCATCTATCAGTCATCTACTGATCATTTATCCATCATCCATCCACCCACCTATGCAAACACATACACTCAGTACCTGTTCTGTGAAATTGGTGAGTCATTCCTGAAGATTATATAATAAAACAACATAGACTTTGCTCTAAAAAGCTTACACTCTGATAGATTAGATAAAATGCATATATAAACATAATGGCAGGAAACATTTGTTACATAGTATAATAAGTGTAAAGACTAGGTGCTATAAAAATAACAAGGGTAAATTTTCGAATGGGAGAATAAAGGAAATTTAATAGAGGAGACGAGTTTGCTTTTTTTTTTTTTTTAAAAAGCTGTGACTGAAAAAAACCTAGGGAGTTAAGATAGGAAAGGAAGATCATTACAGATATGAGAAACAGAATGTGGGTGGCGTAAATGATGTCATTCAGGTTAGCTGCTGTGCATTGTGGGTTAGCGAGGCTCTCGACAATGAGAAAACAAAGTTTTGACAACGTTTTAGGGATTATCTCTTTGGTACTTTCTCATTATCATACTTGTACTGATTCTTCAAATGCAATCCTTCAATTTTATGTAAATGTGTCCCTTTCCTTCTTTCCCTCACTTCGGTCAGATGTTTATATTAATGACATTATTCAGAAGTTACTTCCCTCTTTAATCTGTGCTTCCTGCAGACAAAGGAGTGACATAGGGAGGGTGGGACACAGCAATTCATTTTCCCCAACATTTTGAAGCAATTCATTTTAAACCAGGCAGCAGTTTTTTGAAGATCTATTAAGAGCTATTAAGAGTTGAAGCAGTTGGAGAACAGAAAGGAAGCCCTGAATTTAATAGGCTAGTGATTTTTAGAGGAGGCAGAATTCACTCAGGAAGAATAAAACACACACACACACACACACACACACACACACACACACACCAATTTTTAGATAGAATGAGATAGAGTTCCAGGATGTACGGTTTACCAAGAAGTGGTTCTAAGGTAATTATATGTTTTAATCAAACATGAAAAATAACTGATTCATTTATTCATTCATTAATTCACAAATATTTATTGAGTACTTACCATGTGCCAGACACTGTTCCAACCAGAGAGATAGAGTAGTGAAAAAAAAAAACACAAAAATATGTGTCTCTAAGGCTCATGAAGCTTTCACTGAAATGGAGAAACTCAGCCAATAAACTATAGAGAAGCAATCTTTACCTTATGTCAGTGGCAAATGCTATAGAGGAACATTTTAAAAGGTAAGAGGAGATAGGAGTATAAAGTGTCAGAAATACTCTCTCTCCCTCTCTCTCAAAAATAATTTAAACTTAAAAAAAATAATTTTTTTAAAGGGGGCACCTGAATGGCTCATTGGTTAAGTGTCTGACTTCAGCTCAGGTCACCATCTCGCGGTTCGTGAGTTTGAGTCCTGCATTGGGCTCTGTGCTGACAGCTGTGTGCTGACAGCCCAGATCCTAGAGCCTTCTTTGGATTCTGTGTCTCCCTCTCTCTCTGACCCTTCCCAGCTCATGTTCTGTCTGTCTGTCTCTCTCTAAAATAAATAAACATAAAAAATTAATAATTTAAAGTGTCATGAATGATAATTTAAAATAGAATGGTTGGAGAAAGTGTCTCTGACGTGGTGATATAAGCAAAACCTTGCAGATCATGAAAGAGTGAGCCCTAGTGAAAAATATTCTAGACAAAGATGCTATAAAGTCCAATAGCTTTTGGTGGGAGCAGCTGGACTTAGTTGTCCAGAAAAAGAGGACATGCATCTGAAATTGAATGAGAGAGACAGAGAGACAAGGAAAGGGAGCATTAAGGGTGATGTCAAGAAGGTGACACAGGATCCTGGAAGCCTTATAGATCATGGCAAAGGTTATGGCTTCTACTCTGAGTAAAATAGAAGCATTGGAAGGTTTTAAGGAGAGGAATGCCAGGATCTGACTTACATTTTAAGGGGTCACCTTGCTTGAGAATAGACTATGCTGAGCAGAGAAATAGGATAGGTAGTTGAGGGCAATTTTGAGTGAGAAGAAATTTGGTAGCAATATGAACGGTCTACAGCAAGAGTTCACAATTGAGGGGTACAGGTCCCAGGGAAAGAGCATTCAACAATTCATATGCACACAAAGCACTGTCAGTTTTGGTCTTAATTTAGCTCTAATAAAATATGCAGCATGAATAATGAATATGGATGCATGGATATTAATAAAATCTACATTCTTTAAATGCATACTGATTTTATAAAGAGTATCATATCATTATGAATTATCTTAATCAATGGATTCTAAAAGAACAACTACTACAATATAGGGGATGGTAATTTTTGTTGTTAAAGTAAGTTTATTTTATTAAAAATTGGAAGCCACTGTGCTGCATAGAAGGACTCGACCTTACGATGAAGTTTTTCTTCATTTTCAAAAGGAAAGCACAAGAAATGCCCAACTTCCTGGAGTAAGGCAGCAAATGGGTATATTTCCTACTATATATTTTGTATCCCTTTTCGGGGATTAAAGGTGATTGTGGAGGGGCAGCGATACCTAAAGGGATACTTGGAAGTTTGGCACAAGTGTCACTGCTGTTGGAGCCCGTTTTGCTAAACCTCAAGTCTGGTAGCACTGGAGGTCTTGGATTTGTCCCAAAGCTATAAAATATGTGCATTTAGATGTTACCTATAGTCCCTCCTCCATATAGTGATAACTATGTTATCGTTATAATGATAACTGTACTACACAAATATGAGGAAAGCATTTAAATTAAACATACACACACATACGTGATTTTACATAGACATTGACAAATTTGATTATTCCTGGTTTTCCAAACTATGCTTTGTAGTTTATTGAGGACTTTAAGAATAAAATGTATTTTAAAATGGTGCTCTTTTTAGCATTCCAGAATTGTCAGAAAATTGGTATGCTGATAATAAACAGCACTGGATAAGCATCATTAATTTTTCTCGCTTTGAGAAAAACTTGCTGGAACAATGAAAGAATTTATTAAATTAAACAAAAGTAATCCATCACTTTATTATTTCTCATAAAGATATAGACATAAGTATGAACTTTCATTAATACTAGCTTATTTCCTCAGGATTTTGGTCAGAATGAAGAAGTTGCATTTGTTTACAGTTTCATTTTGCCATATTCCCAGCCTCTACTTTTTGCTGGCGTCCACTAAAATAAATCACACTGCAACTACTATCAATATATTTTTGTTTCCTCTGAGAGCCCCCTTTACCGAGGCATGTCCTGTATTTCAAGGTCAGTGCATTAACGACAGCACATTACTCTGGTGATTCAGTCCAACCCCTTAGCTTGCAAAATGTTGGAATTTTGCTAAAAGCAATTCTTGAATTAATTGTAAGTCTTTGGCCAGTTCAGGCTCAAATGATCCCATCTGGATTTGCCAAATTGGACTATGCAGAAAAAAAAAAAAAAATGAAGCCCCTTTTAAAAACTAGGCTGTATTCCACTTTGCTGTAGGAATGGCCACAGAACACAGCTTTCTCTTCTGCCTCCTGAATCACTTATGGCGCGACACAGGGTAATCCTTCCCATTATTGCCCGTGCTCCCTTTTTGTCTCCTGACACGGGGAGCTTTTTTTATTTGTCTGATATTTCCACTCTGTGATCAAATTAATTTATATCCACCCCTCAATTTGTCTTCTTTCAGATCTCCACTTTAATTAGAAACAAATCTTTGCATTAGGTAAGCAACAAAGACAGCAATGCAGGGGAAAAGGTTGAAGGGAATCTGTCCACATTATTTACCAAATGGTTCACTATTTCCAAGCAGCTGATGACAGACCAGTCATCAATCCAAATTCATTTCCAGAGAGACACATAAAAACTTTACTGCTTAACAGAGCTCAAAATATCCACCTGTCTCTCCGACGAAAGTGCAAACAGAGACTATTCTGCTGATGCTGGGGATCTTCTCTAATCTTTTACGCTGGGTTATCACCATCTGATGTTAATTATATTGTTGATGTTTCTAATTCTTGTGTAGACTGGAAATTTGTATCACTTCAGGTTTGGGCAATAGAAATATTGGGACAAACAAGCCAGGTCATGGAAAATACATATGTGTGTATGCATGCCTGAACTCGGGGATGGCTGTGGCGGACTCTGCAAGTTCAAGCGAAAAATGCACTCTCATCTATTCTGTAAAAGGGCTCACCCACTTTTACTCCTCATTGATAAGAAGTTTATTTTTCTCTTCTTGAGAAATCCCTTTCCCCATACTGAAAGCACGGTTTAACAAGGGGTTAATCAGGGCTTCCACAGTCAACTGCTGAGAAAACTGGAGTCTGATTATCCTGTTACCATCGTAGCTTCTTGTCGCTTCATGGCGTGTGGCACAGGCTTGCTGAGCATGGCCACCTCTCAAAAGGCAGTTTTTCCCCAGAAGTAGGCCCAGATGAATATAGTTAGCTGATCTTCGACAGAGGTGCAGAAGCAATACAATGAAACAAAGACAGTATTTTCAACAAATGATGTTGGAACAAATGGACATCTACATACACGCGCACAGAAAAAGGATCTAGACACAGACCTTATACTCTTCAAAAACTTAACTCAAAATGGATCACAGACCTAAATGTAAACGTAACACTATAAAACTCCTAGAAAATAAGAGAAAATCTAGACTACCCTAGGTTTGGTGATGACATTTTAGATACAACAGAAACACAGTCCATGAAAGAAAAAACGTATGAGCTCCATTTCATTAAAATGAAAAAAAAAAAATTGCTCTACAGAAGACACTTCCCAAAGAATGAGAAGGTAACCCAGATTTGGAGGAAACGTTTTCTTTTTTTTAATTAAAAAATTTTTTTTCAAGTTTTATTTATTTTTGAGAGAGAGAGAGAACATGAGTTGGGGAGAGGCAGAGAGAGAGGGAGACACAAAATCGGAAACAGGCTCCAGGGTCTGAGCTGTCAGCGCAGAGTCCGACGCGGGGCTCGAACTCACAGGATGTGAGATCACGACCTGAGCTGAAGTCAGACGCTTAACCGACTAAGCCACCCAGGCGCCCCTTAGAGGACACATTTTCAAGACACACCTGATAAAGGACGGTTAGTCAAAATTTACGAAGAACTCCTAAGTTAGTCAACAACAACAACAATAAAATTCAATTAAAAAATGGGCAAAGGCCTTAACAGGCACCTCAAAGAAGATATAAAGAGGTCAAATAGCATATAAAAAGATGCTACACAGCATATCTCATCAGGAAACGCAAATGAAAACAGTGATGAGATACCACACACACCTGTTAGAAAAGCCCAAATTCAAAACAGCGGCAGCACCAGATGCTGACAGCGGTGTAGAGCAATGGGACCTCTCTTTCATTGCTTGTGAGAGTGCAGCACTGTACAGCCACTTTGGAAAACAGTTTGGCATTTTTCTAGAAAACACTTTTACCGAATCATGTAACAATCATATTTTGGTATTGACCCAAAGGAGTTGAAACTTTATGTCAAAACCTGCACACAACAAAAACCTGCACACAGATGTTTAGAGCAGTTTTATTCGTACTTGTGAAATCCGGAAAGCAGCTAAGATGTCTTTCAGGGGGTGAAAAAATTATGAATAAGTAAACTATAGTACATGCAGACAATGGGATGTTGTTCAGTGGTAAAAGAAAAAAAAAACAAAAACAAAAACTCTTAAGCTCCGAAAGATCATGGAGGAAACTTAAATGTATATTACTGAGTGAGGAAGTCAGTTGAGAAAGCTGTGTACTATATGATTCTTACTACTTGACATTCTGGAAGACAAAGCGATGGAGACAGTGAAAAGACTGGGTACGGGAGGGGAGAGATAAATAGGCATCGCATAGAGGGTTTTTAGGACAATGAAATTATTCCCTATGTTACTGTAATGGTGGATACATGTCATTATAAATTTTTCCCAAGTGGAACATGCAACACCAAGAGTGAATACTAAGGTAAGCTATGCACTTTGGATGATGATGTGTTTATATAGGTTCATCAATTATAATAAATGTACCACTCTGATGGGGGATATTGATAATGGGGGAGGTCATGCTTTGTGGAAACAAGAGGTACATGGGAAATCTCTGTACCTTCTACTCAATATTGCTGTGAACCTAAAACTGTTCTAAAAAATAATCTCTATTTTTTCTGTTCGTGAACACATGAGCCTGTCAGGTGTCATCGTAACACTCAGGGGGCAGTGAGACCACAGGGGCTGGTCTAGAATCCACACCTCTTCATCTGAGACTTAGGGTTCTCCCTCCCTCCATGGGACTCTAACCTAGAACAGTTAGGGTGATATACTTTTCCAAAGAACACTCCTACAATGAGTATAAGATGATTTTTTTCATAACTCTAGTACATTAAAGCTGTGTGTGTTTATGCATGTTTATCAATTCATATCTAAAAACATACACTTACATATTATATATGAACTCATTCACTAAATAATTCAATCCATCATGTCACTTGCATTTTTGGCAATGAAATAGTAGCATTATAATGTGCATAATACCACAAGAGTTGATATTTCCCCCTAATCTACATCAAAGGAAAAAAATTCTTATTGTACTACTCAAATACACGTTTTGAACTCTTGAAGGGCCATCATATACCATGTGCAACTCTGATTACCAATCTTATTGATATACATTTTTAATGCAAAGATCTATTTTAAATCATTTGTGACTACTAGATGAGAAGGAACGTGTGCAGCAAAATTGGATCCTGTCTAAAAATCCAGTAATGATTTTACAAAAAATATTATGCTGTGACACATTAGGCTTTTATACAAAGTGAAATCACTGTGCTGGAACCATAGACATTTAATAAAAATAAAGGAAAACCTGTTAAAGGCAAATATCCTAGTATATAGTAATATCCTTTCACCTTTCCTTGCAATTTCTCCCCTTGGCACAGAGAATCCTGATGCTTTTAAGTGTTTTTTATGTAGTGGGTAGAATGGATTTTTCAATATATCTTGATTCCCAGAGGCTTTACAGGTTTTGCAAACCTATGGAAAACCATAATTTGTGTAAGTGTTATTTTGTTATATGAATGTCATTATTCTATAGAGATGGGCTTGCTGAGTGGACAGAGTATTGCGTTTTCTTCTCTGTGGTATAGTCAGAATCCAGTTCTAAAGACTAAAGAGTTGAATAAATGAAGAACAGTATGAAAATTAACAGAGCAGAGGAGCCCTGACTGAGGGAGGAATAAATGGTTTCATAAACTGTGAATCAGTGCAGCATAAGAGGTCATATACATGCCTAAAGACACCTGTTAAAGATTGTTTCTTCTGTCTCAGGATTCTATATTCCATTTTATATTCTGGTATCAGAGAGTTCCAATGCCATTATATGTGATACAGAACAGTGTAGCTAATGCATAGCTGGCCTAAGTAATGGTTGAAAACAAATTTAGTATCCCCCCCCCCACTTCTATTTATGCCCTACTGGTCGGTTGCTATTATGAACTGAATCATGGCTTCCAAAAATTCATATGTTGAATATTATCTGGAGATAGGTTCTGTACAGACATAGCCAAGTAAAATAAGGTCATTAGAACAGTGACTTTTAAATATGATCCTTATAAAGACAGGAAATTGGAAGGCACTCATGCATACAGGAAAAGCATCACGGAAACGTGGAGACAGCCATCTACAAGTCAAGGAGCAAGACCAGAAACAGATCCTACCCACACATCCCTCAGAAGGTACCAACACTTGAAACACTTTGATTTCAGAATTTCAGACTCCAGAACTGTGGCACAGTAAATTTCAATTTTTTAAGCCACTCAGCTGGTGGTTCTTTATTAAGGAAGTCCTAGTAAAATAATACAAACACCCACTAGGTGACAGATAATTTTCTAGGTGCTGAAGATACAGAAATAATGAACATAAATCATACTCTGAAGGACTTCCCAGTAAAGAGAAGAAAGACAAGCACACAAACAAATGAAATCATTGTGACCTTTGCTACTCAGAGGAATGTCCCAGGCATTAGAGGCACATGGAAGAGGAGACTCCAACTCAACAAGGGTAACCAGGGAAGTCAGGACTTCAGAGTTCAGCCTTCAAAATCAAAGAGGATTGATGAAGATAGAAAACAAAGACAGTCAATAGTGTAGAAAAGACAAATTATATGTGCAGAACCAAGGTGGTATAGAGAGAGAGTGCATGTGGTGGAGGGCAAAGAGAAAGAGAGAAAATACTAAACAGGCTCCATGCTCAGTGCGTCCTGGCATGAGGCTCAGTCACATGACCCTGGATCATGACCTGAGGTGAAATCAATAATCGGGCGCTCAATGGACTGAGCCACCCAGGCTACTCATTTACCTGTTTTTATCAATTAAAAATTTTTCCTGAAACTATTACTTTCTTAGATTTTAATTACTAACTTAAGAGCAGACCTTTTATTTACTTAAGACATAGATTCCAATTTTTTTTCTGAGAGTAGAATATTGTATTTTAAGATGTATTCAGCAACTTATTTGATGGCAAATTAAAATCTCAGGTGTCAGGCTTGGGCCTTGTACCAATAAGAACAGTCTACCTTCTGAAACAAACTTCAACAATCAGATACACTAGTTATTCTGAAATAACAGGCAACCCACAAATTTCACAGGTTGAAAAGAATATTGATTTATTTCTCTAGAGACTATTGTACCAGCAGCTACATGGTTTATGTATTAAGTGACCCACAACATTTCTACTTCCATGTCATTGGTCAAAGTAATTCACATGGCCACAACTAACTTCAAGGAGGAGGGAAAGAACATTCTCCCCATGCATCCAGAAAAAAAGAAGAATAGAAATATTTGTGAGCAGCAGTAGAGTCTTCTACAGAAACAACTTCAATATTTCAGTGATTTAATAGGAGAAAATGTATTTTTCTTGTCACAATATCAGATCACTCGGGTCATTGGGTTGGCAGTCATGGCGTATATGTGTGTGTATGTGTTCTCAAGTGATCTGTCTACACAATCATTGTGAGCCATTGGCCTCTTGCATATTTTGGCTCCACTCTGCTCTGTCTTTACTCAGGTATTGGTTTGTGAGGAAGAGTGAGGACCACACATAGATTCTGTGGCCCAGGGCTGGATGTGGTGATATCTGTTCTGTTTATATTCCATTGGCCCAAATGCACTCATTCAGCCACACCTGACTGCAAGAGAAGTTGGGAAAGTTCTCTAGCTGTGCCCAGGAAGAAAAGCTAAACAGATTTTTGATAGCCATTTGCAGACTGGATGGACTCCAAGCCTCTAAGCCAAATAGCTGACTGCCACTTTGTTCTGATTTCATAGAAAGTAGGTCATTTAATAGAGAAAAGAGGTCATTGGTCATTTATTTTAGAAAAATCCCCAAAACCTCTTAACACTCGGTGTTCAAAAAGTAAAAATATTTTTCCATTTCTTTGTGTCTTCTTTAATTTCTTTCATAAACTTTGTATAGTTTTCAGTCTACAGATATTTTACCTCTTTGGTTAGGTTTATTCCTAAGTATTTTATGATTCTTGGTGCAATTATGAATGGGATTGATTCCTTGGTATCTATTTCTGTTGCCTCATTATTGGTATATAGAATTGCAACCGGTTTCTGTACATTGATTTTATATCCTGTGACTGCTGAATTCATATATCAGTTCTAGCAGGTTTTTGTTGTTGTTGTTGTTGTTTTTGTTTTTTGCTTTTTGTTTTTGTTTTTTTGGTGGAGTCTTTCGGGTTTTCCATGTAGAGCATCATGTCATCTGCAAAAAGTGAAAGTTTGTCTTCTTCTTTGCCAATTTGGATGCCTTTTATTTCATCTTGTCATGGATTGGAAGAACAAATATTGTTAAAATGTCGATACTGCCCTAAGCAATCTGCACATTCAATGCAATCCCAATCAAAATTGCACTGGCATTCTTCTCAAAGCTAGAACAAACAATCCTAAAATTTGTATGGAACCAGAAATGACCCCGAAGAGCCAAAGCAATCCTGAAAAAAGAAAACCGAGGCTGGAGGCATCACAATCCCAGACTTTAACCTGTATTACAAAGCTGTAATCATCAAGATATTATGGTATTGGCACAAACACACACACATAGAACAATGAATAGAATAGAGAACCCAGAATTGGACCCACAAATGTATGGCCATCTAATCTTCCACAGAGCAGAAAATAGCATCTAATGTAAAAAAAAAAAGACAATCTCTTTAGCAAATGGTGCCGGGAGAACTGGATAGCAACATGCAGAAGAATGAAACTGGACCACTCTTCGTCTTACACCATACACAAAAATAAATTCAAAATGGATGAAAGACTTAAATGTGAGACAGGAAACCATCAAAATCCTAGAAAAGAAAACAGGCAATGACCTTCCATCTTGGCTGCAGCAACTTCTTACTTGACACATCTCCAAAGGCAAGGGAATTAAGAGCAAAAATGAACTATTGGAACCTTATCAAGATAAAAAGCTTCTGCACAGAAAAGAAAACAACTAACAAAACTAAAAGGCAACCAATGGAATGGGGGAAGATATTTGCAAATGACATATCAGTTAAAGGACTGGTATCAAAAATCATAAAGAACTTACCAAACTCAACACTCAAAAAACAAATAATCCAGTGAAGAAATGGGCAGAGGGCATGAATAGACACTTTTCCAAAGAAGACATCCAAATGGCTAAAAAACACATGAAAAGATAGATGATAAACATCACTCATCATGAGGGAAATACAAATTAAAACCACACTGAAATACCACCTCACACCGGTCAGAGTAGCTAAAATTAACAACTCCAGAAACAGCAGATGTTGGTGAGGATGTGGAAAAAGGGAAATCCTCTTGCATTTTTGGTGGGAATACAAACTGGTGCAGCTACTCTGGAATTCAGCGTGGAGGTTCCTCAAAAAATTAAAGATCGAATTACCCCACAACCCAGAAATAGCACTATTAGGAATTTATCCAAAGGATACAGGAGTACTGATTCACAGGGGCACATGTAGCCCAATGTTTATAGCAACATTATCAACAATATTCAAATTATGGAGAGAGCCCAAATATATCTATCTACTGATGAATAGATAAAGATGAGGTGGTATATATGTATCTATACATATACATAATGGAATACTACTTGGCAATGAAAAAAATGAAATCTTGCCGTTTGTAACAACGTGGATGGAACTAGATTGTGCTAAGTGAAATAAATCAGTCAGAGAAAGACACATATCATATGTTTTCATTCATATGTTGAAGTTGAGAAACTTAACAGAACACCATGAGGGAAGGGAAAGAAAAAAAAATATATAGCTACAAACAGAGAGGGAGGTAAACCATAAGAGACTTTTAAATACAGAGAACAAACTGAGGGTAGAATGGAGTGGGGAGCAGGGGGGTGGAGAAAATTGGTGATGGGCACTGAGGAGGACACTTGTTGGGTGAGCATTGGGTGTTCTTTGTTAAGTGATGAATCACAGGAATCTACTCCCGAAGCCAAGAGCACACTGTGCACACTGTAAGTTAGCTAATGTTACAATAAATTATATATTAAAAGCTCATAAATAAATAAATAAATAAATGTCAAAATGAATTAGCAAAAGGTGAATTATCAGCTTATTGCTTTTGATTGAAGAGAAATATTCTTCTTTCTTTCAACTCCAAACCTTCATGATAACCTGAGTATGTAAAAAGAAAACCTTTTATTTATTGAAGTAATTCCATTTTTATTTTAAGCAAAACCTATTGTCTGCTACAAAGGGCTTTTTAACTCAGGAAGAGACTACTAATTTAAGGGATAAATTAATATATGTTCCCTTTGTGCAGCAGGTCAGAAACCAGATGAATGGGAAGGCCATTTTGTTAAATAGTTTTCTAGACTATTATAATCTTAGCAAAGCAGGATTTGTTCATTTCTATTGAATGAGTATGAGAGCATGGGGCTATTGTACATAATAAATGCTATTTGAGTAATTCCATATGGCAAATTTTGTCTGGTCTCAAAGGCAGTGTGAGGAACATTTTCCTGTAGCAAATGTGATAAGAAAATGAACATTCTGTAGTATTTGCTATCTTTTGATTATAACGGACTTTGCCTCAGAATGGACAGGGCTTCGATTTTCATGGAGTATACTAAAATATATCTTGAGGTTACTATTAACAATTCAGGAATGCTTGTAAAAAAATGTGACGGTATTTCTCTGTGAATTGCTCTGCACCCAGGGTCCATATTAATTTTAGATATTGTACATAACTCCATTCAGGGAAACTCACCTTATGCATATCTGCTTTAGGCTACACTGGCTATGGGAAATAGTTCATTTTATAATTTTAATATAGCTCCAGACTACTACAATTAACAAACACTAGCAACAGTGTTTTGAATGTATAATCAGATGAAATAAAATTCTTAGAGCTTACATAGAGATTTCATCAGAGATATTCACAGTATTTGCTGATATTAATCAGTTGCATAATAGTTGATTCTATAGGCCACAGATAGAGAGATTCCCTCATGAATCTGGGTATTCTTGTCATTCTACATCCTTGGATGTTGATTTTAGGAGACGATAGATGTTCTATTATGTGGCTGTAGCCTGCTCAAACTAGGATATTTCTAATTGTAAATTAAAATGTCATTAAAATGAATATTTGCCAATACCATGTTTTGCGAACCTACTCTTAGCTGGGTATTGCTTTAAAAACTAGGCGCAAATAACCCTACTGACTAAGTAGTAAGTAGTTCAACCTTAAATCTTAGAGAAATGGGGAAATAAAATTAATTGCCAAATTCCATACAAGAATTAACTGAGGCAGGGATTGAACCCCAGGTCTGAATGACCACCATTCCTTTACCAATCCTACACACACACACACACACACACACCTATAGTTATGACCACCAATTTAAAATACGACAGGCAGCCGAGGAAGTTGAAATGAAACAAATACTGGTTTCATTTATTCAGTGTTGGGAATTAGATCCTTCAGAGATAATGACCCAGCAGTCTGCAGTACCTCTTGGGATCATTAGTTATTTGGTAACACTATCAAGGCTTCCCATACAATGCCTTCCCTGGCGTATTTTCTTATCTGGAAAGCTTCTTTCCACTTCTCTGCCTGATAAACTCCCACTCTTCTCTTCTGTTTCTTCACTTTTTCTTTTAATCCTTTGAATAATTCATTGCTCCTATTGTGTTCTCTTTGCAGTTTATATTTCTTAGAAAAGTGTCACATTATTGTTTGTGATTTAAATGTTCATATTCCCACCTGGATTGTGAGTTCCTTGAGGAACTCCTCAGTGCCCTTCACAATTGTTGCTCCCAGTTGGTGCGTTAGTAAAAGTATGATAAATATCTCTCATTTCGATGGATTAAAGGGATAGTATATGGTAGTGGAAAGAACACTATAATTGTTTGTCACTTAATTGGACCTCGATTTTGTCTTCTGTAAATTGAGGATGCGGGGCTAAGTAACTTCCATTGTTATTTCTAATTAACTGTTGTCTGATGAATCTAAGGGCTATGTTTTCACTGCCAGTAAGAACCATACACAGAAATCAACTGAGAGATATGACCTTTTGCAACATTTATTTTTTATACTTCTATTGCATCAAGCAACAGTAGAAACCATACCTTCTCTATCACGATAAAAGTCAAGTGTCTATAGTTGTAGCCTGGGGAACGAGGAGTAATTTCTGCATGTAAGTCTGACATCCTTTTGCTGTGATAATTGAGAATCCATCAGTTGCAAATAAACTTTCTATTATAAATATATATGTCTACAATTGATGTTCCTTATCAAAGCCTCATTTTAAGACATGAAAATTATTCCCTATATTGTTATGTACTTTAGCATTTAAAATAAGCCAGATCAGAATGTAATTGTGGTCAAAATCTTATGAGTTCCATTCTTGCCATTGTCTTGCTCAGCAAACTTGGTCAAATCATTTAAAACTAAGAGCCTGTTCTCTACCATGTGTAGGTAAAATGTCAAACGAGCCAGATCTTCTATAATTTTACAGTTCGAAAGTCTTTTGGTTTTAAAATTATGTACATAAAAATGTTAGATGATTCCAATTTATTATTTTAGAGATTTCCTTTAAAATCATATTATAATTGTTTGCTTTGAAAATGGACAGAGTGAAAATCATATTTCCATTCATTTTGTCAATAAGAATACAGATAAATTGCAGATAACTTGACACACATACAGCAGAAAATAGAGTTTCACCTAAATGACCCAAAGTAAATAAACCATAATTACTTGCCATGTAGTCATCTAAAACACTTGATTTCAAGAGCTCCAGGGCAGGGGGTGAAGGGTGCAATAAAGTACTTGTTGTTTGGCCAGAGTAATGTATTAAATACATTAAAATAATTATTTTCCCCAGAAGAACAAACCTCATACAATTTCTGGCTTTCAAGGTCCTTTCCTTATTCCATAATGGCAAATCTTCAACACTCTCAAAGAAAGACCATAAATTTGCAAGCATAAATATGATAATGCCTCCACAAATATGCTTGCAAGCCTATTGGATAAAAGATCTGTCCTTGGTACCTTTTAGCAAAAGGCTAATTTGACCCTGAACGTGTTGCCGAGGAAGTTTCAGCTGTTGATTCTCAGTTGAACAAACTGGACACACAGACATTTGTAGAGTGCAAAGCCATCAAGGGATGAACAAAAAGGGGACTTAGTGTGTAGTTTTTGTTACCTACCCGATGCAGTGTTTAGAGTTGGTGCTGATAGGTAAATGATATTATAAACATCTTTTTTAAATTAGCACAAATAAAGTTAAGGAGGTTAGACACTAAGGAACAGGGAACCAAGGGCCAAAAATATTTTCTTCGCTAGGTTAATACCAACTTTGCTAAAGTGGCTCTTGTAAGACGTATTTATAGCTCAGTATAAACCGTATTAGTGACTTGAGTTTTAAATTCAAAAGCTTTAGTTAATATGACTGCCTGCATTCAAAGCAGAGCTCAGTGCCTAAAAGCTGGTCAATAAACATTTTAGTACTGCTCTTTTCCAGTGATCTGAATTCAATAATGTTACCTTTCCAGAAGCTGCAAAATGGAAAGTGAAAGAATGATTTATGAAGCTTGGCTATGCATGGCCAGCTAAGAAAGCTTTAACTGATGCTTGCAGGATTCTCTTTAATGAAGTACAAGTTGCCAAGATAAGTTTAGGTAAATGAAGCCTCTGTCACATTATGTTACAGTGAAAGAAATGACAGACATATCTCAGCAGATGGAGGTTCGTGCAGAATGGTGGTGTCAAACAATGTAGTCTAGGTAACTGCACAAAGATGGAGCAGATGCATTAGTGTTATTACTATAAACAAGTTCATAATACCACAACACGTTCATGGAATCCGTTCAAATTAAGCATAGCAGCTTTCTTTGTTTAAGTTGTCACTCAGCCCGCACGCAGGTCATAATTCTGTGCCATCAATTCCTTTCAAGTAAAAGCTCCCATATTCAGCACCAACTCCTATTTAGGTGGCACTGTTAACCTTAAAACCCCTAGTGTTTTGCCTTTTCAATAATTTCTTAAGGCGATGCCTGAATACTTTGTTGAAAATGTTACTTTCAGGGCTAAGATTTAAATGAATGAATTGTCACCCCTTCGTATCTCTGGTTTTCTCAGTCTGAATGCAAACTGGAATGCTGAATACAATGGATTGGGGGAACTCAGCTGTGTCCCCCAAGCAAAACAATAGGGGCTCGGTCTGGAAATTTAAGATGTATTTGTGATTTCAGTTCAGAAAGGTCTGGAGATTGACTTTGCTTGAAAGGAGTAATTGCCTTTCATCCATCTTGGAGTTCCTCTCCGGGGAAGGCTGGACGCCCTACCACCACACCTAGAAACAGTCAAGGATGGCGATTGTTCAGTAATGCTTGACATTAAATTTGCCTGACAAATAACTACCAGATTTCCCTTCTAGATTTCTTTTTATGTATAATTAAAAAAAAAACAACCCACATTAACAAAAATAGAAAAGCAAGTGTAAAAAGTACACACACACACTCCCCTGCTGAGAGGGAAAAAAAAAAAATAACACCAAATTCAAAACCCAGTGTGTTGGGTAACCATCCGAAGAAAATACCCAAGCTTTCATTTCTGACTTTGAACAGAGAAGTCCTTCTGGGACTTGCTTATATTGCACCGTGAGCTGCAGTCAGAAATGTATGGCCCACTCTTCTCATAGAGGCTTTGAGAACAAACTCCTGAAGAGAAGCTGTTAGACTTTTATGACAATCATGCAACTATGTTTTTGAAATGGTGAGTGGTACCTGGTGAAAGATTATACGGTGTTAATTGTTCTATTTTAAAACTTTATTTTTGTACATTTTCTTAATACCTGATTTTTAAAGTGTAATTTTTCCGTACTACTTTGACTTATTCTTACCATACTTTCCATTTTTTTATTTGAAACTTGGGCATTGTTACCTCCACATCTTTTGATTATGGGTAGGGGTATAAGGTTGCTGATGAATGTTATAAATGGTAGTTTGGGTCTGGGTTTAGCTACAAATGCCTACATGAGAGAACAAAAATATGTCATTTGCAAATCAGGCATTGCTCATCACTGATCAATACCAGATAAAGGGCCATCTGGAACAGGATAAGCAAAGTAGTTCAGAATATTTCTTCTGTAAAATAAAATATTAGAAGAAAGTACAATACTCAAACTCTAAGATAGAACAATTGGCACATATAAACATGTCACTACCCTGCTTCATTTCCCATTTTAGAAGCCCAGTGAAATCATTAGTTTGTTAATTGCAAGTGTCATGTATCTTCTACAATAAAGTTTTTCTTTTCACCCCCTAAGTCATTTAAAGAACCTACATGCAAATCCAGCACGAGATAAAGAAAAAAAAATCCTTCAGCAGGGTGTGTTCAGGGAGGCAGTACCAAGCACTCCGGGCTCTGACATCACTTCTCTGAGGCCTCCAGGTCCCACCCACCTAACAACACTCCCCTCTCCTAACGTGTCACACACAGCCAGTGATGCATCGTCTCCCTCATACATGGCACCCCAGCGTCTTAGATACATTCTCGACAGGACTGTGGCCTATCCCTTTTTTGTTGCAGGATCACATTATTTCTGTACTGGTATAGGCACATAGTTGCCCAGAGGGTTTCAATTAGACAGGCTGAGCTTCTGAATAATGGGGATTAGGCTGGAAAATATACTTTATGTTTCCATGCCAATTATGATGACCTTTGAACAGTACTCATGTGCTACAAGAGTCACCAAACTCACTGATTTCCCTTCTCAAGGCTCTTGAGTCCGATTGCTGGGAGACTGTTGGCATCGGTCCCTGACCCTTCAAAGACTGTCACTGTGCCCTCCTCCTTATGCAGCTTTCTCTGCTTCTGTTGTGCCAGGCTTTTTCAATTCCCCTGAATTCACCAGGCTCCTCCATACTCTGGCGTTTCCATGATGCTCTTATTTTGTTGGAATGAGTCACCCTTCCTTCACCTAATTAACTCCAGGGAATCTTTCTAGTCTCAGTTTCAACTTTACGTCAACTTCTATGACAAAACAGACAAAGTCAAGCCCTTTTGTAGTTCTTCTTCATAGCAATCGTAACAAGAACAATTATTTGAATCCTTTTAAATGTCCGTCTTCTCCACTAAACTTTAAGCTTCATAGTGTCAGGGGAAAATGTTTGCCATACTTACTGCTGCGTTTTTAGTACTATAAATTCATTGAGTATTTACAAGCATTTGAAGGATGAATGAAGGAAGGAGCATATGCATAAATGAATGAGTCAAATGGTTTTTATATGTATTAACACACTACTTTCTCAGCTTTTTTAAGATTAATTTGTACTTTCCTTAAAAATTTGAAAATGCCCATTAGCCTGCACCCTTTACTACAATGAATGTTAGTGTTTTTTTTTAAAAATATCTTTAATAGGTAAGTGAAAAGGGCATAAAATCTCTGTATTTCTTTGATCATTAATGATGTCAATATATTTCACATGTTTGTCATTGTTTTGTTTATCTATTTATGTCCTTAGTATGTTTGAAATTTTAATTACTTTAGTCATTGATTTCTTTATCTTTTTGTTAAGAATATTAATCATTCATTATAAATTTCTAGCAAAAAATTCATCCCTGTTTGTCATGTTCTTTTCATTGTCATTTAGAGTAGTTATGAGTAGTTTATGTAGTAGTTTTAGAGAAAGAATGAGCAGAAAGTTCAGAGAATTCATTTACACCCCCCTTACACTGACCCGTTTCCCCTGTTATTAACATCCTACGGTAGTGCATTTGTTGTAATTGATGTGCTGATATATTGATACATTATTATTAGCTAAATAAAGTCTATAGATTAAATAAGGTTTCTATAAATTTTACCAACTGTACAATGACATGCATCTACCATTACAGTATCACACAGAATCGTTGCACTGACTGAAAAATCTCCTGTGCTCCACCTGTTTATCCCTTTCCTTCCCTGCACTATTCCATAGTTGAGCTGGTAGACTGGAGGATTGTAGATAGGACATCTGTCATTTTCAGCTTTATTTTGTTTGTACTATTACGTTGAATATGGAAGTTTTAACATTTTATGTGGTGAAATCTGTCATGTGAGAATTTCTTTCCACACACCTAATCATTAAGCTTAATAAGATATTCTAATAGAAATGAAATTGTTTTCGTATGCTATTTACTATATTCAAGTAAGTTTCCTAATTAGAAAAAAAAAGCAGTTTGGCAACAGGAACTGACGATAACCCACAGAAAAATGCCCAAGTAGGGACTATGTTTTTGAACACAGCACAGACCCTGGAATAGTAACCAAACATTTATTGGGAAGAACACCATAAAGAGAGCACTCGAGACATATGAACAAAGTGCATTACTGATTTTCTTGAGATCATCTTTTCTCCCCCTGAGAACCTAGAAGGACTAAATGGCTTGAAACGTTCTTTAACTTTCTTTCCTGAGCTGAAACATATGAACAAAATCCTAAAGAGCTTTTCCTTATAGTAGTACAAATGAATGTATAGATACTCAGGTTTAAAGGCATCTGAATATCTCTTGACAGGGAAGCGTTTTAAATAAAGACGGTCTTGTGGTCTGCTGGCTTGCCTTTCTGATTCCTCCATAACTTTGGTGCCTTTTCTTTGGAATGTCCAAATCCCACCCTATTAGTCTCTTCCATTGCAGTCACTCTCCCACCCACTTCTGTAATCATTTCATGTGTGTGCCTGTCTGCATTGCTAGAATAAGAGCTCCTTGAGGGCTGAGGTTATGGCTAATTCAAACTTACTGCTTCTTTGTTTTCTAGCACTGCGTGTGACATAGAGCAAGTCTTTTATACCTTAGGTTCTCCATCTGAAATGACAAATATAATAAAAATATGAAAGAAATACTGAAATACATTAAGCATGGACTGAATTTCATTTTTAGTCATTGGCATTCTTTCAAAATATTCATGTAACATCTTCTATTGCATTTCTCCAGCTTCTCAAGAAAACTAAAGAAGTAAAAAGAGAGGCAATTATGTTAAAACAAAGCAAGAGTGTTTAGGAGAGGGTGCTAAATTCATTATTTAAGGAATTATGCTTCCACAGCCATATTTCTATCTAGCAGTTATGCTTCTTTCAAACTTGCTAATTTGTTAGCTGTAGCTTGACTAGGGAACATAAAAGGATCCTTACACATTCCTGGAAAGTATGATTATCATGATATGAGAACATCATAGTTCTAAATATCACTGTTTATATTAGACTTGTTATAACTCATAAACCCAGAAATTTTTCTTTATTTCTCTAGAGGAAAAACATGCAAAAATATATTGCATTTAAAAGCTGTTCTATTTTTACTGGTGTTTCTGCCTTTAAAAAATCTCTAGCTTCTTATGTGTGTACCTATCTACACACTTATAATAAAATAGCTGTTCTGTATTGAGTGCTTATGATAGGGACTGGGCTAAATGTCTCTTTTGTATTACTTCATTGAATCCCCACAACAAATCTATTGTTATTCTTCTCATTTTACAATTAAGAAAATCAGAGCTCAGTGAGACTAAGTTGCCCAGTGTCACATGAACAAATATGTACTAAAATAAAGATTCCAAATGGATATTGGCTAACTCAAATGCCTTTGGAAAAATGACTCTCTATTTGACTAAAAAACAATATTGCTTGATTGTCCAGAATAAGCTCTGACTTAATAGGGAAATTGATAAATGTAATATTGGTTAATATGCTAAATCTATAGCACATGGAGTGAGGATTTTTCTTTCAGCTACACAGGAAATGTCCTGATTTCACAGCCAGTGAGATTGTAATACTATGTATTTTTTTCCTTATTTATTCCACATATTAAAATTATCTCTTCCAATCATCTCTGTTCAGACATTTGTGGGTTTTCAGTGTAATGGTTACTAGTTGTGAGCACCAAACATTGAGTAAGTTTTCCTGCCCTGAATGTCAATTTTGCTACTTAGAAGCTTTTGACTTGAGGCAAGTTACTTCACTTCTTTGTGCTCAATCTCAACATCCATGTAAAAGAATAATAGTAGCTTTTGCTCTGCAGTGTTGCTTTGAAGTTAATTTATTTTTTATATTTAAAGTGTTTAGAGGGGCGCCTGTGTGGTTCAGTTGGTTAAGTGTCTGACTCTTGGTTTCAGCTCAGGTCACGATCTCATGGTTTGTGAGTTGGAGCCCCATGTTGGGTTTCACACTGAGAGTGTGGAGGCTGCTTGGGATTCTCTCTCTCCGTCTCTCTTTCTCTGTCCCACTCCTGCTCATTCTCTCTCTATCTCTCTCTCTCTAAATAAATAAACTTAAAAAAAAAGTGCTTAGAATATTGCCAGAACATAGAAAAAATCAACAAATCTAAGCTGTTTTTCTTATTCACAAATAGCAAACTCCTGTGTTTGTACAGCAGGAAAGGACAGAGCATGGAAAGTAGAGAGGAACACAAAGGGGACAGAAAAATTCAGCAAGACAATAGTTCAATGAGACCACAGAGACATAGATTCATTTATTGTAACTGTTTTCATTTCAAAGTGTCCTTGTCCCCGAGCAGTGACAGTGTAGTAGAGCCCTACCTTAAGGAATGTGGTGGAGGCCTTCTCAGAACAAAGGAAGGCAATGTGCAACATGGCCCAATCGACTCCTTTACACATGTGCATAACTCTGACACAACACTGTAATTTGGACTGTGTCCAATCAGACTATACATGTTACCATATATGGGAGATAAAAAAGTAGAAATTGCATAAAAGGCTATACCCCACTGTGCTCGGGGCTCAGTTTTTCGGGTATGAACCCACTGAGCCCAGGCTGGCACAATGAATAAAGTTTCTTCCTGGACAGAAAAGCCTTGGTGTACCATCTCTCTGTGAGCATCCTTCTACATTTTTGGGGACTGGCGTCTGGGATTTGTAGACAGTGCATTTCCACCTCCTTTGTAGCCAGGGTGTGAACCTTAGAGGGCAAAGCAATCTCATCTGGAGCCATGGAACTACTTGATCCAAAGGAGACTAGCCATTCCCACCATGCCAGGACAAAGACCTCAGATGCACAACAGAACCTGGTGGGGCCCAGGAACCAGCTCAGGGAGTGCCACCCTTCAGGCTGGTAAGAACTGGGGTTCGTTTTGGTAGACCTGCCCCTAAGAGGCAGAAGGGAAGCCTGATTACCTCTCAGAGTTGCCTGAGTATTTCCATAAAGAATAAGGGATGAAACCACAACTCCAAGGTGCTGGGTGCTGGGTGGCTGGTTGGAATCACTGTGTGACTGTGTGTGAATGAAGTGGACAGGGGACTCTAAATGTATGTGAGGGCTTCTCTCTCATTCATTTCCTGGGTCAATGACTGTAATGATTAGAGCCAACTGTCTCTACTTAGTCTACCCCAGGATGGAGACTTTAAGGAATATTCCCAAGAAGCTGCCAAAACTCCTTTTGTTTAGGGGAAATTCCCTGTCTTCTCTAGCCCAACATGGACTGCCTAATTCCACTTGTTGGTGGAAAAACAAAAATCTGCCTCTGCTCATCTATCCAAGCTGGCAGACTTTAGGACCAGGAGATCTCTTTCTCTACCCTCTGGCTTATCTGCTTCCAGGCCTCTTGAAGCCACCTCACTCCTTCTGCCTTCCCCTCCCCCTCCTGTTTCTGCACCACCTGGGGTGGCATACATAACTGGTTCCTACACCATCTTCAGTGCCTCAGGCACCATAGGCTCCTCCTACCCTTGAGGTCAAGGAGCAAACAGCATCCCCTTGGACCACCCACTTCAGATTCCCCCATTGGTGTCCCAGGCAAAAACTGACGATGGGGAAAATTGACTGCTGTTTATGCGGACACAGGCAAAACATATTCAGTGATTAAACTAACTTAAGTTTGTAGGAATTGTGTTTAACGTTATCAGCATTAAATATGAAACTTTTATTCCACCACGTTTACTAAAGGTCAAATAAGCTTATGTTAACTCTATTGCAATTTGTTAGCAAAAAAGATGGCTTAAAATGATGGTTAAGTTTGTCTTTCTCAAAGTTCTCATGAAGATAGTTTTCAGAGTCCTGGTAACATGAAACTTTAAAGTTTTGATTGCATGATAAATGAGATTAAATTCATTGGACATCTAGATCTTTTCCAAATAGGATGGAATGCTAAAGCTTTGATTACTGAACATGGGTTTGTGCTTTTAACTTCTTATTGCAAAGAAACTAAGGCTATTTGCGTCTATTGGAAAACATGCTTTGTGCTTAATTGATTCATGAATTTGCCATGTAAAAAATTCTAATATAAACACTTCTCACTTGATTACTAAGTCCTCAATTGGAAACTTAGGTTTCTAAGAGTTAAAATTCCAAGTGTCCTTAAGACTGATGGAAATAAGTAAAGGAACTCTGTATGTAGGAAAGTAGGAGATAATGTAAGACAGATATAATGAATGGGAATACATTTTTGTTGAGGGTAAAAGAAAGTAATTTTGTCCTAAATGAGACTTGTTGTTTGGAGAGAAATGGCTTGGGACAAAATATGAAGGCAAAAGAAAGTTAAAAAAAAAATACAGAAAACAAACAAACAAACAAACAAAAAAAAAAAAAACAGAAAAAAAAACAGGAAAGGAGGCTTAAGAAAAATCTGAGGCCTTAGTCATGGTCTTATGCACTATGTCAGATCAGACTTCCACAGGTCCTGGCACCAAATGTCACTTACGTGGTCAATCAGGGCACTGGAAAGGAGACTGCCCTCAGAAGAGAAAACAGAAGTCAAAGCCCCATAAGCCATGCCCCTAATGTGGAAACAATCACTGGAAGTCTGAGTGCCCTTGAGGACCTTTATCTGTGAGGGCTCAGATAATCAGTGTCCCTAAAAGGGACTGATGGGGCCTGGGGTTCTTTGGGGTGGCTCCCTGGAACCAACTATCTATTGGAAGCCTGGAGCCTCAAGTAACTCTGGAAATTAGTCACTATTTTACTCAGCCAACTAAATGCCAGTTCATTTCCTTCTTGAAACTAGAGCCACTTTTTCTGTCCTCTTTTCTACTCAGGCCAACTATCCAAACGCAGCATAATGATTAGAGGCGACTCCGGAAACCTTATAACCAAATTTTTCTCTCAGTCCCTGGAATATATATGGGGAAAACTCATTTTTTCTCATTCTTTTTTGATAATACCAGAGAGCCTTACTCCCTTGCTCAGAAGGGACATTATAACTGAATTAGAGACTATAGTGCTGCTAACTCCAGGACAGATAAACAATTGTGGAAGTTCTTGGAAATTACTGGATATTGTAGGCTATAGATACTGAGGTTCGGGAAGATAGCTTGCCTGCCATATCAATTATTAAAGGAGACTCAATCCCACCTACCCTCCCAAGAAAATAAACTGGGGTCTCATTCATGGACACTGTCTCCAACCCTCGAGATGGTTACAAAGAGAGCAGGGGCATTAACCATTATCTAGCTCACAGAGCTAAAAGATCATTACTGCACTGCATCCAGCCTTTCATTTAGGGAGGGATAAAACTGATCAAATGGCTCAAAGGATGTTTACTGGGAAAACATTTGTCAAGGACAGTTCAGCAAGTAATATCAGCCTGTGAAGTGTGTCTTAGAAACAATCCTCTCAACCAAACTTGCTCTCCCAGGCAATCAAGGACCTGGAGGCTATCCAGGGAAGACTGACAATTAAGTTTCACTCACAGGCCAAGGTCAAAGGAATTCCAACATCTGTTGGTATGGGTTGATACTTTTCCTAATTGGGTAGAGGCCTACCCATAAAAAAAAAATGGAGAAGACACAAGAAGTAATAAAAGCTCTACTTTATAAAATAATACCCAGGTTCAGCTTACCTAAAAATTTGCAAATTAATAGTGATAATAATTGTTAATAATGATAAAATGACAAAAATGAATAATGGTAATAATAATAAACAGCTGCCTTGACTCTTTCTCTGGTAGGACCTCCAACTCTTGAAAAAGTTTTACACCTCAAAATAAAGCAAACTATCTGCTTATACTCAGCAAAACTCTAAATAACATCTCACAAGCAGTAGATGCCTTAAATAAAAATAAACCAAAAAATAAATAAATAAAGTTAGGGCCAAACTCTTGGAGAACAGAGCCACCATTGATTACTCACTGCTCCTCCATCACCTGGATTCTGAGAGATTCCTTGACATTTGTTGTTTCAATAGAACTAATAATTCTCACAGAGTCTTTGAACTGGTAAATGACATTCAGACATAATTGGACAAAGTCAGGGTCTCTCCTGGATTGTTTGACTGGTTTGAGAACTGGGGACATTATCTTAAGATGCTATCTTTTTGGTCAGTATAATCTTTGTTTTGTGTTTTTCTCTGTGTCTGCCAGTGTTTGGGCCACCTCACGCCTGCCAGCCAGCCTTCCTGTAAAACCATACTGTGGGCGACTTGACCGACTCTTGGGTAAACTCTAACTGCTGTACCCCCTTACCATCCCTTATCAGCTTGAAGAAGCCAGAATGGTGACTATCCCTGTTCCCTAAGGGCAGTTAGGGGCCCTACTCCATGGGGAGAATTAATAGGAAAAGGATTAACGTTAGGTGGGGAGAGATGAGGGACCTTCAGGGAGGCAGACTGCAGCTGCAAGTGGGAGGTTGAAGAAGCAGACAGGGTTCTCCCCTTCCAGAATCCCTTATGGACGTCCTCTCCCCATTATCAAGGCATCTAAATGAGATAGTCAATCTAACCCTAAGGCAAGAGATGGGGACCCTTGGCTTTACCCAATCACCTTACACCACTGGGTTAAGGAGCAATTACCTGTGAGTCTGACCACAGACGCTCATCCTTTTTAAACCAGAAGATTCTGTATGGGTGAAGTAATTAAATGTCCAACCCCTAAAACCCTTTTGGAGGGGACCATTCACTGTCATTTGTTCACCCCTATTTCAGTAAAGGTGGCCAAGATGGGTTCCTGGATTCACCACAGCAGAGTGAAGCCGGCATCTCGAAACTGGGAACGTATTCCTGATCCATCAACACCATGCAAGCTGACCATACAAAACAATCTGTAACTACAGAGGTTCTGGGAGACTTCGGCCCTGCTTTAGTCACTCCAGAAACTGACTAATCTACATATGGCAGAAGCTTGAGGAATCGATGGTCCAGTGGAACAAATAGACTGTCCTTATTTTCTATATCTGTTTCCTTACTGGGATGCACTGTCACCCCTTGTTTCTCACTGTTATTGTAATTATTGCTCTAATTTTTGCCATAGGATTGGCAGACGCCACCCCCGCAGAATGGGTGGTGAGGTTGGTGAAAGATTTCTGTTAGCACTCACCTTCCCTTTGTGGATAGAATACTTCATTGGTCTAATCTAGATGCCTTCTGTAGACCCAGAATCTTGACCCATGTGACACAGGCCAGGCCAGTGAGTCGCTTGGACCTTACTATACCATACACACTTCTCATGCCAGGGAAAGGTCCTGGGGACCTGAATACACAATAAGACCACCTATTCTATCTGCTAGTTGGAGAATCAATACACTTGTTTCGACCCACAGTACTCCCCAACAGAGGAATGACTAAAGGTTTGCAGTCACCCCAAGACAGATGCCACTGGTGTGGGCCGACTAATTAGCAAAACTCAACTTACCAATCCAAACTGGCCAGTGTCTATATTCTTTGATGTAAGTACAGCCATAGGTGACACATTGCCATATGGTTTGCCATGTGGAGGTCTGATATGGGAACAAGAGTACTGAGTCAGTGATAAATACATGTGTGACAGGACTGGTACCTGTGATTCCTGGCCCCAGGGGCCTGAATTCTTCTGTCCTTATTGGAGTTGTGTCCTGTGGGCCACCCGGCAGACTAAGGACAAAGCAGCACTCCTCCAAAAGGGTGTGGTTGAGTCAAACTGCCAGTGGGGAACCAGTAAGCCCATTAATTTTACCATCCTTGACCCAGGAGACTCAAAATGGAAAATGGCCATGCATGTGATGATATTATGGAAATATAAACTTCTAAACTAAGATGATGCTCTTTGACCCAAAATAGGGGGTCCGAGCATCAAAAGGAGCAATTTGGTAGAGACCCTCCACAAGTAATGTGGTGGAGGCCTTCTCAGAACAAAGGAAGGCAGTGTGCAATGTGGCCCCATCAACTCCCATACATGTACACATAAGTCTGACACGACTCTGTAACTTGACTGTGTTCAATCAGACTATACGTGTCACCATATATGGGAGACAAAAAAGTAGACATTGCATAAAAAGGCTACACACTACTGTGCTTAGGGTTTAGCCTTTTTGGGGTCTTAGCCCACTGAGCCCATGCAGGCACAACAAAAGCTGCTTCCTGGAATGAAGAGCTTCAGTGTCCCATCTCTCTGTGCAAGAATCCTGCTACAGCTATACTGGGAGTCAAGTCTCAATCACCAGTTTTGAGTTGTGGCCCAGTTGGCAAGTGCACCCAGGTGAAAAGCCACTGCAGGTTTTAGGTAGCAACTCCCCACTTTGTGAGGGTTTTCTCTTCTGCTTGGCACTCCCTGCCTCTCCTGGCCCACCCTTGTTTCTCAAGTACTTCAGGAAACGTTTCTGAGGTTTTGGCTCAGCATCATAGTCTCCTGCTTTAGGCACCTTTCAGTATTTACCAGAGGTCTAAAGTGGGAATTTAGCCATATATTTTTCTAGTTTTGCCACTCTAGCCACATGGCACTGTGAAAAGCTCTGTTGTTTTCTAGGTCCCTTTTGGTGTTCCTGGAGCCCAGATCCTTATCCTGTAGCCTATGTAACAGTAAGAAAATGTCCCCTGGGAAAGCTCAGAATCCTCAACTCAACTTTGTGAATTTTTACTCTGCCTAGTCCTTGTTTCCATAGCCTCTGCTGCCTTTAATATCTAAATTTATCAGACTTCTTGGGTTGCACTCAGTCAGAGCATTTGTGTGCCATGACTTAATCTAACCAACTCATTAGATTTGAGTGTTTTTGATCACCGTATGTATTTTAGTCAAGTACCTTCCATTTCTATATTTTTTTCTATGCCTTAACTTGATTTCTATAAAATGTGGAGAAT
Organism: Panthera leo; assembly: GCF_018350215.1. NCBI lineage: Eukaryota > Metazoa > Chordata > Mammalia > Carnivora > Felidae > Panthera > Panthera leo. Next base: position 124,905,639 of record NC_056682.1, on the reverse strand, counting down.
TAGAAAAGCTGTCTTATAAAATTGCTGTGATGATTGAACACACTGATGTATATACCCAAAGCTTACAGTGGTACTTGGTACATAGTATAAAATGAAGCAATATGTGTTAGCTGTTATTATGGAGGATGACTTCAGAAGACAGGAAATCAGATTCTTGTGCAATGAAGATGATCTTCTATTTCATATACTAATTTGAAAGAGCTTTGGCTTTTAATAAATTAAGTTACCCTAGTAGTTCCTAATCTTATTAGACTCAGTGTCCATTCCCCCATTTTTAAAAACAATTTCTAATGACCCATTTACTAACTTGAAATGAAATACACAAATAATACATCTACATCTAAATGTAATTACAGAAAAAATTTATAGTGTCCTAAATTAAATATAAAAGCAAATATAAAATAAAAGGGAAGTAATTTATAATAGATTAATATGAATTTCAATATAAACATAATCAGGCAAGAGTATACTAGAAGACAAAAATTTCGTCAGATGTTTTTATCCACTTAAAATGAGTGAATTTGGATTTAAAAGAAGATCAGGGCCCTTTTCATTAAAGAATACACATAAGGGCGCCTGGGTGGCTCAGTTGGTTAAGCGTCAACTCTTGATTTCACTTCAGGTCATGATCTCGTCTCAGGTCATGATCTCAGGGTTCATGAGTTCGAGCCCCGCGTGGGACTCTGTGCTGACAGCGCAGGTTCTCTGTCTCTGCCTCTCTCTCTCTCTCTCTCTCTCTCTCTCTGCCCCTTCCTCCTCACATTCTGTCTCAAAATAAATAAACCTTAAAAAAATAAAGAATACAGGGGAAGAAAAAGTGTGGTGGCAGAAGATACTGGAATAACACAAGCAATGTAATTAATAATATACTATATTTATAAAAGAAAGAGCACTGTAACTCCGACTGAAGTAGAATTTATGTGGCAATTATTTTTGAAGTGGAAAACAATGAGGTACGATACTCATACAAGTGTGCTGGGTGGTATTTATATGTGTAGTATCATTTATAAATTCTGTTATGATGTGGTTTCAGTAATAAAAATACATCACAAGGAACCCAAGATGAGCATACATCTGGTTTCTAAGTGTCTGACAGGGCATTTGAAAGCAATTACCAGTTGTGAAAATATTTTTTTGTTCAATGGGTGAACATGCAAATTCTTTGCCATTTTATCCAATCAGAATTGACACCAGTCATTGCTAGAACTGGATGTAAGAGACCTTTGTTAGGCCAGATATTATCCAACAAGTAGCTAGATTATTAAATGCTGACAGGCCAGGGGTGGCTGATAGGGAAGTGCCAGCCAGTGATGGAGGATTTCTGCAGAGCCAATACAGGTGAACCGCCTGAATATTAGCCTTCACGGTACAGGACTGTTCTGAACACTGCAGGCTTCCAGGGTCCTCACCCCCTGCCTGGTGAATGTCAGCAGTGTCTTCTCAATTACAATGACTTCAGAAACATGACCCCAGTAATTTTCAAAGTAAGTCTGGAGGGAAAGAGGGAAGCATAACATATTATTCCAGTTACAATGAAACTAAACCTGTATAATATCTGTTATGAACAACAACAACAAAAAAAACAATATGAAGAGTGCATAAAGTACCATCCCTTTAACAGAGCATCCACTGCTAGTGAGAAAACTGTTTATAAGAGAGGCTTTTGTATTTTCTATCATAAGAGATATTCATGTGCTCAAGTTCTACATATATTGTTGTATGTGATCTGGTGAATACAGCCTAAATAAACACACACACACACACACACACACACACACACACACAAAGTGATAATAAATTTAGTCTTCTTAGGTTATCTGAACAAAAAATAATGATACTACATATCATTTTGCTGTCCATACTTAAAACACTGTGACCATAAGTTACTTCTTCATGGAACAATTTAAAGACTGGGAAATAATTACTAATGTGTCTTTGAGTGCTAGATACATTTCTCAGACTGATTAGAAGCCCACAGCTAAGGGGCACTTGGATGGCTCAGTCGGTTGAGCATCTAACTTCAGCTCAGGTCATGATCTTGTGGTCCGTGAGTTCAAGCCCAGAGTTCAAGCTCTGTGCTGACAGCTCAAAGACTGGAGCCTGCTTCCGATTCTGTGTCTCCCTCAGTCTCTGCTCCTCCCCTACTCATGCTCTCTCTCCCTCTCTCTCTCTCTCTCAAAATAAATGAATGTTAAAAAAAAAAGCCCACAGTTAAAATTGTCAAACAGCTTTCAATGCTTTTCAACATAACTGTATTAAAAATTTACACATGGCATGTTGTTTCAAATTCATTTCTAAATAGAAATTTTAATATTTAAGTGACTTACTTATTTTGAATTTCAGGAAAAATTAAAGATTTTTTCTTTTTCTTATCCTTTAATTATTCACCTGTAAAATGTAAATATTTAAGTAAACTTTGAAGATAATTCTGAGGAATACAGATTACTTTCCAAATCTTTACATGAACACATCAGCTCGACTTTGTTGTCAAGTAGGAGAGAATTTGTCTACACTATATTCAATATCTTTACCACAGATATAGAATAGGGTATATTTTTATAAAAGAAAAATAATTTCAAATTTTCTATATAGAATTAATACCTACAATTTTTAAATGAGTCATTTTTGGTTATAAATAACATTTTAAGGGATCCTTATTTTACATGTTTTAGGGTTATTATTATATTATTCAGACTCCTGTTAAAATTTATATAATTTTGCACTTGGATTATGCAAACCCTTATTTTATTGAAGAATTTGGGGGGATATTTCAATGAATTTAGATAGAAAATAAAATTAAATAACGAAATAATTCTCTTGTGTGTTTTTAGATTTTTTTAAATATTTATTTATTTTGAGAGAGAGAGAGAGAGAGAGAGAGGCAGGGTGTTAGTGGAGGAGGGGCAGAGAGAGAGAGGGAGACACAGAATCCAAAGCAAGCTCCAGGTTCCAGGCTCTCAGCTGTCAGCACAGAGCCCGACGAAGGGCTTGAACTCATGTGCTTCAAAATCATGACCTGAGCTGAAGTCAAACAGTCAACCCACTGAGCCACCCACGCACCCCTCTTTTTTGTTTTTAGAATAGTAATTCAAGATCAGTATAAAAAATTCAAACAGCACAAAAAAGTTTCTCTCCTACTCCTGAACCCTAACATCCCATTAACCCTAAACATAGGCAACTATCATTTTGGTTATTTTAAAAGTATAACTTCAGAAATATTTTGTAAATATACAAGATATTAATAAATGCATTAACAGAAGATGGCTATACAGTTTTTATCTGAGCTAAGCTCTTTCCTTTTTTTCTCTCTGACTCATGGAAATTTGGTAAACCATGTTATCAATAGCATCTTCTTCCTTTCAAAATAAAGATCATTGGATAAAGTCACTTGGTTGTTAAGAACTTTCATATAATTGAGGAGAAGGAGAAGATGCATTGTAAACAACTAAGATTTGCCTAATTTCCAAACTATGAATGTATCCATATGAAAAGAGTCATAACACGAGGAAGTGAACAAAAAGGATATAAAGAAAAACAAGTCATGTACCCGTGTTTCTTTTTTTTAATTTATGAAGCTGCTCTAAAGAATAATTGAAGCTTCAGATGCTCAATAAATATTATTGTATGATGAATGAATGAATGAGTTGCTCTGAACTCCAAGAGAGGCTATGGAAACATTCTTCTTTGTGTTAACATCTGGTTCAATACGTCTATAACTCAAAAATACTCCAAAGTAAAATATTTCTCTGTGGATGAAGGATAGGAAGTTGACAAGATTAAAGCCTTAACCAGGAAAATAGAAAATCAGAGATTTGTAATCGTCATAAAAGACTTGATACTCAGGTTAAAAGCTACTATCACAAAATATGTGAGAGCCACAAAATACCATTACTAGGCCTACATTTTAACTTACGGAATTTTTCTAAAATTTATGGCTATCTCCAGGACAAGCATTTTCAACGGTGATTCTCAATTTGTCCTCTTTTAAGACAAAGATTTTACATTTAATATCAAAGCACCATAAGCTCAATTTTTTCCCCACTGAAATGATATTTGTAGGTGAATTTACTGTACTTGACAAGGACCATATTTATAATCCTGGTACCTGAATCATTTTGTTATAGCCAGAAATAATACAAGTTTTAACAGTAACTCTTACCCTTTGTTGATAGAATAGAACAATTTTCTGGAAGTATATATAATACTTATAATCATATAAGTGTATATAAGTATATACATATACATACATAAGTATTTTCTGCTATTTTCTCCCAAATCTGCCAGTAAATGGCTTTCTACATGTATCACTTCATATACATGAGTCTACATAAGAATAAAATTGGCCACCCAACAATCCCATTTAGTATTTTCACTTATGCTTAGAACATTCATTTTTTAACATTTTGCAAGGTTCTTCAGAAAATTTGAGGAAGAACATGACAATTTTTTTATTCTCAAATGCTAACTAGTTGCGCCGTTTTGAGATTTTTCACTAGGATATGGTTGGAGGAAAGGGATAGATTGTCTCCCTTCCATTTGGTTCTCATTTGAGATGTGATCAAGATAACTGGTAAAGAGTCCTGTCTCGTGAGCCAGGAAGATTTAAGCTCTAATCCAAACTCTAGCACATATTAACAAATATTTAACACCTATGTTTTAGTTTTTCTATCTATAAAATCAACATAACACCTAATTCGTATATATTTTTGTAAAGATTATATTAAATAATCAAATATGAAGTGGCTATGAGAAGACTTGATACAAAATAAAGTCATTTTGGTTCTCCCAAAATTCATATTATGAGACTAATTCCCAATGTGATGTTATTTGAAGATGGGGTTCTTAAGGGTAATTCTGTTTACATGAGATCACATAGGTGAGGACCCCATGTTTGGATTACTCATTATAATAAGAGGAAGAGACACCAGAGCTCTTTCTCTAGCTACCATGTGAAGATGTGGCAAGAAGGCAGACATCTTCAAGCCAAGGAGAGGTCCCTGACCAAGAAACAAATGGGCTGGGACCTTGATCTTGACCTTCCAGTCTCCAGAACTGTGAGAAATAAATGTCTGTTGTTTAAGCCACCCAGTCTATTGGCTTTTTTTATGGAGTCTGATCTGACTAAGACATAATGGTTCATTTGAATGAGGTGATCTTTTTTTCCATTCATGTCTGCATCAAATTGCTTGACATTTTTCAAGAGCAGGTCAGTTTTCCAATAACTGGCTGTTTAATATATGGCCCATACTTGACTGCAGGTAAGCAGCAATCTTAAACTCACTGCCTCAGTAGTTACGAAGATGCACCTGAAAGATGTGTCTTGCTCAATCAGCTGTTTTAACATCTACTCCATACAAAGTCAATTCAAATAATGAATCCTGGCCTCACTATGAAATTGCTCTCAAACAATTAAAGTTTGGGAGTATGGTATGGGGCACTGTTGAAGTCTTATATAAGGAATAGGTGTTTAAGACTTATTGCTGCATTTGTCATTGAGATTGTATAATTATGACTGTAATTAATAAATCACTTATTTATCCATTTATTCATTTCAAATCTTTGAATAGTTATTAAGGACAAGGCTCTGGGGTTGACCCTGTATAGTGGAAATTCCTCTTCAATATCAGTTTAAACAAGAATAGCATTGCCCCAAAGATTTAACGTATGCTTTATATTTTGTATTTGATTGGTTTCTCCCGTGTTGGCTGCAAGAAAGTGATACTTAAATCCGAGGTTCACCTCAGAGTAGATTTTTTGGTCTAAAGGCATTCTGGCCCTATTACTCTTTCCTAATTTTATTTTTCCTTTATCTAATTTTAAAATATTTTTATGGGCACCTGGGTGGCTCAGTGGGTTAAGCATCTGACTTCAGTTCAGGTCATGATCTCATGGTTGGTGAGTTTGAGCCCCTCATCAGGCTCTGTGCTGACAAGGAAGAACCTGTTTGGGATTCTCTCTCTCTCTCTCTCTCCCTTTCTCTGTGCCCCAACCCCACTTGCTCACGTGCCCTCTCTTTCTCTCTCTCAGTATAAATAAACTTAAAAATATTTTTAATTCTTGACAGTGTATGCACTTATACAAATTCAGATATGGAAAAAGTCAGAAATAAAATAAATATAAATCACCTATAAATAAAAATGGAGAGAATGAATGCCAGGGTATGAATTAACAATGTATGGATTCAACTAATACGTTGTTTTCTGGTGTTTCCTGTCAAAGTTTTGTCACTTCATCATCATCTGACATTAAAACTTAAATGGATATGGGGCATGTGGGTGGCTCAGTCAGTTGGGCATCCAACTCTTGATTTCAGCTCAGTTCATGATCCCAGGGTCATGGGATCTAGTCCTGTGTTGGGCTCCATGATAAGCATGGAGCCACTTGGGATTCTCTCTCTCTCTGTCTCTCTGTCTCTCTGTCTCTCTCCCACTTCCCCCCCCCACCACTTTGCCCCTCGCCCCCACTTATTCTCTAAAATAAAAAATAAAAATAAGTTAATATTAAAAATTAAAAACAATTAAATGGACATAGGAAAATGATATTGGTAAAAACAAATAGCATGGGAAAATTACAACTTGCATAATAAACCAGGACTGAAACAGAATAATCATGGAAAAATTAACTAGATCAAGATATTAAAAAAACTAATTACACCATTTTGTGGATAAAAATTTGAAAATCCATGTAAGAAAAGATGCAGTTTACCAGGGACATTCTGAAACTATATTAGCCACAAGATAAAAGTAAAGGAAATGTTCTTCATATAGAAGAAAAGTATTGTTATATTTACTCAAGAATAAAAATTTAATACTTCCCTTATATATTTATAGAAAAAGTCAGTTATTATTTGAAAATGATGATAGACAGCCCAGAATTTGTGAGGGAAAAAGAAAAAAAAGTGTAAATAAAGTAAACGTGTGTCAAGATTGTTTAATTTAGCTATGAAAATCTAAAACGATAGATATAAAAATAATGTCTGGTATAATTTTAGTCTTTAACTTCTTTCTTTGAGAGCTCTTGGGGACAATTCTTAAAAAAGTAAAAAGGCCTCACTTTTGAAATTACAGCTGTAACATAATTTCGAGAAAAAAATGTCTAAAATCCCATTTTCAAATACCTAGACTAGAATGATATACTGGGAAACACGTGGGGCTTTATAAAGAACAAATTCTGTCACAGTAGTAGCAGATATCTTTCTATTGACAGAATAATGGGATAGTAAATCAGAGAGAAGCATTACATGCAATTTATCTTGACTTTAGAAAGAGTTTGATTCAGTCTTACATGAAGTATTAATCAAGAAAAGGGGAAAAGTGTGCCGAAAGCCTGGCTGCTGTTAGTGGATAAGCATCTTGTCAATTTAGTCAATCTGAGGCACTCAGAATATTGCTAATAAGAGCTCAGTATATCTGGAGCTACAGAATACATGGAATCATATGCAATTAACACCATTATATAAATATGGCATGAATAAAAGAAAACAAATGGGAATCAATAACTGCCTTGCCAATATTAAATGACAACATTAACATAAATAACTACCTATGGATGTTTGACTTTGGTGCTACACATTATCTTTTGAAGAGGTATTTATATTACACTATTTAAAAAAGTGGAACAATTTATCAAGTTTATTCCATAGCACAACCCTGGATGAAAATAATTGGCATATTGAAAGAAGGCCACAGATACCCATATGAACACAAATATAAACAGAGAACTCAGGATTCAGAAAAGATTTTAATGATTATTTGATCCATTTTCTTTCAAGGTGACATCACTCCTATAAAATGCCTTACATAAACAGATGTGAGAATCAGCATGACAGAGGATAGGACATTGAGAAAAGAATTTATTGAGAAACATGTAATAAAAGTGGGGTCTGTTTGTTTTGGTGACAGAGAATGTCTGAATGAAATGGAGAACAAAGAGGAAGTAGGACATGATTTAAAAATATTTAGATTTGGTGAATGACCAAATAACCTTGAACAGTTCCACTTTCGTGGGTGAGAGGAGAAGACATTTTACACAGATTAAAGGAGTGTTTGTGCATGTCCTTGTGTGTGTGTGTGTGTGTGTGTGTGTGTGTGTGTGTGTGTGATTGGTGTAAGGGGCATATACCATTTGAGGAGTATGGTCATAGAAAAAGTAAGAAAGTAACAAAAATAGTCCAAAAATAAAATGAAGTTTAAGATATTTAAAAAGCTTAAATGACAAGAGAGGGCTTGGATAATAAAGAAGGAAAGAGAATGTTTAGTAGTAGGAATCAAAGTGGATACCAGCACAGGAACCTCTAGAAAAAAGAAAGAAAGAAAGAAAGAAGGAAAGAAAGAAAGCAAGAAGTCCTAGTGGCAGGTGAGCTTTTCCACAGACATGACAGGACAGATCAGACACATGCATAGAAAAGAGTGTTGACATGAAAGAGGAGATTGCTGGGGATAAAAGTGGCATGGATGTGAATTTAACAGCACACTGTAGCAAGTAAGTCATAGAATTGATGAGGGGCCTGACCAAGACTGGAAAACCTTATTTTAGCATACATATGCAGTTTAATAAGTGCTACTCCATTATTCTAGGTCTCCACTGCATTATAAGTAATGATAAATGAGGGGAAAAAACAAAGTCATTTTGCAAAATAGAAAATACAGGACATTTTGAAAAAGCAATTTCCTTGCTTACTACTCCTTAACAAACGCATTCTTTTCTTATGGAATGATTTTCTATCTTCCGAATCACATTCTGCAAAAGTCCCCATAGTGCAGTTGTGTGTGTGCTGAAGAGAGAGAAGGAAAAAGGGACTTAAAGCACACAATTATAGACAGCCTTTGTCTTCGCACTTTGAAGATGTGGCTGCACTCACTGTTGTTTCTTAGAGAGTTAATTATCATTTGTAAGTTGTGTTTGACTACTTGTAATATATTCTATTCACTTCTGATTGTCTACAATTTCAATACATTAAGTCTAGATAGAGGTTATGCGTTTATTACATATTTGGGCTTTTTTGTGTGTTCTTAAACTGAAGCATTCTGCTCTTCAAGTTAGAAGCTATACTGCCTTCAAATAGTATCTTCTCCACTCACTCTGCCTTTTTCTATTGGGATTTCTATTACACCTAGACTTCCATTAGCAAGAATGCTTAATGAATCAAAAGTGTTTTACTATATCAGTAAATAATTGCTTTATCCCCTGAAACTATAACATAGAAATAAAAATTATTCATTTAGAAATGAAAATAACTTCTTTAGTTTTAAATTTTATTCTAAAAATTTGTTTGCTTCATGTCAAAGTAGCTGAATTGCTAGACCATTATTTGATTTAAGTAATCACTTGATTCAATAGAAATCAGTGACCAAAAACACTACAAATATTTTGAAAATCCTTAGTGCACAAATATTTGATGTTCTATGAAAAAATAAGAATTATAAATGTGTTTTGAATGTAAATGATACTTTTTGTGTTGTTTATTATTTTATAATATTTTCTGTACTGTGAAATAAATGGAAGGGTGGAGGGAGAAAAAGAAAGGTATATAAATGTAGACCATCATTGTATTGATGAAGTTTAAGGAGATGGGAAAAACCTTCATATGTATATATGTATGTGTGTGTGTGAGCCATAAAATCTTTCTCTTTTTTACTCTGAATGTTTATTATTTCTTCTATAATTCCCTCTGAGAATCTTTGCACAGTGTTGCCCTACATTTTCACAGCTAATGCAGACTCTTTGCCCCTCACAGCATGAGTTCTAATACAAAGCTCAAAATCATGAGCTATATTCCGCTTTTGACCCAGAAAGCTTTAACATTTAAAGTCAGAGTGGTCTGAATGGCTCAGTCAAGATGCAAGTCGAAATTAATTGGGAAATTTGGTTTTAATGACACTTGAGGGAAGGGATAATATATTGGACTTTTTTTATTATAATGGTATCCTGTAATTTAAATGAATAATTATTAATAAAATAGCTAAAACTAAAATGTGTTCAGGTTAAACAAATGAGGTAACCTCTTCAGCTGTTCTAGTGATTCAGAAATGAAGCCAGTTGCTTCTGGAATGAATTGGGCTTAAAGCCACTGGCAAAAATATATTTACAAATGTGTAATCACAATTCTTAGTCCAGTGCTGAGATGACTGCATATAATAAACGTTTAGTTTTATATGAATTGAATAACTCAGATACAGAATTATCATCAGCATATACAGTAATATTTAACACATGTGGTTGTATTATTGAATTACATCCGTGTCTTTTACTTCCTCCTTGGAATATTACTAAGTCTGCTGTTAAGACTTCAACTTTGTTTCTTGTTCCTATAAAGCACATCTGCGTCAGGAGATTTAACGAATTAGAAAGAGGAAGGATTGTAACTCTTTGCAATAGTCACCCTTGGTTATAATTCAGCATCACAATAAACTGCTTGATAAGTTTTAGAAGGCAAATGTTTTAAGTGTAAAAAATCATGTGAGGCTTGCAACATCCTCAAATTATATCTGTCTGCTTTCATGTAAGAATCTTATTTATTTAATCATTCAACACACACACACACACACACACACACATTCTAAATTAGTCACTGGATTTAGAGAATACAATAAGACAGACATTCTTTCACTTTCCTTCATGAAACTCACATTCTAGTGATAGAACAAATTAGCCTTCGTTATGCAATTAAGATTTTGATTTCAGTTCTGATGTTACAGATATGAAAATATTTGCCGTGGAAGTGTGTAATAGGGAGCTGTTCTTGAGGAAATGGAAATTTAACTGAACTTTTGAGGAAGAATAAAAATTAAATCCAGAGAGATAGTAGTTGAAAACATGCAAGTTATAGGAAACAGACTATAAGAAAGTCCTGAGGTGGTTAGGAACACAGCATGATGAATAAAATAAATCAAAGATCCTGTGGCTAGTAAGGAGATAAGAGGTGGATATGAGGCAGTGAGATTAGCTGGTTCAGATAGTGTTGCAACTTGCAGGTTAATTTTAGGGTCAACTCATTATCTAAATAACAATGGATAATTAATGATGATTTTTAATCAGGAGAGTGACATACTCCCATTTTTCATTGAAAAATGTCTCCTTCGTGTGAACAATGGATCAAAAAAGGGCAAGGATATATCTGAGAAGACTGATTAGAAGGGTCTGTACTGGTCTGGGTGAGCCATAATGATAGTTTGAACTAAGGTAGACATTATCATGGAAGAGAAAAGTGAATTCAATAGACAGTTAAGAAATGGAATGGGCAGGACTCTGTGATAAATAACATATGAATGATGGAGAAGACAGGACAACTGATGATTATTCCTAGTTTCTAGCTTAAAAGACTAATATCGTGGTGACAGATGTTAACTAGACTTTGTGGTTATCATTTTGCAACACAAATATTAAATCATTATACACCTGAAAGTAATATATGTCCATTATACCTCAATCAAAATAATGTATATTTTTTATTTTGTATTGAAGAAAAAAAAAAAAAAAAAGAATACCTTTACTGAGACATGGAGAGCTGAAGGAAATCCAGACTTAAAAGTTGGGAAAGATGATGAGTTTAGATTCAGTCATGTCAAATTGAGGGGCTTTTTCACATCTGCTAGGATGACCAGAATTTAAAAAAAACAAATCAGATAATAACAAGAGGTGGTTGAGGATGTGGAGAAATAAGAACTCTCATACACAACTAGTGGGAATGTAAAGTGGTGCAGCCAGTTTGAGAAATAGTCTGGTAGTTCTTAAAATAATTTCACATAGCATTACCATATGACACAGTAATTCCACTGCTGGGTATGTAGCTAAGAGAAATGGAAACATACATCCACACAAGAACCTGTACATGAAAATTTATAGCATAATTATTCATAATAGCCAAAAGGTAAAAGCAAATCAATTGTACAGGTAACAAATACTAAACAAATGTGGTGTATCCATGCAATGGGGTATTATTTAGTCATAAAAATAGGATGAAGTTATGATACATGTTACCACATGGATGAACTGTAGAAATATTATTCTAAGTAAAAGAATCCAGTGATAGAAGAAACCTATTATGTGATTCCTTCATACGACACATCCAAAATGGCAACATCTATAGAGACAGAGAGTAGATTAGTGGTTTTATAGGGCTTAAAGAGTGGATGGGGAAGGAGGGTGGTGATGGGTAAAGGGCACATGAAATTTTTTTTTTGAGATAAAAATGTTCTAAAATTAAATTGTAGTGATGGTTGTTTATATCTGTGAATATGCTAAAATCTACTGAATTGTACAATTTAAATGAGTAAATTGTATAATATGTGAATTGTATGTCAATAAAGCTCTTTAAAAAAATTTGAGGGGCCAGTAAGAATCTCAGCTATTGGAACTCAGAGAAGAGCTCTTAACAGAAGAAATAAATTTGGGAAATTGTGGGTAGGTAGGAGAAAATATGGAATTAGGATAAAATATTGCTAACAAGTAAACTTGGAAAAGTTCTAACATACATAGTTTGGGTCAAGGCAGGTGGGTCAGTAGAAGAGACTACAAAGGAGCAGTGAGACATGAAACATAAAAGAAAGGTTGTGGGATTGTGGTTTCAAAAGTGCCAATACAGATTGTGTTAAAAATAGTATGTGTGAATAGTTTTGAATGAAATTAAGAGTCAAGTAGGATGTGGTATGAAAAATATCCATCAGACTGAGTGACTCAAAGTCATTATAACATCAATTAGAGCCATTTTGTACAGTGCTGGTGGAAAAGCCTTCAAGGAAAAAAAAACTGAACAACACTGCAATTCACTAAGTAGTGTGTGCAGGGGAGGATGTGGTGATAATGGCAGTAAGTCTCTTTGCTGCAGTTGGGTGTGATTTTTATTAGAGGGTAAGTCAGGATGTGGGTGATTTTTGTCTTTAAATTGGAAAAATTCCAGCCTGTTTAAATGTGGATTGGAAAAATCCCATAGAGATGCGTATGAAGAAGATCCAGAATCTATAAATGAATAATCAAGATTGGAAGATTCCTGAGACAAAGACATGACTTGGTTTAAATCATATATTAGGTACCGATCTTAAATCATAATGCTTACATATTAGTCATTGGTGAAATAGTGTTAGACTGAGCACTCCTTATCTGAAAATTGTGTTGATTAAAGAGCATTGTCACTAAATATCTGTCAGTACTGGTACTTATTAGTTTCTTAGAACACAATCTCGTAAAGACATTAATAAACATCATAAAAAAACAAAACAATTCAACTTTGTAAGGGTCATCACTAAGGAAAAAAGCGTGGAAGAATTTCAACAGAGGAGACATGTGTACTCTTACAAGGCACTGTACTATATGCACCTTCTAGCTATGAAATTAGCTATTTATCATATATATGGATTGAATGAGTCATTTCCTAAACAGTGTTTTCTATTTCCCCAAGAAACTTCAGCAAAAATCTTTAATAATGAAGAAAGGTGATTAATGCTATTCCTTACCAATATCATGGTAATTTACATCATGGTAAATGAAATTGACTCACAGCCTCCAGGTTCAACTTCCCTAGTCAAATCTCAAACTTCACGTTGTCAAAACCTTTAAATGAACAATGAAAAGATTCATAGTTTATTTATTTTTGTATTAGAAACACAAGTCTTCTCAACCCAGTAAACAAAAAAGCCAAAACCAGATAATCGGAGTTGTCATCTATGATAAAACTTATTGGACATTTATATTACTTTCCTATGGCCAATGGCCACTGCAACACATTTTGATAAACCTGGCAGCCTAAAACAATGGGAATTTATTCTCTCACAGCTCTGGAGTCCAGAAATCTAACATCAGTTTCAGTGAGGTGAAATTATGATGTTAGCAGGGCTGTGCTTCTTGCAGAAGCTCCAAGGAAGAATCTGTTCCTTGCCTCTTCCAGCTTCTGATGTCTACCTGAATTCTTTGTCTTGGGGCCACCTCACTCCAGTCACTCACTGTCTGCATGATCACATTGAATCCTCCTATTCTGTATATACCAAATTCATTTGCGTCTCTCACATAACAACACTCCTGATGGCATTTGTGATCCACAGATAATTTAGAAGAATCTTCTGTAAGTCTACAACAAAAGGTACCTATCACAGGTACCCTAATATCAGATATCAGGGCCTGAAATCTTTGGGGGCACCATTTATCTCACTACACCATCTCTGAACTACACTTTTAATATAATAGCTTAACTGCTCTTTGTTTTCAACCTCTCCCATTTCTGTCTTTGCCACCCTACCACACAGCTTCCAAACTGTATTCATCTCTTTTTTAATTTTTTTAAACTAAATTTTTGAACTATTTTATTTTTGAGAGAGTATAAGCAGGGAAGAGGCAGAGAGAGAGGGAGACACAGAATCAGAAGCAAGCTCTATACTCTGAGCTATCAGCACATCTAGGCACCCCCCAAATTGTATTCATATGCAACATCCCCATTGCTCTGAGAGGCTTTGGGGTTTTAATTAGGGTATAATCATTACACTCTTCTGTTAAAAATTACTTCTTTAGCTTCAGAATAAAGTTTCAGTTAATTCCTATTGAATCTAAAGCCCCTTTGGAATTTGTGGTATGGCCCCTGTTGATTTAGATGTACCATCCTCTTTCACTGTGTTTTTCTTGCTTACTACTATGGGGGAAACAAAACTTCTGTGGTTCTTTATTCCTGTCCATAAGCTCTTTCTTTTGTTCAGAATGCTTTTCCACAAGTGATCCTTGGGGCACCTCTCCTGTCTCTTTCTTATGCCTCACCAATTTCCCTTCAAATTATATTCTTATCTGAATGTTTCATAAAAGTCCATCTTCCAAAAATTTATAAAAGCTTAAATGGATTTGTTCCTTAAAAAAAATAGTAACTTTATTTTAAGGGTTTGATTGAAAGACAATTCTAACATTAGCTATGATTATTTCATTTTAGAATAAAATTCAGTATAAAATATTAATAATGATAATACCATAATAAACCAATAACCAACGTTTAGGTTTTGGGTTTGTTCATCTTTATTATTTGTAAAATTATCTGCAAAATATTATATCTCTTTCCTCATTTAATCTTCCTTCCTACAAATTACATCTCCATTCCATTGTTGAGCAAACTTAAAAACTCCCCAGGATAATTCGTAGAAGAGGTGTTACTTGAACCTGGATGTTCTGGTTCTAGGGCTTTCTCTCAATGACCTCGTATGAATGTAGGAACCATTGTTTTCATACAGGCTTATATTTTGGACCATTAGGGCAGTGCTGAGTATTCTCAACATTGTAACTGAAACAAATTCAATAAAGAGCCCTAAGAAAATTAATTCAATTATAGTTAATATGATATCCCTCTAAAAGTTAGGATTTAATCAATAGAATTTTATTTAAATCTATACATTAATAACTGATACTTGTATAGTTCCTCATAGTTTATAAATTACTTTAATAGGATTTCATATGATTGTCACCACAAATATGTGAAAGAAATAAATCTTTTTGCTTACCAATTTATATATAGATGCACTAGACTCATTCGAAGAGTGGAAGAAGCTGATCCACAGTGTTTGGGCAGCAGTATCTTTCTGTTGCAGTTTACCGTTCGACAGCTTTAGGAACTGTAAGTACGCCTATTTAGAAATCCAGCAATTTCAGGGAAAAAAAAAGGGAAGAAGAGATAACAATAATTCTTTTTATCATACTTCAACCTCTTGTTTATGCTTCTGTTCCAATTCAACTTTGGCTGTGAGGAAGAAAAAAAGAGAGCATTAGGAATGCTACTACACCATGAGGGTAAAGGACTAGAATCGTCCCTAACGAGCAGTGATCACGTTCAGCCCAAATGACGCGTTGACTGGTGCCTGCCTGTCTCTGTTTCAGTTTCTTTCAGATTTTCATGTGGGAGGTCCACATAGTGCACAGTTCCATGGTATTAGTGAGAGGGAGCCCCTTTCATTTCCCATCTGCTAGCGAAGCCAATTATGGCAAATCCGATCCGAAAACTATGAGGAAACAAATGTTTAAGTATTTCTCTTTGAAATTAACTAATATTACAGACAATCCTGAAAAAGATTACATCTAATGACATTTCCAATTCTCTAGAGTGGGAATTCTCAAATGATCTGTGTTATTAATGTGGGTATTAACATATAACTCTGACCTAGACTTCTCTTAATGATCTATTGAGCAAATGGAGGAAAGCATCTCTTTATTGACATTTCTTTTGAGCAGTTTACAAATATCTCTATCTTTTCAAAAATGGCTTGACCTTGAACTAAATTTAAAATATTACTTAAGTGACATATTTACTTTTACATGTACATGTAAATGTAATATATATATATATATATATATATATATATATATATATATATATATTATAGGCTGCCATTACGAAGTACGACACAGTTTGTGGTTGAAACAACAGAAGTGTCTTGTTTCCAAGTTCTGGAATCTAGAAGTCTGAAATTAAGGTGTTGGTGGGGGTGGTTTCTTCTGAGAACTGTAAAGTTAGAATCTGTTCCAGGCCTCTGTCCTAGGCTTGTAGATGGTCATCTTCAGGTTCACATGCATTCTACCTGCATGCAAATCTGTCTCCAAATGTCCTCATTTTATAATGACCGAATTTTAACTTGATTCCTTCTGCAAAGACCAAATCTTCAAAAAAGTTCACATTCTGAGTACCAAGGGTTAGGACTATAACATATATTTATTTTGAAGGGACACAATTCAACCCATATTAATTACCACTTTTACAATATTTTTCTATACTGGCTTTCTTTTCACATTTTGTGATTGCTTATTTATTGACAAGCTTTTTGTTTTACGGTTAGAAAAGTAGAATATACTCTCTAACACATAAATGTCAATAGGAAGGATAAGAAAAAATCTTTTTAATGCAATGCATTGAAGAATCAGAATTAATTAAAAACAGATAACACATATTTTGTGAATAAATGACTAAAAATGTAGCAAAATCAAAACCCACAGGAAATCAATATATCATTTACAACTAGAGGACATATTATAACAGTAAAGGAAGATAAAAGGATGGAACTTTTCCATGGATGTTGGGATTTCACTAAACATCAAATAAGCAAAGTTTATAACTTAAAAAACCCAATAAGGCTGAATATTCTTCTGATTATTCAACTCTCAGCTGGAAATATGATTCTTATAATTACCAGTTTGAGATGAAAAATGAAAGCATCTGTTTTAACAGTCCTGTTTCTTGCATGATTAGATTTATTAACATGTTTCTGTTTCTATGTTTATATATTACTATAAAAATATATTTAAACCTACATGTTCCAGAGTTTTTTAAATTTTGTTTTAAATTCTGTTTTTAATGATATTTTCTTAGCTTTGGAAGTTTTAATAGCTTTCCTTGGATGTTTACATATAACACATTATATTAAAATAGTAAGTTTTTTTCTTATCTTTCACTACAGCTTATCCTCAATCTCTTATTTTGTCTGACATTTCATTCATTTATTACAGAAATGTTTATTAAGGACCTACCATGTACCAGATACTTTTCCAACACTGGGTATATAGCAATAAACAGAATAGAGAAAAACACTTGCTTGTGTGGAGCTCAAGTTACCATTGGGGTAGACAGACCATATACAAACAGCTAGTAAATTACATAGCATATCGGAAGCTTTTATTTACTATAGATAAAAATAAAACCAGGAAGGTGGATAAGCAATGCTGGTTTGTGGAGCAGGAGTTTATAATTTAAAATGGATTCTGGGGCGCCTGGGTGGCTCAGTTGGTTAAGCCTCCGACTCTTGGTTTCGGCTCAGGTCATGATCTCAGGGTTCTGTGAGTTCCATCCTGCCAGTCTCCGCATCATCAGTGAGATTCTCAACCTCTCTCTCTGCCTGTCTCTCTCTCAAAAGAAATAAGTAAAATTAAAAAAAAAAAAATAAAATAAAATGGATTTTCAGGGAAGTCCTCATGGAGGCATTTGAACAAAAACTTAAAAGAGTGGATGCAGAAAGTCATGTGAAGATCTGGGGGAGTAAGAGAAAACAGAGTAAGAGAAAGCGGTCAGAGGGTCCAGCTGGTGCAAAGGTTCTGGAAGGGAACAGCATGGAGGCCGCTGTAGTTAGAGGGGAGTAAACAAAAGAAGGGAAATAAATGATGAGTGATGAGATCAAAGAGTTAATGGAGAAAATGGGGAGTAGTGTAGACAAGTTTAGATTTCTGCATAGGGTGAAGGATTTTCTAAGTTATACTACAAGGAGATATGCATCTTTCTCCAAATGTAAAGATAGACTTCAACCATCTTTATCTCCTACTCTGTCACCCCCATGCCACATGAAGCTAACACTTCAGAAAAGCTCTTCCCCGGTAGCAGAATCACAGAAAACATCACATAAGCTGCAGAGATAGGGAAGTTAATATTTCCTTAGGTTTTGTCATTGTACTAGTTACACGACTACAAAGCATTATATGCTATCACTACCATTGTAACTGACAAGAGAGAAAGACTACACAGCTGAATTCGGAAGTTTGAACTATTGAAGCCAAAACAAGTGTGAAGTTTGGCAGTTTTCAGTCAGCTCTGAACAGTGAGGTGACCTGAGGACATTTAAGACAGTTAACATAAGGCAAACCACCCCTGCCCCAAATGAGAAGCTTTATTAAGAACTGTCATATCCAGATAAGACTTCCTTTTTGTTCTTAGTTGTATTTAGCTGTTAATACAAGACAACATTATAGTTATAGATTGATATTATGTATCATTTGATATAGATATGTTTGTTAACTAGTATACTACATACAGTTTATTTGACAGATTTTTTTGTTTTCATTTTTAAATATATTTTGTGTGTCTAATTTGAATTCCCAGAATGAAGAGAAACGTTTCGTATATTATTTAAAAGTGCCTGCGCTGCTTTAAACTGCCTGATAACTGTAATCATGGAGGTGTCTGGAATAACTTTTGTGGAGTGGTTTACAGTTAAGAATTCTTCCATCCACATGGGCCTGCTAGTGGTTACAAAGACAAAATAAACCTCACAATTTAAAAAAACAAAATATTATTTTTTTAGATTTACATCTTGAAAACTTTTGTATTAAAAGGCAATCTGGAGACTGTGATGCTTTTTCTACCGTGTGGAAAATTTTCAGAGGAGTTATTAATTTTTGAAGAACTGGAATTCTACAAAGATACTTTCCTTTCTCCCCAAATTAGTGAAGCAATAAAAGAGACTCAGGACAATTTTTATTGGGCGGGTATTATACTAGTAATGAGAACAGAATTACTTTTCCCAAATTGAGAAATCAGTCTGTAGCAAGTGGTTGAGCCAATTAAGCCGGATAGGAAAGACCATGTATAATGCCTCGTTGTATTACATGTACTGCTTGCTAAATTCAGCCTCTTTTAATCCTATTAGTCGAAAATATCCCTCCCATTAGACAATTTATTTGTTATATCTGGTCAACATTTTTATTGAAACACGAGTTAAATGCAAAGAGAGTGCCTTTTCAGCAAGATTTTAATGTAGTTCTTGCTATGGAAGAATGAAAACCACACACTTTACCTGCTACTAAGTACAATTAAAGTATAATTAGAATCTAATGGATTTGCTAAAGCATTTAATGATGAATAACATTTAATTCTGCATACTGTAAAAGGTATCTAATTGATATACTCAATTTTAGTAGTCAAATGAATACACTAATATGAGGCACCATTTAAGGATTGCCATGCAAACCACTAATAATATGATAGTTTCAAGAATGATTGCATATCATAGTGCACATGCCTACATAATCTTTTTACTTATACTTCTATAATTTATGATGGAAACTATGATTCTTAGAGAAGAAAGTAATATTATCTACTATCAGACACCTCTGATTTTATAGCAAAAGCATTCTAAATGCTAGAATAAAATGTTTATTAAAATCATTTAACATTTTCTTCATAAGGACCCTGAAGTTATTTGTAATTTTTGTCTGATTATATTTTATGTTATAAATTGTGAAAATCATTTAATCACCAGGAGAAAATGAAAATATATACAAAATGTACACAAAGTAGACACTGCAGGTTTGCAATTTTGTAATGTGAGGCTGTAGATGTGCAAAACTACTTAGCAATGTGTTTCACTTGGTAATAAACTGAAAGAGTTGATGCTTTATGCTAATGAACATGGAACAATGAAGTCAAAAGAAACAAAGTATTTGGAAACATGTCCCTTCAGTTTCATTTCATTTAATATTATTTTACTAATGTATTTGCTATCAGAACCTAAACCATAGATTTGATACTTACTCCAGATATAAGGAGACTTGTGTGGAAATTGTTGCTGTCTCAGGTGTTCAGTAGTAATGAAGTTGAAATGGACATATTATTTCAGTATGAAACACTTCTCATGGACGGACTCCTTCAATTTCCCAACATGTCCATGACCTTTTCAGTTTCTGACCTTCTAAGTAATGTTGTCTAGTGATCTTAATCTACTCAAGATTGTGTTGCTTATCACTCTTTTGTGTTACAGACTTTGGATCCTACCGTGACCATATTTCTGATTTTATACTCCCATGAGCAAATATCACATTCAACTTAGTTGTTGCCAGAATGTTTTGTCTTGATCAAGCCCTTGTGAAGTGAATCTAGCCACTTGTGATTGGTACCCGGGCAATAAGTGGTGATATAAATTAACCAAGGCAAATCGGTGATGAATGGCCAATAGTTACAATCCATTAAGAGATATGAAAACAAACAAACCAGTAGACTAGAGAGATCTATTTTTTTTTTAGTCACAATACCAATTTTAACAAAATAAAAACTGATAATTTGCAACAACTTTCAAGAAATATTTGTGGTTTGACATCAACAAATTGTAGTTTGGCTTTCTTCATGTGGTTCTTCATAAATACATTCTGGGTCTATATTATGAAGAAGATGCTACGGTGTTTCCAAATAGTATGTCAGACTTCTGATCTAGACAATATGGCCTAGATATGATTTCCCATGCTCTTCTCCAGAAAGTACTATAAATGCTGGAAATAATGTAAGAGGCAACCAAGTGAGATTTTTGAATTGCATAAAGAGGAAGGTAGGAATAGTTAGACACCACAGACTGAACAGGGCAGCAGAGGACTTTCAACCCAACAGAATAAGGTAATGTAGGCCTGACTTTCTTGACTTCCAATTTATCAAGAGGAGGCAACTCATAGTTGTCTCATTTCTGTCCTAGAATTCTTAGGAGTGCTGTCAACAACACCAGGCAAATGACAATACCACCAAGAGGCATCACCTGGGAGTCCTGCTGGTAACACAGCAGAAATAGAAATACATGCAATATGCTCTCCATTTTCTCATGAGTGTTATAAATCATATTTGATAATTCCAACAAAAGTATATCAATTTCTGATACTTAAGACATTGATATTTAAAATTGGGAAGGGTAAAATAATTAAATTGCAAGTAAGATGTCTACAATTCATTTGAAGTAGTAAAATATTACACCAGTATACTATGACAAACCACATATGTATATTGCAATACACACAGAAACCATTAAGAAATATATACAAAGAGGCACACTCAAAAATACTGTGAATAGGGCCCCTGGGGGTGCAGTCAATTGAGCCATTACAATGACAGTTACAAGTATATTATGCTTTGCAGTTGTGTAATCATCAATACAATGACAAAACCTAAGGAAATTAACTTCCCTATATCTGCTTTTTAAGTAATGTTTTCTTTGATTCTGTTACTTGAGAATGGTTTTATTGAAGTATTAGCTCAATGTGGCATGGTGGTCACTGGGGTAGGAGATAAAGGTGGTTGGAGTCTATTTTTATATTTGGAAAAAGGTGCGTATCTCCTTGTAGTATAACAGAAACTCCTTTACACTATGTGCTGTAATCTCTTCTATTAAAACTCAAAACTATGCCTCAGTTCGTTGAGCATCTGACTCTTGATTTCGGCTCAGGTCATGATCCCAGGGTCGTAGGATCCACAGTCAGTGTGGAGCTTTTGATTCTCTCTCTCTCTCCTTCTGTCCTTCTCCTCCACTGCTCTCTCTCTCTTTCTGTCTCTGTGTCTCTCAAATAAAATAGAAAATAAGGATGCCTAGGTGGCTCAATCTCTTAAGTGTCCAACTCTTGATTTAGGCTCAGATCATGATGTCACCGTCTGTAGGACTGAGTGCCCTGTCAAGCTCTGTGTTGACAGTACAGATCCTGCTTGGGATTCTCTCTCTCTCCCTCTCTTTCTGCCCCTCCCCCACATGCATTCTCTCTATCTCTCAAAATAAATAAAATAAATTAAAAATAAATAAATAAATAAAACACTATAAATAAATCAAGATAGAATTCAAAAAAAAAAAAATGTTCAAGTAACCATTCTTAACAAGGTAAGCAAAGTGAAATGGAAGAGCCAAAAACAGGAAATACACAAAAAACAAACTTTAAAATAATAGTCTTAAGTGCTGACATATCAAGAATTATCCTAAGTATAAATGGTTTAAATATGCCAATTGAAAAGTAGAGATTAGCAGAATGAATTAAAAAGGAAAAACAAAAGCAAAAAATCAAGATGTAGCTATATGGTTTTTACAAGAAAATTACTTCAAATTCAACAGCATATGTAGACTGAAAATTAAATTATGGAAGAAATGCCAAATAAATATTAAGAAAATAAGTGGGAAGATGACTATGTTATTTTATGACAATGTAAAACTCAAAAGAAAACCAATTAGTACTGACAAAAAGGTACATTATAAAAAATAAAAGGATTGATCCATTAGGACGACATAATAATCTCAAATTTATATACCTCAAACAACAGAACTTTAAAATGCATAAAGCAAACTGGGGGCGCCTGGGTGACTCAATCAGTTAAGCACCTAACTTTGGCTCAGGTCATGATCTCAGGTTCATGCGTTCAAGCCCTGCATCAGACTCTCTGCTGTCGCACAGAGCCCACTCGGATTTCTGTCCCTCTTTTGTTCTCTGCCCCTCCTCTGCTTGTGCAGTCTCTCTCTCTCTCTCTCTCTCTCTCTCTCTCTCTCTCTCTCTGTCTCTTTCTCTCTCTCTCAAAAATAAACATTTAAAAATAAAATAAAATAGGGACGCATGGTTGGCTCAGTAGGTTGAGTGTCCAGACTCTTGGTTTTGGCTCAGGTCATGATTTCACGGTTTATCGCTTTCTGTCCTGACAGTGCAGACTCTGGACTCTGCTTGAGATTCTCTCTCTACTCCTCCTCTTCTCTCTCTCTCTCTCCCTGTGTGTCTCAAAATAAATAAATAAACTTTAAAAAATAAAATCAAATAAAATGCATGAGGTAAACTGAAAGCTGATAGAGCTAACAGAAGAAATAAACAAATCCATAATTATATTTAAGAATTTCAACACCTTCACTTTTAACAAACTATAGAACTATAAAACAGAAACCATCAAGGATATAGAAGATCTGAACAAGACAATCCTCCAAAAATATCTAATTAATATATATTAAAACTCCATTCAATAAGAATGATTATATATATATATATATATATATATATATATATATATATATATATATTCTCAAGTGTACATGGAAACTTCATCAAGAAAAACCATATCCTGGGCACTAGAAAACCTAAAAAAACTTAAAAGAATTGATTTCATACAAACTATGTAAAGTAAATCAATCTAGAAATCAGTGACAGAAAGACAACAGGTGCATTCCTAATCATGTGGAAATTAAACCATAAACTTCTAACCTCAGAGAAAGTCTCAAAGGAAATAAAAACATATAGAACTAAATGAAAATAAAAATATTAAGTTATGTGGGATACAGCTAAAGCGGTGCTAAAGAGAAAATTTATGGCACAAAATCCTTACATTATAAAGAGGAAAGGGTCTTAAATCAATTACAGAAGTTCCTCCTTTAAGAAAGAGGAAAGGAAAAAGCAAAGTAAACCCAGACCAAGCACAAGAAAAGAAAGAAAAAGATAACAGCAGAATCTAATCACATTGTAAACCAGAAATAAGGAGAGAAAATATAATAAACAAAAACTGATTGTTTGGAAAAAATCAGTAAGAATCATTAACATTTAGCAAGATGAACAAAAATAAAAGGAGAGAAGACATAAATCACCAATATCAGGAATAAAACTGAAAATTTCACTAGAAATACTGAAGTCTATAAAAGAATAATAAATCAATAGTAGGTGTAACTTTATGCTAATAGATTCAATAACTTATAAAAAAAGGACCAATATTCCAAAATCCATAAACTACTAATACTCATAAACTACTACTTCTCAAGCAACATGAAATAATCTAAATAGTTTTTTATAATCATTGAAGAAATTGAATTCGTAATGAAAATATGAAAAAAAACCAGTAACAACAACAACAAAAAACCCCTAGCCCATACTACTTCCTTGGATAAATCTACCAAACATTTATAACAGAATTAACAGTGATTCTATACAATCCTTTCCATAAAATAGAAGAGGAGAATATATCTGAATTAATATCATGAGGTCAGCATTATCCTGATAGAAAAGTCAGACAAAAGCAATACAAAATAAAGAAAAGGAAAGAAAGATTGAAAGAGAGAAAGGAAAGAAGGAAGGAAGGAAGGAAGGAAAGAAGGAAGGAAGGAAGGAAGAGAGGAAGGGGAGAGAAGGTGTTGGGGAGGCAGAGAGAGAGAAAGAGAGAGGAAACTGCAGTCTAATATCACCCGTAAACTTAGCCACAGCAATCTTCAACACAATAAAAACAAATCTAACAATGTATAAAAAGACATATCCACCTTGATTAAGTGGACTTTATTCCAGGTATGCAAGATTGGTTCAACATTTAAAAGTCAAACAATGCTAACTGAAATAAGTCAGTCAGAGAAAGACAAATACCACATGATTTCACTCATATGTGGAATTTAAGAAACAAAATTGATGAACATAGGGAAAGGGAGGGGGAAAGAGAGGCAAGCAAACCATAACAGACTCTTAACTAGAGAGAACAAACTGAGGGTTTGATGGAGGGGAGGTGGGATGAGTTAAATGGGTGATTGGAATTAAGAAAGGCTCTTGTGTTGAGCACTGGGTGTTATATGTAAATGATGAATCGCTAAATTCTACTACTGAAACCAATAGTACTCTGTATGTGAACTAACTAGAATTTAAAAAAGAATTTCAAAAAAAATCCTAAAAGTCAAACAATGTAACAATGTAATTCACCATGTAACAGGCTAAATTGACAAAGAAAAGACATTTGCCTCATCCAAAACCCATCCATGGTAAAGAATACTGCAAGTTAGGGATAGAACAAACTATCTTAACTTGATAAAGAATATTTATCAAATAATCCTCATATTTAATGGTAAAAGGCTGAATTTTTCCCTCATCAAGAACAAGGCAAATATGCCTTTGTTCTTATTCTTATTTGACACAGTCCTAAAAATTCTACCCACTGCAACAAGCCAAAAAAAAAAAAAAAAAAAAAAAAAAGTACAAATAGTTTGGAAATGAAAAAATAAAACTGTCTCTATGTGCAGATGACATGATTGTCTACATTGAAAATCCAATGAATTTGCAGAAGCTCCTAGAACTAATACATGAGTAAACAGGTTGCAGGATATAAATCAATATGTAATTATCAAGTTCACTTCTATATAATAACAATATCACTGTGAAAACCAAAATTGAAAACATACCACCATTTATAATTGTTCCCCCAAATGAAATGTTTATGTGTAAACTTAATAAAGCATATCCAGAGACTGCATGCTTCAGCATGAAAACATAAAAGTATATTTTAAAATCCAAATCATAAAAATGATGAAATTAATCACAGGAAACCTAAACAAATGGAGATATATACTATGTCCCTGGTGCAAAAGGCACAACAAAGATGTCAGTTCTCCCAAACTAATCCACAAATGTAATGTAACTGATGTCAAAAGGCCAACAAACTTTTCTGTAAAGGTAGGCAAGCTTATTCCAAAGTTTATACAGAAAAAGCATAAGGCTCTGGAGTAGTTCAATCAATCTTGAAAAAAGAAAGAATCACTCTACTCAATATCAAGGCTTATATGTAAGTATAGCCATAAGAACTGTATATAGTGCTGTTGGAATGGTAGATGCATACATCAGTGAAATGTAACAGAGAACCCAGAAATAAACCCACAGCAACGTGCCCAACTCAACTTAGCAAAGGTGCAAAAGCAATTAGTTGGGGGAAGGATGGGCTTTTAAATAGATGGTGATGAAGCAACTGGGCAATGGGACATCCATAGACAAAAAAAATAAACTGATGCCTAAATTTCACATATTGTGCCGAAAATTAAGTCAACATAGATCATAAATTTAAATATACAGCATAAAACCATAAAAATTTCAAAAATGCACAAAGGAGAATATCTTCAGAATGTAGGTATAGGCCAAGAGTTCTCAGACTTGACATCAAAGCTATGACTAATAAAAAGAAAATTCATGAATCGAACCTTATCAAAATAAAAAAAAATACTTATTTTTTTGGTTTGTGGAAGATTCTGTTTATAAGATAAAAAGATGAGCTATAGGCTGGGAGAAAATATTTGTATACCACATAACCAACTAAGGACTGGTATGTAGAATATATGAAAATCTCTCAAAACTTTACATTAAAAAAATCCAGTTAGAAAATGGTCAAAAGATATGAACAGATACTTTACTCAACAGGATATACAAATGGCAAATATATATGTGAAAATGTATCTAATATCATTAGTCACTAGGAAAACATAAATTAAAACCATAATGAGATATCACTACACACTTCTCAGAATGGTTACAATAAAATTTTCACTCATACTTTTCAAAGTGTCCTGTGAATACTTGTTCACAAGAAAATACATCTTCACAAAATAAGTTGGATGAAATAGAATGACCCATACATTCTAATAATAAGTTAATTAACTTCATGAAATCATTCCAGATCAGGAAAAACAAAGAGTATATTTGTCAACTTAAATTAAAAATTTAGGGGTGCCTGGGTGGCTCAGTTGGTTGAGCTTCCGACTTTGGCTCAGGTCATGATCTCACAGTCTGTGAGTTCGAGCCCCGCGTCGGGCTCTGTGCTGACAGTTCAGAGCCAGGAGCCTGCTTCAGATTCTTTGTCTCCCTCTCTCTGACCCTCCCCCGTTCATGCTGTGTCTCTCTCTGTCTCAAAAATAAATAAACATTAAAAAAAATTTAAAAATTTCACCATAATGCAAATGTTTGGGATATTTTATGACCTACCTTTAAGTTGTGTCACATGGAAGTGTGTCATTAATGTAATTTGAATATTTGTCTTTTTGACAAATAGGAAGAATAATAATGCTCCATCATAGATACTATTTAATCCAAGATTTTTAAAAATTTTACTTTGTCCATAACTTCTGTTTTGCTTTCTATTGGTTATTATGAGGGAAAAATTATTGTTTCTTTCCAAAATATAATTAATGTGCTCTGAAGTCACATTATTCATGGATTTTAAGTATCTATAACTTTAGAGTTATTAAGTCTGGAAATAAATCTCAAAAGAAAAAAAAACTTCAAAAAACACTCAACATTTTTAAGCTTTCATAATGAAGGCATAACTACTACTATAAAATTTTAATAAATGAACTAAACTTTTATAAAGTGTGTTAAAACAAATATTGGTCCATTTAAAATATTGAATTTGGGAACATTTTCTAAGGAGACAAAGGACCCAAGTTTCTTTCATAGCCTGTGGGTTTCTCTTGCTTGTGGGACAATAATCTCTCTAGTTCTACAAAACAAACAAATAAACAATATTTTTAACATTTATTTATTTTTGAGACAGAGAGAGACAGATCATGAACAGGGGAGGGGCAGAGAGAGAGGGAGACACAGAATCCAAAACAGGTTCCAGGCTCTGAGCTGTCAGCACAGAGCCCCACACGGGGCTTGAACTCACAGACCGCGAGATCATGACCTGAGCCGAAGTCGGATGCTTAACCGACTGGGCCACCCAGGCGCCCCACAAATAAACAAATAAATAAATGAAATGTTTAAAAAAATGTAAAAGAGGAAGGTAGTGGGACTTACTTCAAACTAAATTCTCCCTTCATAGTTACACGCTATAAATTAGTATATGAGCAGTTCTGAGCAGCTTTACAATAAAGGAATACGTTTAACTGTTCAAATCAATGTGTTGAATTCTTAAAATACAACCCTAGGATTTTTTTTAATTTTTTTTAACGTTTATTTATTTTTGAGACAGAGAGAGACAGAGCATGAACAGGGGAGGGTCAGAGAGAGGGAGACACAGAATCCGAAGCAGGCTCCAGGCTCTGAGCTGTCAGCACAGAGCCCTACACGGGGCTCGAACTCACAGACCGCGAGATCATGACCTGAGCCGAAGTCGGCCGCTTAACCAACTGAGCCACCCAGGCGCCCCTACAACCCTAGGATTTTGATGATCTAGGACTACATATCCATGCTTGGTATCTAGTTTCTTGTTATTTCTTTTATATATCTTTACATGGAAAGTTTTGCCCTTTATGGTGCTCTGCAATTAGTGTCTGCTCAATCAATGTTACTAATGTTTCTTCATGATACCTGAATGTAATTACCAAGTGTGCTTACCATTTTGTATTTTAATGTCTGTTTATATTTCCTAAATAGACAATGCACTTTGTAAGAGAAGGGGTCAATCACTTATTCATCTTTTTTTGTACCTCCCTACCACAAAAATGCATGTGGTAGAGTATTATTCAGATATAAATATGTCTGCACCTGCCATATGCCAAAAAACACGTCCACCTTACTGATGAAAAGAATATTTTCAAGGTCTTTTCATTTTTCTGTAGATTGGAAGATTTTTAGATTGAAGCATACAGTCTTCTACGTGGCTAGAAGACTGACAACATTCAAAAATACTACATTAGTAAATGGTTGTGAAGATAGCGCAGAATTATGTGTGTGTATGCATGTGTATGTGTGTGTGCATGTCTGCATGTGTGTGTACAAGTGTGTGTGGGATTTCTTCGGGCTATTGCCAAACATATCGCCTAGTCAATCTTAGCTGACATTATTACCATTATTGTATTTATAAATGTTCTTACAATGTTTACCAGTGATCCTATATAGATACGTAGAACTCTTTTCTACTACTGAAACATCCTATTAGAAACTGAAACTCCTGGGGTGCCTGGGTGGCTCAGTCGGTTAAGCATCCGACTTCGACTCAGGTTGTGATCTCACGGTCCGTGAGTTCGAGCCCCGCGTCGGGCTCTGTGCTGACAGCTCAGAGCCTGGAGCCTGTTTCAGATTCTGTGTCTCCCTCTCTCTGAGCCTCCCCCGTTCATGCTCTGTCTCTCTCTGTCTCAAAGATAAATAAACGTTAAAAAAAAAAAGAAAAAAAAAGAAATTGAAACTCCCTAATATGTTAGATTTGTAGGTCAAATTTTTCAAAACTAAAGAAGATAGAAAGGGTACAACTTTACCAAAGTCATTGGGAATTTCAACCTTAAAAAAGAAAAAGGAATATTACCACTCCTATAGCCTTGTCTCCAAAAGAGAAAGTCTCTAAAACATTTAGGTGTATGAATAAGATGTCATATTATTGACTTCCACTTTTTTCATTTAATGAAATTTTCACTCAAAGAACAATATCAAATGTTCATCTAAGAAGGACAAGTATTATATTCACTGGCAAGGGATTTAAAAATTAATGAACTTATTACAATAATGATATACCCATGAGCACATATATGTTTTCAGTGAGGTTATAAACCATAACATCCAAAGCTGGTGTTAACAGAGTAATTAATTGCTCTAAGAACACAGACTTTTGTATTTGTCAGTATCATGTTTTTTTGTATTTGCAGTTTTCATATTACTTTAGTTGCAGTTTCACATTTATTTCTATAAACACATATTTCAACTCGTGGGTGGAAATTAAGGCAGCCAGATGGCTCAATGAACTAAATGAAAGAATGGAGACTCAGAGATACAATTTCCCTGCTTTGATTATCTGACACATAACCTCAGATATGTGAAGGTGATCTTAGTTTTATAGGTTCCTGTTAGGTAACTGTTCTAAGTTCAGGATATCTTTGTGACATCATTGGAGTTATTTAATAAATATCATACATAAAAATTATGTCCAATCTATGTTTTGATGATGAGAGTAAGCATGAATCATGGATCTATATGCAGATGGCCCAACACCCTCAACGACATCATTTATACATCTCTATCTATGTGGTTTTAACTTTTCCACTCAGTTTAGGAAAAAAAAAATATTATGTAAACCTGCACAGGTGCAGAAGCAGTTGGTAGCATCAGGCTGGCAAATTAGTAGGCCAAAAAGGGCAGGAACAAGAAAGTATAATACATGGGTTTCTTAAAAGCAGTTTCCATCCAGCAAACAATGAGAATAGACACAGATGCAGGCAGTTTCCATGGCAGATTCCATATAAAGCTACAAAAAAAAACCCTGTCATTACTCTTGAGACACATGGAATGTCTTTAAAGTTCAAGACTAGGGCTGTAATCCTACTTCAGTGCATGATTATAGGCAAGTCTCTTGCATTTTCTGAACTTCTGTTTCCTCTTCTCTAAAACAATTAAAAGAATGCATGATTCAGAGGATCGCTGTGAGGTTTTAATGAGATAACACACTTGATGCAGCTGGAAAATAAATTCACAGAATATTAACTCAGTAGATATGTTCATGAGCTAGATACTGTGCTAGATGATGGGGCACAGTGTTGAGTATCTGTCTCCCCTTACTTTTTGGTTAAATAATTCTGAGTTTCAGCTGGGCTTATAGGCGCCAGGAAGAAAGATAGCGTTTTTTTTCTCTTGCTCCTTCTGCTAACTGGAATGCTGTTGATAGCTGGAACTCAAGTAGCCATTTGGATCATTAAGTGGATTACCTGTACTAAGAATGGCAAAGTAGCAAGATCAAAAGAGTCTTGGTTCCCCCAGCCATTGTGAAGCCACTGTACCAGTCACACACTAATATAACATGGAAGTATTCTATAACATGGAGGAAAAATATAGTATCATTTTTAAGCATTCTGGGTTTTCTCTCATTTGGCAAAGCCCACCTTACCCGGTATTGTGAACTAGATGCTCTCTGTCTTCATGGAGCCCATTTGGTGAAGAAAAAAAAGAAATGGAATAGTTTATCTTACCTATTGTTAAAGCCCACAGTCCTGTGTGGTCTGGAGATTGGCATTATATCCTGTGCTGATGGTTTAAAAAGCATTTTTCAGGACTGGATATATGACCCTTTGAATCCAAACATTTCAGAATAGGACCTCTGAGAATTGAAAAATTTCACAAGGCCAGTCTTAGGTGCCACCCAGCATGACTCTCTGCTGCCTCCCTTGGGAATCCGAGTGAATAGGCTTTTGCAGTTCATCCCACAAAAGGCAATGGAGCCTCAGACAATTCAATGTCATGAGGATTTTAAGTATGTAAGAACTGGCAGTTTGGGGGCTGTGAGAAGTAGTTTTGGATCAAACTGAGAAGTTCTGTGTATTCTTTTAAGAAACTTAGAGAGTAGGCAGATACTAGTGTGTTCCTAAGTGATACAGGCAGAACGTTATATTAACTGAGCACAGATACTATGAAATGGGAAGAGAGTGTAGTTATTTATAGGAAGGCAATGAAGAGGTAGTTACAGTGCTTCCTCAGTGCCACTTTTGATGGATCTCTTTCCCTTGATTATATAAAGGTCAACCCCTAAAATGACTTCTAGAAGAAAACAATTACATGAAAAGTAATAACCGACTTTGCCTTTAGTAATTACAGTTAATTTTCAGAAGGAAAACAGTACCTAATAAATCCTGGACATGTTTTTCCAGCAAAATATAAAAAAATACAATCAAGCAAACCCAAACTAGTATTCTTTCAATATGGATAGATTAATGATAGAAACAATTTGAATACTAGAAGTTGGAAATGGAAAGAGCAATCACCAAATTAATGTCTGTCTCAGAACTTATATGGAAAGCCTTAAAAGGGACACTAGCTTCATAGGACATGGGCTAGGTAGGTACTGATGTGCTCTGATTTTAGGCAATAAGTTTGGTGATACAGATGATTGATTCCTGGGACTAGCCAACAAAGGAACACATGCTTTCATTCAGAAAAAGAACAAATTTGGGCACCTGAGTGCCTCAGTAGGTTAAGGGTCTGACTCTTGATTTCAGCTCAAGTCATGATCCCTGGGTCGTGGGATCAAGCTACCAGTGTGGCTCTGCACTAAGCCTGCTTAAGATTCTCTGTCTTTCTACCCCTCCCCTGCTTATGCCTTCTCTTCTCTTCTCTCTCTCTCTCTCTCTCTCTCTCTCTCTCTCTCTCTCTCTCTCTCACACACACACACACACACACACACACACTCAACAAAGGAAAAAAGAAAAGAGACAAATTTTTCCCAAAGTCTTCCTGAACGTTGATTTTGTACTGTAAAGGCCTAGAAGGAGAAAGGATGTTATTACTAATTCTCTTTTTCTTTATTTCTTTTTTTAATTTATAAAACAAGGACAGATATTAAAAATAAAACAATAACAAACAATTGTTAAATTTAAGGTTTCCCATACATTTCCTTTTCCTTCTCCTTATTCTGTACTCCATCACCCCTCACTTACTCTTTTTTATCCTGGCCTTCTTTCAGGTTTTCAAATATTCAAAACTCTTTTTCAATGTAGAACTTTGCACAGGCTGGGCTCACTTTGCTCAGAATTGTTCTTTCTCTGGTTCTTTCTTTAGGTGCCCAATCTACTCATTGAAACTTGAACTTTCCTCCTTAGCATTAGCTTACCTCCTTCCTCTAGTTTCTGATCTATCTCTTATTTTCCTTTACTGCACCTGTTTGATTTTTTTCTTTCCTCATAGAACACAATATTCTTCCCTCCTTTTGATTTTCTATTTTTCTTGGCACTCCATATTCAGGACTGAGCTCGGTGTCAGCACATAGTAGCCTCCTAGTGTTATTGGTTGAAAAATAAATGAGTAAAAATTATTGCATTTTCCTCTTCCTTAGCTTTCCTGAAAAGTACAAACTACAAAACTATAAAGCCATTTAGAATATAGTGATTAAATAGTACTTCTTATAGATCCAAATATTAATTGTACTGTCATTTGGATGATCCTAAGGTGTATATGCAAGAGCCAATATTTTTTTGAGATAAACTGAGATCAACTTTTTGAAGAAACTGATAATAAAAAGGTGGTTTGTGTTTTTTTCCTTAGAACAATGCAAATTTGTAAGATTTGTTCCTGGAAATAAACTTAGTACTCTTTTTAATGAACTTTTACAAAGCATTCTCTCTTTTTTTTTTTCTTTTTTTTAAACTGATTTTTACTAGAACTATTTGGCTTCCTTTTCAAAAATTTTTTTTCAATATATGAAATTTATTGTCAGATTGGTTTCCATACAACACCCAGTGCTCATCCCAAAAGGTGCCCTCCTCACTACCCATCACCCACCCTCCCAGCCCCCATCAACCCTCAGTTTGTTCTCAGGTTTTAAGAGTCTCTTATGCTTTGGTTCTCTCCAACTCTAACCTCTTTTTTTTCCCTTCTCCTCCCCCATGGATTTCTGTTAAGTTTCTCAGGATCCACATAAGAGTGAAAAAATACGGTATCTGTCTTTCTCTGTATGGCTTATTTCACTTAGCATCACACTCTCCAGTTCCATCCACGTTGCTACAAAGGGCCATATTTCATTCTTTCTTATTGCCACGTAGTACTCCATTGTGTATACAAACCACAATTTCTTTATCCATTAATCAGTTGATGGACATTTAGGCTCTTTCCATAATTTGGCTATTGTTGAGAGTGCTGCTATAAACATTGGGGTACAAGTGCCCTATGCATCAGTACTCCTGTATCCCTTGGGTAAATTCCTAGCAGTGCTACTGCTGGGTCATAGGGTAGGTCTATTTACAAAGCATTCTGTTTACAGTTGGAGATTAGCATGATTTACTTCTAAGTTATTGACATAAATAATTTCTTCTTTTGTTTAACTTCTAAGGAACCTGTAGGCAAATGAGTGAAATAATGTTCTGAAAATGATTTTTTATTAAAATGAATTTGGTGTGTTGATTCTCTATACATTAAGTGGTTATCATGCAAGTTAAATAAATATTTCTAGCAATTGATCAAATAAAATCAGATTCAAGAAAAATGTAAGTGCTTGATAAATGTTATTAGATTAAAATATAACATTTACAATTTTCATCAATGTTCAATCCTAGAAATTAGCAGATAATTATATCAACTTAAAGCTATTAAGGACTGATTTTTAATAAAGCAATTTGCATATAATGTGTATACTTTCGACAATAGTATTATTGTCTAAAGTTATACGGGCCATAGGCAGGCCAGCCCAAGGTGGACCACTTTGGCATAAGATTATTTTTACGTTAAAAGTAATCAAAGCTTAGCTCTTCACCTACCTCTAAACTGCCTAAAAGAATTTAGGTAGAGGATCTGCTCCAAGAAGAGAACTATCACTGTAGATAGCTACATTATACTACAAATTATGTACTGTAGACAGGGAGGAACCTACCAGTGTCCTCTCTCCCATTGTTTCTGAGTGGCCCAGAAAATATTTATGTGCCAAACATTTGCTCTTTTTCATCTTCTTGTGAATTCCATTCCTTCCCTTTGAAATCCCAGATCCCTCTCCCTTTCTCCTTAGCTCAGAATGACATGTGTGCCTCATTTTGCTTGACTGTCTTTGGAATTTCCATGTCTGTGTGGATTTCCCATATGTATGAAATTAAATTAGATTTTCTCCTGTTAATCTGTCTCATGTCAATTTGATTCTTAGTCCAGCTAGAAGGACCTTGAGCGGCAAAGGAAATTCTTGCCTCCTGACTGTGTCATATTAACTTCTAGTCATTCTACAATATGGCTTTTAAAGTTATTAAAAATAAGACAGATTTTATGAGTCAGGAAGCACTGAAATACACATTCAATGTTTAATTCACAGTAAAATTTTTCATAAACTTTAAATAGAAAGCCATATTGGCAAATACATTCTTTAACTAGGCTATAGCTTATACTGAGTAAGTATACTATAAATAAAGATGATAAATCCCTGTACTGTAAAATTAGTGGCCTATGTGTTTGGCAAACAGAAAATAACTCATAAAATCATCAGAAAAATTATGTATTGTTTTTCTCAAAATATCTGCTTACAATGCATATCCCAGAAAGCCTTAGTATTGTGCACTAAAAGTGTAGTAGGTTACTGCTGTCAGCCTTCTGGGACATTCTCACCTGACTCCAAGGAGATGAGGAAGAACCAGAAAACCAGTTAGATGGAGGCATGAAAGAAGTCTTTTTGAATAATCAGGTATGATAGAAACATAATCTATTAAAAAAATCTGAGTCTTTCATGTGTCTATGTGAAATCAGTAAACCTTAATTTTTATAACTGATCGAATTATACCTTGCGACACGCACATATTTGGAGAACTGCTTGTAAACAGGTATACCTCTATCCCTTTTTTGCATATAATCCTCAGTGAACTAACAAGTTTTGGAGCAAGTTTTCAGAGCAATCTGCTCTACTGTCTCCTTACCATTGTCCTCGTTTTGAGACAACGAATAAAGCATTTACTAACCTATTTTTGAGGTTGACTTTTTATTCAGTTGACAGTGTTAGAAACTACAGTAGTTACTTTTTGAAGAATGAATAGGTTGAAACATTTAACACTTACATGTTCAGAAAAGCCTTTATAAGCACAAAGTACATCATTACAATCTGCAGTGTCATTCTAAATTCAAAATTGATACAGATGAAAATTTATTTTAAAAACTAAATACATGGTGATAAATGCAACATTAATAAATAACTTAGAAAAGTATTCTAAGACTTATTTCTTAGGGAGAGCCTCTTATAATTATATCATCTGGCATTCTCCAAAATTCTTTAAATCAAAATAATGGAACCAAGTAGAGAATTATATATTTCATGAAATTACAACATGATCAGAAATGTTCGAGTAATGCCCTTTCATGTTTCTTTCTGTTTAAAGATGGTGATTCACGCTAACTGCATGATTGAAAGAGGGAAATTTTGTACCACAAAGTCTTTGGGAAAGCAATGAGTCTTCTGGCATACTTACCAATATGCTTTGTTTTGAAGATAATGAGGACATTACAAGCTGTTTGGGTCTTTTGTCTAAAAATTCCCACCAGAGGCTCTTTCAAGCCACTGTGGTTTCCAGGGCCTGATTCCTGCAGAGTCCAAGTCTGGTTTTGCTGTAGTGTCAGCTGTTCCTCATGCTTGTTGGGGTCTGTGCGGCACTCGTGGGAACATACTCAACATTGTGAGAAATCCACCCACTTTAGTGGCTCTCCATCGGGGGATAGTTTTGATCAGCTTTTCAAACTTAGATTGATTTTGAAATTCTGAGCAAGGTGACATATGTTAACGTGCCTTGCCCCTGACCTGAGCAGAGGCAAAACAGAACTAATAGCTGGCATTGGTAATGGCATGAAAGACCACATGAAATGAATAGCAGGAAACACCACACTTTTTGAATTTTGAGAAGGCCAATAATGTTCCATCAGGAAAATTATAGTTGAGTGTTTTGATTGAAGTGACAAAGTTTAGTCTTATATAATGACCCATAATGAACAACTGGCTTCAAAAAAGAAATCCTTTTTCTTAAACATGCCATTGCCCTGCAATCAGAACAAGACGATATATCAAGGGGAAAACATATCAGTGATATTGTCTTCCCTATTGTAAATGTGTCTAGTAGAGTTTATGACTTGAAAAGCACAGATAAGAAACAACAGAATTTTTTGGAGGACTACTGAAGGACAGAGAAGAACACTATTTGAATTCTGAGCCCAAAGTCTTGAAAGTAATCAGAAAAAAAAAAACAAAAAACCACAATTGTTACACAAATAAAAATAATTCGGTATAGGTATAGGAATGGAATGGTCAATTAAATATTAGATGGGGTTTCAAAGATGACAGGAAAAATGAATAAGTATTTTTTCCATGTATGTATGTATGTATGTGTAAAAGCTTAACTAAAATAAAAGACTATAAGAATTAACTGAACATCATCTACGAGGCTCAAATGATTCAATATACAGAAGAGAAGGGATGTAGGATGATTTTGGCATCATAGCTTTAAAATTTTTGTAATAAAAAATTAGTACATGTATGGAAGTAGTGCAACTAGTTTAATGAACTTTTTTGATATCCAGAATCTAAGTTCAAAAATTATTAACACTTGGCCAATAATTTTTTCATCTACCCCACTTCCTACATAGGCCCACCTGTCCCCATATACTTTGTGACATTTTCATCAGGATTCTATGACTCTAATGACTACATTTGGTACTTTTTTCTAGTACATAGGACAAGTCAGACTTGTTAGTCAGATGGTTAGTCAGATAGTTAATAAAACCATCATGCTATTCCAACCCCATTATTCTATGTGGTCTACACATTAATGGAATATATATTGCTGAAGACTATGGATGGGTCAGTAAAAGATAAAAACAAATAAACAAACAAACAAAAAACATGTGAAGGTATTAGCCAGTGACTTGATCACCTGGCTTAGTTTATTAACTAAGTTTATTATGGGAATAATTTCTGACCAGGAAAAAAAAAATGAAGCCCATGGTTTATTCAAGATAATACTTGGTTCTCTGTGAGAAGCTCTAGAAGTATCTAGTGAAATTATTCTTGTTTCTAATTGTCTTGAGATAACTTTATACCAGGAAGGGATTAATATGGTTGAAGAAGAGAACATATTGGCTTGAACTCTATAGTGAATGTTAGACATAATCCACTTATGAAGTTAAAGAGATAAAAATTTAATGACAAAAACACAAATCTTCAGTGTGATACATTCAAAATGTAAATATTATTCTTAATTTGTCACATAGAGCATTATAACCATCTTGCTGTTATATGAGGAACATTACAAATATAGTATATTATATTGTAATATATAATAATATAATAATATATAGTAATATATAATAATATAATATATTATATTGTAATTAATACTAAAAATTACATTGCATTGCCTATAATGCCTTAAAGATAAAATGTTACTTATCGTTTATGGTGGTTTCAAAACCAAGGCATTATTTATTTAATAATGGAAGAGGGTTTGGAAAGGAAAACAGCCCCAGATGATGGTCAACCAAAGAGAAACTACACTTGAATTAGGCTTCAGGGAGAGATTGCCTATGGGATTCATCCTGAAAATATTAGATGTGTAACATCTCTGAAGCCCCTGGGGAAGGAAATATCGGTTTCCCTTTACTGCACATTGCATCATTTATAGTCTTGGGATTTTGGAGGAAAAAAAAAAAAAAAAAAAACTTGGTTTAGTGTCAACAGTGTGCTAAGGAGAAGTTAATAGAGCAGAAGAAAGAAAATCAGGAGGAAATGAGGCTACAAAAACAGGAAGAGAAAAAAATGGATGAGTATAAAGAAGGATATTAGGGAAAGGGGCTGGTAGAAGAAACTTCTGGCTTTGGCACATAACAAGCCATGTAACTTTGGATGCATTATTTATTTTATCCACATAAAAGTATCTTTATTTCCCAAAAAAAAGTCAAACAGCCACCTCCTGAGATTTTTTTCTTAATCCTTTTTTTCAATGTTTATTTATTTATTTTGAGAGAGACAGACAGAGAGAGAGACAGAGACAGAGCATGAGCAGTAGAGGGGCAGAAAGAAGGAGACTCAGAATCCACAGCAGACTCCAGGCTCTGAGCTGTCAGCACAGAGCCCTATGCAGGGCCCAAACTCGTGAACTGCAAGATCATGACCTAAGCCAATGTTGGACGCTTAACCGACTGAGCCACCCAGGTGCCCCACCTCCTGAGAATTTTATCCTTAAATTAGACCATTTGTGTAAATTACCTGGACACAGTAGGTATCCAGCAAATTGTAACTGACTACTATATGCGTATTCCAGTGTTCAGAAATACTTTTGCATTTTTAGACAATATCTTTGGAGTTAACTAATGAGCCATAAGAGAAATAAGTCTTGATTTATAATAACAATTCATGACTATGAACTGTGTGTTTATGACACAGAATACAGAAACTTCATGACTTTGAACTTATAATTATAGGCACAAATTCATGGCATGATTATATTAGTAGCACTCCAAAAGTGTTTAGCATCTGATTATTTAGATAATTGCTCCCCATTTTAACTTGAGAATTTATAATAGGGCTCCTTGGACAGAATTCCTTAAGTATGGAATTGCCAGGAACATAAGTTTCTAAGCCTTTAGTGTGTTAGTAGGAAATTACATGAAACATATCTTTTTTTCATAAATTGATACCGAATCTCATAATCCATATAGTTTCTTAACAATTACTATTTTAACCTTATGTAATCCTGAAATATAGATGAGGTAGATGTTCTCTTCTCCATATAGCCTGCATTCAGATAACACTGGAGTGCCCAGTTGCTATGGTGCTATGCATCACTCTAAAAAGTACCTTAGCAGGAAGTACAATATAGGATCACCCAAACTCTCATCAAAATTATGAAAATTTCTCAGAACCTGCAAGTACATTACTGAGTAAGCAATGAGAAAAAAAGCCTATAGTAATCTTATGTCTTTAGGATTTTGCTCTTGAATCCCTGGATTCATTGAAATTTCAAGCTCTCCAAGAGGGACGAGTCATTTAAACAATGGTTCTACTCTTTGTTTTATAGTTTTGAGTGTTTTGTTTTCTTATTTTCTTGCTGTGCTTTGGACATTTATTTGAGCAAACACCACAGTACCTGGAGAGGAATCGTCTTTGAGCTAGCTTAGTTTTAATAGTTTTGCTCTTTCAAGTGCTTAAGCTATTCCGATCGGCTCTTGTGAGTTCTTGGCAATAATATAGTTTGCTCTTTGAATCTTCAGCACCAAGGCTGGCTGCCAACAGGGGCTGCATGGCTGATCTGGGTTACTATGGCCTGGCAATATTGCCATGTGAAGGGAAGGAAAGATGTTTATATGGCCTCAGGTGGCCCACTGAGCCTGCATTTCTCTCAACCTCTGTTTAAAACAAAAATGCACCAAGATATTCAAGTGCATGTGGATGGGAGGGTAGGGTATGTGCATGGGTATGTGGGAAACATAAGGGGTGTGTAGCCACTAAATTACCTCCAAAATGATCACTTTTTCATCTTAAACCAGACGATATGCCATGATATGTTTATTAGGAAGTTCACACTGAGGCATATTTTTGCTCCAAAGATGATAAAAGAACTCTCCTGAGAATTGCGAAGCAGATTATATGAGGATTTCAGAAGGTTATACAATAAAATCTGGGAAAGTGTCCTAATCGTTGTCCTAATGACTCACCATATTCGGCCTCTTCCTTCCTTTCTCATTGCTGCTAATGCTCATTTTATGTAAAAATCTCAACTGGAACTAACTAGGACATCTTTAGGGTAATGTTGGTTTCTAGGCAATAGTAATTTTCAATTAAAATTGCACAGTGTACCAGTGAATTGAAAGTCAGATACAAGGATGCTATAGTTTGGAGTTTTTGGTTTTTCTAATCAGCCCCACAGCCCATGCTTTTCTCAAAATTGGCAACAAGTTTCTGGTTTGTTCTTGGGTTTGTGCCATGGTGTTTGTGGAGAGGAGACAAAATCTCCCCAGGACTTAGGCTCGGGTCTCCTCAGGCCATAGAGAGGCCTGCACAGTTCAAGATAAGAGAAGAAAGCACTTCAAACAGCTAGGAATTAATCAGCTGGTCTGGCTTCAAGCTCGGTGTTATAACTGAGCAATTCTGTTTCAGAAGCTCACTTACATTAACTGAAATTAAATGAGACAGGCTCACTTAATTCTTGTGTGTAAAAGGCTCTTGAAGCACAGTTTAAACCAGTTACTTTGTGATGTCATAAAACAAGGGGGCTAATTGAGCTCATTGGAAAGGGAAGGGCCCCTGGGTTTGTATCAAAGAAGGATTGGACTGGCCTTTGAAACAATTTCCTTATGTCTTATTCATACCTTTATAGTGTTATACTTTGTGCCATCCATTATCCTATAACCAGAATGTTCAACCTCTCCTCCCGTGTCACTGCTATTTGTAACAGAGGAAGCTCTTTATGGAATACATCTGATAGTTTAATTGTTCTATGAACCAGTGTAACTTACGGCCTTTTTCGGTGTGCCTCAGAAAGACATTTTTTGTGTATTTGAGCAATAGGATTATCATGTTAAATAATTCTAGAAAATGGACTTTTGTTATATTGATGGATTTTGATGAAGTACTCAAACACAAATAAACACAATAAACCAAATTATTTCTTTATTTTCAAAGTTTCCTAATTTCTAATAAAATTTCTAATTTTATTTTCACTAGTAACACAATGGTGTGTGCATATATCTCCTTCATATGTTTCTATTGGGATTGAATATTTAATAACTTTTATGTAAAAGCAATACTAAATCTGATTTTCAGGTTGCAAGGACATATTTACACAAAATAGGTCTACTAATTCTCAAAGTCTAAGAACGGTCTTGAATAAGTTTATTAACAAATGTTATCTTTTTCATAATTAAATGACTACACGATCAGAATAATCAATGTACTAATGATAAGGCTAAAAGTAAAGTCCCAAATGGGTTTAAATCTATGACTCTAAACTCAGAATCATCTGTTGTAATGATTAAACCATTTGCTCTCTATATATCAGATGCTAGCCCATTAGCTTAGTCAAAGATATCGAAAGCTTTTTCTTCTTCAGGCTGTTAGTAAAGCAAATAAAACATTTCTCTATGTTATTGACAAGTTCTTAATGGATTTATTCATTAGACACAGTGACCCTTCAACTAAGCTTTAGTCATGCAGAGACAAGCATTAAGAGCATTTGAATATCTCTGGTGTTGATTAAAATATGATCCCTTATGAAGTTTAAAGTTGTTCAATGCATTCAAAATGTATTTTGTGTCTGGCTAACTCAATAATAACAGTTTAATTGTGACTTCTTTAGTCATTTTCATGAAAATAAAACTGGATTTAATAAAAAACAAAATTGAAAATCCATAATGCTTTGCAAGGGGTGGAAAAGTTTTTCTTAAATACTGATATAAATGGAGAAAGGTTTCTAAATAGGTGGTCAATACAGATGGATTTAAATATGAAAGAGAACTGTACTCAATAACTTACTAGTCTTCCAAATTAATTGAGAGGGTATTGATAGATAATGCTAACCAGTGCATAGACACATTCTGTCCAGATGTTGACCTTACTCAACTGATATCACTGTTTGTAATACAAAAACTTAGAAATAGCCATAACATTTATCAACAACAGGATGGGTAATTAAATGATCATGTATTCATGTAGTAAAATGTTACAGTACAGTGACAAAAAGAAATAAAAACTATACTATTACATATTATATTGGAAGAATCTCAAACATTTTTGAGAAAGTTACACATTAATATACATAGTATGATCCCATATCTATAAATGGTAAAACCAGTTGAATTTAAGGAACATATTTTATAGAGATACATACAAACATGTTAAACTAAATAGAAAAAGCAGGATAACAGTAGAAAACATACCCAGAGCCCTGTGTGCCAGATACTTTAAAAACATACAATATATATTTTTTACTATAATTATGATTCCCACTTAAAGATGGAAAATGACATACAGAGAGAAAATGACATACAGAGAGATCCCTCCCAAATCACACAGCTATAAAATAGAAGGTCCAGGTTTTAATTTTAATTATTTTAATGTTTATTTATTTTTGAGAGTGAGAGAGACAGAGACAGAGTGCAAGCTTGGGAGGGGCACAGTGAGAAGGAGACACAGAATCTGAAGCAGGCTCCAGGCTCTGAGCTGTCAGCACAGAGCCCGACCCGGGTCTTGAATTCATGAAGGGTGAGACGATGCCTGAGCCAAACTCGGACACTTAACTGACTGAGCCACCCAGGCACCCCTAAGATCCAGGATTTAAATCCAACAACTGAGCTTATGAGGTTGTGTTCATTCACTGTGCTCTGTAACCTAGAGAGTATGATTAACAGAAAACTCACCATAATGTTTACTTCTTGGAAGGGTGAGGGGAAATGGGAGGAGCATGCATTTGATTGAAAGGAACTTAGGGTTTCAAAGTAATGGAAATATTTCTGTTGGATGGTAGTTATACATATGTTCATTTTATTATTTTTTAAGTATACACATATTTTATAAACAAAATATATAGAATTTTTATATTTGAAGATATACTTACCTATTTTATAATTAAAAATGTATACCTGATTATTTTGCCACTTTCAGCAGAGTTAATGAAATCACTGTGGTAATAGAAATCAAGTTTTGTTATTTTACTAAAAATAAATCAAATAGTGTTTAAAATTAATATATTTCATAGTCAAGTTATCCTGTTATTTGGCTCTTAATAGCACATATTTTTTTACCCTAAGAGTTGGTGGGAAGAAAAGTACTAATAAGTTATTGAATGCCTAATAACATTGAAAGGAAGAAATGAAAGGACACATATTAGCCTAATCCTTGGTATATGCCTGCAAGCTAAGATCAGCACTTCACATTTTTTTCTCAGTCATTTCAAAGTAAGTAGAAAAATCTGCAAGATAATAGTACATAAAAATGACATTAGCAGCAAATGTTAATTGAACACTTAGTATGTTATAGGCATTGTGATTGGTGCTAGCACATATGATATTTTATGTCATGCTTACATCAAACTCAGAAAGAAATGCTTTATTATTATCCCTATTGCTCAGAAAAGAAATCAAGTTTAGGAGCCTGTGGATGGCTCTGTCGATATTAAGTCTTCCACTCTTGATTTTGGCTCAGATCATGATCTCATGGTTCCTGAGTTTGAGCCCAACATCAGGCTCTGTGGTGACTATGTGAAGCCTGCTTGGGATTCTCTCTTTCTCTCTCTCTCTCTTTCTGCACTTACCCCACTCATGCTCTTTCTCTCTCAAAATAAATAAATAAACTTAAAAAAATAGAAAACAAGGCTAGAATAGGTTAAGTAACATTTATTTTTACCCAATTAGCAAGTTGCAGAGCTAAAGTTAGAACCCACTTCTTTATGATTCCAGAGGCAATGTTCCTAATCATTACCTTCATGATTTGTATTAATTTTCATATGAAAAATTTTGAGCACATAACAGAGTTGAAAGAATTTCACAGCAAACACCTGTCCTATTAATCTGCTTGGGCTACCATAATAAAATGCCACAATGCCAAAATGCCACAATAGCTGGCTTAAACAACAGAATTTATTTTCTCACAGTTCTGGAGAACGGGTAGTCCAAAATCAGGTTTCAGTAGGGTTCAGTTTCTGGTGAGGTCTTTGTTCCTGGCTTGAAGAAAACTATCATCTTCACATGACCTCTTTCTTATGTACATGAAGAGAATGGGCATGCAAGCAGCAGAGAGAGTGTGGTTCCAGTCTGAATCCGAAGACCTGAGTAGCAGGAGAGGTAGCGTTGTAAATTCTAATCCAAGGGCAGAAGAAAACTGGTGTCCTAGCTGAAAGAGTTGGGAAGGTGGAGTTCCCTTTTATTCAGTCTTTTGTTCTGTTCAGGCTTTGCACTGATTGGATAAGGTCTACCTATATTTGGCAGAACAATCTACTCTGCTCAGTTTCCCAATTCAAATGTTAATATCATCCCAAAACATGCTCTCAGGCACAACCAGAATAGCGTTTGACCACATTTCTGGACACTTTATAGCCCAGCCAGGTTGGCACAAAATTAACCATCACACCATTTATTTCAGCCCCATTGTTGCAAAGGCTTTTCTCATTGGATATTTTGACATCTTGGCTGAAAATTGGATGACTATATAAATGGATCTGTCTCTGGGTCAATGAGATAATTGTTATATTTGTGGATACATTGAATTCAAGGTACTGACTCTTGCTTCTTTAAAAAAGTTTTTCAGTCTAATGATAGCAGAAGTGATAGAAATAGACAGTCGTCAGGTAAGATTCACAAAATTCAGACATCTTACTCAAGTACCAAAC
This sequence comes from Panthera leo, assembly GCF_018350215.1. Lineage (NCBI taxonomy): Eukaryota > Metazoa > Chordata > Mammalia > Carnivora > Felidae > Panthera > Panthera leo. Next base: position 124,860,670 of record NC_056682.1, on the reverse strand, counting down.
CTGACTAACAATTTAAATAATAGGTTTGTATTTTTTTTTATAAATGGCCAGATAGCAAATATTTTAGCCTTTTGCAGGCTACACATGGTCTCTGTCACACATTTTACTTTTTTATTTTTTTTAAACAACTCTTTAGTGGATGGGCTTTTGCTTGATGATCACTGATTTAAAGGAAATAGGTAATCACATGCCCCAGAAAAATAAAGTCTAAAAATTCGTAATACAACACTTCAGAAAATTTCCCTCACTAAAATGCACTTCAGCCTAGATTTAATATATGGGAACCCAGATTATCCATGCTTGGCGTTACTCACGCAGAGGGCAGAAATTTATTTATTAAAAAATTATCTCTATTTATACTCTAATAATTTTATACTCTGATAAATATATAGCTGCCACAGATGAATTACAACAAAGTGGTAAAATTACAACCTAGATAGAATACATATATTCTGCTAAAAGCTTTTTAGTAAATATCACGAAGAAGTCTTGTTATTGTTTGTCAAATTTGGGACATTTCCTTCTTTGTCCAGAGACTCTCCCCAGGAAGGCCCAAGGTGGGAAGAATGAATTATAAACTAGTTGCTATATCTTGCTTTGTAGCAGGATTGAAGATAGTTGGTTATTAGCTGAAAAGACCTGAGGATGGATTCAAATGACAGAAATATAATGGAGATCAAAATAAGAAATTATGAAAGTGAGTAAAACAAGAACTTTGAGACTGTATATGTGGGTGAGGTCTTAGCCTGGAGTTGGAGAAGATTTATTTTTCTGCAGATAATGGCCAAAGAAAAGTGCATGTTTTAATATAAAGGGGTGATATTGCATAGAGAAATGTGACAAAGGTATATTCAAACTGGATAACCTTAATTTGAAAAATAACAGTAGAAATTGTGTATCTGATACAAATGAAGAGGTAAGAATAAATATGGGACTTGAGAAAAGGAGAAAGGTTTGAAAGAGCCACCGTCAGGGATATGGTAAGCCATCAAGAAGCAAAAAAAAAAAAAAAAAAAAAAAAAAAAAATTAGCAATTGTGGTTATTTTATACTTATAATAAAATGATGAATAATAATCACCTATTGTGATTGAATCACCTAATGTGTGAGAGGTGATGGGCGAGTTAATTTACAAACACTATTTAGAATAAAACAAAATTGTATTATCCACAAATGTTAGATTCTAAACATAGCTACTACCTTGAATATTTCATATATTCAAATATATTTTTTGAGAAGTTCCAAAAAGGACAGATCACCTACTTCTCCTGAAATCTAATAAATTTTCCTTCAGCACTGAAACAGATTGCTATTTGTTCTTGAAATTAGAATCTTGCATTTTGGAAATATGCTGCACGAAACTATCTATGACTAAGATCCCTCATGTCATGTTCACTCCAGGGCGGTCCCTCACTTGGTAGAATGGCTAATGCGCACCATCCATTCCACTTACATTATTCTTTCTTTCTCAAGCAAAAGTATTTCATTTTGAGTAAGGTAATATGACTCCATGGAGTCCTACAAAGATTCTAAAACTGATATTCTAATTTTACAGATGAGGAAATTCAGGCTTGGATAATTTCCGTAGCTTACAGAAGGCCAAATTGTTAACAAGTAGCATAGTTGGCATTTGAGCCCAAGTTTCTCTGAATCTAAGAGTGTTCAGTATTTTGATGAAACAGCTTATCTCAGAATCTTGACAGACTGGGGAAAAAAGGGAAGATGAAAATGGACACATATTAGGACAACTGGAAAGATCCAGAAACTAAGGTTCAATAGAGTTCACTACATATAAATTGAACTCCTACCGTGTTTCCATGGGAAATTGAAAATGACGAACATATGAAGTTGAACTATAGAAAACCATGTAGGTGAAGGTCAGTTTTAGTGAGGAGCTGAGTGAATGAAGTTCAGAGTAGCTACAGTTGTACTTGAAAAGCTAGATTCATCCACGAGGACAATTAAAGTTATAAATATTCGAGGCTATGGAAATGAGTCATTATTTGTTGGCAAAGGACAGAAACACTCTAAAACAAGTTTTTGTGAACTAGAGTTTTAGGGGAAGACTTATGAGGAACATCATAGCCCTCTACTACAGAAATTATAGCCAGTGTTCATGGGACTAGAACTTCTGAAATGTTTGTTGATGTATCACTACATAAATGTTTACATATATATATATATATATATATACACACTCATATATGCATATATATATACACACACACTCATATATATATATATATATATACACACTCATATATATATATATATATATATATATATATATATATATATATATTCTTCTGACAATGTAGTCACCAAGTGAATAAAATTTAATACTTTGAAAGTTCATTTCTTTGAGATATAATGAGATTTCTGATTGCTGGTACTTTACAAGTTGATTCAAATAAAAAGTTTTGAAAAAACTTGTCATCCACAAAAAGGATCATAAGACATCTTCAAAGTCCTTTTTACTGGCAGTTGTATGGTAAAGGGGTGTAATACTGAAATAATTAGCAATAGTTGCAAATTAAAGAAAATCAGAGGGGATTAGTACTCTCTCTTCAGAATGTGTGGGAGACCAAAATACACTGTGGGTTTAGCATACTTTTCAAAACACTCTAAGCTACTAAATTGAGAAAGAGATATGAAAGAAAACTTAAATTCACCTTTTTAATATTACTAATCTGTTGGACTTTTTTATTTCAGGCAGACTATGTATAAAATGAGACAATATAAGAATGAGCAAGTATTTTTTTCCAGTGCATCTCCTGCCTCAAAACTATTCTGAGAGAAACAGAAAATACATTTCTAGTCACAATTGAGTGTATTTTCAGGAGTGCTTTTCAAAGCTTGAAAGAAACTTCAAAGAGATGTAAATATCGTGCTCTGTGCTCTCCCATTCCCCCTAAGGTCAGTTTCTTGGCAGTGTTCTTTTCAGTCAAGACAGTTGTCTTCGCCAGTACCAGTCTACAGGGAGACAATTGTGTGTTGGGCAGCTGCCTTTTCAGTGAGAGATGTGTCTCTTCTGCAAGTTTTTTTCTTGCATCTTCTCAGGAATGAGAACCCAGTCATCTAGTTGTCACCCCATATGCTATGCCATATGCTAATTTGACATGAAGCCGCATTGTAGGCAAGTTTGTTTCTCCAGGACTTCACTCTAGGAATGGACAGGACAATAAGGACATGTAAACACAGGATCGATTTCATACCCATGAAGAGAGGCCCACTGCGATTTATACTGTCCTCATAAGAGGTGAGATGATTTGGGGATGGTCAATCAGAGTCTTGTCTCGGCTCTGTTCCCTGAAAGCAAGCAATATGCTCCAGTGATAGATGCAATACTCCCTTTCACAAAAATCCTTTGTTGGGATTCTGATTTCAAAAGAAAGGCTCCCTTGATAAGAGTGGATAAGCCATTTTACAGCATTTTACAGATGAATGTAATTTGACAGTGATTTTATCCAAAGTCTGCTTGTTAGGCGAACTTGAGATGTCATTATGGAGTTGTTCTTTTTTTGCAATGGTTGGAAAATAAGATTTTTTTCATGAAAAATAAACAAGAATGCATTTTAGAAGTGTTTTGAGAAATTATCCTGTTTTATCTTTATCAAAGTACCTGTGGTGGTGCATCCACTGTGGGGTAATAATGGATGACATTAAAGGAGATGCAGAGAAGGAAATAAGGAAACGAGTCTAATGCATCTTTTTCTTACTTTCATGCCCAAAAGAGTCGCTAAAATTACTGGAAGCAGAATGAAGTTTCAAGAGCAAGAACTCATGGCAAGCTCCAAGGAAAAATAATTGACTCCAAGGAAAACAAAACAGACTTCATTATTTTTACTCCCTGGGGAGAATTTAAGAAAAATTGACCTAAAATGATGGAAACAAAAATGATAATCCATGGCTTTCCCCTTCACTGTTAGGAATCTGGGAGAGTGACTGCATTTGATTTTCTGCTATACTAATAGAATGGCGAAGATTGTGTCTTTTCTTCCATACCCCACCATAATTCTCCTAAGAGAATTTCTGTAGTAATGTATGTCCTTGAGCAGCTGGTCTCAAATACATCTCTACTTGGTCCCTGTGTCAATCAGGCATATTGTCACAGGACCTTGGCGTTGAAAGCCATATGTATGGTACACATATTAGAGGTAGTGGTGTTTAATTAAGGCAGGATGATGAGGATAATGATGATGATGTGTGTGATTTCCTTAAGTTGGGCAAGGGAAGTTGGCCTGGAAGGAGAACACTGGTTTTGTGGTACATGTTTCTACTTCAGGGACTACACAGTCTTATAGATTCTGAAATTCAATTTTTCTGAGCTGGACTAGGACTTAAGGGCTTTGTGGATGCAATGCTGACTAAACTCTCAAGGGACTAGTGATAAACGGCAATGTCAATTTATTTACAGTGGAATATCTATCTGGCCTTCTGTGGCTTCTCCAGTTTGTCCAGTGGGAATATTAGCAATCCTCACTGGGAAAATGTTTACCAGAATTAAACTAGACTGCTCAATAATTTGGCCACCTAAGGGGAAGAATTACAGTCTCAGAGTACTTTTAACCCATTCAAATAAGTCAACGTCCAACATCACAAATGCCAGTTAAAACGTTTTAAATAAAATGTTGGGAAACGGAAGCATTTGGGATTGGAGGCTCTCCCATCTGTCTTACCACCATTAGTCCTTCTCATTTCCTGTTTGATCTATTTGTTTCTGAGCCATTGGGCAATGCCTATTTCAAAACACCCTTTCATTAACCCATCCTGTGGCCTGTATCCCCTGACACCACAACACTCACAGCCCTCGCAAGTTTCCTCAGGGTCTGTATCTAAGTGTTAGGGCAGAGATGGAACACTGGCCAGGTGGATTCTGAGGTACACAGTACTAGCAACTGCTCAATCTATTTCAGGTTGTCTTCAAAGAGATGGACCGAATTCAGAGGATGAAATTTAAGGTCCTTCATGTGTAAACAACTTCTCATGTTTACAGAATGGAAATTTTGCTCAGCAACGTCACGCAATAATGCTGTAGACATGTAATTTCTCAGGAAAAAAGAATTGATCATTGTCGTCTGCTCTGTATGGGACAAACTATAATTTGAATATTTTCTTCATTTTCAGCAGTCCCACTCAGCCGTTCATTTATTCATCCAAACATTAAGCATATAGTATATTCTAGTCAAAGCATTAGCTTTAGGTGATACAAAAATTTAAAAAAATAGTTTATGTCAAAAATCTCACAAGCTATGACGAAGAAAGATAAAAATGATATTAAAATAACAGTAATGTCATCATAATAATACCTACTCCTTATTTATTGGTATCTTTTTGGTTCATGCTCTGTTTTCATTCTTTTTATAACTCATTTAACCCTCATAACACTATATAATATTATTAATATCATATAATATTAAGTATTATCATCCTCATTTTACAAATGAATCACAGAAGTTAAGTAAATTGCCCAAGGCCATACAGCTTTTAATTGACAAAGCTTATGTGAATTCCTGTCTATCTAACTCTGAAGCTCATGCTCTTATTCACAACATTAGACTTTAGGGAAAAAAAAAATAATTCAGTGCTATGTAAAAAATATGAAAAAGATGCTTTGCAAGAAAAGAAGGAGGTGGTAAGAGTTCTGTTCAGGGAATTTTCCAATCAGGAGGCATGACAGGAATTGAAGTTTTGAAGTGCCTTGGGTCAGAAGATAAGACGGGGCAAAGAACAGGGGAGAGAGAGCCTAACCTTTTAAGAGAAACACAAATAGTTCTGTATTGTTGAACTTTAAGGGAGAGTAAAATATAAAAACTGGGGAGTTAGGTAAAAGCCAGATTCTAGAAGCCTTGCATGTTTCCATAAGAGGCTTAAACTTTGTCCTGTTAGCAGTGAGGAGACATTAAAGAATTTTAAAGCAGGGAGACATACACTATGTGTCTGAATTTATGTCAACACTTAAAGTAAGATTATCTTCTGCTTTCACAGTTGGAAAATATAAAGATATAAATGCAAAAAAAATGTTTTAAATTATGTTTTTCCCACTCTTGGTGAAGTAGGTATATTTTTATTGATTTAAATACACACTTATACTCTATAATATTATGTTTGATAGCAAATTAATTTAGAATCATTGCTTTATCCTACTCTATCATTTCTGAACTCTTTACCCAGTATCTGTGATATTAATATTAACTAGATCACTTGAGATGCTTTTCGAGTTGGCTAACATACTTTTCGAGAGCACATCAATTCTATAACAGTTGTTGGCAATATAACATATTGTGAACCCATATTTTAAGATGTCATTGGAAATTATTTTCCAGCTATCAGAACCTGATTTCTTGAAAGAATGTATGATATACAATAAGACTGAAAATACTGCTCAGTATATTTCTAGAATTTACACACGTATTTATTGTATTGTTTTTATGAATGATTATAAATTGACTTGTGTACAATGGCATAGAACCCTTGTAAATGTTATATCAAAACTTCAGGAAATATTATTAAATCTACCTTTTATCCAGTGGCTACTATGTGGTTCACATTTTTTAATGTTTTAATTGTTATTTTATTCACTTTTTTTTAAGTTTATTTATTTTGAGAGAGAGAGAGAGAGGGAGAGGGAGAGAGAGAATGAGTGGGGGAGGGGCAGAGAGAGAGGGAGACAGAAAATCTCAAGCAGGCTCCACACTGTCAGCTCAGAGCCCTATATGAGGCTTCAACTCATGAGCCAGGAGATCATGAACTAAGCCAAAGTGAGATGCTTAACTGACTGAGCCACCCAGGTGCCCCTGTCCCTTAAAGATTCCTCTATATACATTTTCTCACTATTAAAGCCAGTCATTCTTGATTTAGGTGACATCTACTATGGACTCTGTCATATAGATGGTACTCAATGAATCTTTTATGATTGAACAAATGATTCTCACAGATACAGTTTCGTAAGAGTTATTTTCTTAAATATTAATTTATGTTTAATTGCATATTTTTTACTCACTTGTCATGTAACATTACAAGCGAGCAGGAAGCAGTGTATGGGACTTCTAGATTTTGCAGTTCTGGTAAAATTTGGTTTTGTTAAGTTTTTGCCAGAATTTAGAACTTGGATCCTTTAATGGGTATGAAATGGTATTTCTTTGTTGCTTTAATACTTTATTCCCCGTTTCTAGTAATACTGGGCATATTTTTCTGTATTCACTAGCAACGTGGATTTTCATTTCTGTGAATTTCTTGCTCATATTCATTCTACAATCATTTTTGTTTAGTTATTTTTTTCTTTACTTGTAGTAATATTTCACTTATTTTGGATTTAGATTCTTTGCCAGTTATATGTTTGAAATAATTCATCACAGCCTGGGCTTTCCTTTTTAACTTTGTTCACCACGTCTTGTGTTAAAGAGGTGTTTCCACTTCATTGCAGCCAAAGATGCAGAATGTTTTCCTTTGTAGATCCATCAATGTTTCAATTAACTGGCCAGTTACTAGAATCTTATCATATGGATGCATATGTGTAGACAGAGTGAAAAAAGAACCAAGTGCGTTACAGATTGAGTGATGACGAATTCCATATAACTATGGCCAAAAGAGGATAATACACTTTAATGAAGAAATCATGGGATGATTTAAATAGTTTCGAAGAAACAAGCCATGTAAGTGCAAGATATTGTTAAACAGAGGGGTAAAAAATGTAATATCCAGTTCAGAGTGCACACATTAGTTACCCTTTTCGTTTTATATATTGAGTACCGGGGTTCTTGGTGGTTTAAATGTCAGATATTTTCTTTGATGTTCTTTGACATTTTCTATAAACCTAGAATCCATTTTTTTTAACAGAACAAGCTTAGATTGTGAAATGTCACTTGCTATTACTTTCTTGAAATACATGACTGAATATAGAGTGTATCACTGTGGTGGTATATGTAATACTACATAACATCTTGCATGAAGAGCTAATTAAATTTCCTGGTACCTAGATAAAAGTGGTGGCCTTTATTTAAATCCATTTCCTATACAGAGAAAAACCAAAGAGCAAAGAGTCTGTACTGCTAGCTGTTAAAAACAAACCAAAGACTATAATTACTGTTGTTATGTAAAATGAGGATGGTTTTTCTCATCCACCCCCATTCCAAGAACAACTTTTTATCTATATCACAACATTCATAATACCTTTATGTGATTTACCTCTTTTGATTTTCCAAGCTTTGTGTGACTGGTTATATAATAACCACTCTCCCCATTATAGAGATAGGAAAACTGAAGCTCGGAAGTTAAGTGACTTGGTTATAGTTAAGGCTCAGTTAGCTTTTAGCCAGGCACATCTCGAATTAGTACGTAACTCCTTAGAATTCTGATCCAGGTTTGGGTTTTTTTGTTTTTTGTTTTTGTTTTGCTTTGTTTTATTTTCCCCTTTACCTTACTAGATCCCTAATCTCTATATCGGTTTCTTGATGCTTTCAAATGAGCTTATCCCTGTATTCAATGCCTGGTACAGATGCTAAGACTGATTGGTGGGGACATGCATGATGATTTTTACAACATTTGTGCAAAGTCATTGACACTATTGCTATCAGAACATGAAGTCTAATTTCCCTCTACTTAAATATGGACAGGACTTAGGTGATCACTTTTGACTAATAGAATGTGGCAGAAGTAATGTTGTGTGACTTCCATGCTAGATCATAAAAGGCCATAGATCTTCCTGTTGTCTCCCTTAGGACCATTGCTCTTGGAACCCACAGCCCATGCTGTGAAGAAGCCAAGGAACCACATGAAATATGCTGGTAGAGGAGTTCTGCCACAGCCTTAGCAAAGATCAAGAGGATAACCAGCATCAAATGCTATGTGGGTGTGGAAGGGGATCATCAAATCATTTCAGCCTCTGAACCTCTGAGTCACTTAGGCTGATGCTGAGTATAGTACAGACAAGCTGCCCCCACCAAGCCCAGTCCTGATCACAGATTTGTGAATGAAATAAAAGTTGTTATTACTGGAAGCCATTAAGTTTTGAGGTGGTTTGGATACAGTGAATATAACAAACAAGTCAAATTATTCTATTTAACATTCCCTATGTCCGGACACTGTTCATGGTGGTAGGGATGAAGGAGGAAGCAAACAGAGAGGAAAGCAACATTTGCAGCTTGCACACTATGATCTAAGAACTGTAATTGTAGAAACTTACATCTATTATCCCAAATAATTTTCAGAGTAACTCATAAATAAGGTATAATTATTATCTTCATTGGACAAGGAGAAACTGGGGAGGACCACAGTTAAGAGATTTGTTTTGGAATATAAAACTGGTAAATTGTTAGAACTAAGGCACTAGCTTAGTGTTTAGAGCTCAGTGTTCTCTGTCACAAGGAGATTAGAAAGTGCTTGCTGAATCTGAAGATCCTAAATTTAAGAATAGCTTATAACTGATTATTAACAATATAATAAAGGCTATAACAGAAGCACAGTGCTTCAGGAACACAGATGGTAGAATGACTTTTTATTTTGATCTCTTTTCCAGAATGAATGAAAATTTCTTCATGCTTTTGCATACAAATTAGTAGTGTTTGCGAGGAGAAGGATTCCAAAGAACACTCAGATCACAGATGCAAAGGACCTGGGAATAGGTAGGGAAAGACTAGAGTTTGGGCTTATGGGAACAAGGTGAGTGGCCATGAGGAGCAAAAGAAAGAGTTGGGAAAGACCTTATTTCTCAAGTCAAGGAATTTGCATCATATTCTAAGATGAATAGGGAGCTGGGGATTTATCAGATCATAAATCCAAAAAGGGTTGCTCTATGAAGATATCATCTCAATGGTTAAAACCAGACTGAAAGTTAATGTAACAATCTATGTGAGAAGCAAAGAGACATCTAAATAAAGGGAAGTAGTTGGAAGAAAGGGGAAATAAGTGATTCTACAAAGATACAAAATAATGTTTATGAATTACTTTGGGTCTGATTTGGATGATTGGTTGTTGACCCTGGATGGGATGAATGGTCCTTGATTCCAAACAGAAGGCAGAATAAGGTGTGTAAGTGTAAGAGGGAGATTGAGATTATGTTTCAAAATGTTGAATGAGGAAATTTAAAAAAAAAAAAATTAGTCAATACAAACCTAAAAGTTTAAATCTGTAGCTCAGTCAAAAGGTCAGATCTGAAAGGTGGATATATGGGAGTCAGTGGAAGAAAGAGAAGGCAGAGAATTAAAATGAATGAAATTACCTACTGAATACTAAGGAGAAGGGAGGGCAGAGAATATGAACATGCGACATGGGAGATCGGATTACTGCTTAGAGGGTTCATATTAGAAATGAGCCACTGAAATAGATATTAGAGAGGAAAAGGAGAAACAAAAGAATGACTTTCTGGAATCCAAGAAAAAGGAAGGAGCTTAAAGCAGGATATGACACAGACAATTTAGGCAGCATACATGTCAAAAAATAGCCATTGCCTTTAGCACATAGGATATGAATATGGAGGTTAAGTTGTAAAGGCAGGTGGGAGTTTGAAGAGGGTGCACAAAGGTGGCCTTGATACTGCAGAAAGGCAAAAAGTAAAGGAAAATTTCAAGAGCAGGGAGTTGCTTTTGTTAGGTTCATGCAACTTAGCACATCTAAAACATAACCTATCCCCTTTTTCTCACATTGTTAATCCTATTGTTTGAGCTTGAAAGAAGATAGTAGGAAACATGAGCAGACAGTATCCAAACTTCTGATGAAAATGAGGTTAGGGGAGAACAGGAAGTAAAGAAATCCTGACAACATATATAGGTATCTCTTAAGGAGTTTGTTGAAGAAAGTAAGAAAAATAGGACAGACACAGAAAATATGAGATCAAGAAACTTTTGAAATTAAAATTTATTCAGCACGGTGATATCACATTATTTTTTAATGTCTTATGTAAACATGTATGTATGTTAATATGCATGTAAAAGCTATATATAAATGTATATATGTATGTACATATAAGTATAGTATATACATATTGCCATAGACTGAATGTTTATGTTCCCCTACAAAGTTCATATGTTGAAACCTAATTTCCAATGTCATGGTACTTAAAGATGGGAACTTTGGAAGCAGTTAGGTCATGAGGGCAGAGAACTCATGCATGGGATTAGTGTACTTTTAAAAGAGACTCCAGAGAGCTCTCTCCTCCCTTCTACCATGTGAGGACACAGCAAGAAGGTTGCTGTCTATGAATGAGAAAGACAGATCTCATTAGATACCAAATCTGCCAGCACCTTGAACTTTGAGTTCCTAGTCTCCAGAATGGTGAGAAATGATAATTTGTCACTGAAGCCGCCCAGTCCATGATATTTTCCTTATAGCAGCCTAACGAGTTTAAGACATGTGTATACATGTTCATACATATATGAATATATTCATATTTTATATTAATCTATAATAATTAATATAATACAATGCATTTGTATATAATAATTGATATATTGTATTATAATAAAATATTCCATATATTAATAATTTATATTTATATATAATCAATATACATATTAATACTATATTACTTATATACATTTATAAGCACATATATATACACACATGTCTGTATATATGCACATATATACATGTATACATGTGCACAATATACAGACATGTATATACACATATATATGTATACATGTGCATATATATGTATATACGTATATACACGTATACATGTGCATATATACAGACGTGTGTATATGTATATTTAAGATTAGAGGTATTAGCTGGAAATGGTACAGTGAGGGGGGGAACTGATGTGACAGAAGGTAGCACTGCTAGAGTGAGAGTCTTGAGAATTTGACAGAGGACAGAATAGGTTATCCTGCATAAGTGGAGGATTTGGCTTTTCACAGGAGTAAAGACAGTTCTTCCAGGTTATCATGAGGGAAAGAGGGACAGATGTATATATGGTAGGGAGGCCGGCAGATGTGATGGCAGATGTGGAGGTTGTCTTCAGAGTGTTCTATTTTCTCAGTGAAATTGAAATCATGGTAATAACTGGATGAGAAAAGGGGGAAATTGTGTTATAGATTCGAAAGGAGACAAAGAAGGAATAAAATATTGAACTAGGAGAGTGTGAGTGTGCATAGATGGAAGAATGTAGATAAATTACTGTGCCTTATCCCTCACGGGGGCAAATTCTTGCAAACTCATGCAAACAAACATCAGAGGAAAAGTTTAGGATGTAGGGGATACTATAATCATTGGCTGTAAAGCTCAGAGAGTACTCTGGACTGATTTCAAAAGTTTGAATGGATGATGTAGAGATCCTTATGGAATAAGAGTCCTGGTGATAAGGAATGATTTAGAAATAAGAGATTTCTAATGATATTTTATGGACTAAATATCTGTCGCCCCAAATTCATATGTCAAAATCTCAGCCCATATTGTGACTCTATTTGGAGATGAGGCCATTACAGAAGTAAGTAAGGTTAAATGAAGTCATCAAGCTGGAGCTCTGATCCATCAGAATTAGCATCCTTATAAAGAAGAGACACCAGAGTGTTTGCTCTCTCCTATTCCTACCCCCTCCCCCCCCCCCCCTGCCAAATGATGACACATCATGAAGGCAGCCATCTACAAGCCAGGAAGAGAGCCCTCACTATGAACTGAATTGGCTGGCACCTTGATCTTGGACTTCCCAGCCTTCAGAACTGTGAGAAATAAATTTCTGTTGTTTAAGTCACCCACACTGTGGTATTTTGTTACAGCAACCCAAGCAGATTGATGCATGATCTCTAAAGTAAACAGGGATGAAGAATGGAATGAGTTTCAGACAGACCATTTCCTTGCAGACTGCTTTTTTTTGGTCCATAAGAGATTCACTTTATTTTTATTTTTTATTGAAGCACAGTTGAAATATTATATTAGCTTCAGGTGTATAACATAGGTATTTGATAGTTGTATACGCTATGAAATGCTTATCACAATAAGTGTCGTTACTATCTGTCACCACATGAAGTTATTATATTATTGAATATATTCCCCATGCTGTACTTCGCATCCCTATGGTTTATTTATTTTATCACTTGAAGTTTGTTGCTCTTAATCCCCTTTACCTATTTCTCTTATTCCCCACCCCCCATTCCCCTGCCCTCCACCAATGGCAACCGCTAGTTTGTTCTCCATATTTATGACTATGTTTCTCTTTTTATTTGTTGCTATTCATTTGTTTGTTCATTTGTTTTTTGTTTTTTGGGGTTTTTTGTTTGTTTGTTTGTTTTTAGACTCCACATACAAGTGCAGGCTGTTTTGTGAGTCTCTGAGATAGGCAGGGATTTTTGAAGAGCAATGAGTCTTTGTTTCTCAGCTTATTTCTGCTCTTGTGGATGTGAAAGCAGAAGAGAAAAGCAGATGTTGCGGGTGCTTAACTTATTTCCCTTTTGTACTCTTGTTTGTCCGCATGCTAACCCAACAGATTTCTACTGCAAATGTCTGGGACTCTTTGCTTGCAGTGTTTCTCTGAACACTGGAAAGCACTTGGCCTTGTAGAAGTACATCAGAAGTAATGGGATGTCAATGTTCCCTGGAGAATCTCTCAACCACTGACTGAGAGGAGTTGGTGAATAAATCCCTTAACTTGTGTCCCTGAGTGAGACAACTCTGAAGACTTTTCTGTGCAGTTTCCCAGAAGCACCTTGTGGGATTGAGCCACAGTTGCACGAAATGATAACCTGCTCATTGTTGCATCTGTACTGGTTTTCTTTCCTTTTCTGTCTTTTGCACCCACTTCCCTATGGTGCTACCTGGGATCACTACTCAAGTATAACTACTTGCACTCAGGTTCAGTTTCTAGAGAAGCACAATCTAAGACACCATTTTATATTAATTTGTAAGCCTTGGAAACTGTCAAACATCAATGAAAAGTTATGTAAGTTATTCCCCTTTTCATCTAGGTCCACACTTTTTCACATATTAGAATTAGAGGCACAGAATATTTTATAATTTCCTTTGGTTAAGATACTATGAGTTTCTCATTATATGCTATAAAATATATCAGCAAATAAAAAAAGACAGTTATAAATCTAGTACAAACAGTAACAAAAAAGAAAATAAGTGTAATTTAGCATGCTACTTGCCGCAGAAGTAATTAATGCTTAGTTTTTATAATAAAAAATTAATATTGATCTAACGAAAAACTGAGATATAACTGTAGAAGGATGGGGAAATGGTAGAAATCTTATATAAAATCTCCTGTAAGACAGCTAAATTTCCATGACCATAGTGAAAGTCAATAGATGCTGCCTGAACTGATCAGCCAAGAATGTTTCTTTGATTTTTTTTTTAAAGTCATGGAGATGTGCCAGGGGAAACAAAAGAATTTAAAATGACTATCTCTAATGGTGGTTGGCTGGCTCTGTTGGCAGGGCATATGACTCTTGATCTTGGGGTTGTGAGTTCGAGCCACTTGTTCAGTATAGAGATTACTTAAAAAATTAAAATTAAAAATCAATAAAATAAAATAACTACCTCTGAGGATCAAGGCTGGAAGAGAGACAATGAGAAAAAGGGATGCAGTAATTAATTTTTTCTATCAACCTATTAGTACTCTGATTTCTAGAAGCTAGGTGTATGTATATTTATGAAACAATTGAAGTACATAATAAAAATTCCACTCCCATATGATTTGTACTTTTCAAAAAATGTTTATTTATTTTGAGAGTGTAAGAGAAAGAGAGAAAGCAAGCCGGTAGAGTAAGAGAGAGAATCTCAAGCAGGTTCTACAATGTCAATGCGGAGCCCGACACGAGGCTTGATCTCAAGAACCATGAGATCATGATCTGAACTGAAACCAAGAGTTGGACACTTAACCATCTGAGCCACAGAGGTGCAGCTATATATTTGTGCTTTTTAATACCACTTTCATATTAGTACCATGTTATCACAGAGAAAGTGAAGGTCTTTTTTTTTTTTTTTTTTTTTTTTTTTTTTTTATAAAACTATAGACAGGAAAAGAAAGTAGGGGAGAAGGAAAAGGGAAGGGAGTCAACAGGAAGACCTTAAACAAGAATGCATTGTTCTCCGGGAACTTTTTCATGGCTAGCATTTTTTCAGTTCTTGTATTTCACAAAATTTATTATTCAATTCTGTTGTTGTTGAACATCTTTTACTTCACAGGTACCCAAATAGTTGGTAGGTTCCTTCAGTCAAGGGCAATGTTTTTATTTGCAAAGTAGACATGTCATCAATATTTCTTAGATCATTGACCTCTCTATTACTTTTTCTCTAATCTTTCTTCTGTAAAGCAGTTCAAGGACTAAGGAAAGAACTCTGATATTTTTCTACATTGTTTTGAATATATGTGCTTTTACCTTTTGGGTTATCCTTGATGTAGTTATCAGACTGCTCTCTTTCTCATGCAAACAATTAATCCCAGTAATTTCTTTCTTTCTTTTTTATTTTTAAGCCACTTAATATCTCCCAGGTTTTAATGTCTCTGCTTCCTGTAAGTCTTCTTCTCAATTATTGTTAGATGATGATATATGTGGGAAAACCTTTCAGAGTAATCAAGAGAGATTACTGAAGTGCTAATGTCCTCTTATACTAATTAATGTGGTTAGTTTAAGAAATATAAAACTATTCTTTCCATACTTAAGAAATGTTTCAAATATTGTCTACAAAGCAGAATTGTTTAATAATAATTTTACCTGATCTGAAAGTAGAATGCTCCTGTCACCAATGAAGAGTCAGGAAAAACAGGAGATATTGTTCTCTTTTCCTCTCTGTCTCTCTCTCTTCTTTCTTCTTTTCTTTATTTCACTATATTTCTTTTTCTTTAAGTTTGTTTATTTTGTGAGGGGCAAGAGGTAAAGAGAGCGAATCCCAAGCAGGCACCACATGGTCAACACAGAGCCCGACACATGGCTTGATCCCATGAACCTGAGACTATGACCTGAACCAAAATTAAAACTTGGACACTTAGCCAACTGAGCCACCCAGTTGTGCCTCTTTCACTCTATTTCTGCATTCAGGGCTAATATAAATGTCAGCATCTGTAAATACACACCAGGAAAGCTAACACATATTACAAATAAAATAATATTTCTGTTAATGATAAATAAATGCAAAGGCAAAGAAAGAAGTAATTTTTGTTTCCATTTTATGCTTTCTTAATTTTAAACAGGCATTCGTAGAGGAGATTAGAAAGTTTTTGAGGGGCATCTGGGTGGATTCGGTTGAACGTCCGACTTGGGCTCAGGTCATGGTGTAGCAGTACAAGAGTTTGAGCCCTGCATAGGACTCTGTGCTGATAGCTCAGAGCCTGAAGCCTGCTTCAGATTCTGTGTCTTCCTCTCTCTCTGCCCCTCCCCTCTCACACTCTGTCTCTCAAAAATGAATAAAAGTTAAAAAATTCAAAAAAAAGGTTTGTTTTGAAAAATGTTTTTTGTCATTTTATTTGTGCATTTGTGCATTTTACTTTCTTTATATAAACATTCTTTTTTCTTTTTTTACCATTTTAACCATTTTTAAGTATAAAATTAACTGTCATTAAGTACATCTGCAATGTTGTGCAGCTATCAGCATTATTAATTTCCAGAACTTTCTTATCATCCCAAACAGAAACTCTGCATCCATTAAATAATAATTTGATTTTTTTTGGTCAAACTATCAAAAGTTCTAATGTAAATATGTGGAGTTTGGAGAATTTTAAATGTTACCATCATGAAAAGAAAGCCAGAAAAAATAGTTTAATCAAAGATAGATAGATTTTTTTTTCCATTTGTCAACATTCAGAACTGAAACAAATATATTCTGGTAGTACAGTAAAACTGTATTCTGGTTTATATCTCTTATATCTATCTTATTAAGAACCTTTCTTAATGGAAATAAGTTGGCTGTACTATTTAGCTATCAGTTTTGTATTATTGATAACAATTTCCATTTCAATGGTAACAGAAGCCCTAGGCAGTCTTAATCAATCAACTACTTAATCTTAGTTCTCATGCCAATCAAGTAGACTTGTTTTTCTCAACTGACCTTTCAAGGTAGCCTTTAAAAGATAGAATGGAGCAATGGGGTGCCTGGGTGGCTCAGTCGGTTGAGCATCCAACTTGGGCTCAGGTCATGATCTCATGGCTTGTGAGTTGGAGCCCCGCATCCAGCTCTGTGCTGACAACTCAGAGCCTGGAGCCTGCTTCCGATTCTGTGACTCCCTCTCTCTCTTCCCTTAACCCACTCGTATTCTGTCTCTGTTTCTCTCAAAAATAAATAAAAACATTAAAAAAATTAAAAAAATTAAAAAAAGATAGAATGGAGCAAGTGGATAGTATCATGCAAGAGGACACAGATATGGAGTTGCAAAGACATTTACTTTCTAATTAGAAAGATTAGTCTTTCTCCAGTCAAGATGTGATTTAGAAAGATGTTTACTCTCTCCAGCCATGCTGAATGATATGTAGGGGGGTGCTTGAATCATATTCACTCTCACATCGGACATTGAATTTGTAAATAATTTGTGAACAGGGGTGGCTGGGTGGCTCAGTCAGTTAAGTGTCCAATTTTGGCTCAGGTCATGACATCACGGTACATGGGTTCAAGCCCCACATCGGACTCTGTGCTGACAGCTCAGAGCCTGGAGCTTGCTTCAGATTCTGTGTCTCCCTCTCTCTCTGTCCCTACCCGCTCACATTCTGTCTCTCTCTCCTTAAAAAATAAAAACATTAAAAAAAAAAGAAAGAAAAAAACCTGTGAACAGCCATTACCCCAAGCAGATTATGTTAACTATGTATTTACCTGAAGATGGATGCATGTGATAAGGATTTTCAGAACCAATGTTTCTTTCCATGGAAACAGTTTATTTTTCCTCAGTCTTATTTGGACTTAATATCTATAAGATCACTATAGCTACTCTGAACTTTATTAACTGAGAATAAGGCTTTATGTTTGTAGACCATGTGATTGACTATTTCAAGGCAGCTAATGACAAGTGAGACCACTTTACCACTGAAAATTATTTGTATGGATGATGATGTTTAATAACGTATTGTCATTTCATTATTTTTGTCTGAGTGGAAAAACAAAATTCTAATTTCTTGCTATTAGAAAAATCACAAATTATACTCAAAGTAAATAAAAGATAAAGGAAATATTTTCATATGTACCTGAATATTAGATTTAATTATACATTGATACAAATACCTATTATACATATATGTTATATTTATAGTTATTTATGTATAAACATTGTCTATATAAATACATAATAATGCACATTTATATAAACAAATATATTGATAATATATACATGGAAGCTTTTGTGATTCTGAGAATTTTGTATTTGATATCTAGGATAGATGCTTTCCATAAGTTGTATTTATCATCTTTCAGAACCAATGATGTTATGGATGTTATTTTGAGTGCTTGGAAATAAGAGTCATAGGTAAATCTAACATGTTGGTTTTATACTACTTTATAATTTATACTAGATATATTTTATGGATATTATATAATTTATAATGTAACCTTATCCACATTAAAATAATTAGGCACACTGAAGATGGATATCATTAATTGAAAATAAAACACAATTGGTTTTAATTTATTTCTTTCAGTTTTGCATTTTGAAAACCACCAAACAGCTCTTGACTTTTGTAGTTCAACACATTAGCATCTATTGTGGTTGAATGAATACCTTCTCAATAAGAAACCAATGAATTATGGAGCCCTTTCAATGGTGACTTACAATAAGCAATAATTCATGAAATTTATATTCTTTACAATCTGTTTCCCTCCTGTGAAATGTGGGTTGGTTGACATCTCCTACAGCCTGCTTAATCTTCTGTAAATATTTGCAAGTCTGAATTATTGGTATGGATTTTGATGCTACTCAAGAAGAAGAAAAAGACCTCAAATGACAAAGGGAAAATATGTAAAAAATAAGAGAAAATAGGCCATTTTGCCTTTATAGTAGGTCTAAAGCTTTGCATTTGAAAAGATATCTCTTGAATATAGATAGCTAAGGGTTTCTTTTTGTTTTTGCTTTTGTTTACTTTAACAAACCTTTAGGACCAAATGAACTGTTAGAAAAAAATAAAACCACTACTTTTAGCAGTTTCCAAATTATGCAATCTGATGTTCACCCTTCCAGGGGATATAGTAGCATATTTTGATTTAATATTTGAGGAGATTGATGTACTTTTTGACAAAAACCAAATTTAGTTTGTGTGATGCAAATATAATTTTCAAAAGAGGAAGAGTTTTGTTTCCCTTTTCATGAGGAACTCAATCTCACTGATCAACCACCCAGTCACAGTTGATCATTCCTTCTTTGTGCCAATATCTGGTTTAAGCACACTTGTTAGTTATTACATGTAATAGTCTGTCAGCAATTACATGTTCGTGGGCCTGAGTTTTCTACAAAGAATGCCATAAGAGCACAGACTGTGTTTGTTCACGTCTTTATGCAATGCCCATTTTCTTCAGCATGGGGTATTGAGAACCCTCCCAATGGAATTCCTGACTCCCACCCCACCTTTTTTTGATTGCCTAAAAAGAAAGTTAAGGACTCAGGAAATAACAGATGTTAGCAAGGATATGGAGAAAAGGAAACACTCTGGCACTGTTGGTGGGAATGCAAACTGGCACAGCCACCCTGGAGAACAGTATGGGGGTTTCTCAAAAAATTAAAAATAGAGTTATCCTACAACCTAGCAATTGCACTGCTAGGTTATTTACCCAAAGGATACAAAACTGCTGATTCAAAGGGGCACACATACTCCAATGTCTATAGCAGCATTATCAACAATAGCCAAATTATGGAAAGAGCCAAAATGTCCATCAACTGACGAATGGATAAAGAAGATGTGGTGTATATATATATATATATATATATATATACAATAGAATATTACTCAGTGATCAAAAAGAATGAAATCTTGCCATTTACAACAGCATGGATGGAACTAGAATGTATTAGGCTAAGTGAAAGAAGTCAGTCAGAGAAAGACGAATTATCGTATGATTTCACTCATATGCGGAATTTAAGAAAAAAAAACAGATGGGGCGCCTGGGTGGCTCAGTCATGACTTCGGCTCAGGTCATGTTCTCACAGTTCGTGGTTTGGGCCCTGTGTCAGGCTCTGTGCTGACAGCTCAGAGCCTGGAGCTTGCTTCCGATTCTGTGTCTCCCTCTCTCTGGCCCTCTCCCGCTCATGCTCTGTCTCACTCTCTCTCTCAAAAACAAATAAACGTTAAAAAAATAAATAAATAAGAAAAAAACAGATGAACATAGGGGAAGGGAAGGAAAAATAAGATAAAAGCAGAGAGGGAGGGAAACCATAAGAGACTCTTAAATACAGAGAACAAACTCTGAGTTGCTGGAGGGGTGTTGGGTCTGGGGATGGGCTAACGGGGTGATGGGCATTAAGGAGGGCACTTGTGGGGATGAGCATTGGGTGTTATATGTAAGTGATGAATCACTAAATTCTATTCCTGAAGTCATTATTACACTATATGTTAACTAACTTGGATTTAATTTTTTTTTTTTAAGTCAGGTTATGTTACTATCTGCTCAAGCTCTGGCAATGGCTCCTCCTTAAGACTAGAAGCCACATTCCTTATCATGTCTTAAAAAGCCCTTTCTGATGTTGCCTTGGTGTTTCTGTTCTCTCATCTCCTATACTCTATCTCTTCTTTACTTTGTTCAGCCACACTCCTCTTGCAGCTGTTTCATGTGTAAGTCCAGCATACCCTTACCTCGTGGCCTTTGTATGGATTTTTTTCCTCCCCAAAAACACTTACTCCTGGCATTCATATGATTAACTTCTTACTTTAGAACTTTGCTCAGGTGTCATGTTTTCAGGGAGGCTTCTCTTGACAACCTCATGGACTTACAATTCTACCCCTCACCTTCCTCTCACCACCTCCCCCCACCTTTCCTGGCCAGTATTTCAATTCCTTAGTAACACTTTTCATCTTTCAACACTCATATGATGGATTCATGCTCACCTTTTACTGCCTGTTTCCTTTACTAGAACCAGGCTCTTTCAGGGCAGGCATTTTTTTCTCTTTTTGATCTGTTTTGTTTTCTGGCATATCATCAGCCCTGGTACAGTGAAATGCTTGTTCACTGTCTGACCAACAGAATAAATGAATAGAAGATTTCAAATAATGGTCTGAAATAAAAATGAATTAACTAAAAGTGCCAGAAGTTAAGAACTCCAAGAAAAGCTTATATCCTTTGTAAATATATCAGTATGAAAAGTCTAATTTTACGTGATATTAACCTTAATATTTGTTTAACTTGCATAATGTCTCTTCTTTCTAATTTATAATTTTGTACTTCTACAAGCTAAAATTATTCTTTCATATGTGTTGTTTCTTCTCAAGGACAACACAACCTCTCAGAGGAAAACTCAGGCCCCCAATGTGATACTGTTTTTGCCACATCAGAAAATCGTGGGGAAATAAATAACTCCAGTTTCATCATTATGATAGCTAATGGCTTCAGGGATGACCCGAAAGCAGACAATATGGTCCACACGTCGTCTCCATCTGTGTCTCTCCTGTCAAGGGAAATCGGTTTACATCATTTCTTATTTCTTTCTTGGTCCAAATGACAAGTAACTCACGCAGTGTTCAGCCCTGAACTTCAGTGACTGGTAGAAGATGATGGACTGTGAATTGATAAGTGAATCTAACTTTCCTTCAGAGCTACCAAACTCGCAGAACAACTCTGCCTCCATAAATTGTGCTCTGTGTGTTTGAGTATATGTGCACAGAAAACATGTGTGTGATTTCCTCTGGAAACCTGTCAGATGAAATGTTGTTTTCATCAGGATTTAGAAATGATTTGGGAAACAGGAAGACAGTACAAAGATAGAAATGATGGATTAATGGGCTGTCATAAAGGCATTCTATCATGAAAAGACCTTAAAGATTTTTCATAGAGCAGACGATCGCCACAAGGAAACTGTAGACAAAGGCAAACCTTACATAATTTGTATTTCATCCTTTGCTTTAGTGTAAAATTTCGGAGGATTTTCATGCTCCAATTTTGCAGTTAGATGTGTGGCCTGAAATATCTTCAAATAAAATCATCATTATTACTAGTAGCAGCAGCAGCAGCAGGAATAGCTACTTAAGTCCCCGGTTGTGCACGGTGCTATAAATGCTGCAGAGTGGTGTGGCTCTGCAAATTTAAAAGGCTACAATAAGACAAATGGATAAAATTGTACCTGCACATAATACAAAAAATAATAGTGCAAATCCTTACGTATAGCTGGGTTGGAGTCAAGGTTATGATTAATTTTTAAAGTATCTCTACTTTGTGTAGTGATCTATTTCCTTGGGTTGATGATAACCGAAGTCATAATAAAGTCAAAGTGTCTAATGATGTCCAACATGCCTAATAATACCCATTCATTCATATTGTTCTGCTGATGCATGGTTTAAATTTGATTTCAATAGAGGGGAAAAAATCATGATTGAAAGAGGAAAATGGAAAAGGATTCTATCACAAGAAATTATATTTATGGACTCAATAGTCTTCATTTACATGTAGAAAAATATGGAGTAACAAGTACTTTTTAAAAAATAAATAGTTTGAGAGAAGTTGAAGGTGCTGCACTGGGGAATTATGATCACATGCAGTGATCTTTGTTAAATAATTTGACATGGCTTTTATTCAAATAAATTGCTAGATTAGTAGGCAAGTTGAGAAAGAATATAGGTTTTATATAATTCACTGAGATGACTCAGTTCCATATTTTGTATTATATTAAGAACAAAATATAATGTTAATTAAATTTAATCTTAGATATGAATCTCTGAAATAATCTTCACCAGGATTTCTTCTACAGGCTTTGGATGCAGCAGTGGCCTTAAGCTGTTGCCATGAGGCTAAGAAGCCATATTACAACCAACAGGTCTGTGGACTAAATAGGCATATGACTGTTTTCATAAGAAGTCTATGACCTGTTTTGACAATTCCTAATTTAAATATGCAAAATATAGACATGAAGTATTTAAATGATGTATCCCTGCTCACACATCCAGTCAGTGACAGAGTAGTTTTCAAATATTCATTAGACTGAATATCCTCAGATGAGCACACGCATTATTGGGTGTCCTAGCTAATGACAAAGGAGCTTTTAAATATATTGTGTCACCCATTGTCTTGGTCAGCTCAGGCTTTCTTAACAAAATACCATGTACTGGATGGTTTAAACAATAGAAATGTATTTACTCAGAGTTCTGAAGTTTGGAAGCCTGAGATCAGGAGGCCAGTATGGTTGTGTTCTAGTGAGAGCTCTCCTCTTTGCTTACTGAGGGTCTTGCTGACTGAGGGAGATTTCTTCCTCTCTTCCTCTACTTAGAAGGCCACCACACTCATTTTGGATTAGGGACTCACCCTAATCACCTTGCTTAACCTTAACTATCTCCTAAAGTCCCTGTACCTGATGTCTTCCATGTATGAATTTGGGGAGGGGGCACATTTCAGTTCACAGTACCCCTTAACTTCTAGAACTTTTATTACATTATGCTTCATACAAATTTAGTCAAAACTCCATCTCACCAAAATTATACAACTACTTAGGTTAAATTTACATTTTAAATTTACATTTTTCTTTCAGAGCTAAAACTCAGATTTGCTATGCTGTTATAAAGAGAGTGAAGGTCTCAGGTGGTATATTTTGTTTGTTGGTTGGTTTCTTTGTTTCATTTTACTTTTTCCAGGGTGGTCATAGTTCTTATTTACAGCAATTTTTAAAACCATGGAAACCTATAATTCATGAATTTTTTTGGTAGCTGCAAGAATATATACATATATGCGTGTGTGTGTTTGTGTGTTTGTGTGTGTGTGTGTGGTGCAAATTCTTACTTATAACTGGATCGGAAGACAGAGTTAAGATTAATTTTTAAAATATCTTACTTTGTATAATGATATATTTGTATGGGGTTGATGATAACTAAAGTCATAATAAGTCAAAGTATCTAATAATGCAAAGTGTATAATAATGTTCAACATGCCTAAAATATCTATTCATTTATATTTTTCTGTTGATACATGATTTAAATTTGACTTCCACAGAGAAAATAAAGACCATTATTGAAATACACACACACACACACACACACACACACATACACATGGTTTTGTATAAAGTCTTTGGCCTAGGTCTTTATTTTTAGAGATAGTAGATTTCTGCATATGTGGTTGTAGTACATTTTGATTTCTCTAGGTTAGGTATGAATACAAATCACAAAATATTAATATTGAGATAGGAGATGCAATTACTTTCCCATCCTGAATTAATACTGCTAGCATACATGAATCATATCCCAGAAACAGTATTTTGTAATGTTCTTTCTGCTGAATAAAAAAAGTTAGAGTAAATTTGGTACTTTTACTGTATAGAAGTGGCAAGAATTCTAATATATGGATTTCATTAGATGTGCATTCACAATTCTTTTTGTGCTGCAAACAATTGCGAGAAAACAATATGCTGTGTTATTTTCAATGTAACTGAAAACCTATGGAGGAATTATGAAAGCAGAGAATTTTGACCCATTTAATGTGGTGCTACTAGGGCTTATGGATATGATGGTGCTCAGGGCATTTTTTGACTTCTAGAAAAATTGAAACTTAATAGGATAAGAACATTTGCATTGTTATTCTTAATAAGAACAATAATTATTGCAGTGCTAATAAATGGATGGTAAGATTCAAAACAGAATGAGCAGACCATACCATGCAATGCCTGTTTAAAGCTACTGTTAACGTTCATTCAAATACAAATCAAAATCCAGTAATAAATGATAAAGTAACTAGGTTAGCTATGATAAACAAGGAACAATAGACATTGTTTTTAATTCAGCTGGGTTTGGCTTGTGATCAAAGCAGCCTTGAAAGAAACAAGCTGAAGTGCAAGGAATCTCCAAATATATTTCAAAGATTATGTTTGTCTATCAAGGAATAGAATGGTGCTGTCATAGATTTGTCAAAATAAATACAGAAATACTACACCATTACTCTCGCTGTCTTCCTGGTGCATTTCAACTGCCCATCAGTGGAAATAATTTTCCTGTTTCCAGATACTTAATGTTTCTAGTATGCTTTCTTTACAGGTGTTGTGTGGCATAGAATATGTTTATAAAAAGACTCATTACTGATTACTACTGCCTGGAAATGGAAATTTTTCTGAAAGCTTGCTTTTGTCATTCTTTCTGAGATTCTCTTTGAATTCTCAATTAAAAAATTAGAAAACATTAAAAAATTGCAATGTGTACACTTTTAAAATGAGATATATATGCTATCAAATTCATCGATAAAGCTTATTTTCAATGAAATGAATGACATTTAAACAGACCCAAAGAGACCCCTAAAAATGTAAAAAAAAAATTTCTAAAAAATTACTAATAAAGCAGTTTAAAATTATTTTTTAAAATAAATTATGAATAAATATTTTTAAAAACTGAATAAACATTTACTACATATGTATTATATTTGAATTGAGTTGTATATATGCAATATTTTTTTTTCTTTTTTTCCTTTTTTTTCATTTCTTTTTTGGTGTTTAAAAATTTGGGATCAACAAAACTCAGTAAAATTCATTTACCTTCTTTATAGCAACATTTAGATGTATCACACAAACTTTTTCTCAAGTAAATTCAGTATCATTTTAGCTCCTCAATAACCTCCCCCCCAAAAAAAACCCCTTAATTTAGTCTTGATATTAAGTTGATTGACTGCTCAAGTAAATTATCTTCTTTCTCTGAAAAATGTCATTCTTCTCAAGTTTGAGTCAGTTCAGATATGAAGATAGTTGCTTCATTGGTTACATGAACACAACTATATTCCCAAATACCAAGTAAGGGATGAGCTGTCCATCTCAAGAGAAACTGCATCATAGTGAATCTATGCTTTTTGTATTAGCTCAGTAGTTCTTAAGTGATTTTGAGAAGTATCATAATTCCAGGGAAGTCTGCAGGAATTGTTTACATTTAACTATATGTGATTTATAATTTCAAGAAAACATCTCTTTCAATGCAATTTTTATTCTTATTTATTATTTTTCTATTTTTATTTATTGCAAATTTTGTTTAAAAACATATCTGACTTCCATTTCCGCCCCACATGGAATAACAAGGACCAGATACATCCTCTTACTTGAAACAACCAAAACACAAAATAAGTGAAACAAAGGTTGGCAATTCAATTGCACTGGGCAGTATGGTGCAGAGATCTGAGAGAGCTCAGAAACAAAGCAAGTGAACCATATGATTGCCTCAATTTACTGTCTTGAAAGAGTTTTCAAGTTGTTGTTCAGGAAAAAGAAACCCCGGCAGAGCCTAGAAGAGCTGAGACTTGTGGGCAGAGTGAGTGTTTGGGAAGACTAAGGCAACTGAAGTTCTCCAGATAGTGTACCAAAGAGGGAAATGCACAAAAAGAGAACACTGGACATCTGCAGAAGGTCTTTCTCGTTATTCAGCTGAATACTGCTGAAGGCATGTGTATGAGGAATCAATTTCAGGCAGGCAAGAACCAACTGAAAGGATTAGATGTGACTGTGCCCAACAGGTACACACAGCCAGCAATAGTGCCTATTCTCCCCGCCAGACTAAAAAACTTTACAGTTAATAGGAAATTGGATAGAGTCCTCAGAATAATCAATATAGACAAAATGCTGGTCTGCCCCTCCTAAAAGACAAAAAAGCAAGACCCAAAGTATCAAACTCCTAAGTAAATTAACTGTATCCGCAGAAGGGAGAAAGTTCAAGTATATTTATAAGAATGCAAAAATATCCAGTCAAAAAGGTAAAAATTTACAATATTTGACTTCTAATAACCTGGCATGTAAAGGAGCAGGGAAATAATATCTATAATGGGAAAAATCAAAACAGACCCACAACTGATAAAGATGTTAGAATTAGCTGAGTTTTGTCAGTTACAATTAGCTGACAAAAACATAACAGCTCTTTTAATGGTGCTCCACATTTTTAGAAAGTTAAGTAGGGACACAGAAGTAATAACATGACCCAAATCAAACTTCTAGAAACGAAATCTATCATGTCTTGCATGAAAAATACATGGGCTGGGATTAAAAGGAGAATATATACTGCAGAATAAATTAGTGAGCTGAAAACATATCAGTAGCATCTTTCAAAATGCAAACACAGAGAGAAGTGAAAATTAAGAAATAAACAGAGAGGGGCACCTGGGTGGCTCAGTTGGTTAAATGTCCAACTCTTGATTTTGGCTCAGGTCATGATCTCACAGTGCCTGAGTTCCAGCCCCACATCAGGCTCTGAGCTGACAGTGGGGCATCTGCTTGGATTTCTCTCTTCCCCCTCTCTGTCTGCCCCTCCCCCCTCCTTCCCCCTCTCAAATAAACTTAAAAAAAAAACACAAAAAAACAGAGCATCAGTGAGTTGTGGGTGATTTTAAGTGGCCGAAGATATGTAGCTGGGGTCCCTGATGGGGGACAGAGGTAGAGGAGCAGACACAGCGTTTGAAGAAATATTGGCTGAACATTTTCCAAATTTGATGACAACTATAAACCCAGAGTTCCAAGAAGCTCAACAAGACTTGCAAAACCACAGTAATAAGACAGTGTGTCATTGTCATAAAGATAGACCAATGGATAAAATGAACAGAATAGAGGAGCAGATTACAAAAAGTTTTGATAACCCTTTTGGAAATGATGGTACATTCATGATCTCTATTTGTTTCATGGATGTAGATATAATTTCATGGGTATATTCATTTGTCAAAATGTATCACAATTTACACATTTAGTATATGCAAGTTATTTTATGCCAATTAGATCTTGCTATAAAGTTACTAAAAAATAAGATACATCCTCAAGTACAAAACACTCAATATAAGATTAGGATGATTTCAGAAATAAAGAAAAACACTCCCACTGCTTTATAATTTAGTACTCAAGAAGTTAAAATTACTTTAAAATATTTTCATATTTAAATTATGCCAGGTTTCACACATGGGAAATGGCTATTCTTGTTTTTTTAGGCACTGTGCCATCAGCAAAGAAGCATTTATTGAGCATCCATATTTTACATTGCAGTGTGCAAAGACAATTGGAGTATGCAAAAATCATGCAGTATGCTTGCTCCCTTAGTATCTAACAACTTATTTGTGACCACCTTGTTACACGCACTATTATTATTTTGTATCCCTTTGTACATAAACACATATATGGAACACATATACATGTGTCCTTTATTCAAATACAGAGGATGGCATATTCTAATTTTGTTTAGTCTGTTAGAATAACATCTTTACCTTGTCACTGAGACATTCTTGTTAAAACCTACTTCTACCAAAAAAAGACCGACTTTGTTATCAAATGGGCTAATACCACATACTTTCAAGGTTGGTAAAGTCTATAGCTTGAAAATAATTTTTATTTTATTCATGTGACCTCTCTAATCCTGAGTCTTTCCTCATTTCTATGATAATCTGTTAGTATCTCTATTTTCCATCATTTGAGGGACTTCATTTACACATTTTTGTTTTCTGATTTTAAAGAGAAATTGAAAAATATTATGCATATTAATAGTAAACTGAACAAATATGATTTATATCTAAATCAAAACCTAAATATACAAAAATAATCAGGTTCAGAGTAAGAAAAACATTAAATAACTTAGCAGTCTCAATCTCCCATAATAAATGATCCCAAAACTTATAAATATTTCTATTTCCTATGGGGATCTATTGTGAATACTATTTTTTTATTCTTCATTAAACTTTTGTTTTAATGGGTCTCAAAATTCTGTGACAGATTTTTGGTCAAAGTTATTTCCATTAAAAAGTTCTGATTTTAAAAACTAATAACTTAAAACTGCCACACACACAAGAAAACAAATGGCC
Source organism: Panthera leo (assembly GCF_018350215.1). Lineage (NCBI taxonomy): Eukaryota > Metazoa > Chordata > Mammalia > Carnivora > Felidae > Panthera > Panthera leo. The sequence continues at coordinate 124,831,829 of NC_056682.1, read as the reverse complement.
CACAAAACATTCTCCTTTCCTTCTGAAGGTTTTACGATGCATTGTTATCATTAACCAGTCTTTTACTATTAAACGTAAATGGCCAATTGGCACAAACAGTTCTGAGACTGTTCTTCTACCACTGATTAAGACTCGGGTGGCAGGTATTGGGGATAATATTCATTTAGCCTTCTGAGCTTTCTGGGCAGACTTGGTGACCTTGCCAGCTCCAGCTGCTTTCTTGTCCACTGCTTTGATGACACCCACAGCAACCATCTGTCTCATGTCACGAATAGCAAAACGGTCCAGAGGAGGATAGTCAGAGAAGTTCCCCACACACATGGACTTGCCAGGAACCATATCAACAATGGCAGCATCACCAGATTTCAAGAACTTGGGACTATATTCCAGCTTTTTTCCAGAACGACAGTCAATCTTCTCCTTCGGCTCAGCGAACTTGCAGGCAATGTGAGCTGTGTGACAGTCCAGCATAGGTGCATATCCAGTACTGATTTGGCCTGGATGGTTCAGGATAATCACCTGAGCTGTGAAGCCAGCTGCTTCCATTGGTGGGTCATTTTTCCTCTCACCAGCCACATTGCCACGACGAACATCTTTGACAGATACGTTCTTGACATTGAAGCCCACATTGTCCCCAGGTAGAGCGTCACTCAAAGCTTCATGGTCCATTTCAACAGACTCTACTTCAGTTGTAACATTGACTGAAACAAAAGTGGCCACCATGCCTGGCTTAAGAACACTGATCTCTACTCGACCCACAGGGACAGTACCAGTACCACCAATTTTGTAGAGATCCTGGGGGGCAGATGCAAAGGCTTGTCAGTTGGACGAGTAGGTGGCAGAATGCAATCCAGAGCTTCAAGCAGTGTGGTTCCACTGGAATTGCCATCTTTACGGGTGACTTTCCATCCCTTGAACCAAGGCATGTTAGCACTGGGCTCTAGCATGTTGTCACCATTCCGACCAGAAATTGGCACAAATGCTACTGTGTTGGGGTTGTAGCCAATTTTCTTAATGTAGGTGCTGACTTCTTTAATGATTTCCTTGTACCTCCTCTGGCTGTAGCGTGGCTCAGTGGAATCCATTTTGTTAACACCCACAATAAGTTGTTTTACACCCAGTGTGTAAGCCAGAAGGGCACGCTCACGGGTCTGCCCATTCTTGGAGATACCTGCTTCAAAATTCGCCAACACCAGCAGCAACGATCAGGACAGCACAGTCAGCCTGAGATGTGCCTGTAATCATATTTTTGATAAAGTGTCTGTGTCCTGGGGCATCAATGATGGTCACATAGCACTTGCTGCTCTCGAATTTCCACAGGAAGATATCAATGGTGATACCACGTTCACGTTCGACTTTCAGTTTATCCAAGACCCAGGCATACTTGAAGGAGCCCTGTCGCATCTCAGCAGCCTCCTTCTCAAATTTTTCGATAGTTCTTTTGTCAATCCCGCCACATTTGTAGATCAGATGACCAGTAGTGGTAGACTTGCCTGAATCTACGTGTCCAATGACGACAATGTTGATATGAGTTTTTTCCTTTACCATTTTGGTTTAGGTTTAGCAATGGTTTTCAAGACCCCAGTGTTCTGGTGGCAAACCCTTTGCAAAAAAACTGAATACTATTTCTTTACAAGTGTCAGGTATTTAACCCACAGCATGCCACTGGGTTCACTTATTTCACTGAAAGTTGGTTCATTTTGTGATTAGAATTATTTTACAACCTAAGTGTCATCTTTTCTGAAAGATATTTATCATCTCCAAAAAGGATAACATTTAATAATGAAGGGATAATGAAAGGAAATACGATGTTTTGAAGTGAGTGACAGAAACTCCGGTTAGTGGGAAATGAAAATAAAAAAGAAAAATAGAGACAATAGCTCTTATTTGTGGAGTACCTTGGTATTTACCAAGCACTTTCACATGTATTACCTCATTTAATCTTCACAACACAGCTATATGTTAAATCTGATTTGGGTAAAAGCAAGTTGTCTTTCAGAGAAATACATTTATGTTTTCACTATTGACACCATGTATCCCACAAAGGATTTTGAGTGACAACTAAAATGATTTGCTGAAACCTGACAAATAAGTGGTAAAAATGGGATTTCAAGCCATGCTTTCTGAGTCCAGTTCATTGTCTGAGGTTGACAAAGCACATTGAAACGTTTGTTTTGAATAATGCATCATTTCCCAATGATGAGCCATGGCATCTTGGGCTTTTGGTGCATTTAACTGTGTGAGAAAGTTGATGATCAATGGGGACTATGAATCATCCAGGGAGCAAATATAGCTTGATATGGCTAATTTGGACCCATGGGGGAACAAGGAAGTTAGTGTAACTGGGAAGAGGGCATAATCACAGAGAGCTGATCAATTCCATCACACCTAGTAGGGCAGAGTCCCTGAAGCTTCATAAGATATCAAGTTTTATTTTTTACATGATGGTGAAATTTATTAGTGCAGAACGTGTTGGTTTCTTTCCTCTTCAAAATTATGATTAGCAATACTACCTAGTCCCACCATAATACTTGTCAAATATATCTAATCATGGAAAATATTTACCATTACCTCTCCTGGAGAGCAGATGGTGGCAAAGTCACCAAAGCTAAAACAAGAGCAAACATCACTTAAAATGAGAAAGAATTGTCTATTCGATAAATGAAACATTGGGATAGAAGTAGACCCTTGTCCCCAGACACCATGGGCCTCTTCCCAATTGAATTGTCCTAAGTTTCCCTAAGAAACAGCCAGAATCCTGAATTTGAGTTGATCATTTATTACGTATATTGTTGCCTTTTTGTTTTGTAGATAAGCAATGTTTCTCTGTAATACCTTCTTTAAAAGACACATTTTCAAGGAAGAAATGTGAAATGCAATGAATTGACTGTTTTATCAAATCATACATTTAAAAATTTATTGTAACATGTAAAAGGAAAATTTGAAGTGAAAAAAGAAGTAGGATTACTTCAACCAAGAAGTCACTGTGTAAGTTTATTTTAATTTTTAATGTTAAAAAGTGAAGCTATTCACAAAATAATTGTTATTTCCCTTTAGGGATACCATTTTGAAATTCACAACTTTACTGAAACATGAATAATTGAATGTTAGACTTGTTGCAGATTTCATCAAATGTGTCGTTCTGCCCAAAGTTCTGACAAAGCTCAAATCTTGCCCTCTTCTAATGAGAACTCATTACTTTATACAAGTTAACTTGAAGATAAACTCAGATGAATCCAGAAAATATTATTCAACTGATCATTTATGAAAAAATACTGAAGAAAAATTATTGCCTATACAAAATATAGTTGTTTTATTAAAATATTCTTGGCTTTTGAAAATGCTTATTCCCTAAGCAAATCCATAGCATGTTTTTAAAAATTAAATTATGATGGTATATTCCATTTTCTTCAGTTGTTAGCACATGAATGCAATCATAAAAATGTTTCTATATAGTCTTCTATATGCTAAACATTGATACTAATTGCACTTCAATCAAAAATAGTTTATTTCTCACCTAGTGATAATAACAGTAATTATACTGGGGAAAGACAGGTGAAAATGCCTTCTGGACAGCCTCAATAAAAAAAAACCAAGGTTCAGAGACTCACCCTTGAACTAATTGAAAAGTATGTACTTCAGAATGTGTTTTTCCAGCCAAGAATATGCAGAGCCATCACCTACATAGAGAGCACAAAAAATGTTCTTTAGAATCTGAAAGTGTAATGGTAAAAAAGATATAATAATTAGTTATCCTATATTTGTTCTTATACATTGCAATTATACAGAATTACGCTGAAGAGTTCCTGAGGAAGCAGAGGCCATGGTGTTTCAATATCATCACTAACTAAATCTCTTACCATCCTATACATTTATACAGAGTTCTTTCTGTGGAAAAGACGAAGGTGGGATAAGATTATAATGCTATAGGGGCGCCTGGGTGGCTCAGTCGGTTAATCAGCCGACTTCAGCTCAGGTCATGATCTTGCGGTCCGTGAGTTCCAGCCCTGCGTCGGGCTCTGTGCTGACAGCTCAGAGCCTGGAGTCTGTTTCAGATTCTGTGTCTCCCTCTGTCTGACCCTCCCCCGTTCATGCTTTGTCTCTCTCTGTCTCAAAAATAAACGTTAAAAAAAAATAAAAAAAAAAAAGATTATAATGCTATAATGCTGCAATGTAAAGCTAATAATTCCTTTTATTGATTTTAACAAAACTTTAAATTACATTTTCAGGGAGAGGGAAGGACCTTGAACTACCAGGTTCAGGTAATTTATTACAAAATTTGAGAGCTAAAAAGAAAAAAAAAATCTAAGGTTGATATCTAAATGTTTTATTTTTTTCTTCTTTGGTTTCAGCCAATCTGAAAATCATGTTGATCATTTCCCATAGCCGGATGTAAATCATGGCTAAGGAGATTAAATCAATGGAGCAGCAAAACTTTGACCAAAGGAGCCAGGTGCGGTGTAAGGACAATGATTAAAATAAGCACAGAGTAAAGGAATTTTGAGAAATGGCACAAGTGTTTGGCAGATAACAAACCAACTGGAATACCGTGCCTCCACTTATTCTTCTAACTCCATCATGTGGGCCAGGAAGAGGTCTGTACAATGCATGGTGCCAGGATTTCCTTCATTACCATGGGATGGGGAGCGGTTGCAGGAGCACCACAGGATTTTGCTTATAATGGACACTTCCTTTTTAATATGTGATTTTCCCTTGCTCCTAGCATGCCACAATCCCTTGGCATTCCTCTAACTCATCAGACTGTGCTGCTCACCTACTGCTTGCTATCCTTCCTCTTCTTTCAGACTTTCAGTGCTACAGGGACCCAAGCCTCAGTCCTGCTCTTTCCCCTTTCCCCATTTACATTCAGCTCATCATCCATGAGTTCATCTAACTCCATAACTTTACATCGTATTGTATATGTTGATGACACTCGATTGTCTTTTTATTTTTCCCTCTCAACTCTCTCCCCTCAATTATACACTCATATACCCACCGATTTTCCTGCTTCTATTACTCCCATCCTAATTCAAAGCATATTATCGTTCTTCCAGATTACATAGTAGCTTTCTAACAGCTATCCTTGATTTGACTCCCACAACCCAACCTGAGGACCCCACTCTATATCAACCCAAAAAGCCAGAATGATCTTTTAATGCATTGGTCAGAGGATGCCTTTTCCTCACTCAAAACCCAACAGTGGTTCCTCCCATTTTACTCACTGTGTAAGCTAGATTCCTCATGATGGCCTACAAGGTCCAGCTCACCATTGCCTTTTCTGAGAGTGGCTCCTACTCCCTCTCCTCTCTCACTTCTTTCTGGAAGAATAGCACCCATAGAGTGCTAGGCATATGTCAGCTAAGCTTTTGCTATCAGGCCTCTCCTCCAGCCCTCAGCCTGGAATTTTTTTTGTCAGATATCTTTTTGACTTGGGGCTCAACCTTTCATCTCCTTCACATTTATCCCAAAGGTTACCTTCCCTCAAAACTTGATTTTATATCTTACTCAGTATTAAAATCGCCCCATAGATTGATTTTTTTTTCTCATTATGTTTTAATTTTTCCCTAGCACCATATTTCTTTATACACAGTACAATTTACCTCCTAATGATGTTTATGGTTCAACATCTGTCACCCACCACTACAATATAAGCCAACCAAAAACAAATTATTTTTTTCAGTGATATCCAGGGACTAGAACAGTACCTTGTACATAGTAGACCTTCATCAATATTTGTTAAAAGAACAAAATTGGACAGAAGGAGGAGAGGTGGAAGGAACACTAGTATATTTATGAAAGCTCTCCTACTTCAGCTAAGAGAACAAAAAGGATATTGCAGATGATTCTCCTACAGGAGAAATATCACAACTTCAGCATTTGTGCAATTGCAGTTCTAGAAGCAAAAATAGATATACTAATTTTAATACAGTTGATAAAGACTGTGTAATTCGGAGAAAAGGTTACATTTTCAAAGAATATATTTCAGGCACTTATAGAGATCAAGAATTTGCATCTTAGCCATAGGATCTAAATGGGACACAGAAGTGGAAATGTGTGGAGTACAGAATGAGATAAAAACAGAAAGAAGCAGATAGAACATCACACTTCTGATGGAAAAGAAGAGCATATGTCCTAGAATTATAACAGGGATGGCTATAGCTAATCTCCAATAAAGGATATCCTACTGATGTATTTGAGAGGCTGTACATAAAGAGCCATAATCTCTGGAGCCAGTCTACCTGGCCCAGCTGCTTAAGAGCTCTGTGATCTCGGCCAGTCATTTCACCTCTCCATGTTTTAGGTTTCTGATCTCTTACACAAAGATAATAATAAAACATGAACCTTAGAGAGATGTAACTAGGATTAGAAGAGTCGATATGCGTCAAACAGGGTAGGATCTGGCAAATAGTGAAAGGCACATAACATGAATGATTAGCAGTAGTAGCCGTAGTAGTTACCCAGTGTCCTGATATATGACATAATGACATCCAAAACGGTAGCTCCTGGCACCTGTGCACATAATTCCAGACAGACTCACATATTCTGTGGTAATCAAAACTGATTTCCACATGTCCCAGTGAGAGACAGTGTTAAAGGAAGCACTGTGAACAAATAAACTTGAGAAACATGTACTATATGTACATCTTTTTGGAGATTCATTTCTACAAAGATCTGCTCTGTCCTGTACTAAAAAAAATCCATTTTTTTTAGCAATTTAAACAATTTTCCACAAGTTTTTCCTTATGGAAACTTTAGTTATATAATATACACTAACAATTGATATTTATTTAATAAGGAATTGACAGATTTATATTGGTACTCATAATGCTGACTTTCTTATATATAATTCACACTCTTGTGATGTTGCCTTGTTAATGGACAACTTTCTGAATTTGTCAGTGCTGTAATCATACATATGTGCTTGATTCATTATATTAATCTCTTCAATGTACTTTCACTAAAAAAAAAAACAAGTGATAATCAAAATATTTTTATGCAACGAAAATTACAAAAAATTTGTGTTGCAATGATAAAAAGTTCCAAATAACACTAAAATCATTAAGACAGAATATTAGGTATGCACAGAGGGCTAATTTTAAGCTCAATGTTAATTCAAATGAATGTAGACTGATCCGATTGTCATAAAAAAAAGAAAAACAGAACATTAACACAATTCAGGACATACAACCATGAACACGTATATTCTAAAGTTCTGAGATGTAAAGAAAGGTTTTTCTAAGTGTTCCGGGAAGGCACTACTTTTGTATGACATATTTTCATCATATGTAAAATAAAGATTGTGGCCCCCATAATTCAGCTTCCCCTGTAGGTATCTGACCACAACTCCCACCACTCTCCTCTTCCATTACTTTGCTGTAGTCACCCCAGCTTACATGCTATCCCTTGAACACATGGGACTTACTCCCACCTTGAAGGCTTCGAACATGCCGTGTCCTATGTCCACAATGCACTTCTCTTCCAGTATCCTCACAGGTCCTACTCAACCAACTTACGTCTCTGCTCCAATGATCCCTCTGTAGTGCAGCCTTCTCAGACTGTTGCATTTCCATTGTCTTTGAGGCTCTATTTTTTTTAAGTTCATTTATTTATTTTGAGAAAGAGAGAGAGAGGAGAGAGAGAGAGAGAAAGTGCAAGTAGGAGAGGGGCAGCAAGAGAGGGAGAGAGAGAGAATACCAAGCAGATTCCTCACTATCAGTGCAGAGCCTGATGCAGGGATGGAACCCACAAACCATAAGATCATGACCTGAGCCGAAATAAAGAGTTGGACACTTAACCTACCGAGACACCCAGGTGCTCTGCTGCTCAATTTTTTTACACAACATTCATCAAAACCTCTCATATTCCATATTTCAGCTCTTTATTTTCTGATTTTCTTCACTAGAATGTTAGCTAGTAAAGGACAAACTTTCTTGCCAGTGGTGTTCACTACTATATCCTTTTAGACTAGAACAGTGCCTGGTATATAGAAGACACTGAATATTTGGTGAATAAGTGAATGAAATATTGAAGACATCAATAAAAAATCCAGATGCATTTGTTTTTCATAGTTTTAGCTGCCTAATAAACATTTCCCCCTATCTGTCCAATACAGAATCCTGCCTAGAATCCTTGTCTCTGTGAGTAGTGCCAGTCCAGTCAGGAAGGCACGTAGAATCTTTCTCTTTCTATTTCACTGCCTCTGGTTACTCATGGGGAATGCAATACATCATCTTAAATATTTCTCACGCTGACCCTTTCATATTGTCACTTCCACTGCCTTAGTTCAAGCCCTGATCATGTTTTATTCAGAATTTTATAACTGTTTCTGTAATGTTCCCTCCACCCCATTCTATCTACACCACTCCCATCCTTGTTGGTATATATAACAAATATATCAGATTGATAGGTCAGATCATGCCACCTCTTTCATCAAAATTCTTCCATGGCCCTTTACCGTCCATAAGAAAGGAAAAGTAAACTATTTGCATACCATAGTGGGTCTCAGCCTCACCTCCTTTCTCTATATCTCTGCTCTCTAGTCATGGTAAATTATAGATGGTTCCCTGAAACTTTTCCAGTCTGCGTGTTTGCACAAACTGCTCCCTCTGCTTAGAAGACAGTTTCCTTCCCTTTGGCCTCATGCTACTTCCTGACTCAAGCCCTGTATCTATTCTATGAAGCCTACTTAGAATACACCAATCACACACTTTTCTTCTCTACTCTTCTGTAACAATGCAAGCACTGGTCATCCTATTGTATTTATTGCTTTAAATTCCTCCATTAGTCTGCGAGGCCCTCAAAGACCAGGGGCACATTATATACTTTTTAAAAATTTTACTTTTAATTTTTTGCACGTCCTCCAGTGTGTGACACATAATGAGTTTATACAAATTAAATATATGAAGACATTTTAGCGCAAATGAGACCAATTTCATTCATCTTATTTGATAAACTCCCTCTTTTTTAATGCTATTGAAATTCCAGTTTCTCTAGTGTTCATTAGATAGTATTCATATATCTACAAAAAGTTACACTTTCTCCAAAGATAAGCTTTTGAAAATAGTAAAAACTTTGAAATACATCTAATGACAAAAACAACTTTTTTTTTCTTTCAAACCAGTAAAAAAGTATATGGGAAGTGGAATAATTGAATACTGTTCATAAATACCTTAATTTTCCTTGTGCATTTGACTTAAGTTCATTAATACCATAAAAATGTTTCTAGTGTAAGTTTTATTTAATTGCATTATATATTTAAGGTTTTCACATACATGTATCACAACTTTTTTTTTTTCCCAAAAATATAACAGCAGTTAGTCACAGGGCCTCAGAATCTCTTCTCTTAATGCCCCAGTCATGATTTCAAGGAAATTCAGCGCTTTGTTTTCTGTGCTCTGTTATAAGACCACAGGGAACTATAGTTGCACAAAGAAGAAGATCAATTAAGAGACAGATGATTCTTTCTGATATTTTGGGAACATGGTCTCTACACGATTTTTAATTCTGTTTTTTTTAATCAGTCTTCAGAGAAAATTCCATTTAGATTTATTTTTGTGGCAGCCATGAAAATGTGCCACTCAGATCTCCTGCTGTGAAGAGTATAATGGACTGACTGTTGGTCCCAGCTGCTGCCTGTCTGGATCCACCATTTCATTTCTTGCCAAGTTCTGCTTCCCATGGCCTGCTTCCAACCAATGACTAAATATGCACTGGTACTAATGCAGGCTTATCAAGTGAGATGCAGGATTCTAGCGACTGTCTTTGGCTGGAAGCCTCCCTATAGGTTTGACCAAAGCTTTCTCACAACTATACTGGAGTCTGAGACTCTTCCCACCCAATCCTCTTTCCTTCCCTGTCTCGTTTCACAGGCATCAGACCTGCACTGCGGCATAAATCTCCCCGAGCCCTCTCCTATTCAGTTCCCAACCAATGTTTGGTGTACTTAATCCCTTCTTGGCAGACCCAAACTAATGCACATCTCAAGTAAAGTTGACTCTATTGTCACAGAAAGACAGCTAACTAGAAGTAGAGTAAACGTACGGTAGGATCAGAAGATTGGTATAATATTTTGTCAGGGTGATTCAACACTTTCACATTATTATCAATTCAATCAATCATTCATTCATTCAACTTTTCTTGAATGACTACAATATATAGGAAATCTTCAAGACATAGGATCAAAAATAAAAATCCTACACTTTACTGTCTTTTCCTTTCTAGTGCTAATATAATTCTTCTCTATTCTAACATTATGATTCATCAATAATGAGCAGTCTCCCTGAGCATGTTGTAGTATCTCATTCCTGCATACCTTAGTCCAACTTCTTCCTCTGCTTAGAAGGTGTCTCTCTACTCTCTGCTGCTCACCTAAATGTGTTATCCTTCCCAGTCTCCACCTGCTTAACAAATACCTTCCTATTCACCTTCTAGGTATCCTCTCATATTCGATCGGCCATGTGAAGATTTCTATGATGCTTTAAAGTGGATTCAAATGTTCCTGGGATTGTCAAGTATCTAGTTATTTAAACAAGCAGCCCAGTAAAAGTAATCACTAAATGCTAACCAGAAAATAAATTGGAGTATGGCTGTCTTCAATATTTCACATCATGCCTCTTATCTGTTGTTGTTATTCCACAGTTATTTTTATAAAATATATGTAAACATATTCTTGCAACTATAGATGCTTTTTTCCTTATACTTCCAATACACTTTAATGAACAAATAAGATCCCATTTAATGAGGGAGATGTATATATGCACAGATAGTTTTAATGCACTTAGACAAATTCTTTAAGGGAATATAAATTATTTGTTGTTTGCAATAGTAAGCAATGGCATATCAAGAAGAGACATCTCAGGGTCTTAGAAGCCTAGTATCTCCCTCGGAGATCAATGGAGTTTAAGTTATATGTGTTTTCTCTCCCCCAACATCTCATTATTTCAATGATTTTTGATTTATTTTAATAAACTGCTGTAATGAATTGGGTGAATTAAATGACAATAGTATTTTTGAAAAGAAAGGACATTTTCGTCAACAATTTCCACATTTATTTTCTCATCATTTTTGATGATGTTGAGGCAGGGTTCTTTATTTGCTTTGCAAGTGGAGAGGGAATCTTACACTTCCTAATATGACCATCTATATTTGAGTTGGAAAAGTCAGAACTTTTATATTTAAACATTTTTATAAGCCAAACCACTTCTTCCCCACAAAGTGTAACTTGTTAAAGATTCAACAAATATTACGTGTCAACAAATATTATTGTATCTATGATGTGCCACTCTTCCCAATTGTAGGGTATATTTTATAAAATTTCTGAAGGGATGCATCAATATTACAAATTCAAAACGTTATTTTCTCTCCTTCTGAATAGATTTTATTAGTTATTTGATGTCAACTTATTTGCTAGGCACTAAAACTCAATATAATTAATTATTATATATTTGAATTATACATAAATACAGTTAAATACATTTTGTATTTAACATTCATAATTTGTAAGGCTTTCTTGCTGGGTATGTGACATAGTCATTTTAATAATAAATATATATTTATATATATTTACTGAAAAGAATGGGTGAATCACTTAAATAACATTTTCCTGACCTTCTTCAAGAAATAATGGCTGCCTATTATTTTAGTACCTTTTGGGTATAATTATAAAACTAGGGAAGCCCAAAGAGGACACAGAAGAGCTGCAGCATATGTTGTTCTCTCCATATTCAGTCCCCAGTTTTCCTTTCAGAGTAAATTTAAAATAAATGGCTGTGGTGACGTGGAAGTCACATCTAGGGAAGATCATTAGGGATAACGTGCAAGGCATGAGCCACGGAAATGGCTGCTGGGTTGCTGTGGGTGAGGCTTCTGGAAAAGTGCAGTCGAAACTTTCCCACCCATTGCTCTGGGACGCCAGAATCAGATCCCAGCTGACAAGCCTAATGGTATTTAGGCCTGTGACAAATCTGATTTATTTGGGTGTTCTTCCTCTGCTTCCATAAAGGAATTGCTGATGTGGTGACATATTAGTCATTGCGCCTCTAGAGCCGTTTCTTCTGCTGGTAGCGGAACCTCTGTTCAGCAGGACCATAAATTTATTTCAGAACCAGTGTCACGTTTCTGTTCTGCGTGAAGACTCTGTTAGGTCCTCTGTCAAGCAAATCCCCCGACATCCATTTTCTCAAAGTCAAGATGTCTGGCTAGACAACAATTTACTTAATTAAGGAGAACGCTTCACAAAACGCTGATGGAGTGAGGGAGGAGGGGCTTGGGCTGTGTGAAGAAACAGTGGGGCTTGCAACTTGATCATTTAAGTGAAATTAGAATTGAAATGTATCATTAAGTATGATTGCCCCTAATATCTGAAGCAGTGCTGTCTGTTCCTTTCTCCCTTAAAATCTAATTACTGTACAACCAGAACTGCCTTCTCCGTAGTAACTTTTAAGAAATAGTTTTATTTCTGGAGGTGTTTTCTCTCACAGAGTCCAGTAGTTGCCTTTGCCTTTACACCGCTGGGAGTTAAATGATCAATGACTAGATTTTTTTTTTTTTTTTTTTCTCTTTGAGTCTCATGCTTTTTCTCCCTGCTATTAACTGAACTTTATCTCCCAACAAATTCCTTCTATGCTGGCTGGTGTCAGTTCTCTAGAATCCTTTTCTTTTTGTTCCCTCTTACCTCTCCAGGCTAAAGGAAATTTTATTCTTATTTTTTCTTGGCAACGGTGTAAACTAAAATATTAAAGAAAAATATATTAACACCAAAATAAACACTCTGCTTGTTTTGTTTTGTTGTTTTGTTTTACAGCTGGTAGACTCTGGTACACCAAATCATGATTACTGATAACACATTCTAGCTACGCTTTGCAATGCTTTCTGTTTTTACCCTCATACTCATCTGTTTATTCTTATTTTAATGGGATTGCAAATCAAAAATTGGGCAAATTGTCTCAGTGTGTGAAGTTTAGAGTATTCTCTCTTTTTCTTTTTCCACTGAAAATATATCTAAACTTTTCTACAATGGTAAAATTGTAGGCACTTTATAATGATCATATTGTCTTCGTCTTGGCAAATATCAGTTAGGTATGAACATTGAAGGAAATCATCCTGTGCCATTCTTTTTTTTTTTTTTTAATGTTTTATTATTTATTTTTGAGACAGAGAGAGACAGAGCATGAACGGGGGAGGGTCAGAGAGAGGGAGACACAGAATCTGAAACAGGCTCCAGGCTCTGAGCTGCCAGCACAGAGCCCGACGCGGGGCTCCAACTCACAGACCGCAAGATCATGACCTGAGCCGAAGTCGGCTGCTTACCGACTGAGCCACCCAGGCGCCCCATCATTCTTTATATTTAATTGAATCATGGGAATTTTCTTTTGGCTAATATTTATCAATTTTATTTTATTTGTATTGTTGAAATAGTGATTTTCAATATTTTAATTTTATTGGAACTTTTAAAGAGAAAATAAAATGATATTCTTCTATTTTAGGGTATTTAATCCTAATATTAGTAATTTGTACTTATGAAAAGTCTTGCAAAGCATGAATTCTACTGGTTGACCTATAATAAATACTAAAAATATCATAGGAGTTATTAAAATCATTTTATAATATAGATGCCTTATATCTTTATTAAAAATTATCAATATTTTGATTCTTCCAATCAAAAGTGAATATCTTCCAGTCTCACATGGATATACCTATGACTGATCCAAATAGGAATGGATAGGTTTACCCCAGGTATCATGCTTATAAGGTATTCTTTAGCTGGTTGGCCTGTTTTTATCCAAGGTTAACAACTGTAATTTTACATTTAGTAAAGCTGATCCTTATGCTTCCTTTTAAGCTATTCATACCTAACTAAATATTTTTTAATGTTTATTTATTTCTGAGAGAGAGCAGCAGAGCGTGAGTGGGGTAGGGGCAGAGAGAGAGGGAAACAAAGAATCCGAAGCAGGCTCCAGGTTCTGAGCTGTCAGCACAGAACCCGTCGCAGGGCTTGAACCCATGACTGCAATATCATGACCTGAGCCAAAGTCAGACGCCCAACCAACTGAGCCACCCAGGAACCCCCATACCTAACTAAGTTATTTGTTACAAACTTTATAATAAAAAACAGTAGAAGTTATTTGAAAACAACAAACCCTTGTAATGCAATGCATAATGTAGGATTAAAAAACATGTGGAATGAGAATTTCTGGTGCTTATTTTTTAACTGGGTTTTTGGTTTTCTTAATGTGGAGTTTCAAGCATTCTTTGTATATTTTGGATATGTAATTTGCAAAATTTTTCTCCCAGGCTGTGGGTTGTGATTTTATTCTCATAAGAGTACCATTTCCATATCAAAATATTTTAATTTGTATTTAATCCAATTTATTCTATTTTTTATTGTACACCTTTAGTGTTATATATAAAAACTTATCATAGAATCAAAGGTCACATACATTTTTTTCTCCAGTGTTTTATTTTACATATTTTATCATTTGATGTTTTACATTTATGTCTATGATACATTTGAAGTTCGTTTTTGTATAACATGTGAGAGATGAGTCAAGGCTCATTTTTTTGTGTGTGTATATATATATATTACACACCTTTAGTGTTATATATAAAAACTTATCATCGAATCAAAGGTCACATACATTTTTTTTTCTCCAGTGTTTTATTTTACATATTTTATCATTTGATGTTTTACATTTATGTCTATGATACATTTGAAGTTCGTTTTTGTATAAGATGTGAGGGATGAGTCAAGGCTCATTTTTTAGTATATGAATGTCTAAATGTCCCAATACCATTTGTTCAAAACACTGTCCATTCTTCACTATGTTGATTTTGAAACTTTGAGAAAAGCCAATTGATTATCGTTGCGTGGGTCCATTTCTGGACTACTATGTTCCACTGAACCATCTATCCTTACTGTAAGTCTTAAAATCATGTAAGAGTTTTCCATTTTTTTTCTTTCCAGAATTGTTTTGGCTATTCTAGTTACTTTGATGTTCCATATAAAAATGATTGCTTGGATTTTTGAATGGGATTGTATTGAATCTCTACATTAAATTGGGAAGAATTGTCATCTCGATAATATTGAGTCTTCCAATCCATTAATATTATATATATTTCCATTTATGTAGACATTATTTGATTTCATCAATATTTTATATTTTCCAGCCTATATAACCTACATGTTTTGTTCATTATTAGTGCAAATACAAAATGATATAGTCACTTTGGAAACCAGTTCGGCAGTTTCTTATAAAGTTAAACACACATTTACCATACCAACCCGCAATCCTGTTCCTACTTATTCAATGAATTAAAAAATATGTTCATACCAAAATCTGTATGGAAATGTTTATAACAACTTTATTTAAAAAGTGGAGGAAACCAAGGCATCTTCAACCCCTGGATGGACAAACAAATGGTACATCCGTACAGTAGATAATATTTTATAATAAAAGCATTGAGGAAGTGATTCATACAGTAAGGAGGAACTGCTAAGTGAAACATGATGGATCCCAAAGATTATATATTGTATGGTTTCATTCATTTGACCCTCTGAAAAGCTAAAACTATGGGAATGAAAAATAGCTAATTATTTATGAAGAGTTGGTGTGGGGGGAGAAGTTGGCTACATATGACCAGCACAAGTGAATTTTTAAGGTGATGGAACTGTAATGAAAGAAACTTTGGTGGTGGATACATGATGATATGCATGTATCAAAATCATTAGAATTGTAGCACATTGCAAAATGAGAACTTTAATGTATTCAAATTTCAAGAAAATCAGTCAGGATGCTGAGGAATCCCAGGACGTAATGCAGACTTTTACAATAAACTCAGTTTCTAATGAATGGCATAGTCTCACTGAAAGAAATGGGGGCAAAGATACTGAAGTAAGTAACTTTGGAAAACAGTGTTTTGATTGGATACTAAAGGCTACCCCAAAAATTGAACTGTACAGATCTTCTTCAACTTACAATAGGGTTATATCCTGAAAAACCTGTTATAAGTTGATGATATTGTAAGTTGAAATGTATTTAATACACCTAACCTACCAAATATCATAGCTTAGCTTGACCTACCTTAAACATACCAAGGACACTTACATTAGCTTACGGTTGAATGAAATCATCTCACACAAAGCCTATTTGGTAATCAAGTATTGACTATCTTGTGTAATCTATTGACTACTGTATTGAAAATGAAAAGCAGAATGGTTGTATGGGTACAGAATGGGTGTAAGTGTATCAGTTGTTTACCTCCCTGATCACATGGCTGGCTGGGAGCTGTGGCTGCTGTCACTGCTCAGAATGAGGAGAGTATCCTACCGCATATTAGTAACCCAAGAAAAGATCTAAATTCAAACGTCAAAGTATGGGTTCCACTACATGTGTATCACTTTCACATCATAAAGTTGAAAAATTATTAAGTTGAACCATTGTAATTTGGGGACCATCTGTACCCAAGAAATACTGTACTCTAGTTGATACCTTTATTTTAATGGGTCTATGAATTAGCAATTCTGAACCAGCTTCACATATCCACTAGGTTTGAACAGATACATAAATAAATTGTAAATAAAGGGACCCAGGTTTCTTACTGTAAGAAGTAAAATGACATAAAAAGAGAAGAGAGGAACACTAGGATAAATTTTGTGGTGCTGAACTGGAGTTGGAGATTTAAATATGAACACATTCTTATTGTAATGTAATTGGTGATAGGTGAAAGACAGAAATATAGAAGTGTATTTCCTAACTCTACCCATTGAAAGGGTTCAGCTTCAGTAAAATCTCAAAAAAAAAAAAAAAAAAAAGATCACACTGGGTACCTGGGTGGTTCAGTCAGTTAAGCATACGACTTCGGCTCAGGTCATGATCTCATGGTCTGTGAGTTCAAGCCCCGCATCGGGCTCTGTGCTGACAGCTCAGAGCCTGGAGCCTGCTTCGGATTCTGTGTCTCCCTCCCCTGCTCATGCTCTCTCTCTGTCTCAAAAATAAATAAAAACATTAAAAAAAATTTAAAAAAGAGAGAAAAGATCACACCTAGCACTCAGATCTTAGTTTCTAAATATCAGTCTCTAATAAAAGAAAACAAGGGTCACTGCAAAAATGGCTCATTATAAAATATGAGCCTTCCAGCATCTTGCAGTTCCCGTAAGAAAGTTGAAATTTTTCAAAAGAAGAACCGTATCCAAAAAAAAAAAAAAAAAAAAAAAAGAACCATATCAAAAGGACACCTGAAGGTTAACCTGAGAGTGTTTCCACTAGCTAAATGTAGAACAATTTGAATAAGAAAAGATAATGATAATAACCCAAGTCTATCCCAAGGATAACATAAAATCCATGAGTCCATACTGGTAAATGTGAATGATTGAGTAAATAAATAGATGAGGGAGAGACAAATATTCCCTTCAGAAAAATTGAAAATAATAAATGTAAGAGGAATGAGAGTAATAAAAAATCACAGATGAATGCTAAAATTATAGAATAAAACAGAAGACACTGGGTACCTACATATCCACAAAGTACCTCCCACAACATAATTGCTGTTGTGGTATGAACATACGTCCACAAATTCTTTGATACTCCTCCTTCCAGGAAGTGGAGCTTATTTCCCCTTTCCTTAAGTGTGGGCTGGATTTAGTGATGCGTTTCCTACATATAAAGTACAGAGTGGGAAAAATAGTAACTTTAAGGGGGAGAAACTTGGCAAACGCCACTATCATCAAGTGACCAAGGTTAAATCATCAGTAATAAACAATGTTGATATCATATACCCCCGATATGGGGTGATGAAAAGGGCATTTCACCTTTGTTGTATTCTTCCCCAAACCTATGGTATCAATATAATCATGAGAATCATCCCACAAATACACAGGGACATTCTATTTGGAAGTGTCAAGGTTATGAAAAACAAGGAACAGCTGAAAAACTGTCACAGAATGAAGGAGACTAAGGAAACAGAAGACTGAGTACAGTGTAAAATCCTGGGTTTGGATTCCCGAACAGGAAATTAACATACGTGGAAAAATATTTGGAATCTGAATAAAGTCTGTAGTTTAATCAGTATTTTTGTGCCAATGTTAATTTCTTAGTTTTGATAAATACACCATGGTTGCATAAGATGTTATCATCAAAGGCACTAGGATAAAGGGTTCAGGGGAACTTTCTATACTGTCTTTATAACTTTAAAAAAATCTAAAATTACTTCAAAATTCAAAGTTTAAAAAATATCTATGGAATTATTTTCTGAACATTCAGAATGGCTGGTCTAATTAGAGAATGGCCAGGGAAGTGTTTCTTCCAGATTTGTTCTGGGCCTTTGGTTTTATTGTCCCATCAGTTTTGCACAATCTGTCTTCTTTGTCCAATTCCCCAAGTTTTATGATGACTTCTCTCAGAATAATCACTTCTCTGTGCTAGAGATGCTTTTTAAAAATTGCAAATAGTTATTTATTCATTTTTGCTGATTTTTTGTAAAGTAGATGTTGTGTATAATACCTGAAATTCAGAGAGAAAAGCCAACCTATATGATGCAATTGTTGGACTTCATTCTGAAATGGGCACTATGCATGTTCATTAGGGAGTGTGTTTGCAAAGATATTGAGGCTTGGGAGGATGTGGCATTATCCAGATTTGGGGTAGTTTGATGAGCAGGAAGTATAGGTCTGTGTATATGAGTGGGCAGAAGATGTGGCTGGGAAAACATGGTGGGACCAAATCTTGAAGAAGCTGGAATCCAAACTCTGCAATAAAGTTTTTCTTTTTCTTTCTTTTTTTTTTGATTTTTTAGATGTTTTTATTTATTTTTGAGAGACAGAAAGAGACAGAGCGAATAGGGGAGAGGCAGAGAAGGAGAAGGAGACACAGAATCCCAAGCAGGCTCCAGGCTCCGAGCTGTCAGCACATAGCCCGAGGCGGGGCTTGAAATCACAGACCATGAGATCATGACCAGATCCGAAGCTGGACGCTCTACTGACTGAGCCACCCAGGCACCCCTGCAATAAGGTTTTTCAATCGAGGGTATGAGGAGCCTTTCAAGGACTTAAGTAATGAGTTAACAAATCAAAGGCATATGTTAAATAAATTCTTCTCACAGTTAGAAGAATATTTGCAGATGGGTGATTCTGGAAAGCTAAATTATATGGCTTATACTCAATAATTAAATGAAAAGTTAAAATTATAAATAATATAAGGGTCCTTTACCTAATTTTTATATGGTAAGCACATGTCTAAAGGTAATTGCTAAAGAAATCATCATTCTTCTACATACAAATATGAAATTTAGTATGTCAATAGTACATAAACAAAACTGAAAGATAAACACAAACCGAAAATATAATTGTCAGACATGTGGTCCAAGCTTATATTTCAACTTTTCTTAAAATTGATGAAAATATTTGAGTATACCAAGGAAAAATTAGCAAAGATCATGAACTCGATGTCATTTCATGCTTCGAAGCGCTTGTATCCCATACCTCAGAATGTGACCTTATTTGAAAATAGAGTCTTTCCAAATGGTCAAGTTAGGATGAAATTATTAGGGTGGGTGGGCCCTAAAATCCAATTAATCAGTGTCCTTATTAAAAGAGAAAATTTGGACAGAGATCTTTGTGCAGAGGGAAGACAATGTGAAGACGCAGGGTGAACGCCAAGTACAGATTAGAACCATGCTGCCACAAACCAAAAATCTTCCAGAAGCTGAGAGAGAGACTTGGAATCAATTCTTCCCTAGTGCCTTCAGAAAGAGTATGACCTTGCTGACATATTGACCTTGGGCTTCTGGCCTCTGGCACTGTGAGGTGATAAATTTCTGTTGTTTAAGCTACACCGTTGGTGGTTGCTATGTCAGTCTTAACAAATTACTACACTGGGCTTACAAAAAGAAAAAAGCAACACAAATAACTACTAAAATACGAGAACATGTTCTATCATACTTGCCATTGAGGAAATTCAAATTTAGAAAGTAAAATATGACTTTTAATGATCAAAAATTTAAAAAAACTAATGGTGAGAGGATGTTAAAATTGGCACTCTTATACTGCCAGTGGAAGTGCAAATAATTAGACTTAAATACATGTAAAGATACACTTAATGTATTATGGCACTTAGCACAGTGATTGGTATATTGTAAGAACACAAATGATAGTTATAATGAATGGTGTAATTATAGATCTGTATTAAAATTATACATGCTATGTAATGATAGCAATAGCAATAAAGTATCTCTGGATAGAAACTTGGCAAAATGTACCAGGGGTCTTAATATATAGACTCTGATCTATCAATTCCACTCCTAGAAATGTATTCCCTTTCTGTATTTAATAAAACTTTAACTCTGCTGAGGAGTAAAAAAAAAAGAGAGAAAGACAGAGGATATAAAAGAAATAAAAACCCAAGGTAATAGAGAAGGACTGGAAAATGTTTGAGATGAGGACCATGAGGAGTAAAATTATTTGCCTTGTCAGAATTTTTTTTGAGGTGACATTTGAGCAGTTACCCGAATGAGAAGCACAAGTCAGCCACAGGAAGATTTGTGCGGAAAGAAGGACCTCCAATTAGTGGCATTGATCAGAGCAGGAGCCAAAGGAGGGGCCAACTATTTTGCGTTATTGCAAGTGATATAGGAAGGCTGAAAGAATTGCACAGATATGTCACAGTGTCCCAATACACACTTACATGCACACGTATGCATCTACTAGCTGATGGGAGGGGCTCCCCCCAATCTTCCTTGAAGATAGGAACTTGCTTGAGTTTTGCAAGAGATTGAGTAGAGCAGTTAACTTTACCTGAAGAAGTTCACAAAGGTATCACAAAGCATGTGATTTTTAAGTTGAGTTTCAAGGAATTCGTAGGAGTTACCTAAGTGAAAATGTAAGAAGCTATTCCATTCTGGAAACTGAAAGAATTGGTGTGTTTGAGGAATTAAGACAAGAAACAAGTGGCTGGATGGAGGGGCTCTTTGATGGCTCAGTCGGTTAAGCATCTGACTTCAGCTCAGGTCAGGTCATGATTGCAAGGTTTATAAGCCCACAGAGCCCCGCGATCCGCTTGTCGGGCTCTGTGCTGACAGCTCAGAGCCTGGAGCCTGCTTCTCATTCTGTGTTTCCCAGTATCTCTGCCCCTCCCCCATTCTCTCTCTCTCTCAAAAATAAATAAACATTAATAAAAAATTTTAAGTGGCTGGAAGGAGATTGTGCAGAAGATATAAACAGAAATTGGGGGTTGCTAATTATCTGAGATCAACTTGTGAAGGATTTTATATGTACTGATAACAAATATTATAAAAGGGGGCAGGGATATTTTATGGACATTACTTTCCAGCCCGAATTGTTTTAATATAATCTTATAATTAAATTCAGAACACAGTTTCTAAACATAATATTGCCATATATTACTCCAGGAAGATCTTTGATAGATAGTTCCCTCT
This sequence comes from Panthera leo, assembly GCF_018350215.1. Lineage (NCBI taxonomy): Eukaryota > Metazoa > Chordata > Mammalia > Carnivora > Felidae > Panthera > Panthera leo. The sequence continues at coordinate 124,810,403 of NC_056682.1, read as the reverse complement.
TCCATCAGAAAATAATAATATGTCATATTTTAAATAAAGGAGGAGAGGCACAAATCACCAGGATGAGATCTTTTTGTTTTTTTTTTAAAAAATAGCCCAAATGACTACACTTAGTGACAAAAATATTATTGCCCCATTTTTGTAAATTGCAATGCTCTACTTGTAAAACAAATTTCTGTTGGGAGATGGGCTAAATGTGCAGGGGGCATTAAGGAGGACACTTGGGATGAGCACTGGGTGTTATATGTAGAGGATGAATCATCGGATTCTACTCCTAAAATCATTATTGCATTATATGCTAACTAACTTGGATGTAAATAAATAAATAATAAAACAAATTTTTGTTTTTACCATTAGCCCTTAGGATAGGAATTACTAATACACTCTAGTAACCATGAAGTCCTTCATGATATATGCTGATATCATTTTTTTTTTGCTTAAAATTGAAACCTAATATAATAATGAGAATAGTAATAGCAAACATTTATACAGTATATACTAGGTGACAGTCACTATTTCATGCACCTTTCATTATTATTAATTTTATAACTTTATAACATAGTAACTATCATCATCATCATCATCATCATCATCATCATCATTTTATAGGTGAAGAAACAGCAGCAAAAAGAAGAAACTGACCCGGGGTATGCAACAGAGAGGTGAAAAACCAGGATAAAAATCCCCAGATATTTCACACTTACGGAAAAGAATACAGATTGCTGCTTTGAGCGATTGAACAGGTTTTCGAAAGAAAAACTGTAGAAAACGCAATTATTTATTAGTGCATTTCCCATAACATCTAACCTGACCTAGGTCTCATTCTTATTTGAATTGAATGCCTAAAATATTACTGAATCTAAACAAATACAAAATTTCAAATTGTTTTATTTGCTCCTGAAAATTGTGATATTAATTTTTTAATATAATAGAAGTGTAATACTATAATAGTAGTATCATAGAAGGAAAAAACACATAATCTTATAGGTTTTTTTGAATGAATTAGCCAACAATTTATATATGTATGACTGAAAAGCAGCATCTGGAAATAATGCAGCCATCACAAGTGCTGTCAGTTAGATGACTTTGGAAGTCTACAGCTGTGGGCTCTGGGAAGAGATTCCTTTGGAGAAGTAGGTTCATTCCTCCTTTTTTCATTTCATAAGTCACTTGACTATGCTTTTTAATCAATAAAACAAAGAAGTCTTAATAAGTTGTTTATTAATACTTTGGAAACTTTAACAGTTCCAAAGAAGTAAAAATCTGATTCGTTAGTAATATCTTACAATTCAGTTAAAAAATTCTGTAATGTGAATATAGATATACTCAACTATCATGAACAAGGAAGTATATGGCAAAGAATGAAAGAATACAGGTGTTCTACTCTACAGCTGTTATAAGGTTGAAGACACTGCTTCTACTATGTGATCAAGAAAGTCTTCAATAGAGTAAGAGAGAGAGAAAACAGAGAAAGGGAACGAGAGAGAGGCAAAGAGAGAGAGTTGTAATTCTAACTTCATTATGCTTATCTCAGATACCATGATTGTTTCCCAGACCTTAGTAATCTAATACCATGCCATGAGCCCTGGGATTGGGAAAACTTCCCTTCCACTCTCCCTTCTCTTGCTTAGAGCATACTCTTCCATCTGTCCAGTGATCTAGACATAAAACTCAATGTTTTCCTCATTTGGCAGATAAAACCACACACGGGCATAAAACATGTTATTTTAGTAGACTTTACAGAATACTCAACTTATGGGAGGGGTGGTTCGGGGAGAGACATTCCATTACTAGGAAGCCCTCCCTATTATTTCATCTCATCCAGTCCTCAGGTTCACACCGTCTTCCTGCCTCCCCTCTGTTCTCCTCCTCCTACTCTGTCCTCACCACTCTGTTCAGTTAGCCCACCCTCCTCACACACAACTCTTCTCACACTTTGTAAACAGCTTGTATGTTCTCTTTAGTTTCTCATAAGAAACATTTCAATGATCATCGTTTGCATACTCTAACCCCAAACATTGAAGGATCCCAAATTTAGTTAAGTATGTCACAATTTTGTCTTTTTTTCTTTAGTGAATTTCTTCATGTCGAATTAATTTTATTCATTTGGAAATTTGCATTAAGGCAATTTGCTGGAGGAATAAGACATTGTTCCTGGCATTGGAGAACTCACCAGTGAGTGACTTTCTCCTTGTTTTTGCAAAGCCTTTTTGGTCCCCATGTATTGTCCTATGCTCACTCTTCTCCATTCTTGTACTCTTACTTCTCCTTCCTTCTTTTATTCACAGAAAACCATTGAAATTTTCCTATTAGGTACTGCCATTAAATGGTCTGCCCTGAGATTCCACAGCCAGCACTGATAGAAGCATCAGTGTTTAGTAAAAAGATCTGGAGTGGGAGGCAGGGATGGGGAGGGGGTGAGGCTTTGTTAGAAGCATTAAATATGTCCTCTTTTATCAAAGGTTAAGTAAATGCGAAGGAAGCCCTGGAAAGCTTAAGTGCTTTTTGATGGTGCTTTCTTCAGAAGATGGAGAGAGAAAAAAGAACCAATGATGTAGCATCTTATGTAAGATGCACTTAAGATCAGATCTCTTTATTATTACTCAGCAAGTCGTCCCAATCCTGAAGACATTATTTGGAGGATTTATAGTCCACAGAAATTTTAATTTAGGCAATCTCCAACAAAAAGCCTAAGGGGAGGAGAAATATGTATTAAGAAGAAATAAAATAAGGATCAATACTGAGGTATTTTATAGACATATATGGAAATATCTATGCTAATATAGTTGAAGAAAAATAGCTTTATATCAGGGGTGATAAGTGAAACATTATTATAACCTATTCTGCAGAGCAACCAGATTATTTCATGGCAAAGAATTTTATCAGGTTTCATATAGCATAAGAAGTGGCATTGCTATTCTAAAGGAAGAGGAGATAAGTTGGAAATTTGCAGACATTTGCCCAAGTGGAAAAAAAAATAAAATGACTTAAGGACTAGCAATGGGCAAAGATTTTTTCCCCCAAAATATCTGGGTAGATTTGTACCTTGATAAAATCTATATTTTCTTTGAAGTCACATTCACCATAGTGCAGTAGTGTATATATTAAAGGTACCAATGGTTCTACCTCTAAAATTGAACAGTCTATTCATATCAATGCCAATGTAATCTATGCCCTCCCAGGCATTCAATCTATGCCCTCCAAGGCAGCTAGAACAAACTTTATTAATCATTTCTTCTCTCTCCATTGTCCCCATTGTGACAACTCTGATTGAAGTTCCATTTCTCCCACTTCCTCCCCCAGAACAGTGCTCAGAGCGGCCTACTGGCACTCAATATTCTTTGTTATGATTTTTTTTCCTCTTTGCGTATGAAATCTGGTTGTCAACCCAAGACTCATGTTAATTTTACTGTCCTTTAAACTCCTTACGTATCTTCCCAACTGCCCATCATGCCTTTTGATCCATTTTATTTTGCGTCATTTTCTCATTGTCACTGTACACTTTGATTGTTGGTCAAATGGAAATAGAAGCTTTCACCACATCAAATTTTGAAGCATGCATTTATGCTGTTGGGTTGTCTGTTATCATGGTGCTTGTTTGGTAGTGCATCATGGCTGCAGCACACTGCACCAACCTAATCATCGTTTAAAACATGTTGCTTTTAAAAGGTTTACTGCAGGGTGACAGCAGGACTCCTATTCCCTGGCATACTGAAAAACATAAAAATGTAGGCTCTTTTTTTTTTTTCAAAGTCAGTATTCTTAGTTACGATTCTAGTTGTTCATTGAAGTGTTTAGAAACTTGAGATTATTTGGTAGCAAGGAAAAATAAATCTCAGGTTCCTTGCTGGTTGCACAGTTTGCCAGTGGTGAACCAAAACTATCAAGGAATATGTGGAGAACCCATGACTGTACCTCTCCTAGACACGACTTTACAGAGAAAGCATTTTAAGAATGTCAAGGACAGATTTTAGCCTCATTTCAACTTTAAAATTACAAGCTGTACTGACAGCTGAGTCATTAATCTCTTCCATTCAATGTGAAGAAAAAAATCACGGAATATGAATACTCTGAAATAGCAAATGTTCTATTGAAGTCTCAAACATGGGATATGTATTTTATTCCATTGCACAGCAACATAGTGAAACATTCCACCTTCCACCTCCATCTAAAAATCCTGTCTTGTCATTACAGTTTATCACACATTTCTTCTGGTGTATTTGTTTGGGACACCTGCTTTCTATAACTCCATGAAGTCTATAATCTTGCCATGTTGTGTGCCGTGGGCAACTCCCGGGCAGCAGTCACAGTTCAGAGATATCAGGTGTAATGAGAATGTGAGACCACTAGTGGCCGCTGCTCTTTACCTTGCTTTCCCAAAGGCAGGCACCTGGACAATAGCAGTGACAGCATCCTTGGTGGCGGTGTCAAAGGAATTTGCATGTAATGATTTTCGTAAGGAAACACATCTTGTAAGTATAGAATACTATTGAAATGTACCGTTTGCCTTGAAATACACCTGTTAGGTAGAAAGGGCACATATTTTTTTATCTCCATATGTAAATAAAGAAGCAAACACAAAAATCATTCAAGGTGTAACAGTAGGTCATTTGCTTGTGACCTACAAGGCCATAAAAGTCCCTCTTATACATCAATTGTGAAACTCGGTCCTTGCTTCATAACAGTTTTTCAGAGGATTGGGAATGAGAGAAGAAAGTTTTACTTAGTTGCATACATCTGTTGTAAGTGGGCTCAAATTCCAGAAATGTTTAAAGGGGCAGCATATAATCAGGGAGCTGCTGTCTGGTAGCTGGTGCTACAACTCTAACCAGATCTCAAGGATTCTCACTATATCTGGCCTCCTTTACTTCTTAAAAATAACCAAAAATATAACCAGTATTGCAGATGAATAGCAAAATGAATCAGAGTCCTATACTTTTCATTTAAAAATATAATGAAAAATAAAAACTCAATTTTTTTTATTTTTAGTTATTTATTTAAAAATTTTTTTTAATATTTATTTATTTTTGACAGAGAGAGACAGAGCATGAGCGGGGAGGGGCAGAAAGAGAGGGAGACACAGAATCCCAAGCAGGCCCCAGGCTCTGAGCTGTCAGCACAGAGCCCGACGAGGGGCTCGAACCCACAGACTGAGAGATCATGACCTGAGCCGAAGTTGGATGCTCAACAGACTGAGCCACCCAGGTGCCCCCTTAATTTTTTTTAATGTTTATTTACTTTTGAGAGAGAGATACAGAGTGCAAATGGGAGAGGGGCAGAGAAAGAAGGAGACACAGAATCTGAAGCAGGCTCCAGACTCTGAGTTGTCAGCGCAGAACCGGACTCAGGTTCGAACCCAAGGGCACTGAAATCATGACCTGAGCCAAAGTCAGACACTTAACTGACTGAGCCACCCAAGTGCCCCAAGAATGAAAACTTTTAAAAACATATCAAAGTAAGGGTTTAACGACGTTGTATTTCTTTCCACTACATATTGGATGGCTTATGTAATAATAAGCTAAAAAGTCTAAATACAAAAAAATAGTGCTAATAAGTTTCATGAGCTCATTCATGGTTCTTGGAGATTGTAAATTAGTAAATAGTATCTGAATTAGATGCATTCAATATTTTTTAAGTTGAGACATTGTGATTAATAATAATGAATGATACTGGGGAGCCTAGGTGGCTCAGTCCGGTTAAACCTCTGACTTCGCCTCAGGTCATGATCTTACCAGCTGGTAAGTCTGCTTCTCAAGCCCTGTGTCCGGCTGTGTGCTGACAGCTTGGAGCCTGGAGCCTGCTTCTGATGAAGCCCCTTCTCTGCCCCTCCCCTGCTCACTCTCTCTCTCTCTCTCTCAAAAACAAATAAACATTAAAACTAAAAATAATAATAATGAATGATACTGAATACACAAGATTGTTCTTAGCTAAAGGATGTTTATGTAAAGCACATTTTCTCATAGTTTTCAGTTTCTTTAATGCCATTAATCCCATTGATCAAGTGCCTACCATGTGCTAGGCTTTGCTTCTCAGAGTCTTTCATTTAATTCTCAAAACAATTTCCTGAAGCTGAGTTTTAAGAGGTGAAACTTTTGGTCTAAGAAATGCAATGTAAAAAGTTAGTAATTGGTAAACCAGATTTGATTTCAGAAACTTCTTTCAAATGCTTCAGCTTATTCAGTAAAGTTTTTTTCAACATATATATATATATATAATACAGAAAAGAGTTGTTAAGGACATGGAGATACTGTAGAATAACAATCTTAGAATAGGGTTTTTAACAACTCATTTGAAATGTGATTTTTATGTTTAAAATATTCTATACAAAAAGTGGTAAATAAAATGCTAAAAGCAAAATTAATGGTTTGGAAAATCAAATGGCCAAATTCCCCCACAAAAGAACCCTATGAAGAATTGGAAATCAAGAGTGAGAGCAACAAAACAAATGGAGAACAAATCCAGGGAATCTATTGGAACAATTGGTATTCTGGAAGGCAACAACAGCACCAAAACCACTAGAAAAAACACAAACTATGAATAGAGTATTCACACTGGCTGAAAAAGAGTTGAGTTTTTAAGTCAATACTTAATACCAAGTGTGATCAATGAAAAGAAGATAACACACCCATACTTAGCCTGGTGAAGTTTTCTCACCTGCAAGGATTAATGGGAAAAAAATATATATATAAATTCATGAGAGTGAAGGAAAGAGAGTCAATCTTGTATCATGCATCTCATCTGCACCAATGAAGTATAGAGGACAGCACAGTTCTCTGAGCCAAGAACTTCTTTACTATGCCAAGAAAAAGAAAAAGAAAAGAAAAGAACATTTAAGTTAAAAAAAGACAAGAAGGAAGGAAAGTAAGCCAGTTAGTAGTTACACACACACACACACACACACACACACACACACACATCAATTATACACTCTCTGAGACAATTTTAAAAAAGAAAATATACGTTCTGAGAAAATTACTGAAAAGTATTATAGTTGAATAAAAACCATATCATAATATCTCAAAATAGCAGGCAAGTTAGTCAATAAATAAATCCAGGAGAATTCATTGTTCCTCCAAAATTGATGACGATAGTATGATTGTGAACAATATTGTTGGTATAAGAAGCATTTGGGGGGGGGAGGGGCAGCTAACTTGGACTTAAAATTCAAAAGTTTATTTAAAAAACTTGAGTTCATGTAAGTTGGAAAAGAGGTGAGGAAATAAATGTGTCCTGAAGATTTTGTGTAACCTGGAGGAATGACATAAATTATTTGGTTTGGGCATATTAATAAATAAGCCCATGGGTTAGTGCAGCCATTAAAATGAGGACAAACACTGATGAAAATATATATGTATTTACATGAGACATGAGACTGCTGACTCGAGGAAAACATGCAAATTATTCAACCCAGTAAAAGGCAAGTGAAATGATATAGAATAACAAAAGTCAAAAGGGACAGAAGAATAAGCTTAAATGTATGTATTATTACAATAACTGCAAAGAAACTAAAATTGATACTGAAAAATAGTACCTCCAATAGGATTAAAATTTTATAGCTCTATCTTCATTGCCAGATAAATGACACTTACTTGAAAGTTACAAGGTAGAAGAGAAAGATATGGCCAGAGATACACTAATATTAAAGTTAAATGCACTGATGTTATGATGGGAGAGAATTAATACTTACTGAGTGTTTGTAATGTTGCAAGAAACGTGTTTTATGAAAAAGTTTCATTATCCTTGTTCTAGAGATAAAAAAATATAAGGCATTGCAAGTATAGACAATTTACATGTTGACTAGTACTCAAATGAATAGGATTTTAATATAAGATTTGACTCACAAGTCTTTATGTAAACCTTTACACCAAACTTCATTACCCAAGAGAACATAAAATGTATGGTTAAGCACTTCCACATACTTAATAACAGCTAAACTGCATGTTATGAATAGAGTTGACTCCCTATTTCTAATCTTTAAAAAATCAGCAGTACAAGATAGCTAACAATCACAGAGAAGCTATTGTAATCAGATAGTTGTCATAACAACATAGTGGTTCAACACAGTAGAATAAAGAGAACCAAAACTTATTCAAATACAAATGGAAATTTTGTGTGTGATATAGATGGGATTATATGCCCCACCCCAGAAAAAGAGCTGAACAGTTTAATAATGGTATTTGGCCACTGAAACCATGTGAAAGAATATAAAATTATACTGAAACATCCCATCATACACATAAGTGTATTTCCATTGAATTAGAGCTCGAAATGAAAAAAATAAAAATAAAAAAAGAAGTTAAATAAAAAAGATTGATGGGAAACATGAGGATATTTTCATAATTTGGAAGTGGATAAAATCTTCTCGCCAGAATCCATGAAGGAAAAGAAATCAAACTACTTTTCTGCACAAAAATTTTGAATTTTTTTTTAATGCTTATTTATTTTTGAGACAGGGAGAAACAGAGCAGGAATGGGGGAGGGTCAGAGAGAGACGAAGACACAGAATCTGAAACAGGCTCCAGGCTCTGAGCTGTCAGCACAGAGCCTGACGCGGGGCTTGAACTCATGGGTGGCGAGATCATGACCTGAGCTGGAGTCGGAGGCCCAACCGACTGAGCCACCCAGGTGCCCCATCTGCACAAAAATTTTGAAGTCTTTATAAGGACAAAAATAGACTAGGCGATATTAAATATGTATTGAGCAGAAAATATGTTCATATGTCTCTTGAACATGATTCTAAAATGTGTAAAAATATAAATAAACAAACATAGTGGGCAAAGGCTATGCTCAAGAAATTTGGAGAAAAAGACATATACAAACCCAAAAAACTTGTGAATAAATATTCACTCTCACTAGCAAGTTCTGTTTCATGGGCAGATAATACAGGTTGCTGCACTGAAAAGGCCCCCATGTTTGGGGTCTCACTCTCTCTTGTCATCATCTTAAAATTCTTAAAAACTTTATTTTTGAATTTGGGTTTTGTAAGTGAACTCTGAGTGGAATTTGGAGCATGTGCTCTGGCTCATGTGAGGTCTAGCCTCTTCCCACCTTCCTGTGTCCTTCCTTCCTGGGATGGCTTGTTCCCCTCCCTGCAGGGAATGGAAAACAGCTTGGATGGCTGGAGAAGGCCTCCATTTTGCTGTTGCCCTATGAAACAGTGGGTCTAGGCAGGGTGCTGAAAGAGACGGTCAGGCACATGCCCCAGGTGATCCTGGATTGTTTCACTGCTTGCTCAATGAGTTACCCAGCAGGCTTCTTTTGCCTACCTGTAGCCAGGTATCAAGTGTGTCCAGGTACAAAGGCTTTAATCCCTTGGAAGACCTCTATCCATCATGAGTTGCAGGGCTGGGCTATGAGAAAGGGAGACTGCTTTCTGAATCTGGGCCAGGGCTCTGCATTTTCATTTTGTACTGGGCCCCCAAGTTATGCAGTTGGTTGTGTTCACTAGTAGTCAGGGTAAGGGATTTAAAACAGTGACATACCATGCTACTCTTACCAGATTGATGGAAAAATGAAATGGAAACCTTCAGCGACAGCAAGGAGGTAAGGAAATGGCTCCCCTCAATCCTGCTGGTCATATGGTGGGTCACTAACGGTACTTTTCATTCAAATATTTTAAATTTGACATTAAAATTCCTATAAATTCACTTCTATGAATTCAAAGGTGTAATGTTTCTTAGATTAATTTAGTTTATCTTTTCTGTGTTGTTTCAGTCTTTTGGTAAAGATAGACAAGTTGGCCAGTTATACACCCATTATCATCAGAGGTACCACAGCTTACATTGCAAAATATTGTCCAAATAACAGTTATTATTGTTATGATTATTATCTGGGACATGAAGTCACAAAATGGAAATACTGGCTCTGTTTCATTCTACCTTGAGCCTAACTAACATCATGCCTGTCACTTGACAAGGTTTTAAGTTTGAATTACCATGTAAATTTTGAAATCACATCTTTTAAAACCACGCACACACACACACACTCACACACACACATACACACACACATGCACACACATACAGATGACACAGTGTTGTTTTATTGCCCACCACCCTTTGCCTTTGTATCAAATCACACACCACACAACGAGCTATGAAATAATACATACTATAAAGTGAGCTATAAAATACATACTATAAAGTGAGCTATAAAATAAAACATACTTATGAAAGTGTTGAAGCAAGGATGTCTTCAGATGCTGATGCAGTGTGCAGAAGAGTTTTCCCAGCATGTTTATAATCATAAGGCTTCTGTGGGGCTTTCTCTCCTCCCTGTCATGACATTCCTGGCAAAAGTTAATATAACTCAAAATTCCTTCTACTTTATTTCAGGTGCAATATGTAGGAATGTTTTCAAAGAAAACTACACTTTCTATATGTTTAGAAATAATATTCGCATGAAGATATTACTTCTTTTTAAATATCTAGGCTTATTTGAGGGGGTTGGGGGCTTATGAACTTCCTCTGTGTGTGTGTGTGTGTGTGTGTGTGTGTGTGTGTGTGTGTCTGTGTTGAGCCAGAGTCTCCTGACATGGCATTTTGTAAAAGAAGTATTTTTTTGGTGTTCCTTCTTTCCATTAGATGTGTAAATCACTATCCCAACATTGTGTTCTATTAATCTCAGTGAGTCACCACACTTCTTCACTTGCCCTCAATTCTTGTCCCTCTTTCCTCCATTAGGTATTAACTGGAACCTGCCTTCTAATTCTGAGCAATTAAAGGAGCATAGTTAATCTTCTTAGGAGTTAAATGTAAATGACAAAGAATGTGGTACCATCCTTTTAGCACTCCATTTATTCTATTGTAATTCCTGAAGTAAGAGAAAATCCACAGTTCATTTAATATATAACTACAAGTGACATATTGAGAGCAGAAAAAGCTCTCTCCCCACGCAAAAGAAAAAAAAAATCTCAAGTTGTTTATCAAACTATTTTTAAGTGAAAGAAAAGAAGTCTTAGAATATTCAATTGTCCAAAAAAGATCTATAAGGAATGAGAGTTACCTACTCCTCAGCTGTTGCCAATTCTGTACTGGTAAATACCTTTTAAAATTAACAATTAGAAACAATTAATGCAGCATGTGACTTTCTTGCTCCCTTTATACTTCCCCCATTCTTCTTCTTTCCACTGTCCTGTCTCTTGATAATTTTTATTTTATAGTCTCTGAAATAAAATATTTATTGAGTTTATATACATGTAATTATCAAGTGAAGAACTCTTTGGTAAAGTTGCCAGTTAACAGATAGGTAACAGTTTATTGACATACTAAGCCACTGTTTACTGATCTCATATTTAGAACCTAGTTGTTTTCTTAAGCTTCTAGACATTATAATAGTGTTCATTTCATCTACCACAGTTTTAGGTCAAATTATTCTTAACTATAATCATTTGTCCTGTTTAAAAGGATTATTGGGTGCTTGTTTAGGCAGCAAATATACTAAAATTGGAACGACGTGGAGAAGAACAGCAGGGCCCCAGCTCAAGGATGACATACACATTCGTAAAAGGATTGTCAGGTATTTGTGAATTTTAATGTGTAAGCTCAGTGGAAATATTAAGGTACTGAAAGAGTTAACATACATGGTAAAGTCTTTATATTTCTTAAAATAATTTCTCCAACATAATTCTGTAAAGACTAATGCTAAGGTTATAGTTTATATTTTCTCACATTATCAGATGCATAAAAAGGTTTATGACATCCAGTCTTTAAACTGTATTTAAGGAACACTCTTGTCTTTTAAAAAATTATAATTATATGAAATCACTATAACCAGACCTTTGCCATTCTATATCTGAGCACGCGCACACACCCCCCCCCCCCCCACACACACAGTAAGGTTAAATTATAATGCTTTCGGCTAGATTTTCTATGAGTTTCAGCGTTTTTATAAAATAATGTCATACTAAAATAGCGTTTATGTTGCTAGCAGAAATAAAATAACACAAAATTTAAAGAGGATGAGCTATAAAGTATCACGCTAGGTGTCATCTAGAACACGTCCTTGCTCTCTGATCTATAGAATGTTATTGCTCCCTTACCCTAAATTTTCTTTTTTAGTTTTAATAGAACAGTTATGAAAGAAAAGTTTACTTATTTTCTTTCTGCACTTAATTGGACCATCTTGTATATTCTCAGTGGAAAAAACTGTTATAGACACTGAATTTAAATTTTAATGAGTTATTCTGTTAACTAAAATAGTTAGAAAATAGTTAGAAAAACAAATTGTCTAATTCTATATCCAAAAATTCCTTGAATGGATAGGACTGCATTTCTAATATTTAAGTAATTTCATGTGTCTCAGATTATTAACCCCATAAACAGATTATTTTCACTTAGTGAACATCCATTAAGGACCAGAAAAATGTGAGCTAGTCTCTTATTTGTAGAAATCAACTTGAAGGCATAAAGCCTTAAGAGTTTCTGTGTGTCCTTGATAGTTAGCTAGTAAAATCAGATGATTCAAAATAAGTGGATATGCCGTGTCATTGGGTTTTGTACTAACAAGAATAGAAAGGAAAAGAGGTAAGGGAAAGAAATGATTCAAAAAATACCTCTACAAAAGAAAGGTCTGTGTCAAGGAGCCTTGGCAGTGAATCAACAAGAAATCTACAAGGGCTTGTTGAGTCAAGGCTTTCCGGATTCAGTAGTTCATATAAATTCATGTATTCATTCATTCAACAGCTACTTGCTGAATGCCTATTTTGTGATAGGTACCGTGCCCTCATGCCCTCTACTCCCCAATACACAACCCCCTCCTGAGCCCCAAAAGTCCATTGTCTTATGCAATCTTCACCTAGACAAATTTATTCTGACAATCTCATTGCATTTATTTCATTCAGGTTTAACATGTCTGGGTTGTGTGTTTCTTAGTTGTAGGAGATATATTTGAAATTAAAGCAAAAAAAAGAAAAAGTCTATACATTTGAAGTCCTTTGGGGAAAAAGCATCATCATTGGTAGGGAAATGAGAAAAGACTACACACACTCCAGGATACAAAAGGAATCTCGGATATATAAAGAATGTACTGAAAATGTAAGCCAATCTTCCTGTATTTTTGATTATTGATTCTTGGTTGTTGATGCAGCTACTAGAAACCAGTAATTACCTCTAAATATTTAGAGATTATTTTGCAGCATGTCTGTTACATCCAACTGTTAACAGTTATTCTCTAGCAACATACTATTTTCTTAAACTGAAAAAAAAGAAGAGGCATAATATTATGGAATTTTGCATTATAAAAGGTTTAGACTATCCATATCTCTCTTAAAACCTTATTGTGCTATGATTAAATGCATCTAAAAAATAATCATTAATAAGCCTGGGTTAAACCTGAAAACATAGTTAATTAGAAATACAGTAACAAAAAATTTGGCATTACTGAACATGTGCTAGGGACTAATCTTTGTATTTTAGACAAGCTATTTAATTTGATCTTTACCAAATGGCCATGAGACTATTTTATTATTAACCCCACTCTACATATGAAGAAACTGATACCTTAGAGATCCAGTGATGTCACACAGCTGGTAAATTATACATCCAGGATAAAATCTACATGTATCTAACTTCAGAGTCTTCTCTCTTTCTTAGTCACTGTGTTTTCACTCTACTACGCTTATTTTATTTTACAAACCCAAATCTAAAAAGGATGGCAAGTGTCAGTTATAGTCACTAGGATCTCCATATCCATAATGATTGTCAATTATTTAAAAATAACATTATGGGACCTTTTGTTGCAGGATTTTATCAAAGGCTCATGTAACAATTCATCTCGACTGAAAAGACAGGGCTGGTATTGCCCTTGCCAGGAAAGGTGAGCTATCCTGGTCAGGCACAGTCTCTTTGAGGAGAGCTGACTGTGGATCATATAAAATGTTTTGGGGAATTAGTTCCAGGATTGTTAGAGTTTAGGGTGAGAAGTACGTTTGAAAACTGGGTGAGGCTGTTACTAACTGGCTTCAGAGTGGTGTTTAATGGAATGCTTTGTCTCTGAAGAGCTGAATTTCAGAAAGGAAAAATTTTCTTCACTTATTACTCATTTGCAAGTAGTTGTCAATCAAGTGAATGGGCTTTAAACTCATTCTGATAGCAAGTTGTTGCTGTGAGTATAAAACAACAGTTTTTCCTTGGAGTATAAGAATTTTTAATCTCAAGTCCAGTTAAAATTGTAAATTGTATGTGGGTTACACCAGAAGCTTGCAGTGGAGTAATGGTAAGGGAATCAAGCAACATTAAAAACTCAGCTATATAGGGGCATATTCTTATGCAAAAGACCTTCCTATGGAGATCATGAAATCAAATACAGGACATCGAACTAATACTTGGACTTTGATATGAATTTCTTTAACAATTTTCTCTGCAGTGCAAGTTATTAAACTAAAGTCACTCAGTTTTCCAAATGTGTTCCAACAGAAATCCTTCATAACTTCTACCATGGAATCTTAATAAAGAATAAAGTTCTCTTTAAAATTACATAAGTAATTAAATAACATTTATTATATATATGTATATATATGTACACATGACATACATATATGAGAATACACTTATGCAATATTTTATTCTTGGTTGCTAAATATCTCTTCAAAGTCAGCTCTAGCTATATGCCATTATAGATACTTCAAGATTTTTTTCCTAAAATTTGAATAAAAAATGCATTATGGTAAACCACTTGAAATGTGAAAGAATAATATCTAATAGTAATATTTATATAATATCTCACTGAAAATCATGTCTTCTTATTTACATCCAAATGAAGTTGTTTCAGTAGCACTGAAATACTGTAATAAGTAAACTAATAAATAAAATGAATAGAATTAGTAAAAAAGTAAGTAAAATAATTCTCATTCAAGAAATTCTTCTTGCGGAAGTTTTAACTGGGGTCCTTTTTGTCTTCACTAGAGTGGAGACATTTTTTCCATTATCTTTTCTATAGGTCTTTCACTCATGTACATTTAAAATAATCTCTGACAGTAACATTTTCATAAAAAGTAAGAGAGTAAATATGAATATTCAGATACACATATTTTATAGTTTGAGATGAGGCTCCTGGGAGTCAGACTGTCTGTATTCAAATCCTGGCTCCACTTTTTTTCCTACATGACTGACCTTGGGCACGTTATTTGACCACTCCTGTCTTGCGATTTCCTCCTCTACAAAATGTAGAGGGTTTCAGAATCTACTTCATGGGGTTACTATGAGGAATAAATAAGGTAATATCTATAGAATTCCTAGGATTGTACCTGGTAAAAAAGGTATTCTGTTGGCATTAATTGCTGACATTACCATTATTGTTATTTTAGTAGTGTTCAGATTTTATACAAATTAAATTACTGATAGATATAATATCATTTTCAATTTTTATAATGTAAACAATTAACATGAATTTGTTAAGCAGATACTGTATATGTGCATAGCACTAGATTAAATACAAAGAAAATACTTTACTATTCTGTTTTACTTGTCCTTAAGAAACCAATATATAAGGCATGGAGTAGGCATTCAATTTTATATTCTTTTACATAGACAGCCACTTTGTGTCAGCACCATTTATTTTACAAAGGCCCAAATCCTCTGTATTCGATAGGTGTTTCTGTATGCTACATTCAAGGTCTCTTTCCCTGATTCTTCTCTCAAATTTTCTTGGTTAGTTTCAGGTAGTATTTGTTATTTAAAATAGAAAATATTCAAAGATATAGAAGAACAGCACTAAATGTCAATTTTCTTCTAACATCACTTTTGAGATTCTTTTGGATCTACATATATGTAATCTTTTGGAGAGCTGACATATATACGGTAAAAAAATCTTTGTATATGAGAGATACTGGTCTTCCCATGTATTCAGATAGTATTTCAGACCTCTGATGAGATTGAATAGTTTGTTTCTTCTAGGTCTTTTGCTTCTCTAACTTTATTTTAAAAGTCTAAAGTTTATATGCTTTGTTTATATTTTAATTGGAATGACTCTCCCCTTTCCTTTTCTGAGATGATGCTGATACTAATAATAAGAAACAGCCTGTGTAAGGTATATTGCTAAACTTTGATGCTTGAAAGAAAGCAAGACTGAGGTTGTAATAAATAAGCTAATTTTACAGAAATGCTAAGTGATTCAAATCATATTCTTATTGTACAGTCACAGCGCAGGCTCAGGTTTAATTCATTCAACTGAATCAACTATTAACTGTATTTTGTTCAGCCACATTAAATGGATCTAGTTGTTATTTGTGCGTATCATTTTTCTTCTCATATTGGATTTTTAAACATGACTCTAAAGACATGGAAATAAGGTAAATTGCTTCTTAAATAGTTTGTACTGTAAATGTTCCACAATGATGTCATCCACTAATTATTTTCTCTCACAATGTTCTGCGATGGCTCCAAATTAACTAAATAAATGTAGACTTGTTGGTACTATGTGCTAAGTTCTGTGCTATGTCCCAGCAAGTTATAGATATGAATAAGACAGACATGCTCTCTACCTTCGTAAAGTTGAGAGTCCGTAGAATTGAATGGTGTTCTTTCCCAAATCCTGGGAAAACCCTCTATCTCTATACATTTAAATGGATTCTGGATTGATTACAAATTGTTTTTGTCTAATCAACTGGTGGTAATATTAAATGAAAGCAAAACTACCACACATTAATAAAGACAAGCTTAGGTCACAGGTAAAAATCTGTGCCTATGAGGTCACGACCATATGTTTGATCATCATGATGAATTTATTTCATTATTTTCCATGATTGTAGCCTAAACACTTAAAACTAGGCAATTCTTGCAAGGAGGATTATGGCAGATATTGTGAATGTTTCCCTATTCCTGGAAATGTTTTTCAAGTTGAGCAGTAGCATTATCTTTATCTACTGAGGGCAAGACCTCGTCAATAAATAAATGTTTTCTTTGAAATGTATTGCCACAAGACATTTCATTTTTTATGGTTAGAGTATATGCCACATTAATATTTATCTCTTATCTCATAATTTTACAATACCTATTGCAGGTAAGCTCTGAAGAAAATTTAATATCTTCTTCCAACAAGCAATAAGCAACCTCCCTGATAGAATTAGGACTGTAGTCTCCAACTTTGCTTTTGAAATGATGTATTTTACTATAAAACTAAATGTTACCTCAACATAAATGCAGTGATTTAATTTAATAAATATATTTGCAATTATCAGGCGATCAATAGTCTCAATTATGAAATATTAGTTTAGACAATAAATTAAGTATCTAAAAATAGTTTTATGCTACCATTTTTCATGTGTGAATCAAATAGTAAAAGTGTTTAATAAAAATTTTTATTTTCAAAATTTGATGTACCAACCAACAAAAAAGATCATAGGGTAAACATTTCATTAGTAAATACCATATAACATTTAGAAAGGTAATAGAAGATCACAGATTTCATTTGTGATTTTATACCTACTCTTCTATATAAGATGGCTCGTTTTATAGAAATCTGTTACTCTGTTGAGGTTTCTGTTTTCCCTCCCTCTCGAATCTCTTGTGAGTTCCACCATCTGTTTTTAAAAGAGCAATATACCTGTCTACCCTCCAGCTATTTTGCCTGTGACTCTAGCAATCAGATGAAACATTCAGTAACTTGACAGGAATAGCAGCTTTTTCTGTTCTGCAGGCCCTTCCCCAGAAACAGCATTTAAACTCTTCAAGTGTGAGAATAGAAAGCCTGTTTTCTTAGGCTTTGTCATGTCAACCTAAGAGCAGTTCACTGAGATGCCTTTGAATTAACGGATGGTTGAGGTAAAGGCAATCTTATTTAAATTCCTTTTTAAATAAGAAAAAAATGATTTTTAGTTCACAAAGTAAATTTCAATTCTACTTTGATCATATAAATTTACCGTAAAAAGAATTCACAACAATTCTATAAACTATTTTTTATCAGAAAGTATTCCTCATTTGAAAAAAAAAAAAGAAAGAAAATATCCCTCATTACAGAAATTCGGAAAAACAAAAAAAGTGGAAAGAAATGTGTGGTGGGTGAAATTTTAAGTTGACTTCCTACTAGCCCTAGTTCTCCAGAAATTCTCTCCCCTTTGAGTGGTAGTAGAACCTTTGAATATGATGTGGTATAATTCCCAGGATTATCACATGAGCCTTTCAAAGCAAAGTGGTTTTGTCCAGCTATAAGCAAAAGGGCAAATCAGAGAGATTAGAAGCACGAGAAGGATTTCATTCCGTGGCTGGCTTTGAACATGTGGGCCATGTGAAAGGATTAAAGATAGCTTCCAGAAGCTGAGAGTAATGGCTAAGCGTAGCCAGAAAAAAACAAAAGTTTCCATCTTACAAATGCAAGGGACTGGATTCTATCAACAACCCAAAAGAATCCCCTTTCCCAGAATCCTCTAGACAAGAATGCAGCTTGGCTAACACTTAGATTTAGCCTTGTAAGACTCTAAGCAGAAAATCCACATTTGCTGGCCAGATTTAATTTAAAATGGTTGCCTAACATTTTAACATTGACACCTCCAGTTTGTATAAACCATTTGCCTATTATTGGGCATTTAGGTTGTTTAGGTTGTTTAAGTTTTTAATTGAGTGTAATATCTGAAAAAAGACTACTTAAATTTATATTTCAACTCCTTTACAATCATGTGATTGGGGAACTTAACGTTTCTGTGCTTCAGTTTTCACAATTGTAAAATGGTGTAACAATAGTACATATTTATAGGGTTATTGTGTGTATTCAATGAAATAATATGCATAAAATACTTGGAAGAGTTACTCACATATAGGAAGGGCTTCAATAAATGTTAGTTATTTATATCATATCTCATATTTTTGGTTTTTACAACTGTTATAACAAACACCTAGATTAGAATTGTAATGGGAAATAATTAAATCGCTGGATCAAATCATTGTACATAATGAGCACAAAATCATTTTCTACTGCAAAATAGTTTGTAAATTATAAACTATAGAGAAACTTAAAGATGATGAAATTGTTTTTTTTAATGGGAGGGAACAATTCACAAAAATGACAAGTGGGTTTCTTCATCCTACACTCTTAGGCCTTCTATAATATTTGAGCACATGCTTTACTCAAATTGAGACCCATTTAGAGTTCTTTATATCCATGGTTCAAATAACTTCTTAACTCATTTGCCTATTTTGAATTATTTTAAATTATTACTATAAACAATAAGAAAAAGGAGAAATATATCATAAAATGTAAAAAAATTTTGGCATATATACTGCTATAAAATTATGCACCAATACCTATCACCAAATAGAAATACCTATCACCAAATAGAAATACAAATACAAATCCCCTTGGTGAAAAGAAAAAAAAAAACAAAAAACACTCACTATCTTGGCATACCAACATTAGCTAAAACAATGGTTCTCAAACCTGGGATGTTGTTTATTTTTTATTTTATTTTTAATTTTTTTAATGTTTTTATTTATTTTTGAGACACAGAGTGACAGAGCATGAGCAGGGAAGGGGCAGAGAGAGAGGGAGACACAGAATCTGAAGCAGGCTCCAGGCTCTGAGCTGTCAGCACAGAGCCCGACGCGGGGCTCGAACTCACGGACCGTGAGATCATGACCTGAGCCGAAGTCGGATGCTTAACCGACTGAGCCACCCAGGCGCCCCTGGGATGTTGCTTAAATGGAGATTCTGATTCAGTATCCCAAGATGAGACCCAAACTTCTGCATTTGTAAAAAAGACCCAAGTAAAACACAAGACAAAGAGGTAAAGCATTCCTATCAACCAGCAGAACTGCAGGTTCACATGGTCTATTTGCCATGGGCTGAGGACTTAAAGTTTGTTTCTCTGTGTGTTTGCCCAAATTTCTCAGAAAAAGAGAACTAACATACAAGTGTATGCTTACATATTACAATAACTCCCAAGTCACCATGACTTTTAAAGTCAGTTTTAACTGTAGAGTAGCATAGTTTCCAAGATTAACGTGAAAACCCTTGTTTATCAGAATTCAACTCTCACCCCTAGCTTAAAGATCGCATGGGGAGTATAGGCAAGGTTACCTAGAGAATGTCTTCACTACAAATAAACCACTTAATAAATTCAATAGTCCAAGGACACTCAAAAAATAATATTGACTCAGAGCCCATTGGTAATTCTTGGGCCACAGCCAATTATCCTGGAGAACCTGCTGTGGAGGCATATTTGCACTGGCTTTGCTTTTAAACCTATTTTATTTACAGCATAAATTGAAATTACTAGGCAGTAATAAGCTTTATCTTTTTAATTTCCTTCTTTTAAGTTCCCGTCATGATTTTAGTCTCTAAAAGCTTTTCCTTTTGTTTGATTAATTAAGCAAATTTATACACCCATTTACAAGGCATTTCCCCAAGTGTTACTGGAAAAACTAAGCATA
Organism: Panthera leo; assembly: GCF_018350215.1. Taxonomy (NCBI): domain Eukaryota; kingdom Metazoa; phylum Chordata; class Mammalia; order Carnivora; family Felidae; genus Panthera; species Panthera leo. The sequence goes on along the minus strand of NC_056682.1, from coordinate 124,790,043 downwards.
CATTTTGTACTCCACGTAAAGAAGCCTCGAATTATAAAAGATCCATCTAAATGATACATAAAATTTCCCCTTTACAATTAATATGCACACAAATAAAACTACAGCTAGCAGGTTAGCACTGGATTAAAGTGCTTTCCCCGGATCCATCATTTTCTCAACACCAAGCTCTGGCTGACTCTGCTCTTAGATAATTAAACAAAGCTCCTATTAGATTTAATTTGATTAAATGAACTAAGTATTTTCACTTTGTCTCTAATCTGATGACAACTTGTATAAGGAAATGGAAAGTAAGGTACATTCAGTTTGCTGCAGTTTAAGTTCATGAACAAAGGAAAATCACCACCATGGCTTCTTCTTATCAGAATATTCTTCTTTTGGCCTGTTAGATGGTCCCAGTTTGGGTAAGAAAACTATCTGAGTCTGAATGGTTTAATGTTGTTTGCTGATTCATGGGTAGATTTTTTTTTAATTGACAAAGTAATGAGACTATAGTTAAAAGTGAATCCTTCATCTTAATAATAAAAGAGAAAAATAATCCAAAAATTTAGGGAAAGAAACTTAAGATAAAATCATATGGATCGGGAAAATACGAACCAAAATTTCATTTAGTTTGTGCTACCATTGCCTTTCTTGTGGGAAAATATTTTTTTTTAATTTGCTGCTCCACAAAGGTACAAAGCTAAACAATGGCAGAAAACAAACAAACAAACAAACAAACAAACAAAAACAGTGACTTGGCTCTCTCTTCAGTATGTTGTTCTGTCTAAAGGAATTTAACCCAAACTTAGAATCTGTGTTTCATTTAATCTTCTCTTATCGACAAAATTAATGGAAATGGCCATGGATATCATATAGGGATCATACTTGTACGTTAGGGAACAGAAAAAAGCCATGTATGAAACAGATTGCCTTAGAATGCACTAAGGTACATATTGGAAGTGTCTGAGTTACAATTTTCATAGAAAAATGGCTGTTACTTCCAAACTTGCGACATTAGGTAATCTGTATATTTAGAAGAGGAAGTAGGTAACAGGCCCAGAAAATAAATAATTCAGAGAAGCTGATCTGGTAATGCTGACCTGCCTGTATGCTCCTTCTGCCGGACAAGTACCTCTACTCTTGTCCCCCACCAATTCCCATCACCATCACCACGCTGCAAGACGATTTCCACTTCACACAGGTACACTGTGATTTTTCCTCAAAAAGAAAAATTCTCCTCTTTCCAAAGGAAAGATACACTTTAGAAGGAAAAAGGAATCATTGGTCTTGTACTTACTGAAGCGATCTTGTTCATTTAGGTGCCCACACTCCAAACATCAGAGATATATCACATTCCTTAGGTGAGAGGTTTAACGGAGCAGGCTATAGAGATGCTATTAGAAAATCAAGCACTCTGCAATGGAGCCAACATTAGAGAGCTATTAGAGAGCTCTAGGGAACACAGAGTAAGGAAATTTTCAAAATATTTTTTTCCCTATTTCAAGACCATGCCTAAAATTTACCGTAGAGCAGGGAGCAGACTACACCCTTTCTCCCTCCTTCTCTTCCGTTCTTCCCCTTTCCTCCTCCTTTTTCTCTCTGCTTCTTTTTCTGTGCCTACAACCTCTTCACTTAGACCTACACCAAAGAACTCTAGTGCTAATTATTTATGGGTCTGATAGATTTCAACTGCCTGTGCTAAAAATCTACCACGTATAATGTCTCCATGGAAAGAGGCACCTGGGTGGCTCAGTAGGTTAAGGATCCAACTCTTGATTTTTGTCTCAGGTCATGATCTCATGGTTAGTGAGATCACACTGACAGCACAGATTCTCTCTCTCCCTCGCTTTCTGCCCCTCCCCCACATGTGTGCACATGCTCTCCCTTTCTCTTTCTCTCAAAAATAAACAAATAAACATTAAAAAAATGTTTCCATGGAAAACGTTTCTAAATGCAGTCAACTAACCTAGACATGTACTCAGGTGTGAATTTGATACTATCCAAAACACAGAGGCACCACTAGCACAATTCCTTACTCTATTATACTTAGCCCAAGGGCAAACTCCAGGAGTCTGAAGCTTAGAGATGTTTGATGCTCCCTTTTAAAGCAAAAAGAATGCAGGGGCGCCTGGGTGGCTCAGTGGGTTGAGTGCATCAGGCTCTGTGCTGACAGCTCAGAGCCTGGAGCCTGCTTCAGATTCTGTGTCTCCCTCTCTCTCTGCCCCTCCCTTGTCCATGCTCTCTCTCTCTCTTTCTGTCAAAAATAAATAAACATTAAAAAATTTTTTTGAAAATAAAAAAGAATGCAAATACATAATTAGGTACAAAATATGTGTATATTTAAATCAAGAAAAGAAATCGCAATGCACTATTGGAGTCTTGTCGATGCAGGTTCTTTTTTATTTTCCAAAGTTTGCTAAGGAAATTTGTCAGAAACATTCTCATAAGAAGGAATCCTGATTACAACTTGGCGTTTCTTCCCCACTTAGAATACTCCACACATAATCACAACTCCCAGAGACCTAAGGAAGTGAGGGGCCCTGAACCTCGAGCTTCTTTGGCTTTATGCTAGATTCACCTCTGTTTATCATCCTTATCCTTTCAGAATGAACTCCTTTTCTTCTAATAGAATAAAAGAATAGACAATTTTAAAGACACAGGTTCTTTTGGTATTTACTTTTAAGAATGTCTGAGTTTAGGAGCACCTGGGGGGCTCAGTCAGGTAAGCATCTGACTCTTGATTTGAGTTCAGGTTACGATCTCATGGTTCATGAGTTTGAGCAGCATGTGGAGAGTTTGTGCCACTCATTGGGCTCTGCACTGAGAGTGGAAACTGCCTGGGATTCTCTTTCTTCCTCTCTCTCTTCCCCACCCCCCAACTCTAAAAAATAAATAAACATTTAAAAAGGAAAGAATGTCTGAGCTTATATAATGCTAGTACTATTAATTGCTGTATACATTTTTTAGGGAAACCATTCATATTTGCTAAGAAAAAATAAAGATGTAGTACCATTACCATATTATTTCAATTATTCTGAAGTATTGAAATACTTGTCATTCTACATTCATTAGGCTGTTTGCCGTATTTATCTACTCTAGGTATAATTATCCCCATACAGTGAAAAGGTAAAATGTGATATACTGCCTGTCAATAATTAAACATATGTCCAATTCAGCTGTGTTCCTTCATTTTTTAAATGGAGTTTGAAAATTTTGGAGATGCACCAAACTGTTCATTTTCTTTAAAACCTTTCCAACATCTCAAAAACTACATTAGCAATTTGAGAAATAAAGCCTCTAATATCATGTATCACATATAGTATTTTAGTGGCAAGTTTTTCACACTTCATCATTGAACCAAGAATTCTGTCATCTTGTGAAAAGATAGCAAAATTGCCTCCATGGGTGAGATTTGTAAATTGGAGCCGAGTGTGAAGGTAACATGATGAGAAAAGCACATTAACCAACCCAGAGTTCAATACAAGATTAACACTTCAGCCTAGATGTGTGTGAGAGGTTGCTAACACAAACCAAAGATTCAAAATTTAAGACAAGGAGGTTTCGATTACTCAGTTACATCGTTAAAAACAATTTTTGATGATGAGAAGGATAACATATCTTGCATCTGAATTTAAGATAATTTTTCATAGATTTCAAAATAGAACGTGAACCAGATTCATCAAGCTACTGAAGGAGCCTGGTATTTCGATGTCTCTCCCTTCATAAAACAAAGATTGGAGTTAAGGTGAAGCACAGGAAGATTGATCAACAATTGGAGGAGGAAAGAAGAACATGGCCTTAGCCCTCATCATGTGTCTCCCAATTCATGCCTTCATTACTGAGTGCTCACAGAACTTTCAACTGCAGACAAACTTCCCCAAATTCTCCTATGTCCAAGTTACCTACAATGACTCCCAACTGTAGGCTTTTCATTCATCTGCACTTCTTTCTTTCATGAAAAAGAAATCAATCTATACACAGATACCCTTTGGGGCACCTGGGGGACTCAGTCAATTGAACATCTGACTCTTGATTTTGGCTCAGGGCATGATTTCATGGTTTGTGGGATCAAGCCACCGTTTGGGCTCTGTGCTGACTGTGGAGCCTGCCTAACACTCTCTCTCTCTCTCCCTCTTTCTCGTTCTCTTTCCCTCTGCCTTTCTCTCCTGCTCACACACACACACACACACACACACACACACTCTCTCTCTCTCTCCCTCTGCCTTTCTCCCCTGCTGTCTCTCTCTCTTTCACTCAAGTAAAAAATATATATATATATATATATATACTGATACACTTCTTTTTCTACCTCCAAGCCTTGTTCTCTCAGCTCTCTCTGTGTTTCTAATAATCATAAAATTAATAGTAGCTGATACTTTTTTAACACTTATTTCAGATTAGACATGGTGTCAAAAGCCTTATATTTATTATCTCATTTCATTTCTCCCATACCCATATGGTTTAAGTATTGCTTTTACCCCGTTTTTCAAATGTGGAGGGTTATCTGCCTCTTCTTTTGCCTTGTTCTGAATCTGTGCCTCTACATAGATTTATTCCTTTCCATTACACAGGGGCAAGTCCTTTTCCTCTTTTCTTACTTTCCAAAGTCATCTACTTGCCTTTCTTACTTCACCATAAAGTAACATACCCTCAACTCTACTCTTCTGCAGGCTACCTACTTATTTTTCCCCTTCGATGAATTTTTTATTAAATTTTATTTTATTAAAGTTTATTTACCCAAGAGAGAGAAAGACAGCGTGAGCGAAGGAGAGACAGAATGAGAGAGAGGGAGAGAAAGAATCCCAAGCAGGCCCTGGGCAGCCAGCACAGAGCTTGACACGGGGCTTACACTCACAAAACCATGAGATCATGAACTGAGCTGAAACCAAGAGTCTGGTGCTTAACCGAATGAGCCACCCAGGTGCCCCTAATTTTTTTTTAATAATAATCTATATATATTTTCTGTCACCAGTTCTTAACCTCTGGTTCATTTGACCAACTGAATCTGGTTCAGAACCTCCTCTATAAAAGATCACTACAAGCGTCATGTCAAATGGTCCTAGTTTAGTTCCCAGACTTCCCTATGCAAAATATCTCAACTTCAACATAGTGAAAAATGTACACTCTCAAACTAGCGATCTTACAATTATCTGTGCTTCTCCACTCCTCGTAATTAGTCTACGTAACAAGCTTAGTTGTCTAAAAGATTACATATTTATTATTTCACATTTTCTGTGAGTCAGGAAATGACTGGGTGTGGCTAAACTGGGCCCCCTTTTTAGGGTTTTATGATGTGGTAATTAAGGTGTCAGTCAGGGCCTGCTATCTCATGTGAAGCTCAGTGGACAGAATATCCACCCAGGTTGTTGGCAGAATTCACTTCTTTGAGGCTGTAGGACCAAGGGCTCGGGTTCCTTCCTAGCACACCTTATACCTTTGACTAATCAATGGTATCTGATGAGAAAGCCAATCTGTATCAATAATAACATTACTATTAGTTAGCTTATATTTATGGAGCTTCTTGTATGTGCCAAGAACAGCTCCAGATTCTTTTTTGTTTTAACTCATTTAATCATCACAGAAATTCTATGACATAAAGTAATATTATTTCCTCTATGCTACAGATGAAAAGATTGGCACAGGCATAAGTTAAGTGAATTGCCCAAATTCATATAATTAATAAATAATGCAACCAAGACCCATGAATAATTATTTTGAGTGAAGAATCCACATTTATGACCACCCCACCACAACAAACTTCTTAAGTAAATTATTATTATTATTATTATTATTATTATTTATTTTTTTTTTTTAATTTGGACAAGTGGAAGCAAGGCTTAGGAGAAAATTAACTGTTTAGGTTTGCACCGAAACTAGAATTTGTTAAGCAAATATTCTATTTTTTCCATGTATAAAGCTACAACGCTTTATATTATTAATAAAATCAAATCAGTCATCAATGCTGAGAAGTGCTGCTTCTGTCTGTCACAAATTTTAATACATCAGTCTTAGGGAAGATGATTCAGTAAAAATAGACTCATACTTAAGACAAAAGTCATGAGGTGCAGTGAAGGGAAAACTGAAAAGAGTCAGCCTGAACCAGATTTCTGTGCTGTTGCCATGAAAATTTTACTTATGCAGATGGAGACTGGGTAAGCACTCTTGGATTCCCCCACTAAGTTACTAAAGTTAGGGGACTGGCTGTTGTCAGCTGATGCTCCATCAGTATTTTGTTAACCTCATGTCTAGCTATAGTCACATTCACCCTAAAGATATCCAGACACTGGGAATATCCTGCTCTGAGACCAAGAATAAGACACCAGTGGAGATGGGCTATTTATGTTACTACTTTGATCACTGAAGTCAGGGGAAAGAGGTTTGTAGTAAATAGACAACTCATTCGAGAGTATGGCTTTTGTATGTGCTACCTTGGATTGTCATCAAAGAGTGAAAATGCTGCAGACTCTAGATCAACTAGCAGTGCAATGCACATAACTTCATAAGCTTCAGTTTCCTCATTTGTAAAGAGAAAGTGAAGAATATTTACTTCATATTAAATGCTAGCTTATTAAAAGTTAGATAAGTTAATTTTTTTTCAAAAGCTCAGATACTGGCATCCTGTCAGAGAGTAAGAGTTTAATATAAATTATTTATTAATATTAGCCTCATATACTGTTATGATAATTAAATAAAATTTTATATACATAACATATACAGTGCTGAGCTTGATAACTTATATTTATTATTATAATTATATAGTTTAATTACTAATTATTATTATAATTACCATATTATAGCAAACTTTTATTAAATGCTTGCTTTATTACCAAATTATATACAATCCATGCAAAGAGGACTTTCCTTGGAAGATCTTAGAAATTAAAGACTCTATTTGGGTTACTGTATACATTTATGGAAAGTTTGGCGTTTCATTAAGATTGGGAAGCAAACTGAATATTCATTATTGGATTTCAGCATGGAGATGGGGCATAAGAAAGACCTTCATGACAGTCAATTTTTCCTTAAGAAGCAATAATCAAATAAAATGTGAGGTCTTATATCGTCTATATTAGTATGCATTGGAAGTTTCAGAGATAAACTCTATAATCCAAATTCTTTAGTCCTGGATATAATTTGGCATCAACTTTGTTATGAACAAAGTTAAACATCAATGGGGATAATTTATGATCCCATTTAATGACAGGGATACATCAAAGAGGATATCCATCACCAACGACATTATATTCATATTACTAGTTGATACTCTAATAAGCTTCAAAAGAGATTGTTTCAATCTAGAAAAAAATAATTGTTATCTAGCAGATATTGCAACATACAAAATGGCTGTTCTTAGTGATGTCTCTTCAAATAGCTAACTAGATAAGATGGATACCAAAACAAGAATCCAGCCAAAAACTCAGCAAGTTGATTGGTGGTGTGTCATTATTCACCAAGTTTCAGAAATTAATGATTAGTTTCTTGTTGTATGTCCAGGAATGAAACATGGACATATTCTTCAGCTTAGGTGTAATATTCTCCAGTTTTAGGTGTAATATTTTTTAGGCTCCCACTCACCCAACACAAATTTTAACAAAAACATTGAAAGCAATTAAGTATTCCTCTGATGGCAGATATGATGAGGTTAGGGGTAGGTAGAAGGCTAAAGCAAGAGCATGGGTAAACCAAACTGGGCTCTTTTTTAATATGTCAGAGTTGACTGAACAGCAGTCTGATAAACACATTTGGTTCCATAAATCCTCATAGTAGTTAAAGCATTTTATCACAGCTTATTAGACTGTGATAAAATGTATAGTTCAGGAGATGTCCTCATATATTCTGGAAATTACCAGCACCCATTTATATGGAACCTGTACTACTAGTTTTAATTAACTGAAATCATCTGCTTGGAATTATGCTCTCAATTTAGCTCACATTTCAATCTCCATAAATTCTTCCTCAGTGCTTTACTCTGTAGAATGCAAATGGGTGTGTGCCAATTCCCAGGAATGTCTAATGGCATCAGACAATGGCATGTTGTAGAGCATTTAGCAATCCTACAGTATGGGGGGCTGCCATATGAAACTAGCTTTGCTATGTTGATCTAACCTGAAAAGTAAACAGAATTTTTATTTACACCAAATTTGCCACCTCTTGTTGATGAACAGTGGTAATATTTGAATCAAAGATAGTTGACTTGACCAAAGGCAATTATGTTTTCTTCATATAGGTCATAAAATGATTTTGATTATTTTTTATAAAATCATGGGTGAAATTGATATCATTCTACTTAAAATATTCAATGTATTTTCTATGATACCCCATCTGATGCATTTATCTATATGGAAAGAAAATAATGTTTTTAATGTACACAGTTTGTGTCATATCAACATTTTTTACACTTCATTTACTAATGCCCTCTTTTACAAAATTGAAAATAAAATATTAATAAGTCTTAATATTTAAGCTGTTACTATATGAAAAAACAGAATAAGTATATTATGTTATATATGCAAATGACAATTATCAACTTTAAGTTACAAAATGCATAGTATCCAGCTTTCAAAGGAGTGAACTAGCTAGGGTGAACCAGGATGCAAAAAGTGTTAAAAGAAAAAACTTTAAGGAATTTACTCAGTAAGGTTTACAAGAGACGGCATGGTAGCTATTTGCTTCGTTCTTTACCGCATGCCCTGTCTACCAGTTTTTCTGTGAAATAAATACATGTAAGACGTGGGAAGGAAAAAATTTTCTCTTTTCCCCATCTAGGTTCTTTGGCTAGTTTAATAGTTAAATTTACACAAGACACATGAACGGAAGAAAAACGAATTTTAATGTCACACATTCAGGAGAGTGTGCAAATGTGAGACACCCCAAAGCGACCAAAGAAGGCAGCTTTTATACCTTTAAAACAAAGAAACAATTATTTTTGAGGAATTGACACAGGAGTTTGCCTTGGAATAGCAAATTAGTGAAGAAGTAACAAAGTTTGTTTATACAACCTTCTTGGCCCTGAATCCCTTATCTCTGGCAATAAGGATGCCACCTACTCTTCAGATGTGGGGAAAGTATTCTTAGCATGGGGAATTTATTTCCTGCTCTCAGGGGGACAAAGGGCTGTCAGAATATCCTTCTTGTGCTGACTGTTTCTAAAATAACTTTAATTCAAAATAATCAACATGGCAGAGTGGCGTATTTGGGGCAGCCTGCCCTGAACCCCTTCAAAGGTTTTAGTTTTCATTTTACAGATCTGAGAAAGCCAGAGTTTAATAGACTTCTATTGACTTGTCTCTGCATGAATATTATCTGTTTCTTTTGTGACTATCACCGTTCTCAAGCTAGTTTTCTGCAAACAGTAGGTGCTTAATAAATATTGCTGGTTAACTATGTAATTAAATTGGTAGTACATATTCCTATTTCTTGTGCTTCTTGGAAACAGACTAAAAGAATACAATGAGCTAATTTGCATCACATGGGTGAGCACAGAGAGTGTTTAATTCAGTTTAATGTTCTTTCCAAATGGTTCAATATTTCCTTGAATTGAGCCTCTTCCCATGATCAGGCAGAGTGAGTAAGATATTCTCTGGGAATAAAGTGCTCATCCATGTGATGAAAATTAACTCCTTCAGAGCACCAGGGAGTTAATGGTAAATTATTTCTTCTATGGTACAAAAATGAATCAAATTGCCAATTAATCATTTCCCAGGGCATGCCAAACTATAGGCTGCAGTTTTTGAAAATATCTTGGGAACATAGTCTGTGCCTTCTTCCTGGCTTGCCATTTTGCTGAGTGTTGTGAGACTTTCCTCTCCTTGGTGTTCTTTGCTTTGCCCTCATCTAGACCAATTTTTAGATGTGTGTGTGTGTGTGTGTGTGTGTGTGTGTGTGTGTGTATGTGTGATGAAGAGTAGGAATAGCTTGAGGATACTGGCCTATAGTGTCAGTTCTTTGCCTACTTGACAGTGTTCCCCACCTGCCATGCTGTGAAAGCCTTGATTTTGTTCAGTGTCCAAAATTTTTCAATGTCAAAATCTGAACCCTGATTTTGTGCATCAGGTAACCTCATGGCTTGAAGCAAGTCCTGGTGGTCTCATTCCTCTACTCAGAGGTTAGTTTACTTTTGGGACAGGACCTTGGCAAGATTTTTACTCACTGATGAAGCAGGGCACAAGAATGAAACAACCTTTCTTTGACCACAGAGTGTGTAAACCTCTAACTGCAATAACCATCTTGCCACCAACATAGGAAAAAAAAAAAAAAAAAAGCTCAGGATGAGGCTAAAACAACACCATAGGGCAAAGAGATAGAAGAAACTGTGTCCTTGAAAAAATCTCTGAGCCCTCTGATGGTGCCTGTCCATACCTCTGAACCTGAAGGCCAACTGAATAGAAGTAAACTGAAAAGTGAAAAATTCTCCGGCATATTTTTAAAGAAAACAGTCCTTATTTCTCGCATCAGTTGGGACAGAGTTGTCTGCTAATTGTAAACTAATGAAACACCTTCTTTGAACCTACTTCAGACCACCGTGAATAGATATGCATTTTGATAGGATCTGTGCAAGACTCTAAAATCATCTGTTCTTGTTAAAACAAAACCCCCAAACACAGGCTGGGCCTCAGTCTAAAGACATTCAACAGAGAAGGCAATTCATAGCATCCTGCACTCCCCAAACAGACATAAAAGGAAGATATTTAATATTTCGGGGCACCTGGGTGGCTCAGTTGGTTACACTTCTGACTCTTGATTTCGGCTCAGGTCATGATCCCACAGCTTATGAGATCAAGCCGCATGACAGGCTCTGTGCTGATAGTGTGAATCCTGCTTGAGATTCTCTTTCTCCCTCTCTCTCTGTCCCCCCCCCCCACTTGCTTGTGTGTGCTCTCTCTCTAAAAATAAATAAACATTTAAAAAATTGGAACATATTTAATATTTCTGTGTATTATTCATTATGTAAATATTCAAGAATAATGTTGAATTTAATCTTTTTTAATAGAAAAGAATATGTGGGGCACCTGGGTGTCTCAGTTGGTTAAGAGGCTGATTCTTGATTTTGGTTCAGGTCATGATCTTGTAGTTCAGGGGTTCGAGCCCCTTGCCAGGTTCTTTGCTGACAGCATGGAGCTTGCTTGCAATTTCCTCTCTCTCTCTCTCTTTCTCTCTCTCTGTCTGCCCCTCCCCTGCTCACGTGCATGCACACTTTCTCTCTCTCTCACTCTATCTTTCTCTCAGAATAAATAAACTGAAAAAAGTAAAACAAGAGAATACTTAACAATTGTTTCTAGTTTTTAAAAGATTTAGCAGAGGACTTCAAGATTCCCATTTCCTGGAGGAAATTTTTTAACTGCAAAGCATTGTCAATATTTTGATTAGGCTTTATTATCAGAGCAGACCTACCGTATTCAGATAATCTTTCTCGGGATGGGGACTCCAAGAACAAATTGACAACAACTCTGTTGGGACTAGATTAAAAGCAAATAGGAACAAAATGGCATACTCCAGGATAAACACACATATTCTAGAACTTAAAGATATCTAAAATAGAGAAGGAGGTCAGGGAGACAGGAGAGTACAAAAGAAAGAAAAAAATGTGTAAATGGGTGTTTCTGTACAGAAGCCATTTTGCATTTCAATAGCACCTGAAGAAAGAATGTGTACTCTGAATTCTTATTCAAAGATCACAAATCCGTTTTTAGATAAGTGGTTCTATAGCTAAATATTAGGAAAGAGTAATATCATAATGACTTTTCAGATGGAAGAAAAACATACTTCAAAGTCCTAAAAATAGTAAACATTCATCTGAACGTCTGGTCATTTCAGATGAAAAATCTAGTGTTTGCAGGGTATATTATTACATTAAAAGTCTGAGAGAAGTAGTGGTTGGGAACAAAAGGCTCACTTGTGTGCTTTCTTACAGTGTTAAAGTCACTTAGATAATGAATCAGTGTTAGTTGACACTTAGGCATACTTTTGGTTTGCAAAAGTGCCAAGTGAACAGCCCTATGGGGTGCTCACTGGTTATAATCCTGTTAACCTTGACTACAAAATGGAATGGCATTCACCTCTTACTTTCATCTATCTGTAAAAAAGGAGTAACAATAATGTTGTGTTCTTTCCTTAAAATAAAACAATCCCATCTTTCATTGCTCCTGGCTGTGTGAAATACTATTATAGTTTAAGAAGAATTTGCATAATGCTTTTGAAGGGCTTAATAGCTATAATAATTTTCATCTACTATGGAATATGCTTATAATATATAAAAGGTTGAAAATTTTTATTGTGAGAGGATAATTAAGGCATATCATCTAATCAGGAGAATAATGGTAATACCTGGGTAGATGACTCTTAAGAGTTTATGTTTTGCAAATAGGTTTGAGATTTTCCTGTACTGATTTGACCAATGACTCTCTTTGGAAAAATAATTTTAAAATGACGTGCTTTTTTGAATGATTTATCTTAACACTGGCTTGTTGTCCTCAATATGATACCCGCTCTAGTCTTGGGGACTATAACTCATATCATATAAGAGAATCTCCATAGAGAGGATTGCTTCCTCTTTTTTTTTTTTTTTTTTTTCTGCTTTTGATCTGACAGGATTGTCATCTCATTGCAGAGTTCTAGATGACCACCAGGGACAAAAGGCAAAGTGGAGATCTCTCTGGCATATTTTGCCAGATATTATATAAACCTTCTATCTGTATAATATCACTCTTCTACTGGGGCACCTGGGTGGCTCAGTCAGTTAAGCGTCCAACTCTTGAAATTGGCTCAGGTCATGATCTCATGGTCTGTGAGATTGAACCCTGCATTGGGCTCTGCACTGAAAGCATGAAAGCCTGCTTGGAATTCTCTCTCTCTCCCTCTCTCTCTCTGCCCTTCTCCCGCTTGCTCGCTCTATGTCTCAAAATAAATAAATAAACATTAAAAAATATATATCACTCTTCTATGAAATGTCAAATGATGAATTTGAAAATTTAATATTAGTTATAATAATTGAATCATTTTATGGGAAAATTAATTTCTTTTTTTAAATAATGTCTTCATTCTGATGGTCTGATGGTCTTCATTCTAGATCTAACTGCTTTTAGGGAACAAAGTTTTGTATTTATATATGGAAAGGTTTATTAGCTAACTCTGTAACCTTTCTGTGATTGGCCTTGGTTTCTTCATATATAAAATGAATATAGGAAGAATATGAATTATTGTGATGACAAATGAAATGCTGTATGTGAAAGTAATTAGCATGTCATACATATACACATATATGTAATGTATATATGTATAATGTATAATGTAATCAGTAATATTTCTTTTAAAATGATGCAATATTCATAAATTTTTTGATAAATCAACTCTATATTCTCATTTAAAATGAGTTGTTTCCATTCCAAGCATCAGTAAAATTGCTAGCATTTTTCCCATTTTTTAAGTGCCTCTAAATTTTTGGAAGAATTAACAAATAAAAAATATACATAAACATGTACCTAAGTAGACACCAATTTATTGTTTTAAAGAACACTTCCTCTAAAAAAAAAGAACTTTTTAAAATTTATTTACACATCTTCTGATTTTGCTGTAAATTACTCCATGCACAAAAAGATTTAAAGAAAGTTGTATATTGATTTTACACACTATTGAATTTTGTGAACAATTGTGCTCACAGTTAATATGTAAGTAAATTCCAAGTCAGAATTCCGTATCATACAGGTAGTATGCAGACTTTATCAGTGTGCAGATTTCAATGCCAGAGAATACAGAAGGCATACATGTGCATTTCATGAAAATTAATGCTACAACCCAAACACCTAACAAATGGTTCATTATAAGTGCTCTCAATTAGTGATGAATTTGAGAAGTGACATATTTCCTATCCAATGCCATAAAAGTTTATACGTAAGTAGAATTATTTTAATGAGTTTTTATATACTTTATCTTTTTCTCCTTTCTTGTTCCTTTTTTATTTAGATGCATTGCCACATATTTTATGGTAGTATTGATTCTCTCTAGAAATAATGCGTAGACATTTTTAATATCAAGTCTAGTTAAGACTTTAAACGCACTGACATAAGAAGTTCCAAATCTACTTGCTATAGGTCTCGTAGATCATTGCTGTTTCTCCTGGTCGTTTGCATTTGGCAGCAACAAGACAAATGTTCCCATAAAAGGATGCTCCATGTAGCACATCACCCATTTCAATGAATGTAGTATGTGTTTATTTGAAATAAAGATCTCCTTGGTTTCTTGTCTTATGCTACGGTGATTCTGTGAAAAAGCAGCCATATTTCATTTGAGGTAAAGTCTCACTTCAAAGAAGATTGAAGTGACTTCTAAAAATATGGCTTGTGAGATACAGAAAAAATAGCACTGTGCAAATAAAATTACATAAGAAATAGGGGCACCTGGGTGGCTCAGTCGGTTAAGCTTATGACTCTTCATTTCAGCTCAGTCATGATCTCATGATTCGTGAGTTCAAGCCCCGCATTGGACTCTCCACTGACAGTGCGGAGCCTGCTTAGGACTCTCTCTCTTTCTCTCTCTCTCTCTCTGCTCTCTCTCTGTCTCAAAACAAATAAATAAAAAAAAAAAAACTTTAAAAATTACATAAGAAATATAATAATTTCAGGAAACAAGATACTTTTATTGTATAGAATAATAACTGTAGAATAATATATACAACCTATACATTTATTTAAGCATAATATCTCATGTGTTCTTTAAAAAATAATTCACTTGCCTCCATGCATTGTATATAAATATGACTTAAAAGTTATCTCAAAGATGTGTCTTGTTAATACTGTTTTCATTGCCTTATCCAGTGCCTGGAATATAGCAACACCTTATTGATATTATTTTTTTTTAATTTTTTTTAACGTTTATTTATTTTTGAGACAGAGAGAGACAGAGCATGAATGGGGGGAGGGGCAGAGAGAGAGGGAGACACAGAATCAGAAGCAGGCTCCAGGCTCTGAGCTGTCAGCCCAGAGCCTGAAGCAAGGCTCGAACTCACGAACAGAGAGATCGTGACCTGAGCTGAAGTTGGACGCTTAACCGACTGAGCCACCCAGGCGCCCCAATATTTCTGAATGAATGAACAAATGAACTGTCATGGTATTATCCAGGGCTATCCATTTTAGGGGGAAAATAACTGCTTTCAGATTAAAATTGCCTACACAAATGTGTGTATTTGCCAATTGAATATGCTAATCATCGAAACAGAGATAAAGTGTAAGAATTTTTTCTTAACTTCTTCTTTAAGGACAAGCCAAACATGTTTTTCTTTTAAGAAAAAATTCTCTGCATTGACCAAAACAGGCGCTCTCAAACTTTAGTCTTCATAAAAATTGCCTAGGAATTTATTTATTCATATATATGTGTGTGTGTGTGTGTGTGTGTGTGTATACATATATATGTAAGTATGTATATATATACATACATATATATATGTATGTATATATGTATGTATATGTATATATATATGTATATGTATGTATATATGTATACATATACATATATATGTATATATATATATACACACACATATATATAATTTTTAACTATAAATGATTTTACAAAAATGAAACAAATACCTGATTATCCATACCCAGCTTGAGGTACAGTTCATTACTTTGTAGCCCTTTTGTGTATCCACCATATGGCATGATCAACAGGTTAGCGACTCTCTGGAGCTCTGTGTAATCATCCCACAGCTTTTCTTGAAAGTTTACCTAATATGAATGTACATAGTAGGCACTCAATATATACTGAATGAAAGAATAAAGGTACATATATCCATTATTAGATTTTCTGGTTTTGACTTTCATATTAAACCACCCAGATGTGTTTTGATTTGGTAGATAAGGGACAGAGTTCAGAAATTTGCAATTCTCAGGTGATTCTGAGGTAGATGGACTCTGGGCCACTTTAACAAACACCACATCAATCAGTCTATCCACCTTATTTGCAGAGATAGACATAGAAACAAAATGATAGGACTAAAAATGTAGATCACTACAAGGACATCAATCTTCTATTGATTTTAACAAAGACTGCCAGCTTGTGAGACCATGTGGTTTACCGTGGTTAAAACACAGGTTCTATCCTGTACTAGCCTTGTTAGGAACTCTGTACTGGTCAAACCATGAGATTCCCACATGAAGTCAAATCTTATTTATTCTTTAAGTCAATATAAATCAGTATAATTATAAACTAAGAATGGGCAGTCACCATCTACTGTTGGGTGTATTCATTAACGTAGTCAACAGATATTTATTTGACTCCCTACTGTGTTACATACGACTGAACTAAACAGGCTAAATTCCTGCCATTATGGGGTGGAAATTCTCATGGGGAGAGAAAAATCAATACACAAAGTATAGGTGTAAACGATACAGTGTATTAAAAATGATGATTAGTGTTATTTGGAAAAATTAAGTAAAGAATTGAATATGGAAACCCTAGTGGTAGTGATGGAGAGTTACCATTTTAAATGGAGCAGGAGTTATTCAGAAAAGCTCTCACTGAGAATATGAAATGCTTATAATAAATCAAATGAAATGAGAACATATGTATTTTTTCTAGTACAAATGAATATATACCTGAATGTTCTTTTTAAAGTAATTTGGTGGAAGCCACACGCTCTACCCTCCTGCCATTAAAAGAAGGAAAAGCAGAGATTTTCTTCTTTCCAAATGACATCCATGCACTATCAGAAATCAGAATGCTTCTTAAGCAGCCAAACAAGTTGGATGTGACTCCCAGAGGCTCTTAATGCCATTGCAGCTAAGCTGAAACTAAATTTGCATATGGAATAGTCTAACTTTACACGAGCCACAGGAAATAAATCCATCAAGAGTCCCGAAGGAGTACATTTTACAGCATGAGCTCAAAAATGAGGCAGTGCTACTCACAATCATATGTTCTAGAGAAGTCAATTGAGATTTCACTTCTTCCAAAAATGATCTCAGCTGGAGCCTTCCCAAGCTGTATGGTGCAGATCTCCTTGAGACTAAATCCTGGTTAGCAGATGAACAGCATGCCTGCTCCCTTGTCCATGGCAAAGTTTGCTAATGAGTCATGACCATTTTCACCACAGAATTCAGAGACTACCTCAAAATTCTTGTCAAGTTAGAATACTGGGCAGTCAGTATCAATCTAGCTGAGATGGCTTTTAATATAAAATAAAGAAATGTCTTCAGTCAGTGGGGATTAAGAGTGCTTTTTAAGAATTGATCTAGGTCCCCTACTGTTCACCTCCATGTGGACAAAAGATGATCCTCCAAGCGGGCAATAATAAAATTCGACTTCTTAATTTCCATAACAGAATGCAAACTTGCTGCCAGACCATCTGGTATCTTTTTAGTCATCAACATAGATGTGTGTCTGCCAGGTATTTGCCCCAGAGCTCAGTCTTGCAATGGCTCTTATTCAGCTCCAGGCAAAATATGGTTGAGGCCAATGCTTCTCATCAATA
The DNA here is from genome assembly GCF_018350215.1 of Panthera leo. Taxonomy (NCBI): domain Eukaryota; kingdom Metazoa; phylum Chordata; class Mammalia; order Carnivora; family Felidae; genus Panthera; species Panthera leo. The sequence goes on along the minus strand of NC_056682.1, from coordinate 124,772,600 downwards.
TGGATCTAAAAGACATGGTACTATTTCATTTCTTTAGGTAAGTTCAAGTTACAGCATTAGAACACAATGCACTTGGGCTTGGCTTCTCCTTAGCATTGATGTGTTGCAATTCATGTTCTCAACAGCTTTCCAACTTTACCAATGTATGTAATAGCTGAACAATGGCACTTCCTGCATTTTCCACAGGTATTAAAGACCTTGTTATTCAGTATTTTGTATATATGGTAAATTATTTCTAAGGTTAAAAACTAGAAAATGTTTATTCTCCAGAAGGCTAATTCTTTTCCTTTTAGATGACAAGAAGCCATGTTATTTCATGTGTTTCTTACTTTGGCAGCCACAAATTTCAAACTTAAATTTAAGTTTTAGCAAAAATCTTCTTTATATTTTATAATTTATCTCTCACCTTTCCTGCTGGCTACTTGCCTATATTGATTATGACTTTTTTCAGATATTATGTGAAAAATATGAGTTTTATTTCAGACATCTTCAACATACATAGATGTAGACATATGCATATTAGAAATTAATAAGTTCATATATGTACTTTGCTTTGTGGATACCTGTAATGGGTACCATTCATTGTGAAGGATACATGGTGCTCCATTTCTATTTTCTTGTCTAGGCTGCTGTAGCCATAATCCAACTGTTGAGAATATAGACTGCTGCCAGTTCACAGTCTGTCCCTCCTGGAAGATTGCTCTCAATATCAGGATTACAATGCCTAAAGCTCTGTCCTTCCTAGAGGAGCATTCATGGTCAATCACAGCTTGCTGCAAGGACTTAAGGCTCTACCATATTTTTCAATTTGGAGAAATGATGAGCCATTTTAGCTTCAGAGATCCACGTACAATCAGATGAGTCCCCACTTGCAGTCACATTGCAAATCAGCTTTTTTCTCTACTCTATCCTCTCGTATGAACTTCACACAGGGGAATCTCCCCAGTACTGCTAGATAAACCTACACTAAACCTCCCATTTCAAAGTCTGTTGCCAGGAAGCCCAACCTAAGTCACCATCTCAATCAGTTTCTTTTGCTTATGCTTTTTGTTGATTTTTTTTTCTTTTTAGACATGAGGAGACTTTCTTAGACAATGACAGGTCTAAACACAATACCGATGAGTCAACTCAGCTGGTGAATGGTATTACTTTTTCTAATTCAGCATGTTCTTTTACCAAATAGCCAAATAGTACTGTGGACGTATTAAATGAGCTTAACCAAACTGTTATGCAAAATTTCTATCAATCTTTTAATTTCAAAGCATTTTTCAAAGCATTTTTCAAGATTTATATAGAATGTAAGAAGATACTAGAAATCATTTTGAGTATTTTGTTTGTTTTGGCTGGCCCTTTAAAGCCAAACAACAACGTCACTACTACTGGGTACTGATGTGGGAAGATGGAGAGTGGCTACTATTAACTTTTTATAAAATTGAGGAAAAGATAATTTTCTGAATACACATAAATTTCTTCTGTTAAGGAAATGTATATGTCGTAGCATTATATTAGTCTTTGAGGCGGGAAAACTGATTATAAATTTAAGAAATTACACTTTCGTTTATACTTCTAATCCCAGAGCAATCTTTAAAGTGACAGCTTAGCCATTAGTTAATGTTTACAATTGATGAGTAAAATTATTTCTCCTAAATGGACTTCGCATGTTTTAGCAAAGTGTGGCATGAAGCAAATTTATCTAAAATGAATAATGTATCCATGTCACAACAGACATTATGCTGTTTCTACCATCCACTTTGGGAGAAAATTTTAAAGAACATAATTTTGACACTTTCAGTTTAAGATATTACATACATTTTTAATTTCTAGTATTTAAGATGTTTGCTCAGAGTTTATCCATCAATTTAAAGAATTTTCCATTACAAGCTTAAAACATTCTTGACAAATATTGATTAGTTGGGGAAAATTAGTACAATTCTAACATATTTTCATGCAAGAAATAACCACTGAAAAGGATGTAAAGGTTATTTATCTATATTATTTCACAATACATGCCAGGTTGCTGGCAACTTCAATATGTCTCTGACTATAGTATCTTTAAACAATTACATTTTTTGTACTTTTATTAGTCAATTAATACATGTCCCTTGTAGAAATAATAGCAAATAAAGATAAATAACATTTACCTGTTGAACTATCATAAAATGGAATTACGTTAAATAATTTTTTAAATTCTATGATGAAATATTTGACATATAAAGAAAGATATACGCAAAGCAAAAATTATAACATTTTGCCCTATTACATTCAGATATTTTTGAACAATGAAACAAAAAAATGTTACCTTTCCTATTTTTCATCTTTCCTTCCTTCCTAGTGTTAATCATTATTCTAAAGGCAGTGTGTGTCTTTTTTGCTTACGTTTACTATATAGCTACATATCTGTAAATGAAATGCAGTAACATTTTGTGTATTTTCATGTTTCACACCAGTGCTTTCACATTATAAGCATCATTATGCAACTTCCTTTTTGTCTTTTACTGTTTTGTTTTTGGATTTCATTTCTTGTAGTGCATGTAATACCTATTACATTTAATTTAATGTTAACTGTGTTTCATTGTATAAATATGCTACCATTTAACTGCTCTCCTAGGATAATTTCTTGTATTAGCTTTGTTATTGTTTGGAGTGTCTGTGTGTTTAACAATTACTATAGACCATCCCATATATGGTATACACATGCAAAATTTTCTCTTGAATACATTGAGCATATACCTAAAAGAGCAATTATGGAAGATAGATTATGTCAATTTATTAGATAATACAAAACTAAGAAGCTTATTCTATATATTTTACATAACCAAAATAAATTTACAAAACTACCAGCTTCTTAACACTTGTTTCTTGTAGAATCCCAAACATATGCATTTTGTATTTCTGATTTTTTTCTTTTCTTCTAAACATAAGCATTTCTTCTATTTCTGATTCTTAAAGAATTTTTATTCATCTGCTGTGACTATCTTTCAGTTATTGTCATTGTTGACTATCTTTTTCAACGTTAGTTTTATTTATTTATTATTTGTTTACTTTCATTTAGTGACTCATTCTGATTGGGAAGTATGATTTGTCTCTCTCTTATCTCTCCCTCTGCCTTCTCCTTCTCTCCTATCATCTCCCCTTCCCACTCTTTCCTCCCACCCCCACCCCCCATTTTCTCTCTTCTCTCTTTTTCTGTAGATTCAGCCCCAGTTGACTATTCTACAGTTGTCTCCATTTTCCCATTCCAGGATTGTCATTAAAAAACCAGTTTTTATATTTCTATTCAGAGATGACATCAGAGAATCCTGTCACCTTGCAAAAGGATTTGCTCAATTTTTTTCAACGTTATCATTTCTGTTTTTTTGCCTCCCCAGACAAGCAGCTTCATTTAACTTGAAACCCCAAGCAGCTACTGGAATATATTTCTCTCTCTCAATCCTTCTTTTCCAGACTCCTTTTATAAGTGGAAGAACCTTAGACAGATCCTAGTTTCAAGCACTAAGCCTTGCTTGGGTCTTCTTATCTAGCATGGGACACTTTCATTTCCTTTACCTCAACATGAACTAGGACCCAGTAAATCCATAGCTTCAGGCTTGTTCACTACTTGACATTTTTGTTTTGGTATATTCAAGTAGCTCTCTTCTTTTTGAGTTCAGTGGTAGCTTCTTAAATTTCTATTTTTATAATTTCCCTCCAAGTCCTAAACCTTGGAGTGGGAGATGAAAGAGAAGGAAAATCATATATTTACAATACTGTCTTGAGTTTATATGATTATGATACCTATTTTGTAGTTTATATGTCACAAATACACACATGTTTCAATACACCTACAATTATATTATTCTTCAGTGACTCTGTAATAGACCTTCATGTGGATGTACCATGTTGCACTTAAATCATTCACTATACATTGATATTTTTTTCTGCGTTTTTGTCACTGTAAAACACTGCCATGAAGACTTTCCAATATATATCTGTTATACATTTGATCTATTATTTTCTTAAGACAAATTCCTAGAGGCAGAATTTGTGGATTAAAGGTACATATCTTTGAGATTGGGAAAAAAATATGTAGAAAAAGTTTTCATAAACACCATTTTATCACTAAGACTGGAAAATAAAATTTAGAAAAACTCATTTCCGTATAACTAAATCATTATTTAGAATTCAATCTCAGACAAAATTAAACTACTGTTATCCACTCAATTAATCAATTAACGAAAGTGTTTGCTCAGCACTGCATTATATGTTCTACGTATTATAAGAAAATAGTTTTGAAACTTTTGCTTTTCCCAGAATTTCTTTATATTCTCAAGTTATTGAGAGCGCCAAAGTAATGTGGACAATATCCTGCCAATATTTATCAGATTAAAAATGAAAACTGAGAAGATTTAAATTATTAACATTTCATTAATAATGTAATACATTACATTAATTCATTTCAAAATAAAATTAGCCATTGCATTGTATGCTAATATAAATAACATTTTTAAAGTAAAATTATATTTTCCAAAATAAAAAAAATAATTAATTTTAAGAATTGCTTTGCTTTACAATTATCTAAATACTTGATACCTAACTTAATATAATATATCTGGATTCTCCTAACTGCATCTGCTTTCAGTCTGTTGTGAAATTTTGGTTGAAAATGTAAGAAATCCAACTTTGCATAATATATAGTTGAAAAAGGAAAAGTGTGTAAGTAATTGTGGGTGGTCTATTCGTATACTAAACTCAACACAGTTTCTTAAATGTAAGTTGCAATTTGAAATCTAAAACCATATAAAAGAAATAATTTGTCATACTCTGATTTGTTAGATCCACTGTTTTATCTTCACTTTGAACAAGTTTTATAATATCATGCATTGATCATTTAAGGAAGATTGCCTATCTTCCAAATGTTGACACGTTGCTTTATAAGATAACAACAACAAAAAATCACATTTGCTACTATCATATAAATCTCATCAGAAATGCCTTTAATATCAGAAAGTTGTCAAATTCACATCCCTGCATACAAGTGCTCCAAAATTATAATTTTTGTTACAAATTTCACATTTTGGCAAATATTGGAAAAAAACAGTGACAAAAAAGTACCATCAATTGTTCCACTTAGAGTGATGGGCTTCTTTTCAAAAAATAAGTCTGCTAAATATCCTAGTTTGAATAGCTATAGTTTATCAGTTCTTTCGAATAAAGATGATATTCCATGAAATGGTGGCTAGATTAGTTTGCAACTCAAACAATTGCATGTGTGCTTTTCCTTGAGACAACCACTATATGTAGAAGTGCTTTATGTGTACTTTCCCTTTCATCATGCAACATGTGAAAAATAATCAATGAGCAGAAATGTGGAAAGAGTATTGAGTAGTCAGAAGACCTTCTTGGGAAAACCATTTGGAAAGCTGTTGCTGTAACCTGGACAAAACAGGAAGATAGCTTTGAGTAGGAGAAGAGTATAGCTTTGAGAGACGTTCAGAAGTTAAACATGTCAGGATTTGGGTGATTGGATATGGGGGTATGGGGAAGAGGGCCAAGTCAAGGACAATTCTTTCATGTCTGTTTTTGGCAATTGGTTGGTGGTGCTGCTGAGATCAGAGGTATAGGAGAGGTACCAAGTTTGGGAGGGGTTGGGGAAAGGGAGATGTGATGAGTTTGTAGGGAAGGAAAAAGTTTTCCTCAACCCACTTAGGGTCTCCAGTCTGCAAATCAAACTGCCAAAGGAAAAGACAGATTAATAGAAAATTGTAGATTAAGAGATTACATGAATGAGAAACTTCATAAAGAAGTAAAGATCCAGAGAAACAGACCTATGTACTTTATGCTGGGTTGAAAAAGAGTGAGCAATTGTGAAAGGATATGATAGGTCAACAAGTATGAGGTAGGTCGACATTAAAAATAAAATGGGGAGTTAATTTACCGGGAAAATGAGTTCATCCAGGAATAGCAGAGGAATTGTTATTTGAGACAGGCTAACTATGGCAAACCATAGATAAGTCTGAAGAGACAAAGGGAAGGTAAGCTTTTACTGGGTTTTAGGAAAAAATTGGGGAGGGTTGTTCTGAACAAAGTTCATTGGAGAAGAACAAGAATTAAAGGTTGTGGGGTTTTCATTGGCGGTCACTACTGGTTGGTATGTTGTCGCAGGGGCAGCTAGTGATCTTCCCATTTTTTCTTAAAAGTGGGAGATAAAATTCCTATGTGAAAATATCATCCCTTATCGAAAAATTCTTACCTGCCTTCTTCCTGCTGGTTACACAGGCTGAAACAAGCGGTATGTGCTTGAGAGCGCCTCTTTCAGCGCTGTCTGAAGTCATTTTCAACGACCTTTACTTCATTCATTTTCACGGGTAATTGTAAATTGGGGAGAATTCAGCAAAGCCTGTTAGGGTTCTTCTTGGCATTCCTTTGTCTTCAGAGATGAATGCTTCTTTCCTCCAGGTATGGGGAGGGCACCTCTCACATGAGGATTGTATGGCCTGTGGCAGGGAAGAATGGTAAAGCAGAAAGAGGAAGAGGTGAGTAGACTCAAAAAACCCAGGACATTGTTATGAGAAGAGAAGAAACAAGAGAAGCTGAAGGCCAGCCTTCATACAGATGATAATCTGAACTGGGTAGATCACAGCTAAATATTTAGCAAAGAAGAGATGAAAACTCTTTTGAAAGTTCTTTTAGGCTGAAAATTCTTTTACCCAGATAAGAATGTAGATACTAGAAACACCACACAGCTGAAATTGCTCAGGGATGACATCCTAAACCACTCCCATGCTCTCCTTCAAGAAAGCTTGTGAGTTTGGTGGATTTCACCATGGATGCAACTTAGACCTCATACGGCCCTAAACACAAAGCTGGATTCTTAGAGTAAATGACCTTTTATTTTTATGCCCTCCTTCTCCTTGCCTTTTCTGTCCTTTTTTAAATCTTTTTTACCTTCTTAGGTAGCTAGCTACCCAAAATACACACCTTAGTTTCAATCAATTCTGAGACTCTTAGCTTCTATTCAGTTGAGTATATGATCAAATGTGCAGACCTTGGGTAAACGAATTACTAAGAAATTCACTGTGGTAAAGATTGCAAAGGTTATCCACCCTCATCTCAGGCAGTGTGGTTTCCTTTATACCTCACAGTCTGTAGCATCCCTCCAAGCTATTGCCCAGCCTGTCCTAGGATACCTCTACAGGTAGAAACTCACTTCTTCTATCTTCTGAAATCAATGCCTATTAGAACATTCCTTCATCATCTGGCACCAAACTTTGGCTTCTTTAATTTGTTTTTAAAACCCCTGTATTAAATACATACATACGTACATGCATATGTACTAACGACATACATATATACATATATACACACATACATACATACATATATACATGCATACATACATACATACATACATACATAAAACCTTGTGTTAGAACAGCAGAGTATGAATAAGAGATCTTCACATTCTTTACTACAATCTTGTAAATATGTATCTTTGAAAGTGTGATATATATACATTAAGTATTTTCTTAAAAACACAGTAGTCAAGACTGTAGATTTAATGATTAGTAACTTAATAAAATTCATGATATTAATGCTTCAGTATCCTTAACTAAAAACGGATTTTTTACCCTTGTGAATGCATGGCAGTGGAGAATATTGTGTCTTAGGCTAACACAGTTCAGTGACACTTCCTTGATTCCACATAAGGAGTCAACAGTTTTACCTGCCATTGACTTTTACCATCAGGGCCAATGTCCACACAGTGAAAAAGTCAAATAATATCTTGGCACTATTATGAAAACAGTTTAATATCACTGACACTTGAAATTATCTCAGGAATCCCCAAAATCTGTAAATCACACTTTGAAAACAATATTTGTTGGAAAAGTTACCATTGTAAATGAAATAATTAAGGAAAATAGCAACTTTTGTATAAACATTTCAAATGCAACTTGTTGCATCCTATCATTCTTCTTAAAAATCAATCTACTCTGCCTTCTCTAGGTGAACGTTTTTCTTACAAACCAAAGGTTTTATGGTTCTTCAGAAATGCACATATGCCATTCAATATTAGATCACTAATATATGCCTGCCACTTTTGGTGCAAGTTCATGTTTAGTTCAGTTACATGTGTGCACAATTCTTTGTCAACCTTGACTGAAAATGTAGACACTGTGTTTGGAATAAAGATAACCTACCCTTCAGCTAATAGGAAACGTAATTCTATAGTGATTATGACAACTTAATAATTTATGTTTTTGAAAGCTGCACTTAATATATGGCACAAATTATTTAAGATGTGTTGAGTCAGATTTTCCCAGTGTTTGCATAACAATTAAGCAACTTCTGAAATTAGTGTTTATGCTTTCAGTTAAAATTTTAATATGGATTCTAAGATGTCTAATTTAGGATTGACTAGCAGGAGAATTGGACTCAGTCAATTCCATAATGCATGAAAGTGAGCCAGTAGCAACACAATAGTATGAGAATGGGGCATTGGTGTCATAATGAAGAAACACAAAGCAGTAATGGACTGGTAATTCACCTATCTTGGAATGATTTAACCAGTCAACACTAGATGCATTGGATTTGCCACCACTCCTGCTACGCCCCCCAAAAATCTAAATTCATGTATGGTGGAAAATACCCAGGGAGTTCACAATCACCGTCCTTCCCATAGCTTTCCTCCCTATGCCTTGCTGTCATTTCCAATAAGATTCAACTCATTTCTGTTTGTGACTATGGCTGTTAGGCCAGTTTGGTTGCAAACACCAATAACTTATCCTGTTTTATTTAGTCTTAAAAAATGACAAATTTATTGAAAAGTTGTTTGCTGAAATAGTAAAAGGTAAATCTATTATGATGCATACAAGATGTATATCACCTCTTGTCAAAATTCAGATCATTTAAAATTCTATTCCTAAGACATAATATAGAAGATTAGTTACAGTTTCGTAAGTAGTCATCTGATCTCCATCCATGATGGTAACCTATTCTTGGAGCATTTTACATTGTTATTTCTTTTCCACATTAAAAGCTAGAACACATATTTCTAAAAACAACTGACAAAACAAACAAGCTGATGACTGAGCAAGTTGTCATTTCAACTATTGACAGTGCTTTGTGATTGTGGCATTATAAAGCATCCCACTATTTATAAGCTAGTCATTATTTCCACACTACAAATAAAGACATAGAGTTCAGTTTAATAAGCATTAATTGACTATGTTCTTTGCTCAAGATACAGTGCCAGGAACTGAGGGAACACAGCTCTTGGGAAAAAGCAACTCTGCGTTCTGTTAGGGAAAGGGGATGTACGAAGCAAACTCTAATGCTGGGTAGTTTGTGACAAATACCATTATGTGGCTATAAGGATGTTTGTTGGTCAGTCAGAGGAAGAAAGAATTATCTTTGACTGGGAAGAAAAACTGTATCTTCATATAATTGCTACACTTTGAAGGAAGACTGTATTTTGACAGCTGAGAATGAGGAAGTAAACATTCCAAGCCCAAGACAAATTTTTTTTTTTAAACTTTTTTTTTTTTTTTAACGTTTATTTATTTTTGAGACAGAGAGAGACAGAGCATGAATGGGGGAGGGTCAGAGAGAGAGGGAGACACAGAATCGGAAGCAGGCTCCAGGCTCTGAGCTGTCAGCACAGAGCCCGACGCGGGGCTCGAACTCACGGACCGCGAGATCATGACCTGAGCCGAAGTCAGACGCTTAACCGACCAAGCCACCCAGGCGCCCCCCAAGACAAATTTAAGTAGCCACCAACACCTGATCATATGGTAATATTCTGAAATACACGGTATTCTGGGGATACTGGGGTATGGGACATGCAAAGGCATTAGGGGATAGTGTGGAGAAAAAAATTAATAACAATAAAAAGAGAGGAGCACATTCAAGTAAATTCTAGAATTTTTTTTTTCTATTTCTGTCTTTCTGCTCAGAGTCTCAAGTCCAAATAAACTACTCTCTCTTCATAGATCTGATACAGATACTGGAGAGATAAAATTTGATTGATCCATTCATAGGATGTTTCTCAGTGGAAAACAGTGTAGTAGCTAAAAGGGAGAATGGGGCTAAGTGTCTTTTTTTTTAACTTTAAATAAACATTGATTATTTAATATGAGCCAGGCATTGAGTTAGATGCTAAGGGTACAATGGTGAAGAAAATAGAAATGATTCTTGCCCATACTAAATATGCAGATCATTTGAAGAAATGGACACAAAATCACCATAGAAACATTTAATTATAAATTGTGATAAATGCTCTGAAAGAAAACTTAAGAGTATGACTAAAGGCACTTTCAGGTATTCCTGATTTATATCAGAAGTATAGTATTTGCATTTGTTTTAAATATGAATTTAAATTCCTAAATTAAATTCTTGTTTGTATATATAGTTTATCTCTCCTAACAGCAATGTGATGTTCAGGAAAGAGTGAACTTTGAGGTATGTATTTAGTTTAAAATTCTGGCTCAGTTAATTATTATAAAATTATATTTATCTGATCTTGTTTTTCTGTAGAGACAGCAATTCCCACCTTATGAGGTTGTTTTAAAAATTAGAGTTAGTATATGTAAAAGTCAATAGATGGAATTTCTCATATTAATTAATAATAAAAAAAACCTATCACCACCACCACAATGGACATACAATGGATTTTAAAATAATACAGGATGTCATTTGGGAAACACAGTTAAAACTATTATCAGATAAAATATTTATGAGCTAATAATGGATTGTTGACCATGTTAGGGTTTAAGGTTGATAGTTAACCAAATACCCTCTTTCTTACCCTGTCTCCATCCACCATAGTTGAGAAATAGTTGAAAAATAAACAGAATAGTGTACCTCTAAATATCAGCTCTTTCTGGAAGTGCTGGATTGGAGGGCATGATTAGAATCTAGAGTCAAATTGGTTCCCAATTATTACCTGCACTCCTATTCTAGACATTGGAGTGATTCATCCAAGGGAAAGTCTGGATCTATAAAGTAGGCAAATACTACCAAAACAGTGATAAGGGTAATCATCCGATCTTGTCTTTGAAGTCTGATAGGAGGGCCTAGTGAAAAATGTCTGCAGACATTAGAACTCAGGCTGCCTGACCAAAATGTGTTTCTCAGGTGGAAACAGACACAGCAGTAGGCACCAGCCTGTTCTAAGGGGATGCTACTCTTTTTTTTTTTTTTATTTTTTTAATGCTTATTCATTTTTGAGACAAGAGAGTGAGACAGAGTGTGAGTGGGGGAAGGGCAGAGAGAGAGGAGACAGAGAATCTGAAACAGGCTCCAGACTGAGCTGTCAGTGCAGAGCCCAATGCAGGGCTCGAACCCACAAAATGTGAGATCATGACCTGAGACAAAGTTGGACACTTAACCGACTGAGCCACTCAGGCACCCCAGGGGGATGCTACTCTCAAAGAGGGAGGGACATAATAACACTGAGATGCACATGTTCAGTTCCCTCTTCCAAGTGAGAAGTGTCACCATACTAAACATGTCCTAGGCAACATGATGACAGGCAAATAGAGTTCTCCAAAAGTTCCATCAAGATTCCTCATACGAATGAGGGCAATCAAGCCCAGGGATAAATAAAATTACCTGAGCTGAAGGGTGCATCAAAAAGACACCAAGGACAGATTTTACCAACTTTACACATTTGTCTAACATTACCTTTCACTGTGTAATTTTAAGTGGTCTCATCACTTTGGCTAAGGACCTGTTAATCATGAGTCTATGCTAAAGGCTTGCTTTTTCTTATTAAGCACATTTGCACTATGCTCCACTTTGTCTATAAGTTTATGTCTATTTTAAAAAGACATTTCCTAGACTGAGATTTATTTAATTAATTTGAAAAATTCAGAAAATAGAGTTCTTAATACAAAATTTTCAGAAATAAATAAATCATAATTTTGACAATTCTATAGTTACTAGTTCAGTATTTTGATCTCTTGACATCTAAGCACAGAAAGATAGTCCTTAATGAATACGTAATCTTTATTTTAATTTTAATTTTTATTTAATATTCATATATTTCAGCACATAGATATATTTGTTCTTCTTTAATTGGAAATAAACATGCTGGCGGCAGGCAAATTGAGAAAGAAGAGAAAGAAAGAGAAAGTGTGTGTGTGTGTGTGTGTGTGTGTGTGTGTGTGTGTGTGTGAAAGGAAGATATATATCAAACAGACACCTTAGTTGCGGGCAGCCAAATAGAATTATTGAATAATAGACATTAGAGCAGTAGAAAGGATTGCCTTCAGATTATTTTAGATGATGAAATTCTGACCCAGAAAAAATAATAGCACTAGATCCCAGACAACTCAACCCCCAGTCCTAAGATTTATCCATGTGATCACACACATTCCTATCTGTCTGCCTCCTGCCACGTCTCATGATTTCCTGGCACAGAGCTTGAGGTTACTTACCTTGCTGAATTGCCCCATTAAATTAGGGTGCTGAAACATCTTGTTGAAATACAAACACTGAATACAAATAATGCTTCAGAATGATTTTATCCAATTATATACCTATACTCTTTGGAGAATGAATTTAAGAGGGAATGGATTTCTAGCATATCTCAATGGTGAGAGAATAATGGAGAGACTTAGACACAAGGATGTGCCAAAGAAAATCAGCTTCTGTCAGGAATGAAAGGTATAAGAATTACTGAGCTACATGATTGTAGAGAAGATATGAAGGCATTTACGACATAATTCACACATTTAACAATTTCATTATAAACTCAGACTTACTCAGACTTAATACTTTAGAGTCTGAACCATAAAATCTTAATCCTGTAATTTACCATGTAAATCTTTCCTTTCCAATTGGCTTATCAAGTGCACCTGGAGAAGTAACTGGTTTTCTACATTTATAGCTCACCAGCCCACCAACTCAGGAGTAGTTATTTGTACCTTTCTTTATATAAATCAGAGATAAAATTGACTCTTCCTATGGTCTCACTAAATTAGTAAAATTTTTAATATTTTAAATGTTTTTTATTTTTGAGAGAGAGAGAAAGAGAGAGAGAGAGAGAGAGAGAGAGCATGAGTGGGGGAGGAGCAGAGAGAAAGGGAGAGAGAGAGAGAATCCTAAGCAGGCTCCATTCTGGCAGCAAAAGGCCCAGAGCCCGATGTGGGGCTTGAACTCACAAACCTGTGAGATCATGACCTGAGCCTAAATCAAGAGTCAGATGCTTAACTGACTGAGCCCCAGTCAACATTTTAATCTTGAAAAAGTTTATTCTCTTTTGTATGTTCACACTAAATTCAGGAGTCCAGTGGTGTTTTGAAAACAGATGAAGTGTCTCCAATCACAAAGCCATTTTGTTCATCTCTCAGCAAAATGACTTCTAAATTAGCACTCCTTCCCAGTCTTGACCACTGACTGCTTTTTAATATCAGGAACCTTGTCTCTTCACTGTATTTTAGCTTTCCTGAAATTCTCTTCACGCCTCCTGACTGTGTTCTTTACAGGTGGATCCCTTCACGATACTTAGGCTCCTCAAAGACTTTAGAATCTAGGGATGAGAGGGATACCCTATCGTTTTTAATAACTTCTGATTTCCATTTTATGATGTAATTTGAGTCAAGGGCATACCCATTTAAAGTAGGAAGAAAAGAAAACACCTGTGGAGACCGTGTCCCAAGTTTCTGTCTCCACCACACACATTGCAAATTCCACCCCTCTGCTATTTCTTGTTTTCAAGGCTGCTAAAATATTTAATCTAAACTTTATCTGCATAAATATGATGATGGTAGGAAAGAAGAACACAATGCAACTTGCGCTGTGACCTCTAGACTACAGAGCATAATACGACTGTATGTGAAATCTATTTTAGGTTTTGCAATTTATAAAGAAGTTAGCATGGACTTCTGGTAAGGGTCCTTTTGGGGTATCAGGAATTTCTATCTTTCTTATAATCGGACTAACTAGTTCCATGCTAATAACATTCTCACCTCCCTTTTCGACCTAGTGGTAGTATTTGTGTGTGAAGGTGTCAGTTCTAACTCCAGTGTTTTTGACACATCAAGTGATAAAGCAACACAATCCCTCACTAGAAACCTCTGGTTCATTTTACCTCAATGACTGTTTTCCTAGGCAGGCATCAATTTCTTTTTACCTCCCATCTCCCAAGAAACCAGCTTATTCAATTAGATTTTCCTGGTCTGTCCAGCCTTGGTGAGCTTTACAACCAGTAATAGGAACTAAACATTAACAGGGTGAGTAGGATATAATCTGTAATAGAGGTTCCCTTCATTATGGGACATCTCCTATTCAGCATTTATATTAATGCATAATTAAATAGCTGTCTCTTTAAAGCCTTTACTTATATCAAAGCTATATCTCCGGTACACCTCATTTTCCCTGAGATAGAGAGAGAGAGAGACAGTCCCCACAGTATTCACTTTTTAATGTTACTATTAAAAATGCAACACAGGAATTGAAAATGTGCCTAAATCGTTTAGTAACCTCTTTTGACATTTTCATTACATCTCATATTACTTGAATCAAAATGAGAATAAGATTATTTCAGAAGTTTAAAGGAAGTCCTCCATTGCAGTTTATGCATTATGACATGCAGTGTAGAATTTCATATTGTTGAATATGCAGTGCTTTTTTTTAAAGCAGGATATAATACAGGCAGCTTTGCATTCTTCTTCCCTGTGGACCTGTCTCCTGAATATATTTGGGAACAGGCTTCTCACCAGTGTCTGTGGGAACTGAGTACCGTCTGCTGAGGTTGTTGAGAGGATTCAGACATGAAATGGAAGGCTAGGCTTAGTATCACTGGGGCTCTTTAATTTTAATATTGAATAATTGACCAATACTTCCGCAAGTATGAGGCAGCATTTTAGAATTTTTCCTTTGACCTGTCCTTATGAAGTAGATGCATAACTCACAGAATGAATGTAAATTAAGGAGCTCCTAAAATATTCTGCCTTTCCAACCACCAGTAAAATAATATTTTTCACCCGGATGTTAGGAGAGGCATTGTTGAGGCCATGAGCCTCCAGCATTGGGGCCAACAGCCAAATAGTGACCGTTCACAGGACTCTTACTATGTGCCCGACATAGCATTTAGTGTTTTACTTGCATTATCTAACTTAAATCTCAAAATAACCCTATGATTTGAATACTATTCACATCCTTCTTGACAAAAGCAAAAGCCCTACTTACCCCATTTCTCGCTAACGTTGGGGGACAGTGTGGACATAATCAGGGTTGGAGGGGGTTACATAGTGCAAGCCACCGGACTGACTGTTCCCTATGGCATCAGTGTGGAGAAGCAGGATATACCTTTTGATCTTGTGGGTAAGTGCATGGGGTGGGCAGTCTGTGTTAAGCTGGTAAGTTGTTCAACCATTTGCACTTTTATTCTTTCACATATTCGTTCATTCACCAATATTATCCAGTTTCTTCCACATGCCAGACATTGTGCTAATTGATAGAGAGAACAAGGAATAAGACAGACATAGACTGCGCCAGGTGAAGTGTAAAAAGTAAATGAGAGACTGATATCTCTTCTAAATTAATGGTGGGGAGTTGGGGCATGAGCAGGGAGTAGTTTGAATAGCCTAGTCAGAGGCTGTATCATAACAATTATTATTACATTTACTTGTTAGGAACTTCTCAGGGTTATTTAGCAAACAATTGATGTCAGAAACACAGTCCTGGATATTGTGGGGAAAATCTAATCTTCTCATGATGGGACTCCTGGGCCTTGCCCAAATCATCTGGCAGAGACACTTCCCTTCCCAGGCATCGTGGTTGCTTAGGGAGTGGCTGAGAGGATACCTTTAGCCCAGTGGGCTACATCTCTTCTCCATATGTCAGATTTGTAATGAAGCTGTCAGCCAGGGTGATTTATCTTTGTATCATATGGTCCTTTAAGAATTTCTTTCTTGGATAATTGAATGTCACTCATCCAGGGAAGCTCCTACTTCCTGCATTAGGATGTCAGGGGATGCATGGCAATCAAGAGCTGGACGGCCACATATGGCATTGCACTATACATTATAGGAGTGGCTCTGCATGGCTGATTCTCTCTCGTAGGGAGGAGCTGAGCAGCCTACCAGCGGGAGACCCAGAGGACTACAGAACAGGATGAAAACTTCTGATGCTGAAAACTTCTGATACTTCATCTCGCTAACTGCAAATGCAGAATTATAAAGGTAGATGTTGAGACACGGCAGAAGAGGTCCTTTTACAGTATCCTCACTGCTTTGGCCTGCCTTAGCCTCAGTGGACTGCAAAAAAATAAGACTTTGAAAGGAGAAAAAGACCCTGCGTTTGTGGCACTGCCCTAATTGTTAATCCTGTTTTGTTTGGCATACCTCGGTGTCTCCTGTTAGTTGAAGTACTCTTCTGAAATTGAGTTTAGGCGATGCACGTAAATCAGTATTTTATCCAAAAGAAAGTTTCTGGGAGAAGAGTGAGTGAACGGTGATAATGGTGGGGTTATGGTAGTGTTTTGTGTTCTTCTTTGCTTCATCTATAGTTTTAACTTTTTAAAAATACGTATGGGTGACTTTTGTAACATAAGCATAATCAGTAAAAATTTTTAAAGATTTACTCTTTGTCATCCAATGAATTGAAAAGAAAGCATGTTATCTAAATGAAATAACTCAGTTAATTCCGTAATGGATGAATGTAACCAGTTACATTTTTCATTTATCTTTAGACCACAAGTTGGAAAAAAATGCAATGCTATATTGAACGTATCATAAACTGATTTTTTAAAAACCATACAGTTCTAAGTAATGAATTTGTTCCCTGTTTTGGCATTTCCTCTTATAAAATACCTCTGCTTGTTAACATATTCAAGTTCTTTTTTATGGAATAAATTTGGTATGCAAGTTCTGGGGTGTCTATTCATTAACATCCTCCTGCTGTTCACATTTTATTAATGAAACAACCCATCACCCCCCTACCAGCAGACACTTAATTCTTTCCCAGAATCCATCTGCCTTTCATGGGCTTCAGAATCCAAATTTCTTTGCAAAATCAACTCTAACAACGCTTTAATTCCATGGGTCAATTAAATACCAGAGATTGTTAGCTATTTCTCAGTTTCAGAGGCTCTGAAAGTATGTTTTTGCTGCGATTATTACTCAGATGCTTGGGGGATGGGTGATTAGGGACTTCAGGTGCTCCTTGTAAATGTGGTCATTCAGGGTCTGAATCCATACTGGGCAACTGTGGCTGCTGTCATCTATCCATTTTGCTGTCCTTTCTTTTCCTGAATTGTTTCCTTCTTTCCTCTTAATGACAATACAAGCATCTTTATTAGCTCATTTATAAGTTACTAGCATCCATATCAGGCAGCTTTTGTCAATCAAACATACCTCAAGGAGGTTTCAAATAGGACAATTTATAGATGTTACATGGAAAGGATTTCAATGTTATTACTTTTTTTAATGTTTATTTTTGACAGAGAGAGACACAGTGTGTGAGTAAGGAAGGGGCAGAGACAGAGACAGAATCTGAAGCAGGCTCTAGGCTCTGAGCTGACACACAGACCCCGTCACTGGGCTTGAACACACGAACCATGAGATCATGACCTAAGCCGAATTTAATGCTCAACTGACTGAGCCACCCAGGTAACCCTCAATGTTATTAATTTGAGAATCTGGAATTCTGATAAAATATAAACCTGTACCCAGATGAAGTTCTTTTTAAACTTGTGTGGTCTTCTGTGTTCTGTAAGATATATATATACACATATATATTATATATATATCATATATATAATATAACAAATATAAAATATAACATAACACATATATATTGTATGTGTATATATATGTATACGTATATATGTGTGCATGTATACACACATATATGCATATACATATGTATATTTACACATACAAGTATATGCATATGTATCTGTATGTACATGTATGTATATAAATGCATATATACATAACATATATATACATATGTTATATATGTATATATATGTACCAGCATTTTCTTTTTCTTATTACAAAGTTTCTTATTTTATTTTTTATTGTTTTTTAAATTTATTTTTTATTTTTTTACATTTACATCCAATTTAGTTAGCATATAGTGCAACAATGATTTCAGGAGTAGATTCCTTAGTGCCCCTTACCCATTTAGCCCATTCCCTCTCCCACAACCCCTCCAGTAACCCTCAGTTTGTTCTTCATATTTATGAACTCTTATGTTTTGTCCCCCTCCCTGTTTTTATATTATTTTTGTTTCCCTTCCCTATGTTCATCCGTTTTGTCTCTTAAAGTCCTCATATGAGTGAAGTCATATGATTTTTGTCTTTCTCTGAATGACTAATTTCACTTAGCATAATACCCTCCAGTTCCATCCATGTAGTTGCAAATGGCAAGATTTCATTCTTTTTGATTGCCGAGTAATTCTCCATTGTATATATGTACCACTTCTTCTTTATCCATTCATCCATTGATGGACATTTGGGCTCTTTCCATACTTTGGCTATTGTTGATAGTGCTGCTATAAACATGGGGGTGCATGTGTCCCTTCAAAACAGCACACCTGCATCCTGTGGATAAATGCCTAGTAGTGCAATTGCTGGGTCGTAGGGTAGTTCTATTTTTAGTTTTTTGAGGAACCTCCATACTATTTTCCAGAGTGGCTGCACCAGCTTGCATTCCCACTAACAGTGCAAAAGGGATCCTTTTTCTCCGCATCCTCGCCAACATCTGTTGTTGCCTGAGTTGTTAATGTTAGCCATTCTGACACGTGTAAGGTGATATCTCATTGTGGTTTTGATTTGTATTTCCCGGTTGATGAGTGATGTGGAGCATTTTTTTCATGTGTCGGTTGGCCATCTGGATGTCTGCTTTGGAGAAGTGTTTATTCATGTCTTTTGCTCATTTCTTCACCGGATTATTTGTTTTTTGGGTGTTGAGTTTGATAAGTTCTTTGTAGATTTTGGATACTAACCCTTTATCTGATATGTCATTTGCAAATATATTTTCCCATCCTGTTGGTTGCCTTTTAGTTTTGTTGATTGTTTCCTTCTCTGTGCAGAAGTTTTATTTTGTTGAGGTCCCAGTAGTTCATTTTTGCTTTTGTTTCCCTTGCCTCCAGAGATGTGTTGAGTAAGAAGTTGCTGCAGCCAAGATCAAAGAGGTTTTTGTCTTCTTTCTCCTCAAGGATTTTGATGGCTTCCTGTCTTACATTGAGGTCTTTCATCCATTTTGAGTTTATTTTTGCGTATGGTATAAGAAAGTGGTCCAGGTGCATTCTTCTGCATGTCACTGTCCAGATTTCCCAGCACCACTTGCTGAAAAGACTGTCTTTGTTCCATTGGATATTCTTTCCTGCTTTGTCAAAGATTAGTTGGCCATACGTTTGTGGGTCCATTTCTGGGTTCTCTATTCTGTTCCGCTGATCTGAATATCTGTTCTTGTGCTAGTACCATACTGTCTTGATGATTACAGCTTTGTCGTATAGCTTTAACTCTGGGATTGCAATGCCTCCTGCTTTGGTTTTCTTTTTCAAGTTTGCTTTGGCTATTTGGGGTCTTTTCTTGTTCCATACAAATTTTAGGATTATTTGTTCTAGCTCTGTGAAGAATGCTGGTGTTATTTTGATAGGGATTGCATTGAATATGTAGATTGCTTTGGGTAGTATCGACATTTTAACAATATTTGTTCTTCCTATCCAGGAGCATGGATACTTTTTCCATTTTTTTGTGTCTTCTTCAATTTCTTTCATAAGCTTTCTATAGTTTTTGGCATATAGATTTTTCACCTCTTTGATTATATTTATTCCTAGGTATTTTATGGGTTTTTTTTTTGTGCAACTGTAATTGGGGTCGATTCCTTGATTTCTCTTTCTGTTGCTTCATTGCTGGTGTATAGAAATGCAACCGATTTCTGTGCGTTGATTTTTATATCCTGCACCTTTGCTGAATTCATGAATCAATTCTAGCAGTTTTTTGGTGGATACTTTTGGGTTTTCCATACAGAGTATCATGTCATCTGCAAAGAGTGAAACTTTGACCTCCTCCTGGCCAATTTGGATGCCTTTTATTTCTTTGTTGTCTGATTGCAGAGGCTAAGACTTTGAATACTATGTTGAATAACAGTGGCGAGAGTTGACATCCCTGTCTTGTTCCTGACCTTAGGGGGAAAGCTCTCAGTTTTTCTCCATTGAGGATGATATTAGCGTGGGGTCATTCATATATAGCCTTTATGATCTCAAGGTATCCTCCTTCTATCCCTACTTTCTTGAGGGTTTTTATCAAGACTGTATTTTGTCAAATGCTTTCTCTGCATCTATTGAGAGGATCATATGGTTCTTGTCCTTTCTTTTATTGATGTGATTAATCACATTAATTGTTTTGCGGATATTGAACCAGCCCTGCAACCCAGGTGTAAATCCCACTTGGTCCTGGTGAATGAATTTTTTAATGTATTGTTACAGCCGGTTGGCTAATACCTTTTTGAGGATTTTTGCATCCATGTTCATCAGGGAAATTGGTCTATGGTTCTCATTTTTAGTGGGGTCTCTGTATGGTTTTAGAATCAAGGTAATGCTGGCTTCATAGAAAGAGTTTGGAAGTTTTCCTTCCATTTCTATTTTTTGGAACAGTTTCAAGAGAATAGGTGTTAACTCTTCTTTAAATGTTTGGTAGAATTCCCCTAGAAAGCCATCTGGCCCTGGACTCTTGTTTTTTTGGCAGATTTTTGATTACTAATTTGATTTCTTTACTGGTTATGGGCCTGTTCAAATTTTCTATTTCTTCCTGTTTCAGTTTTGGTAGTGTATATGTTTCTAGGAATTTGTCCATTTCTTCCAGATTGCCCATTTTATTGGCATATAATTGCTCATAATATTCTCTTATTATTGTTTTTATTTCTGCTGTGTTGGTTGTGACCTCTCCTCTCTCATTCTTGACTTTATTTATTTGGGTCCTTTCCTTTTTCTTCTTGATCAAACTGGCTAGTGGTTTATCAATTTTGTTAGTTCTTTCAAAGAACCAGCTTTTGGTTTCATTGATCTGTTCTAATGTTTTTTTGGTTTCAATAGCATTAATTTCTCCTCTAATCTTTATTATTTCCAGTCTTCTGCTGGTTTTGTGTTTTATTTGCTGCTCTTTTTCCAGCACCTTAAGGCATAAGGTTAGGTTGTACATCTGAGATCTTTCTTCCTTCTTTAGGAAGGCCTGGATTGCTATATACTTTCCTCTTGTGACCGCTTTTGCTGCGTCCCAGAGGTTTTGGGTTGTGGTGTTATCATTTTCATTGACTTCCATATACTTTTTAATTTCCTCTTTAACTGCTTGGTTAGCCCATTCATTCTTTAGTAGGATGTTTTTCATTCAGTCTCCAAGTATTTGTTAACTTTCCAAATTTTTTCTTGTTGTTGATTTCAAGTTTCATAGTGTTGAGGTCTGAAAATATGCATGGTATGATCTCAGTCTTTTTGTACTTAGGGCTGATTTGTGTCCCAGTATGTGGTCTGTACTGGAGAATGTTCCATGTGCACTGGAGAAGAATGTATATTCTGCTGCTTTAGGATGAAATGTTCTGTATATATCTGTTAAGTCCATCTGGTCCAGTGTGTCATTCAAAGCCATTGTTTCCTTGTTGATTTTTGATTAGATGATCTGTCCATTGCTGTGAGTAGGGTGTTGAAGTCTCCTACTATTATGCCATTACTATTGATGAGTTTCTTTATGTTTGTGATTAATTGATTTATATATTTGGGTGCTGCCACATTTGGCTCATAAATGTTAACAATTGTTAGGTCTTCTTGGTGGATAGACCCTTTAATTATGATTTAATGCCCTTCTGCACCTCTTGATACAGTCCTTATTTTAAACTCTAGATTGTCTTGGGGTGCCTCGGTGGCTTGTCAGCTAAGCGTCCGACTTCAGCTCAGGTCATGATCTCACAGTCCGTGAGTTCGAGCCCCGTGTCGGGCTCTGTGCTGACAGCTCAGAGCCTGGAGCCTGCTTCAGATTCTGCGTCTCCCTCTCTCTCTACCCCTCCCCCGCTCATGCTCTGTCTCTCTGTCA
This sequence comes from Panthera leo, assembly GCF_018350215.1. Classification (NCBI taxonomy): domain Eukaryota; kingdom Metazoa; phylum Chordata; class Mammalia; order Carnivora; family Felidae; genus Panthera; species Panthera leo. The sequence goes on along the minus strand of NC_056682.1, from coordinate 124,750,579 downwards.
AATATAAATAAACATTAAAAAAATTAAAAAAAAATAAACTCTAGATTGTCTTATATAAGTATGGCTATTCTGGCTTTCTTTTGTTGACCATTAGCATGATAGATGGATGTCCATCCCCTTACTTTCAATCTGAAGGTGTCTTTAGGTCTAATGTGGGTCTCTTGTAAACAACATATAGATGGATCTTATTTTCTTATCCATTCTGTTACCCTATGTCTTTTGATTGGAGCATTGAGTCCATTGACGTTTAGAGTGATTACTGAAATATATGAATTTATTACCATTATGTTGCTTGTAGAGTTGGAGTTTCTGGTGGTGTTCTCTGGTCCTTTCTAATCTTTGTTGCTTTTGGTATGTATGTATGTATGTATTTTTATTATTTTTTTCATCTTTTCTCCCCTTAGAGAGTCCCTCCTAAAATTTATTTCAGGGCTGGTTTAATGGTCACAAACTCCTTTAATTTTTGTTTGTCTGGTAAACTTTTTATCTCTCCTTGTATTTTGAATGACAGCCTTGCTGGATACAGAATTCTTGGCTGCATATTTTTTCTGATTCAGCACATTGAGTATATCTTGCCACTCCTTCCTGGCCTGCCAAATTTCTGTGGATAGGTTTGCTGCAAACCTGATCTGTCTTCCCTTGTAGGGTAGGGACTTTTTTCCCCTTGCTTTCATGATTCTCTCCTTGCCTGAGTATTTTGTGAATTGGATTATGATATGCCTTGATGATGGTCAGTTTTGTGAATCCTCTGTGCTTCCTGGATATTGATATCTGTGTCTTTCCCCAGGTTAGGAAAGTTTTCCGCTATGATTTGCTCACATAACTCTTCTACCCTTATTTCTCTCTCTTCCTCTTCTGGGACCCCTATGATTCTGATGTTGTTCCTTTTTAATGAATCACTGATTTCTCTGATTCTTAAATCATGCTCTTTTGCCTTAATCTCCTTCTTTTTTTCTGCTTCATTATTCTCTATAAGTTTGCCCTCTATAGCACTGATTCTCTGTTCTGCCTCATCCATCTTTGCTGCCACAGCATCCATCCATGATTGCAGCTCAGTTATAGCATTTTTAATTTCATTCTATTTTTCACTTATTTTATCTCCTCAGAAAGGGATTCTAATCTATTTTAGACTCCAGATAGTATTCTTATTATCGTGATTCTAAATTCTGGTTCAGACATCTTGCTTGTATTTGTGTTGGTTAAATCCCTGGAAGTTGCTTCTTCGTGGTCTTTCTTTTGGGGTGAATTCCATCGTTTTGTCATTTTGAAGGGAGAAAATGAATTAATGAGGTAGAAAAATTAAAATTAAAAGAAGTTAAAATTTAAAAATTATTGACATTTAAAAAATTAAAAACACACACACACACAAAAATCGAATAGATGATGCCAGATGATAGGTGTGTTTTGGTCTGGTTGTTGAAAGTGGTTTGACAGATTAGAGAAAAAAAAGGAAGGGGGAAATTAGGGGAAAAAAAAGGAAATCATTTGAGAATTTGAAAAATGAATACATTGAAGTAAACTAAAATGAGATGATGGGAGTAAAATAGAATTTGAAAAAATATACACAAAATTAAAGAATATAGTAGAAAATAATAAATTAAAATATTTTTATAAAAATTAAAAATAAAAATGAATTTTTCTTTTTCTGTATTCAAGAAAAAGAAATGAAATGAAAAAGAGAAAAAATATAAGAAAAGAAAAAAAAGGAAATCATTTGAAAATTTTAAAAAGTGAATACACTGTAGTAGACTAAAATAAAATAATAGAATTGAAATAGAGTTTGAAAAAATTTACATAAAAGCAAAAAATATAGCAAAAAAATTAAAGAAAAATATTTTTAATAGAAATTGAAAGTAAGAATGAAGTTTCTCTCTTTCTAAATTCAAGAAAAAGAAATGAAAAAGAAAAAAAGGAAATCATTTGAAAATTTGACAAGATGAATACCCTGAAATAGACTAAAATCAAATGATGTAGGTAAAATGAGTTTGAAAAAAAATACACAGAGGTAAAAAATATACTAATAAAAATTAGAGAAAAATATTTTTAATAAAAATTGAAAATAAATATTTTTTTGTCTCTTTATATTCAAGAAAAAGAAAGAAGTGTAAAAGAGAAAAAAAAAGAAAAATGAATCGATGGACCTGCTAACAGATTGAAATAAGACTGGAATTACTTCGTTTTCCCCTAGAAGTCAGAGTATATAGCATTTTATAGTCCATAAATTAAGCTGGCAGTGAGACTTGAGTTCTTGAAGAGTGTATTGGCCCAGTTGGGTGGGGCTCAATGTAATGGCTCCATTCTCCACTAGATGGCGCTGCTAGCCTACTGGGGTGGATTGTTGTGGTGCTGGTAGGTGCTTATGTGCATGCGTGGGAGCGGTGAAAATATCAACACCCAGCTACCCAGTCTGTTCTCCATGATCAGCAATCACGCACCTGTCCTCTGTCTTCAGCTCTCGTCCACTCCCTGCTTTTTCACCCTCCGTGACCAGGCCTCAGGCAGTACCTCTCTCCCAAGCCTTGTCTCAGATACGGCTGTTTTCCCCAGCCCCTTACTTCTGAAGGACTGCGGCTTTGACCCGTTCCACCCCTCTGTGGGAGGGTCTCACCTAGCAATGGCCGAATGAGCAATGGCTGAATGCCAGCTGCACCCTGGAACACCTGCTGGACCTTGCTGCTGCCAGTGCCTCGAGAATGCGGCCAGGTGCCAGCCCGCCCCAGAAAACATTTGCGAAATAGTGTAGCAACAGCTTTTCAGGGATTTTGGAAAATCACACACTGGCAGCAGGCTTCACCCTTAACGACCTTGATCCAGCACCAGCGAATGTGGCCATTTTCTGGGGTCTGCTGGGACCAGGTGGCTTCAACAGCCTCTACCAAATGTCCTTCCATCAGTGGAACCACTTTTTCCCATGTGGCCCGAGATCCTTCCGGACCCCACTCTGTTCCTGGGGATTCGCCCTTCCCATCAGAGCAACGTCAGGTATCAAGCTGTGGAGTTGCAGCCTTTGTGCTCCCCTTGTTTACAGTCTTAATGGAATTTAAACCCTCTCCTTTCTCCTTTCTCCCTTTTTAGTTTAGTTGCTGCAGCTGTTTCTAATTTTCCACTTTCTCTCCAGCTGCTTTTGGGGAGGGGTACTTTTTCCCCCTCACCCCCCAGTCTCTATCCTCTCTCCACTCGCAAAAGCACCTCTCTTCCTGTGCTTTCTCGCTCCCCAAGTTCATCTCTCCATGCCGTGTACCTGCTGAATTCTGTGGTTCAGTTTGTGCAGATTGTTGTGCTAATCCTCCAACCAGTTTTCTAGGTGCGTAGGGACGGTTTAGTGTTGGTCTGGCCGTATTTCATGGACGCAAGACACACAAAAAACCTCCATGTTATATACCAGCGTTTTCTACATTTGTTAATGTCAGAGAATTATAACAAGAGAACACTTTAGCTTCTACTTCTCCATTGATTTTCCTACTTTTCATACGTGACATTTACTATCTAGTGAATGAAAAAAATGTTCAATTATCAACTCTACCTTAATCGTGAAACTCTTCCTTTTCTTTCTCCACAGTTACTACTTTGGTTATTTCATCTAGTCTTAAACCTTTAGGTATTAACTGTACACTGATGATCCCATACTTATATCAATAATGTGGATCTCTTTTCTGAACTCCAAACTGATAAAGCCAGTTGCCAAATTGAAATCTCCATTTAGATGTCAAATAGGTATCAAATGTAACATGTCCAAAGCTATCTCCATCCATATTCTCCTTCTATTAGAACCTTGTCTTCTCAGTTAAACTTTATTCTTCTGGTTATTTCTGTCAATACCCTTGATGTCATCCTGGTGTTCTGTTTGTTTTTTTGTTTGTTTGTTTTGTTTTGTTTTTTAATCTCTATATCTAATCACTAAGAAACTCTATTGACCATTCTCAAGATAAGTCAGAATCTGGTCATTATTTATGACCTCCAACATTTTCACTTGATTCAAGGAAAAGTAATCTTTCACTGCTATTATTACAAAAGCTTTGGGCTGGATTACCCACTACTGTTCTTGCCTTTCTACTGTCTGTGGTCTATTCTCCACCCAGCAGGCACAGTGATCCTCTTACAATAAGAGATAGCTTTCATTTCTGTTCAAATCTCTCCCCATGTCCTCCTGAGTAAAAGTAAAATTTTTATGTGGTCTAGGATCCCACTACCTTTCACACCTTGCCACCTATTTCCTTTCCTTTGTCTGCACGCTACACTAGGCACACTGAACTCCAGATTGTTTCAACACTTTTGGCCTTTGTCTCTTCTCTATGTCTAGCATGCATTTCCTTCATATATCTCCATGGCCTGTCCTCCCCTTCCTACTTTGTGTCTTTGTTCAAAGAAGAGAGCTGAGGGCCACAATGGTGAAGAGCATGAAGCTGAGCGGCTGGCTACCTGCACTTAGAAGATGGCTCTGCTACTTTCCAGCTTTGTGGACCTTGGGCAAGTTACCAATGTTTCTTTCAGTTTCATTTTCTAGGAGATGGGGCTAATAACAGTACCTATTTCAAAGAGTTATCATGAATATTAAATGAGTTAATGTTTGAAAAACGCTTGGCCTGGAAGATAGTGTGATACAGATGTTCTTTTGTAAACAATAAAAATGTTGTATATTTTTGAGGCCTTCCTGACCCTCTACTGAAAATCTTAAATTATCTTGGACCATGTCATTCCCCATCTCTCTTTTTGTTTTTATGTCCTCTTTTATACCTACTACCAATATGCCTATACTAGTAGGCCTTTATGCCTACTAATACCTTTATACCTAGTAATAATGGACTCATTTACTTTATTATATGCCATTTAATAGACTGCAAACTCCATGAAAACATTTGAATTTTACTGTTAATTAGCTAAACCGTGAATGGAATATAGTAGATGCTCAATACCTATTTGTTGAAAAACTATGAAATCAGTGATGATACTATCTTTAAATTAACCTTGAGAGTCAGTTAAAGCTGTTAGATGCATGAATCCTTCACTTTGGATTTTGAAAGTCCTTTAAGACACATCATGGTGTAGTCTGAAATACAGCCAGTTGTACTGTTTGGGTTTTTATCCTATCAGAACAGGGTCGTTGGCTCTCTCTCCAGAGTGACATTTTGTGTGATGTCATCTTAACTGTGAAACCTTGCTAGAGATAAATTGCTAATATAACCTGCAGGCAGAGAAGTCAGATTAATGCTATTTGACCGCATTCTAAATGTCATTGTTTTTATTTCAAAAGGCCAGGAAATATCATTTAAAGATATTTCTGCTACAAAGATATTGTAGCACCACTACTTGGCATCAATGCATTTAGCAACAAACCAGAATCTGAACCATCCCTATTAGATTTTTACCCTTTTAGATAGAGGCTTTATTGGGATGAAGTATCTTTTGGCACTTCGTAGGTGTACATTTAAAATATTCAGTGAATGGGGCATCTGGGTGGCTTAGTTAGTTAAGCATCTGGTCAGGTCATGATCTCTCAGTTTGTGAGTTCAAGCCCCACATCAGACATGCTGCTGTCAGCACAGAGATGCTTTAGTTCTTCTGTCCCCTCTCTCTCTGCCCCTCCCCTGCTCTCTTGCTCTCTGTCAAAAATAAACATTAAAAAATAATAAAATATTCAGTGATAAAAATCCCTTGAGGAAATCTTGTGAACTTATAAAAGTCCACTTTTCCCCCCAAGAGAAAGGGGTATCAACATGATTCCTAAGCACTGTAATGGTAAAGATAAATGAATAAATATAAGTATAAATATAAATATATAAGTTCTGCTGCCTTGGCCTCTCTGAAAAGGTTTAAAAATTACTAACAAATTAGGAGGAAATAATTAATTCTTTCTATCAAAACTTATCCAGATAAGTTGTGTGATTATAAACAATAGGAAAATAATTTTTCCTAAATTTAATTTCAATATTTTGTTGGCATTGATGGTGGATTGGAAATGAAACACTTTGAATAGGTCAAGAAAGCACACAAGGAATTGGCCACATCTCTTCCAGAGAACTCATTCAATAAATATTTCTATCTGATATGTTTCAAAGAGCATTTCATGAAGATTATACTTCACAAGTTTGTTTCAGAAGAAACATTAATGTGTAAGGGGATTAGGAATATTTGGATTCTTGAACTATTAGCATAATTGATGAATTATGTAATAACAACAGAGAGAAGCATTGCAATTATTCCTATCTGACAAATAAATTTATTGTTAAAATTGATGCCATGAGCTTTTCGGTTACAATATTTTTTTTTAAATTCTAGGCAGAAATGTATAGTTAAAAGGTTAATACTTCCAGAGAAAGAAAAGACAGGTCTACAGAAAATGTTTGCAGATCATATCTCATAAAGAACTTTTATTTAGATAAAAAAAAAAGGCTTTCAAAATTCAATAACAAAAAACAAACAACCAAATGAAAAATTTGGCAATTGATTTAAATACTTGTTCAAAGAAGATATACAGATGGCACATAAGCACCTGAAAAAAAATTCTTAGCAACATTAGTCATTAGGGAAATGTAAGCTGAAATCACAATTAAACATTGCCTTCCACATATTAGACATTTAATAGACTGACCATATCAAGTATTGCAAGTATTTGAATCAACTGGAATATTCATCAACTACTACTAGTTGGTATGTAAATCATGCCACTTGGGAAATAGTTTTGCAGTTTCTTAGAAAGTTAAATATACACCTACCACATGCTCAGTTATTTCACTAAGTATTTAACAAAGATAAATGAAAGCATATTTTTTGTAAAAAGAATTTTATGTGAATGCTCATAGTAGCTTTATTTGTAATACTCCCAAACTGAAAACAACCAAATGTTCATCGAGATAACCAAGTTATATACATCTACACATTGAATTCTTCCTCAGAAATAAAAACAATGAACTACGGATACATCGAACAGCATAGAGAAATCTCAAATAATGATGCTGAATTTAAAAAGTTCAACAACAAAACCTATATACCACGTGGTTCCATTTTTATGAAATTCTATAAAATGAAAACTAAGTGCTAGAGACAGAAAACAAATGAGTTGTTGCTTGGGGGCTGAAGAGTAGGGAAAGAATGGAGTGAGGAGTATAAAGGGTCACAAGAAAACTTTGGGGGGAGGAATGGATATTTGCTGTCTTGATTTTGTTGATCACCTAACAGGTATATACAAATGTCAGAATTTATTAAATTGTGTTCTTTAAGTACACTTTATTAGATGCCAATTATATCACCATATATCTGTTTAAACACACACACACACTCAAACACACACACACACGCACACATTAAGAAAGAAATGAGTGTTTCATTCCTATGATTACCATGGACAAATCTATGCCTCGATGAATCTACATCACCAACTCTGAAATCAGAGCTGTGCAGGGTCAGCACGAGGCAGGAGGCTCAGATCATGCCCTGGAAAAGGGCATCTGTTATCAAGATGTGTTCTAAGGTATCAGAAAACCCTATGAGAGCTCATTTTTTTGGGGGCCGGAAACACTAAAAAAATGTTTCCATGTAGATTAATGGTAATTGCTTGTTTGCCTTACATCATTTTGACTTATGTAAGTCTTAATAGGAAGCCTCTACTTTTATCTAGTGGAAAAAACCTGTCTTGGTTATCAACTATCTTGGTCTAGGCAATGAAAAAAGTCCCGTTTTCCATATTAGTTCTTCTATATGAGTATATTTTCTGTTAAAAAAAAAAAAAACAAGTTACAATAGTTATAGACAAAGCTTTTTTGGTGATTTTAAGAATAAGGTGAGAAATAGAGGTAATTATAATTGTATTAGCCTCCCCTAGTCCTGAAGGTACAATATTAGACTAAAAATATGCTGGATATTATAATATGTAATTGCAGTTTAAAAAAGCAAGGCAGAATTTGCTATATGCTGTAACCATGTATCAGAGAGAATCAAGTCTAAACATACTTGTATCTTTTTAGAAAAAAATTTTTAAGTCATTTTATTTTATTTTTGAGAGAGACAGAGAGCACAGCGGGGGAGGGGCAGAGAGAATGAAGGAGACACAGAATTTGAAGCCAGCTCCAGGCTCTGAGCTGGCAGCACAGAGCTGGATGCGGGGCTCGAACTGAGAACCGGCAGATAACGACCTGAGCCAAAGTTGGCGCTCAACTGACTGAGCCACCCAGACACCCCTAAATATATTTGTACCTTTATGTAAGGTTCGATTTTTATTTAGAAATCTAAACCAAGAAAAGAAGACAAGTAATTTTTGGTAAGTAGAGGAAAGTGAAAATTATCAATATGTATAGGCTGTTGACTTAAATTTGCTTAATGCGGACTAGTGTGAGAGTGTGGAATTCCTGGGCGCTGAAGTCTTAAAAGGACCTCAAAATTACATGGGTCTTACCTCCAGAAATCCCACCAAGTCCTCTTGATGGAAACTCAGGAAAGACCCCCTCATGTTTCTGGCAGCAGGAAGTGAAGAGCAATCATTGTGGAAATATACCCACAGAGTTCTCTATAACAAATGTCTATTCTCTAGGAGAACAGACTATGCCAGATCCTTATCCTAGATGAACTATTTAATTCATTCTCACTCCAGACCCTCTAGCTTTCCTATTTGACCTAAATGGCTGGGGGGAAAGGCTATGCCACTAGAGAAAAATTTGGGAAAATCACAGACCAGAGACTCAGGGCCAGTGCTTAAAACTGAAACATAACTTAAGAGAGTAGAATACTTCCTATTCTCTACACATCACTACCATGGCAACAGGGCTCTGGCAAAACAGCAGTGGGTTACAGCTGAAAGAGCTGCAAGAAACAGACTCTCCATGAGAAGTAGTACGTAAAGAAGCCCAAGGTTAAGGGGTGGGGGTGGGGGGAATAACAACAACAACAAAAAATCCCATTAGAGGAATACAAAGTCTCTGGCACTTGCAATTACAGCAAATATTAATCACGGCCCAACTCCTAGCCAGATTAACATAAATCCTCACAATAACGCCCTATTTATCTCATTACTTATTAGCTAATACACATCCAGTTTTCCACAACAACAAAAAATTACAAGGCATGTTGAAAGAGAAGATGAAACACTCTGAAGAGACAAAACAATCATTGGAATCAGACTTAGGAATGACCCAGATGATGGAATGAGAAGAACCTGGACACAGACTTTATGTCTTTCACAAAAAATAAGTTCAATTGGGTCTTACACTTAAACGTAATGTCCAAAACTATAAAATTTCTTGGGGTGCCTGGGTGGCTCAGTTGGTTAAACATCTGACTTTGATTCAGGTCATGATCTCGTGATTCTTGAGTTCAAGCCCTGCACTGGGCTCTGTACTGACAGCTCAGAGCCTAGAGCCTGCTTTAGGTTCTGTGTCTCCCTCTCTCTCTGCCTCTGTCCTGCTCGCATTGTCTCTTTCTCTCAAAAAAATGAATAAATATTTTTAAAAAATTAAAAAAAAAACTATAAAACTTGTAGATTAAAACTAATTTTATTTTTTGTCTAGTGATGAGTTTTTAGATATAATATCAAAAGCACAATCCATAAAAAATTTAAGTTGAACTTTAATAAAAATGTTAAATTCTTCTCTAAGAAAGACACTGTAACAGACTGGGTGAACATACTTGAAGAAACATGTATATGATAAAGAATTTGAATCCAGAATACGCAAGGTATTCTTAAATTCAACAATAAAGAAAGTCACAGCATAATTAAATAATGGGCAAAAAGTCTGGACACCTTGCCTATGAAGATATACAAATGGCAAATAACCATATGAAAAGATGCCTAAAGTCATATCTCATTGGGGAATTGCAAACCAAAATAAAAATGAAATAACACTTTACACCTATGAGAATGGCTAACCTCCAAACATCTAACAGTGCCATTTGCTGGCAAGGATGAAGAGCAACTGGAATTCTCAAATCACTGCTTTTGAGAATGCAAAAAAAAAAAAAAAAAAAAAAAAAAAATTGGCAGTCACTGGAGACAGTTTTGACAGTGCCCTGAAAAGCTAAACACTTTCTTACCACAGCATCCTGCTCCTTCTCATTTGTTCCTCCATCTTACCATCAGTCTTTCTCAGACACACTTATCCAACTGAAATGGAATATTATGTTCTACATGTGGATGTTTAGAGAAATTTCATTCACAGTCTCCAAAGACCGGAAACAACTGAATTTACCTTCAAAAGGTGAATGGATAAACCAACTGTGCATCTACAATGGAATAATATTCAGTGATAAGAAGCAAGGACTTTCAAGCCATAAAAAGATATGCGTGTAGACGTGTCTATACATAGATTAGTGTATATGCATATATTTCCTTGCTCTGTGGTAAGTGGACCTAAAAATAATGGCATCCCAGCAGCAGCCAGACATGAGTTTCTAATGACATTCTTCTGTGAAGAAATCAGGGCTACTTGAAAAATGGCTGATTCTAGAATAGAATAGAAAAAACACAAGAGGAATCTGCAACATCTTGTAGTGCCAGAAAGGCAGGAAGTGCTAAAAAAAGAGTCAAAGAGACACAAGGGCCAACGGAAAGAGTTCCCAATGGTAAAAGCTGGAAAAATGTGAGCAACAAAATAAATGAAATAATATTGGATTACCACTCAATATATAAAACAAATATGCATGTGTCCACACTGTTATAAATAAATGACTAAGTACATAAATAAGTAAATGATTAAATAAACAGGGAAGAATAGATAAATTTCTTGTGTGGAAAAATTTCAAATAATTTATATAGATGCTCCACCCTCAATTAGGTAAAGCATAACTCTTACCCCCTTAAGTGTAGATTTCATTTAGTGACTTCCTTCCAAAGAGTACAATGTGGAATGGAAGGAAAAGAACTTGAGAGTGGATAAACCTGACTCCTACCAGCTCAGCCAAGTGATCGAAGTCACCATCAACAGTGATAAATCGAATTGATAGTATTAACCTTCATATAATATCGTGAAAATGGCATGTGACCTATGTGGCCTTCCTTCCAAAAAAAAAAGATATATATAACCCTAATCTAATCATAGGAAAAACATCACAAAAATTCCAAAATGGGGATGTTCTACAAAAACTTGACCAGTACTCTTCAAAATTTTCAAGGTTATCCAAATTGAGTTATGTTTGAGAAACTATCACAACCAAGAGGAGCCGAAGGAGACATGACTAGTATATGGGGTATCATGGATGGGATAAAGGAACAGAAAAAGACCATTACATAAAAAGTAAGAATATCTGAATAAAATTAAACCTTTAAATTCAAAGCAATGGGTCAATAATTGGTCATTAACTATAACAAATGTACCATATTAAGCAAGATGCTAATAATAAGAGACAACTGGATATGGAGTATAGGGAAACTGGACTACTTTACATGATTCTGTAAATATAAAATTGTACTAAAATAAAAGACTTATTAAAAAGAATATATGATATAAATATACAAAGTTTATACATCACATAACTCTCATTTTTATTGAGATATAACTAACATATAACATTATATTCATTTCAAGTATACAACACAATGATTTGCTCCACATCTCTCTATATTGTGAAATGATAACCACAATAATTCTAGTTAACATCCATCACCATACACAGTTACACATTTTCTTTCTTTTGATAGGAGCTTTGAAGGTGTACTTTCTTTGTGACTTTCAAATATACAATACAGTATTATTAACTATAGTCACCATGCTGTACGTTATATTCCATGATGTATTTATTTTATAACTGGAAATCTGTACTCTTTGACCACCTTCCCAACTTCCCAACTTCTTCTCCCACTTGCCAACCCCCACCTCTGGCAACCACCAATCTGTTCTCTGTATGAGTTCACTTTGTTTCTTTGTTTCTTGTTTTTGTTTTTGTTTAGATTCCACATATAAGTTAGATTGTACAGAATTTGTCATTGTTGGACGCATAACGCCCTCTTTGTCTATTCATGTTGTTGCAAAGAACAAGACTTCCTTCACTTCGTGGAAGAATAATATCCCATTGTGTGAGTGTTCATTTGTATTTATATTTATATTTATATTTATATTTATATTTATATACAAAATACATCACATTTTCCTCATCCACGCATCAACTGATGGATACTAAAGTTGTTTCCATACCTTGGAATTTTCAGCTGTTGTAAATAATGCAGGAATGAAATGGGGATTCATGTATCATTTTGAATTAGTGTTTTCATTTTCTTTTGGTAAAGTGGAATTGCTGGATCATATGGCAGTTCTATTTTTAGCTTTTTCAGGAAACTCCATACTGTTTGTGACTCTGTAAAACTATAACGCAGAAAATTATTTTACTCTATGCTCATAAACCAAATGTCTTTTTTATAACTAATTTTTTCTTTCAAAGTTTTATTTAAATTCTAGTTAACATACAGTGTAATATTGGTTTCAGGAGTAGAATTCAATGATTCATCACTTACATACAACATCCTGTGCTCATCATAAGTGTCTTCCTTAGTACCCATCACCCATCTAGCCCATCCCCTACCCACCTCCCTCCATCAACCCCCAGTTTTTTCTCTACCTTTAAGAGTCTCTAGTGGTTTGTTTTCTTCTCTTTTCCTCCCTCTTGTATATTCATTTTTTTGTTTCTTAAATTCCACATATGAGTGAAATCCTATGGTATTTTTCTTTCTCTGACTGACTTATTTCGCTTAGCATAATATACTCTAGCTCCAGCCACATCTTTCCCAATGGCTAGATTTCATTCTTTTTGATGGCTGAGTAATATTCTGTTATATGGAATTCATCTTTTTTTTATCCAGTCATCAGCCAATGGACATTTGGGCTCTCTTTATACTTTGACTATTGTTGATAATGCTGCTATAAACATCAGGGTGCATGTACCCATTCAAATCTATGATTTTGTATCGTTTGGGTAAATACCCAGTAGTACAATTGCTGAATCATTGGGTAGTTCTATTTTTACCTTTTTGAGGATACTTCATGCTGTTCTCTAGAGTGGCTACTCCAGTTTGCATTCCTACCAACAGTGCAAGAGGGTTCCCCTTTCTCTGCATCCTCATCAATACCTGTTGTTTCTTGTGTTAATTTTAGTCATTTTCACAGGTGTGAGGTGGTATCTCTTCATGGTTTTGATTTGTATTCCCTGATGATGAGTGATGTTGAGCATCTTTTCATATGTCTCTTAACCATCTGGAAGTCTTCTTTGGAAAATTATCTATCCATGTCTTCTGCCCATTTCTTTACTGGATTGTTTGTTTTTTGAATGTTGAGTCTGCCAAGTTCTTTATAGATTTTGGATACTAACCCTTTATCAAATAAATCTTTTGCAAATATCTTCTCCCATTCCATAGGCTCCCTTTTAGTTTTGCTGATTGTTTCCTTTGCTGTGCAGAAGATTTTTATTTTGATGAAGTCCCAATAGTTCATTTCTGCTTTTGTTTCCCTTGCCTCTAGCAATGTGTCTAGTAAGAAGTTGCTATGGCCAAGGTCAAAGAGGTTGCTGCCTGTTTTCTCCTGTAGGAATTTGATGGTTTTCTGTCTTATGTCTAGGTTGTTAATCCATGTCGAATTTATTTTTATGTATGGTGTAAGAAGGTGGTCCAGTTTCATTCTTCTGCATGTTGCTGTTCAGTTTCCCCAACATCATTTGTCGAGGAGACTCTTTTTTCCATTGGATATTTTTCCTGCTTTATGAAGATTAGTTGACCATATAGTTATAGGTCCACTTCTGGGTTTTCTATTCTGTTCTATTGATCTATAATGTCTGTTTTTGTGCCCTTACTATGACAGGGAATGGATGGAATAAAATAGGCAGAGAGGGAAAGTTTAGGACCTAAGGTCCCTGAGTGGGGAAAAACACTTATTTTAAAACAATGTTGAGAGCTTCTGACCAAGAGTAAACTCCCTCAGGCTTAAGGTTCCTCCTAAGAATGTAACAGAAACCACCTACTCCGCCTCAGGTTTCCCTCAGGAATTTGACAATTAAAATACCTAACTAAAATAAGTAAACCATAAAACTCATATTATAGGAGGGACAGTATGACCGCATTCTGACTCCTCACGCAATGGAATTGAGCCAGTCAGGAATGTACAACATAACACCTAGAGTTATCAAGCCAATAAGGGCAGGACCTGAGAAGGAACAAAGGGGAAGGGCTGGGGGAACTGACCAAAACCTTATAAAACAAAGTCCCTTGCCTATAGTCACGGGCATTCACTTTCGAATGTCCCTTCTCTGTAAAGAGAGTTTTCATACTATTCTTACTTTATAATCTTATACTCTGATAAACTTTTGCTTGCCACTCATTTTATTCTGTGTCCACCATTTCATTCTTTGAAGTGGGGAGACAACGAATCCCTAGTATTGAGGTAAAAAATCCTGCAACAGTACCATACCGTCTTGATGAACAAATACCAAAGCATGGCCCATAAGCTATGAAAAAAGTTAGGAGGAGGAAGAAGACAACTATGTAAAATATTGTTGAGAATCTGAATACGATGAAGATAGAAAAGTATGGGCAGAAACACAATTTGAGTGATTTCAATAGTGGGTGGAAGGCATTTTGATTCAAAGTATGAAGGCATATTGAGTAAGAGATGTTGTACATGTATTTCCTGAGATAATTAATATTATAGAAAAATAATTTTAAGTGATATAAGCCAACAATAATCCAAAGAGAATGAAAGGATCATCACTATAGGGGAAAATTCAATGAATTTTTGGACGCTTATTTGCTAATAAAGTCATGTGTGCTATTGATGCTATTGATGTAGACTTCCAAGCTGCATGAAATAAGACAGCTGTGGCAGGAGATGACCTGCCTGACAAGATCAGTGGAGAGAATTTGTATATGGATAGCACAGATATGGTAGAGGGTAGGACAGAAAAATAAGGCAATCACTAAATGTACCAATTGACATATTGAAGAACAGACTTCTCTACCTCCCTCTCTGATACACAATTTGGAGGTCCAATTTTACTTCTACTTTTGTCAGCTAGAAATAAAGAACTGGCGGTATAAAGGGAGGGTGACGTGGTGCATAAGAGCAGTGCTTCTCAAACTTCAAATGCAGGGAATTCACACAAGAGTTTTATGAAAATGCAGATTCTTATTCCATAGGTCCGTAATGTAGCTGGAAATTCTACATTTCGAGCAGGGTTCCAGGTTTTGTTGATGCTGTGGTCTAAACCATACACTCTGAGTATCAAGGAACCAACAGGGAGTGGTTAAAAGAGAAATTTGAACTGCAGGCTGTGAAATCATCAATCCTGAAGAGAGTGAAAACAAAGAAGGCATTTTAATGTTGAACCATGGCAGAACTTTGAACACTGGGTGAGTACTTTGAATTGCTTGATAAACTGTTCAAATTAACAATAGGAATGTCAGAAGTAGGTTAAGCCAATCAAAGCAACAATTGTTGAGATGATTTGTAGCCATCAGGAGGCTATGGGAAAATGGTGCTCAGCAGGGGAAGAGCTTCAATGTAAATGAAAGTCTCATTTCATTAAATAAAGGTGTTTTCTGATATCACTTTTGAATATTCTCAAGTATTTACCTTGAGTAACCAACATTCTAATTACTGTCTTCCAACTGGGATATGGAAATAAATGCACTTGTAATATATAGAAAATATGCTGAAATGTCTTTGGTATATGAATAGGTCACATTTTTTCAATGTTGGAAAAAGAAATAAAGGCAATAACAGTAAACATGGGATCACAAATTAGCAGAAACCGTTGAGCCTCTGAGCTATTTCCTACAGGTAATTGTAAACTTAAAATAAAATGTTATATTTACATTTTGATGCATTTGAAGTTTCCTAAGAATTTTATTGCATTTTCTTATTTAATATGAGCAGAAAGAAAAAACAGCTATTCCCATAACAATATGCAAATTTGTTAATGGGTTATTCTCCAATAGATTCTGAAGATTTCTGATTCCCCAGTAATTATTTTTAAAACATACTCTTAAACCTAATTTAGTGTAGGATGTCAGATAATATTTCCTAAGAGAAAAGCAACAGAGTATGAGCAAAGTTACACCATTAGCCAAAGTGAATATGCAATTTGTTGTCTATATTTTTCTTTTCATGGGGGAAATGGGAAGATAGTACCCATAGTTACGGAAATAGCTCAGTACCACTATTTCATAAACTAATGAAAACAAAACTATTTTTTCCATTTCCTATGAAATTTAGAAAAATGGAAACATTAAAGAATGTCTTCAGACCATTACTTTTTATTTTATTTAACTAATTTCCATTGAGAAGTTAATACATATGAACTAAGTTTGCTCTTTTTAAGCTTTAATTTTTTATTTAATTGTGAATTACATATTGTGGATCAGGATGAATGTTTAAAAAGATTTTCTCTT
This sequence comes from Panthera leo, assembly GCF_018350215.1. Taxonomy (NCBI): domain Eukaryota; kingdom Metazoa; phylum Chordata; class Mammalia; order Carnivora; family Felidae; genus Panthera; species Panthera leo. Next base: position 124,734,225 of record NC_056682.1, on the reverse strand, counting down.
TCCTAGAATTAGATTGCTTATATTAGTGTATAAGCAAAATAATGGCCATGACTTGACAAGGCTATTCTGAATTCAAGACTATTCTCATCAACAGACTTATAAAATTGTCAAATGGGAATAATCAAGTACCACTCAAAGATGTTTCTCAAACAACTGAACCAAACCAAAGTTTCTCATTTTGATAAATGATAATCCACATTTAGGTATTTCCAGTAGCTGTGGTTGTTGAAATTTCTTTTATCTGCTGTTGGATCATATTCACTATTGTGAAGGCCAACCTTTGATGAGAAGGCTGGCAGCTGGAAAACAGAGTGAAGTTCTAGAAGCCTGCACTGAGAAAAAAAAAAAAAAAAAGTTAAGGAAAGCTCAGTTAATTTGTATGTTTATTCTCCAAAGCCCTGAAACACCTTAGTTTTAAATATCAAATAAATACCCTTACTTTATATTTCCCACGTGCTTGAAGGTTGAAAATAGTGCTCCACATCAAGAGTCTGATTTCCATGTCACCCTGTCAAATAGTTGTTGCCTTCAGCTATAAAAGTGCCTGTAGTCCTGGGAGCACCATGCCCAAGTTTAATTGACTTCAAAGGACATCCATTCAATGAAATGAAACCCTGTGTTGGAAGGAGATTGTCCCAAGGCAAATCAATAAGGTCATTTTGGGGCTCTAAGTTTGAAGAGGGAGTTTCTTCTAGTACATTCTGTCATATGCACCCAAAAGCTTTTCACTTTGTGGAAAGTCTAAGTTGTATTACTGCTTTCTTGCTTTGTGTAGCTGTAATTGAGGTGGATTATTTAAGGGTATTGTTGGTTCAATTTAAGTGAGATCTATCAAAATCCCTTTAAGTAGGAATTTATTTAAAATGATCCATTTAAAAAAGGTTTATGTTGTGATAAGAACAATGGGAATTGTTAATAAGTTTGGAGTAAGTCATTTTTAAATGATGATTTGCTTTTCCCCCACAGTAGGCTATGTTTTCTAAAGAAAAACATTTCATATTAATATATTTTCAATTTACATCACGATAAAATCTGTTATGCTTGATTTCTGGTTCTGATGGAACTTTAAATTTTAAAGAGTTGTATACAAATCAATGGTTCAAACTATTTGGATGCAAAAAAAAAAAGATGTAAATTCTCTTTTTTTAATGTTTTATCTATTTTTGAGACAGAGAGAGACAGAGCATGACTAGGGAGGGGCAGAGAGAGAGGGAGACACAGAATCCAAAGCAGGCTCCGGGATCCGAGCTGTCAGCACAGAGCCTGATGTGGGGCTCGAGCTAACGAACCGTGAGATCATGACCTGAGCCAAAGTCAGACGCTTAACTGACTGAGCCACCCAGATGCCCCAGAAGATGTAAATTCTTAAGTATAAGGTTATTTAGATATGAAGTGATGTTGAGAATACAAAGTGTAGCAGTTGTTATAGACTCATTAAGAACTACAAAACGCTAGTGCTGATCACTCTCTAAATATAACCTATATTCTTATATGGAAGATTTGTATTAACATATACTGTTTCAACAAGAGGCCTAATCGTATGGTCATCTTATCTATTTATAAGACATTTAAAGAAAGAAATCCTCCAAGTCATTCTCAAACGTCCTTATGGTTCCTCAAAGACAAATTATTCCTCTAAGAGAGTGAGACTTCTTTAAAGGAATGTTACAATGAAATGTGCCTTGCAGTGAAAATGGTACTTTCTCCTTCGGATGTAATGTTTTGCCCCTGAAGCCTGGGTCTTAGTTATAGAACAATGACAGGCTTGGCAGTGAGGATACCAGTTTCCAGTATCACTGGAGCTTTCCCCTTTGCTTTCTTGTTAGTCTCGATTTCTTTAAACAAATGGATTATTGGTAAGATCACTATATTAAACACAGGAGGGTTGGTGTGGTCCCTGTTGGTTTACAAATCTCATGGGTTTCTCAATAATTTGATTTCTGGCTTTTTGAATAAGCCCTTATTATTGCCTATGTGATTGGATACAAGAAACACTTTCTTTTAGCAATCATGTCAAATTTGGTTTTGTCTGGATTTTCATGCTATATTTAAAATTGTATCAGATTTAAAGAGGAAGAGCCATCTCTATCCCTTCTTATAAAATGCCCATTGTCGGGGCGCCTGGGTGGCTCAGTCGGTTGAGCGTCCAACTTCGGCTCAGGTCATCATCTCCTGGCTTGTGGATTCGATCTCCGCGTCAGGCTCTGTGCTGGCAGCTCAGAGCCTGGAGCCTGCTTCAGATTCTGTCTCCCTCTCTCTCTGCCCCTCCCCAGTTCATGCTCTGTCTCTGTCTCTCTCTCTCAAAATAAATAAACATAAAAAAAAATGTCATCTGGGTGGGACTACTCTCTTCTTAGAAGGAAGTTATGGTCTTCGTTCCATCCATTTTGTTCCCACACACAGACCACTCTGTCTATGGCATGAAATGTCTAGGTTCAGTTCACTAAGTCTCTCATATCTCCAACCCTATGAGCAAATAAATGCCTGTGTCTATTCAGTCCAGGCGGCACTGTCTCCCCTAACCAAGGCAATGGCTCCCTGTACACAAGGCATAGAGATGGTGTTTGTTGCTAGGGCTGCCCCAACAAAGTGTCACCCACTAGGTAGCTTAAAAGCAACAGAAGTTTAGTATCTCACGATTCTGGGAGGGAGAGTCTAAAAGCAAGGTATTTGCAAGACTCCTTCTGAAACTCTGGGTAGAATCCTCCCTTGCCTCTTCCTGGCTTCTGGTGGTGGCTGACAATTCTTGGTGTTGCTTGTTTTAGTTGCATCAGTCCACTCTCTACCTGTCATCACATGGCCACCTGCACATTATCTTCCCTCTGTGTATGCCTGTCTAAATTTCCCTTTTTTTTATAAAGACACCAGTTGTATTAGATTAGGGTTCACCTTAATTACCTCATCTTAACCTGATTAAATCTGCAAAGACTGCATAAGGTCACATTTTGACTTCCTGGGGATTAAGACTAAAATATATCTTCTTGTGCAGGATACAGTTCAACCCGTGACAGAATATATAGCTTACTTATTAAAAAAAAAAAACAAAAACAAAAAACATTTTCAGACATGAGGAATATATTCCCAGACATAAAGGGCTGACAGAAGAAATTTTGGTTTCTCGGTTTGTTTATTTCTGTTGTTTGGTAATGAGACTTTGGTGTCTTTAGTTTGCACTATTTACATTCTTTTAATTTTAAATCCATAGTATTTAGTATATGGTTTAGCAAATAATGAGAAGTCTAGTCATGGTCTTAAAATAAACCATGGATTTTTGAATTCCAAGCACATCAAATGTCATGAAATCAACAAAACACCTGCTAGTTGCTCCGTCCCTGGGGACATTTAAACAGGACAGGTAATCAAAAACAGTCAGGCTTTGAGATTTCACATCATTTTCTTCATATATACCTCAGATGCTCAGTCTTTTAAGTACGTTCCTTTCTTAGCCATTTCACCTCTGCCTTCTGTGTTTCCTTTTACGCAGTCCCAGAGCTTTGGATTGTGTTGATTCATTCCTGGAACAACAAAAAGCATTTCACTTTACAACAGCATTTCTCAAAGAATGGGTGTGTTGTTTTTCCTTCCATTGGTCCATCTCTGCTTCATAGATATCTGAAGATATTTTGCTGTTACCTAATAGTACCTGCAAACAGAGTAATGTTTTCATGTGCCATAAAAGTCATTTTACCAGAAAGTGTCATTGATTTACTTGTGGCAATATAGGATTCCTTGATTAAGAGTTTGACAAATCCCCATTGAAGCTGCATAATAAATCAATCTTTTACTGGAAAAGCCTGAGAAGGGGGTAAGTGAAGATGCTATACATTAGTACCTGGAGGAGAGTTACTAACCTCTATTCTCTGGTGATCAATCACCTAGGCTGGGTTGCACTGACAATGTCTGGAGGTCATCTGGTTAATGAGACAGCACTGGGAAAGTCCTTCCAGGATTACATTTTATCAGTCAATCATTAACACCCATATTAGACACCAAGATCCATTTGCTACTTTTAAGAGAAAATCTTGTGAAATATATCCAGAGCAGATTAATGATGACAAATGGATTACACAAAAACAATTAAGAAAATGTGCCATCGCTCTTAGAGGGCCTCCATTAGGAAGAATTAACACAAATTAGCAGTAAGTTGTGTTTTTTTTTAATACAAAAGTCTTTCTTGAAAACACATGTCTACTATGCCAAAGGATAGGAAAATAACAATTAATACATTATATCATTTTAAATAATGGATTAATAGTGGAAATATCAACATTTGACCGAGATTGTAGATATCCTTGCTCAAATGTTGGTTTCCAGAGCATGGGTGTTTGCAAATTATTATCACAGGAATGTGTGTATATGGAAAATGAAATTATAAAAAGAGAATTATTCATGTCTCAGGAATTATAATTTTGGCTGTTAGCTATAGAGATGAATTAAAATGCATTCTTCTCTTTTTTTTCTTTTGAGGAAACAAAAGGAAGAAGAAGTTGGGCCCAAGGCTCATTTAAATTTTGTTTTTAGTCTCCAATAAACATAGCAAATCACTTCACTTAATTTTTGTTGTATAAAGAGCAGACATCATTCATCTTTATACCCTCAGCAGCTAGTAAGTAGACACTCAAAACCTGGCTTTTTAATAATTTATTTTTTATTATAATTTCAATGTCATACAAAGTTGATATTCTTTCTTTCTTTTTCTGAAGAAAACAATCTTTACTGTTGTTACCCAATATCATCCATTTTTCTGTTATACTGAAGTATTCTGTGACATGAAATTTTAAGTACATACTCTATATAAAAGGACATTCTATATATAACTGACTTAGGCTAATGAAAAGCATTGAGCTATCATAGCCTTTTATAGCCATTAATATGTGAGTTTTTGTCCTAGTGGTCAGCTAATTTTAATTTTTTCTTTCTTCCCAAAGTACTTGGATGGCATATCTAATTAAAGAATTTCTTTTTTTTTTTAATTTGTTTAAAATCTTTATTTATTTTGAGAGAGAGAGAGCGCGAGCAAGGGAGGAACAGAGAGAGAAGGAGACACAGAATCCAAAGCAGGCCCCAGGCTCTGAGCCATCAGCACAGAGCCCGACGCAGGGCTCAAACCCACGAACTGTGAGATCATGACCCGAGCCAAAGTCAGACGCTCAACTGACTGAGCCACACAGGCGCCTCTAATTAAAGAATTTCTTGTTCTATATTATATTTATCTGTTTATAAGTCTAATCACCTCCCAACATAAGTTTCCAGAGAGTATTGATATTGTCACATTCATTTAAACAAAAGTGATTTGGAAACAATAGTTCATGATATATAGTAATATTTATTATGTATCAAAACGGTTTATAAAATATCGCTTAATTCATAGTCTTGCAAACTTTACTATACCTAAAATATTTTTAGATAGGCTTCTGTTTTAGTGACATTATTTACTTGTAATTAATGTCATAAATAAAACTTAAGCTGTATAACTTTGAGATCTTAAGAGAAGCCTTTTGAAAATGTTTTCTACTTGTAGATAGTAAATTGTTTTATATTTATTATGCTTGTCATTTTTGTGTGCTTATTTTAAATTTCTTTATACAGAATCTAATAATTCTATATGTCATGTAATCCCTGTAGCAGGTTCTATTTGTCCAAAGATGGCTGCACCAATGTCAACAATCATACAGATTCTTCTGCCATGTGACTTTGCCAGAACCCCATCAAGTGGTAGACTTAAAATCGCCTTTGTCTTGCATCTGATATGGACTTTCTAATTCACTTATCAGTAGAATGTGGAGAAAATGATGCTGCATGCTTTCCAAGCCTAGGTAGGAGTAAGCCTTGTATCTCCAGCCTTAGTCTGTTGGAACCCTGTCCTTCCACATATTCCCTGTTGGAGTGTTCCCTCTCAGAATCAGCTTGACATGCTTTGAGAGACCCCAGTTCACATGAAGGGGTATAGGTATTATCGTCAATAGTCTTAGATGGGCCAGTTTCAATGTAATCCCAGCATAAGCATCGGACATGTGAGTGAAGAAGCCTCCAGATGATACTGGTTCCCATTTATCTGAGACACTCCCAGGTGTTTTGGTCTGCAGCTAAGGTCTCGAACTTTGTGGAGCAGAGATGTGCCAAGCCACTGAGCCTTTCCTGAACTCCTGACACACAGAATCCATTTTTGTGTGATACCACTAAGTTTGGGAGGTTCATTACACATTACTAGAAAATTGGAATATTCTCTCAATAAATATATGATATTCTCAGACACCTAATTCTGTAAAATATTAAACTGAATTTAATGAACTATTTCTACCGTCATGCTTGAAATTTCTTACTATATTAAAAACAAAACACTGGTTACAAATTATTGCACATTACATGTAAAAAAACACCTAAAATGGAAAATTTAGTGCCATATCATTATGACCATATAAAATAAAATAAGTCATAATTAGATGAATTAATTCTTTAGTCAAAATATGTAACCCTGTTATTTATGAAAAATTGTACTATATGCACAAGTCATTTAAAACCTTAACCTCATATCTAACTAAATAAGTAGCATATCATTTTATTGAAAGTAACAGCTTATATTCATTTACATGTGCTGTCTTTTGATTTTTCTATATTATCCAATTTATCCATTTATTTACATAAAAACTGGTGTGCTCAGTATACTATTGAGGCTTTCTCAAATAAGTGAAAGTTTTTTCTTCCAGGTATATTTCACTGATGTTTCCTTCAATTCAGAGATGGCCACAGTAATTTTTATTTTTAAATATGGATGCTGTAAATTGTATAATTATTTTCACTCCAAATACATATGAATCTTGGCAGAAGACAATAATAATAAGCATTTAAATAGTGCACATTATTAGCCAGGAATCTCTCCAAGTATTTCACAATCTTTACCAGATACCTATAAAAATAGAGATACTCTATTAGGATACACTTTTGTCCTAGTAGTAGGACAGCTAGCTAGTAAGTATTGGAACTGGGATTTAAACACGAGCCAGCTGGCTCTAGAGTCCTGCTTTTAAGCTCTGGAATTCCATTGACTCTGTTGATGTAGAAAAACAAAGAAAAGAATGAGTAGGTTAGAATCTAATGATTATCCCAGCTCAAATGCATTTAGAATGTTTGTTGATTTTCTTGCAATCATTTTAGCTCTTATACTGTGCCGTACCTGTAAAATTCAACTGTTGAATTAAGGTGATGGAAAAAAAAAAAAAAACAAAAAACTGAAGCCAGTGGCATTTTGTTTATATAAAAGAAAACATAGAAATTCCCTTTTGTATTTCTGACTTTATATAAACTCTATTTAGTATAGTGAAGAATAGAATTGATGTTACATTGCAAGAGACAAAGCAACCCAGGAGAAAGAGGCGTCCATGACAGTATGTATCCAAATGAGAGGCAGCTGTGCTTTGAAAATCTGTGCATATAGCACCATGACCTGCCTGATAGGCACTGATTCAATGTCTGAGAGTGTACGCACCTGAACTTCTTTCTAACTGGTCCCACTCCATATGCACTTCACCTTGTACTCATACCTTCAATAATTACTGCTTTGTCAACATGCAAAATCTTCATGAAAGGGTTTAAAATAATTGCAATCTATTAATAGGACTTCTCTATATTTTTCCACTGCCTGTGCCAATAGCATTTCTTTACAGTTAATCTTATATCTTTAATGGACAATATAAAATGCTATATTCAGAAAAATGACCACTTTTACCCTTCATTTTTTTAAAAAAAACCTGAATTTGCAGCTAATTCCCGCAACTTCGGGAGAAAGGAAATGACTAATGCCATTAAATCAAAGCTCTATCTTCAAAGCTAATTACGTGAGGCCAAGGTATGAATATCATTATTAATACCATCACTCCATCAATCTGGTTGAAGATTTTAAAAAATTTATTTGATGATTACAGATTTCTCTATCTATATCTCTCATCCCTCCCCCCAAATTCTGCAGACTTTTGTATCCTCCTCCAATACCAACCTCTAATTTCCTGAAAATCTCTCTTTGTGGGAAAGAAGAATCAGTAAGACTTGATTAGAGCATTTCAGTAATGCTTTGATTTCCAGAAATCAGAATTGACTCCTGAATTTATTAACCACATCAGACCTCCAGAAAAGGACAGCATGCCCAGCAGCGTAGCATTTGATCCAAGCTTGCATAAGTACATGTTTCCCCCTCATTCCTTCTCTTCCTCTCCTCTTTTACTAAGAGTGCTGGTGAGGCATGAGATAAGTTAGTTCTACTCCCTTTGCCTCTTCCAGAATCCAATGTGCTGTTCTTAGAGAGTCATCCACACGAACTTCGATCAATTATAAGAAACTTAAATATATCTCTTTTCTTCTTAATTTTTCATGTGTTTCTTTTACCATTGTTATTTTAACCCAGTCTGTGTTAAAACAAAGGCATTTGGTAAATGTTGAAGAAAGATGATGACTCTATCATAGCTAATGCTGGAGAGATTTTTATTTGTTAGCAGAGATGCTGTGGGAGGAGATGATGCTGAATAAAGTCCTCTAAGTCTTGGACCTCAGAAACTCAATCTGGAAAAGCGTTCAGAGAATGAGATTAATGTGAGAGTAGAGTTGGAATAGGGAAGAAAGAGGAGGGTTTGGAGAGAACAGTGAGCCCTGGCTCTATCACTGTACTTTTTGGTTAAGATGGGAAATTTTATAAATTAGACTCATCGTTGGGAATTACATATTATTCTCAGTCATCTATAGCGATAAATATTGTAGGTCTTTGAAGGAAAAAAAAAAGCACTCAGTGCTTATGTGCTAAAAGAATGAGAGGAATAGGTAATTCTACCTTACTGGTAGAACTATAAAATAGACCTGTGCTACATTGTCAACAATGATTGACTAATTTGTTTTCAACTTATTCTAGAAAGAATTTGAAAAATTAAAGCTCAAAAATACATATAATGAAAGCTAGAAAATAAATAATTAAAGAATAACACATTTTATAATAAAGGCAAGATAAAACATAAATGCACTAAAATTAATATCATTAGAACCTCTCTTTTGGCAACAAAATTTGGCTCTAAGTTCTCAAATGTCAAGGCAAAGCAAGAAACATTTTCAATGTAACATTCTTAGGTTTTTAGATAAAGACTTCTTTTCCTGATAAGATGTGGGCACAGTTTCTCTCATGGAATAAAAGCACTCTGAGGACATCTATGACAACTAATGTCCCCAAGATAGACACAATGTCAAGGTTCAAGGCACAACTCAGTAAATAGATGTCAGAAGCCACTGTGTATAACTCATACAGTGGATTTTTAGATCTGTCTGCACTCTCTAATAGCCCTAAGCCAATTGCTAGAGTTTTCACAACATGATCGTCATTACATCTTCAAACTTTTACAGAAATTTGCAATATTGTTGTAAACCAAAAACAGTTCTAAGGATTTTTGTTTGAGTGCTGACCTTATGTTGGGTGACAAATAGAAAGGGAAGCAATTTGGGTATGACTTGTGCCCAGGCCCTACTTTTGTTTATTTACCAGTTTTCTGTCTCACTTACATTTCCTAACCTCTGTTATCTGACCTATTATCACTCGAGTATTTGTTGATCCATATTTCTACTTCAGGCCCCTGTGTCAAATATATTTCCGATCTTTTTGGTCCCAGGTTCATAGCTTGTGTCTGCATTTTACTGTATCTATGCAGAATCCTGGCATTTCTGAATCCTGACATCTGAGGATTGCTAAAGTATGGAAGCAGAAATCAGGAATAAAGGGAGAGAAAAATGAAACAAATGAACAAAAAGCCTGAGGTAAAGTGGGTACAGTAAGGATGTAGAGAAGCCCTCTTGTCATTCAATTAGTTCATTCCACTCTAGGTGGCTGGGAGCCTAAAGGAAGGAGGTTTAGATTGTCATGCTGAATTCATATCAGTTACTTTGGAAGCTGAATATTAACCTGTTACTCTTTGAAAATAGATCACAAATGCATGTAATTTTTCATTAAGCTCATATTGTTTCCAGAATTAATTTTATTACTTTTAATTTCTTAATAAATTTTGGTTAAATTCTGTAAGTTGTTCCAACTAAGCAATCCCATTTAATGATAAAATTCTACTCATAAGAATTTGCTTTAAAGGGAAGAACAACAGCAAAAATAAAACAAATAGACTACCACCATAACAACAAAAATGATGGACTGAGGAGGAGATATTAAAAATATCCAACAATTTCAAATTGTTTTGAAAGTAATGATAAAGCAAATTCACTATGTGATTGTCATGAAGAGGCCAGAAATATTTTTTCTAAATGTGCTAACTTTCAAACTGATAGATTGTGCATTCCCTCTGGATTTGCATCTTTGATTATTCTCTTTTTTAAATTTTATTTATTTTTTTAAAATTTATATCCAAATTTGTTAGCATATAGTGCAACAATGATTTCAGGAGTAGATTCCTTAGTGCCCCTTACCCATTTAGCCCATCCCCCCTCCTACAACCCCTCCAGTAACCCTCAGTTTGTTCTCCATATTTATGAGTCTCTTCTGTTTTGTCCCCCTCCCTGTTTTCTCTTTCATTAACTTCTCAAATCAAAATCATCAGGAAAACCCCTTACCTCTACTTTCGGAATGAATCCTGACTATGACATCTTCTTACATCTCCTCCTTGATTCCCTAAATTCGAATTACCATTTTCTCTTGCCTGAAAGACTGTAGTAATCTCTGAAGTGACCTCCCTCCTTCTGTGCTTGACTCCAGTCTATTCTCCACGCAACATCCAGAGAGGTTATTTTAAAATACAGTGTTATCACGCGGCTCCTCTATCCTATAAAGTTAATGATCTTTCAGGTCCTGTAACATCTGCCCCGCCCCCCACCGCCACTATCCCTCCAAACTAATTTTCTACAAGTCCCCCTGTTGATCGATCACACTACTCCAGCCATGCTGACCTACTTGGTGTTCTTTGAATGTGCCAAACATGTCTCAACTCAGGACAATTTCAGCTCTTCTTCCTTTGCCTAGAATACCTTCCCCCAGACAGCCACCAAGAGTTTTCCTCAAATTCCTTAAGATATATGCTTAATGTCACCTTATCAGGGAGGACTTTGCTGCCCCATCTCACCCCATCACTGTCTTTCCTCCTTATCCTATTTCTTTCCCTTATGTGATTTCCATATTTTTTAAGTGTGAACTATATCAAACATATCAAACAACATAAAAATATATATGTAGAGTTTAAAGAAGCAAAGAAAATCCATACCTATACACCTACTGCCCAACAGAAGGGATAAAAGTTTATCAATACCTGTGAAGCACCCATGTACCCTTTACAGACTGCGTCTACGCATTACCACAACTTCTTCCCAGCCATCCCCAACAGAAGTACCTACTATTCTGATTTTTTAGTTCCTTGCTTTTTATTTTACATGGGCTGATCCCATAGGTATATATAACTTATCTAAATGATAGAGTACCTATTCTATTTTCTATGCAAGAAATGATACTTTTATACAACTTATGTTTTTTTGGCTCAATAGTGTATTTCATGATTCATCCACATTGATACATATAGCTAAAGTAGATTAAATTATACTACTTAATCCATTGATGAATATCAAGAATTCTGAAAGGTCTATGATTTTATCTTACTTGTATGCTAACCAGTTTGCTTGTCACAGTTTCGTGAATGCTGCTACAGCACACAAAACTCCTAGATCAGAGACAAAGAACTTTATTACACATGCATAGTAAGAAACAGAAACATCAGCTTTTCCCACCAGTACCCTGAGTCTCAGGTTCCGCAGAATGACAAGAAGAGGACCAGGTGACATCACATGGGCAGTAGATTGTTTTACAGAGAAGAAGCCCTGAGATTATGAAACACAAATCTTTTATAATGGATAATTAACCTTCCTGCCACTGGCTGTGCAGGGACACATCACTTTTTCTGGGGAGTAAGCAAGCCTACCTTTTCCTCGGAAGGGAAGCACTATGTCTTTCTTCCATGGTTGTAAGCACACCTGGCCTCTGTTCCAGGGGGAAAAACCATTTATTCCAAGGTTTCTGGCCATACCGACATTCTTGAGAAGACAGTCCAAAACAAAGAGTAATCAGTGCTTTACTCACAAAATGTACAGAAACATAAAAGACCTCTCTAAAATTGCCTCCTTTGAATAAATATAGCACAGTTATTAAAGGTTTTTTTTTTTAAATGTTTATTTATTTTTGAGTGAGTGAGAGAGAGAGAGAGAGAGAGAGAGAGAGAGAGAATGAGCAGGGGAGGGGTAGAGAGAAAGGGAGACACAGAATCTGAAGCAGGATCCAGGCTCCAAGCTGTCAGCACAGAACCTGATGAGGGACTTGAACCCACAAACCATGAGATCATGACATGAGCCTAAGTCCAACGCTTAACCCACTGAGCCACCCAGATGCTCCAGTATAGCAGGGTTATTTATTCCACAATAGCTAGATGTTCAACTGGCTTCCAGATTTTTGAACTATAAACAATATGGCTGTAAACACCTTCATAATGTGTACTGGTTCATACGTATAAGAGTTTCCAAGGCTATGTTCCTAAGAGGGAGTTGCTGGGTTATGTCTTCACCAGCCAGCATTGTATAATCATTTTCACTGTATTTCATCTTCAATAAATCTTTATACTGCTGAATTTCTAATTTTAGCAGTCTCATGGGTATAAAATCATATCCTAATTTAGTTTTAGTTTTCAATCTCTTAATACTAATTAAGTTGATCATCTTTTTTTGTATTTGCTTCTAAGAAAATCCTATTCAATCTTCAGTCTATTTTTCTACTTAGATATCTTTTTCTTTTTCACTAATAAGTATTCTTTACATGTTATGGATACTACTTTGTCAACTTTATATGTGTAGATATCTTCCAGCTTGGGTAGCCTTTTCAATATCATTATGATATATTTTGAAGAACATAATCTTATGGATTTATTTTTAATATAATTAAAATTCTTATTTCCTTCATAACATTGTTTCATAATACATTTAAGAAGACTGCTTCTATTGAGGTCATAAAAAATTCATATTGATGATTTGTTGTTTTGGTGTTTTTCCTCTTCTGCTTAGAATAAATTCAGTTCTGGAATCTGAGAATTTGTCTTTTATTCTAGAAAAAATCTGAGTCATTATTATTTTGATTATTGCTTCTTTCTCATCCTTTCTACTTTTTTAGGTACTCAACAACTATTAGTTGACTATTTTATGCCCATCTTAAGCATATGCCAGCTCTTCCTTTTCCTGCGGGGCTTTTTAAGCTCATTTGTATATTCGTCATCTCTATTTGAGTAGCATTAAGGTTAATTTGTTCAGATCTACTGGTTCACTAATCTTCCCTTCATTTGCATGTAATATGCCTCCTGTGCCACCCACTGAGTCTTCAATGAACTTTTTATTTAAGTTTTGAAAGCTTGGTTTGAATCCTTTTATTTGGCATTATTTCTTATTTTTATTTATTTAAGCTTTTAACAGTGGGTAGTTTTGTCTAAATATTACCATTTCTATATATTCCTTTTCACTGTTTGGTGAAATGCACTCTGTAGTTTTAGTGACATCTTAGTTTTGTTGTTGTTGTTGTTGTGTTTTGTTTTGTTTTGTTTTTTTCATGTGTCTTATAATTGTAGTGTGAGCTCTTTCTATTGCACTTTATCTGTGAGGACTATTTGTCATCTGACTACAAAGTGCATTTCTCTTGGATTCCTATGCTTACATAGAACACTTGGGAGTAAAAAAAAAAAAAAAGTTAAAGAAAGTTTTTAAGTGAAACTTTGGCAATGGGAAGGAGAGCATTAGGGATGCAAAATACACATTCTGACCCATTTAAGTGCAGAAATATCAGGATAGGGGGTTGTTTTGTCTTGCCTTGTCTTGTCCTTTCCTCACATTCCACCCAGAGCTGAAAATAACAGTAATATTTTCCATATTTATAGTTATATGGGTTTTTTCTCCCTAGTGTAAAGGAAAGGTTATTTTAGTAACCTAGGTTTTATACAGGCATTATAACTCTGTTAAATTAACATTTGTTAAGTGAAGTACAGGTGCCAGATGGTGAGCCAGGGTTCAACAATAGACTATAAAAGACATTGAAATAGAAAAGTTTATTACTCACAGATTGTGGGAGAAGTACACAGCATGCCTCAAGGGCTGCATGGGGAAGTCAAAGCCAGGTGTAGACAGAAAGAAAGACAGAAACTGGGGCACATGATTTTATGGGGCCCATGGCTGGAGTGATTTGTTATTCCAGGGTGAAGTCCAGATATGTCAATTCAAACCAAGAAGACCAGGGTTTTGCTATGTAGCACAAGGGTCTTACCTAAGGGGCACATAAGGAGAAGGCTCTAGGAAGTGGGGAAGCTGTTGACCTAAAAGGCCATTGAAGAAGTCATATTAGAAGCTTACATTTGACTGTGATTTTGGGGACTGTTATGGAGGGCATAAACTTGAATGAGTGGCTGGTGTCAATTTAAAGTCCCTGTAGGGGACCTCTTGGCCAAAGAAAATGGATGCTGAGGCAGCAAACCATGGAATAGCATAGCTAAACTATTGGTAATCCTTCCTGTGATGCCTCAACATCAGGAATACCCATCACTTGGGTAGCAGACATGTTAAAGGACATAGGTATTATTTTCTAGAGCCATTATAAATAACACTTACCCAAGGAAATAATGATGAAGACTATAATGAATACATTCAATATTGTTTGAAATTCAGTTCTTAGCCATTTTCCCTATGGACATGGAGAGCCAGGGGATTAACTTAAAGACCTCAGAAAGTATGGGAATTTGTTGAAATATTTTATTTGTATTATTCATAACCTGTGTATCTCGAAACAACTTCTGGAGTTTGGCCTGTACCTGTCTTGAGTTGTTATTGTAAATGTAGCAAGAGATGCTCTGTTAAGAAGAGATTCCACCCCACTCAGCCAATAGGAAGTCTAATGCCAATTGATTATTCATCACCATCTGTGCTAGTGAGTCATGTTCTTGCTGCATCAGACTGAGAGCATGGTACAGCATCTGCATGTGGTTGGTTAGGATGGATGGGTGATAATTTCTGGGTGTCTTTTAATATATAATCTTGTTGGGCTGGAGTGGTAACACCTGTTCCTATACATGCCATACCAGAGTTGACAGGATGGACATAAGAATGGCTCTTTTGGTAGGTGAACAGTACATCTCTAGCAGAGAGGTGACGGAAGGATAAAATGTGGCTATGATATTAAAGGTATTAATGTTGCAGTAATGGGGTCATCTGTGTAGATGGCTTACAAACTGGGCAGGGTCAAGCAGATTTGTTCTTAGCCCCTTGAGTCATGCCCACAAGGGCATCCAAAAGAGGCGTTATTTATCATTAAGGAACAGTGAGCATACAGGATGAGGTCCACTCTTTGTGTACAAGGGTAACTTGCAGACTTTAGAGAGTCCTGGAGTAGAAAATTAATTATTTTGATGCTTACCTACAGGGTGCCCTCTTGGGGTCTAAATTAGGGGGTTAGGTTTAGCCTAAACAAGGCTTATGGTGTTTTGGAGGGAATTAACACAAGGTGCTGATCACTGAGGAAGATCTGCAGGATAGACAGTGACATGGGGCTATTGGTCTGGCCCTGTGTGGTGACAGATTCAACATTGTTTTACTTGCAAAGAATGGGCTGCTACTTTGAAGGTTCATATTTGAACATATTTGTTCATATTTGCTATTTTAAAAGTTCATATCAAAATATATTTGAATATATTTGTCATGTTAGATCTGTCCCATTTGGTTGTGGTGTGGGACAGGGTCAAGTCATACATGGGGAAGGGCTTATGGATAAGACCTAGAGAGAAGTGAAGGTGGCCATGTTGGGTACTGAGGAAGTATTGGCAGTGGTGGTAGGAATAGCAAGAGGAATAGTGTCTGTTTTGGACACAATGGGGGGAAAGCAAAGGCTTTAATCTAGTACACTGAGCAGTGAACCCAACAGCAAGAAATCCTTAACCATGGGGTCTAAGCAGGTCAAGTTAGGGGTGTTTTGAGGAAGTGCCTTATTGTGGCTAGCTGTGGTTTAGAATTCATTGTTTGGGCTTACCATAAAGGTAAAATGAAGTCTAGTCTGCCAGGCAGTAAGCAGGGGACTTACTTAAAGTTTTACAAGCATTTTGACGGAAGCAAAGTTTATAGGGCAAACAATGTTGCTCTGTAGGGTCCTCAGAAGAAAACTGGAAGCAAATTTTGCAACTTGGCCTCCAGGTTGACAGCTATCACAATTATTTCTTTCCTAGAATGCAAGCAATTGTGGGGTGTGTCATAATATGCAGGAAGGTGGGTGTGCATTGTCTCCTTTGTTGTCCTCTTGGGTTGAGGTGCAATCATGTTCAACAGTGAGTTCCTGGGCTGGGATGAAGTTGTTTGAGGATCTGGTGTGCGTGGGGTGGTGCAGACCAGCCTGAGGCTGGTGGTCTTCCTTGGAGAAAACCTATCAAGGGTAGAATTGGTTGGCTGGTATTAAATTCTGAGTACATATGATAGAAGCCTGGCGCAGGATGGAATTACAAGTATGCAATATACTTCTGGTTAAATTGATCTCAGTGAGCTTCATGGGATCAGCAGGGGTATACTTATTTTTTTATTATTTTTTAAAATGTTTATTTGTTTTTGAGAGACAGAGAGAGACAGAGCATGAGCAGGGGAGGGGTAGAGAGAGAGAGGGAGACACAGAATCTGAAGCAGGCTCCAGGCTCTGAGCTATCAGCATAGAGCCTGATGTGGGGCTCGAACCCATGAGCCATGAGGTCATGACCTGAGCCGAAGTTGAACACTCAACCAACTGAGCCACCCAGGTGCCCCTGCAGGGGTACACTTTACAAAGGAAGTCATAATGTCCATGACCAAGTTACTTTGTAAGGACTCCATCCACAATGTATACAGATCCTGGGGACATTGATAGGCTAATTGTAGGGATGGTTTGTGGATGGCATCTTTATAATCCAGAGATTGCCCTACAAAAACTTTAGTAACATCGTTAGAGCACAAACCTGCCAGCTGGATGATCTGATATGATTATATGGGAAGGACCAATATGCCTGGGATACAATTTGAGGCATGATATCAGGAAGGAGTGACTCGTTTAAACATTGCTTCCATTGGTACCATTTGATATAGAGAGAGGTAAGCTCTGGGTCAGTATTCACACCCAAAGGCACCTGCCAACATCAGGCCCTCAGCCACCTTATGGTGCACCTGGCTGATTTTGTTCCAGCACATCTCCTGAAACAGAGCTAGTCCTGAAAGGACTAGCAACTTTATCATCCAGGTTACATAGTAAGAGTTATAGCTATATGAAAGGAGAGCATTAGCATTTGACTAGCTTGTGGAGGCCTTCTGGGTAAGCAATCTGGAATACTGACGAAGGATGGAATGAAGATGCTTTGGAGCAAGAGGTCATTTACCTTAGTATTCCCTGGCAAGAGTATTCTGGTGCCTCCCACAAGACAGCTGTCAGAGAAGGGGAGGGTTCTCCCTCATCTTCTGTAAGAGCATCACCCAATGCCCTTCTCTGGTAGCCTAAACTTGGACTAGGGGTGCCATTCCTGTGTTCCAGCTCTTAACTAACACACCAATACCTTGTTAAAATCTTAGCCAATTCTACTGGTTGGCAGCTGGGTCTGTGTTTAGAGTTAGGAAATACACCCACTGAGGGAATCTATCCTCCATATGGTATTAATAGGCAGAAGACATATCCGTTGCACCTCAAATGAGCTCTGATAAGCAGTGCTCCAAAATTTCAGAAGACTTTGGTTAGTGTTTGTTTTTGAGTTTGCATTTTGGGATGGGAATCTAAGGCAGCACTCCTCAGGGAAAAGCAGAGCCTGTAAGCAGGAGATCCCTCATGATAGAATTACCCTCAGAGAGGGTAAGAGCAAGTTAGCCAGCCAAGGCATCTCCTTGTTAACTGCAATCACCAATCTGCGGCTCTGTTGGTGGCAATTGTTATCACTTTGTTAAATTAACATTTGTTAAGTGAAGCACAAGGTGCCCAATGGGGAGCTAGGGTTCAACAACAGAACACAAGAGAATTGAAATAGAGAAGTTTATTACTTATAGGTCCAAGAGGAAATACACAATGGCCTCTGAGGAACCATATAGGAAGTCAAGGCAGTAGGTAAGCAAAGAGAGGCAGAACCTGGGGTACATGCCTTTACTAGTGTGTGTGGACAGAATGCTTTGAGGTTACCAGGCTAAGGCCAGATTGGCCATTTCAAACTAAAAAGACAGGTGTTAAACTCCACAGGGGTCTTAGACTGGAGAGATTGTTTTATCACAAGGGCCATGTCAGAAGGTCATATCAAAGGGTTCCCTGGGTGGCTACGTCCAAAAGTGTCTGACTGCGCTTCAGCCCATGATCTCATAGTTTGTGACTTTGAGCCCAAGTCTAGCTTTGCCCTGATAGTGCAGAGCCTGCTTTGAATTCTTTGTCTCTGTCTCTCTATCTCTGCCCCTCCTTTGCTCACAGTCTCTTTCTTAAAAATAATTAAACATTAAGAAAATTAAAAAAAAAAAAGAGAAAGAAAGAAAGTCATATCAGAATCTTGCATGCCTTCATATGAGGAGCTAGTGTCATTTTAAGGTCCCAGAAGACTGCTGGCCAAACAAAATGGATGCCAAGGCAGCAATGCTATGGGATAGCACAGCCAAATTTTACAATAAATGATACAGATTTGTCTTCTATCCCCAGTACTTTTGATCTATTTAAACCTAGACTCTACAACAACTGAAAACCTGGAGACCCTTTCAGCTCTATTGTTTCCTTATCCTGTAGATCTGCTTTCATTCTGACATCACAGGATTTTTCTAATGCTCATGCCAACTCAAAAGCTCATTAAAACATTTTACTTTGTTTTGTTTTTCAAGTTGTCTTCTACTGAGAGGGGTTGTTGTAAATATTTAACAGAAATTCTTAAATTTTCTCTATAACATGGAAATGACCTGACATTGTATTTGCTTATGTTTTATGGTATTGTGCCATATTGCAAGCCTTATAAGAATATATTTATATTTACCTGTGTCTGTATATGTTTCTAATAAAAACAGTTTCTGTCATATGTAGTTGTTCAGTCGATATTTGTTCAATATCCAACATCTTCTTCTCCACCAATCTTTTGATTTTCAGCAGCCTCCAACAGATGTTTGTCCCTCTAAAGTTTATCTTCCACACAACTTCCAGAGTGATCTTTTGAAAATATACACTTATTTATGTCTCACCATTAATAAAACTTTTCACACCTCTATTACCTCCAGGATAACTTCCAAATTCCTTAGTTTAATAGAAGATGTCTTTTAAGATTTACTTATTCCTATCCTTTTAATCGTCAGACTCTCCTTGAGCCTCAATTTGTACTCTAGTCCTATAGAAATAGCTGTAGCTCACAAAGAGGTATCATCCCA
This sequence comes from Panthera leo, assembly GCF_018350215.1. Classification (NCBI taxonomy): domain Eukaryota; kingdom Metazoa; phylum Chordata; class Mammalia; order Carnivora; family Felidae; genus Panthera; species Panthera leo. The sequence goes on along the minus strand of NC_056682.1, from coordinate 124,714,806 downwards.
CACCTGTCAGAATGGCTAATGTAAAAAACACAAGGAAAAAAAAAAGACAAGAAACAAGTGTTGGTGAGGATGTGGAGAAAAAAGAATTCTCTTGCACTGTTGGTAGGAATGCAAATTGGTGCAGCCATTGTGGAAAAGAGTATGGAGTTTCCTCATAAAATTAAAAAGAGAGCTACCCTACAACCCAGAAATCCAGGAATTGCACTACTGGGTATTTACCCAAAAAATACAAAAACAATAATTCAAAGAGATACACCCATATGTTTATTATAGCATTATCTACAAATAGCCAAACTATGGTAGCAGCCCAAGTGTCCATTCATAGATGATAAGATAATGAAGATTTGGTATATATATATATATATTGGAATATTATCCAGCTATAAAAATGAGTGAAATCTTGCCATTTGCAGCAACGTGGATGGAGCTAGATAGTATAATGCTAAGCGAAATAAGTCAGTCAGAGAAAGACAAATGCCATATGTTTTCACTCATATGTGGAATTTAAGAAACCAAACAAATGAGCAAAGGGTGAGAGGGAGTGAGAAATCAAGAAATGGACTCTTTAACTATAAAGGACAAACTTATGATTACCAGAGGGGATGTGGGTGGAGGAATAGGGGAAATGGGGGATGGAGATTAAAGAGTACACTTCTGATAAAAAATAAATAAATAAAACAATAGCTGTAGTTCTGTCACACGATGCTGTCCCATTGCTTCTCCATGTTATTTTAGCCACTCTTCTTTATTTGCCAAACTCCTAGTTGTCCTTCATATCCATCGTCGTAAATCAACTCCATTATATATATTTTTTTCAGCAGTTTTTCTTTTTAAGTACTTTTGTTCTTCTTGCTGCTAATATCTTCCCTGTAATACTGTTTTTTTCAAGTCTATCATGCTAAAAGGTATTTACTCTATTATCAGAAATATCTTTGTCTTTGCATCTCTCTAGTTTTAAATAGTAGTGTTCTCTTTTCAATTGTTATTATTATTATTATTATTATTTTGTTATAGCTTATACACCTGTCTCCTCTCGCTTCTCATTATTTACACCTCCTTTCAACATATCTGCAGTGTGTACAATGTATTTTGGTCAAATAATCAATCGATAAGTTCATGCTTTGACAGCCTGCATTTTGCTTTTTCTCCTCACCTAAAGGATTGTATAAATTGTCTTTTGTAAAGATAATACAATATTACCTGACTCACAAATCAATTGGAGATTCTGCATGTCCTTAATCTCTCCCGGTGCTTGTCATTGTGTGCCAACCCCTGGCATTAATCATGTGTTTCTGATATTTTGACATCTCAAGCCTTGCTGACCCTGGAGGGACTTTCCTTAGAGGAGTGTGCCTTTCATATGCAAACTACTCAATCAGGAACCCTTATTCCCCCAAAGCCTCCTTTTTTAGGTTAGTTTTGTAGGTCAGCCTCCTTTTCTGGCAACTAATCATCCCAGGGCAAGATATCAGTCAACTAGGAGGAGCCTAGAGCCCCAGAGCCCCTGAAATTATTAAAGCCAGGAAATTCCAAGCCCGCATCTTGGCCTCACCCATTCCTTCCCACAGAAATCACACTAGGTTTTTGCCCTTGTTTCCCCGTCACTCCTTCAGCCTCCAGGCCAACGCTGAGGCCTCCTGGTGGCCCTGCCTGGTGTGGCATGCTCCCTAGGAACTGAGTTAAACACATTGGCAATTGTCTACCCATCTGTTGGCCTCACTGCACCTGAATAATAATAAAACCTACATTTTGGTTTCTGTGGCAGAGGAGCCACCTGATATTCTGGGATTATTTCCTTTTTGCTGAATTCCAGACTAGTTACCTAATATACAGGGCCCCTTGCAAAATGAAAATTCATGACCCTTTACTCAAAAAGGAGGAAAAATGTGTCATTAAAGGTACTAAAATGTAAGGTTTTTTCTCTTAAAATATTTTGCTACTTATCAAACATATTTAGAGTAATAATGATACATGAGTAACAATACAGATGTAAAAATTACAAAATATATTTTATTTCTCTAATTATACACAGTAAATAATAATGCTTTGTTAATGTGAGATTTTGATTTATCATAAGATTTTACTGGCTCGTTTTTTGCAAATCCATTTATTAGGTCATCAAAAGATATACTTTTAGCAAGTTCATTTTCGATTGATATAATTAGAAATGATGTCAGTTTTTCCTGACAAATGTAGGGTCTCAATGTTTCAGTGTTAAGTCTCAATATATTAAATAACATTTAATACTTTTTAATTTGGGGGAAGACCTCACCTGTTGGTATGATTGTTACTGAAGCTAGTAAGTCTGTTTTGTAGGTTGTTGTAACATTGGGATAACTTCTTTTTTTTTTTTTATTTTGAGAGAGATGGGGAGAGGCCGGGAAAGAGGGGGACAGAGAATCCAAAGAGGGCTCTGTGTTGACAGCAGTAAGCATGATGCGGGGCTCAAACTCACAAACCTACAAACCGTGAGATCATGACCGAGCTGAAGTCAGATGCTCACCTGAGTCACCCAGGAGCCCCACATTGGGATAATTTCTGATAAATTATTTCAAAATACAAACTTTGGAATATCTAGACCTGATAATTCAAGCAGAACAATTTTCTAAAAGAAATTTTGTTCCTGGAGTGCCTGGGTGGCTCAGTTGGTTAAACGTCCAACTCTTGGTTTCTGTTCAGGTCATGATCTCATGGTTTGTGAGTTAAAGCCCTGTGTCAGGCTCTGTGCTGTCAGCGCAGAACCTGCTTGGCGTTCTCCCTCTCCCTCTCTCTCTGCCCCTACCGCGTACTTGCTCACTCTCTCTCAAAATAAATAAACTTTAAAAAAAGAAAGAAATTTAGCTTTGCGTACAAATCTCCTTCATTTAAGTATGGATTTGATTGTAAATGAAATGACTTTTTGTGTTTCTTCTAATGTTTCCTGTCACAGAAGTTGTAGGAGAAACAAAATGTGACTTCAAGATTTGTATACAATTCAAGACACCTAATTATTCATTCTATCACTCTATGTTCAATTGTAAGAAAAAAAATAAAATTATCATCCTTTTTAATATTTGGTCATTCGAAGCTTCATATGAAAACAGTTTTATTTTCCATTACATGTGGCAAATCTTTAAATTTAATTTATATTTCTAAGCCTGTGGATTTTTGTTTTGCAGTATTGTTGCAGTTTCCAGAATCACAGAATCTAAACACTGAAAAATTTTTGTATCATCCTAATATGCTTTATTGCAATGGTTCCGTATACACTTTATTCTGTAAAAATTTACTGACAAAGTTTGCTGCCTGAGCACCTCCAGTTCATGTTCAGGCAGGAGAGTTAGAAGTTGTGCATATGCCAAGGGATGGATTCACAGATCGACAGGCAGGCTGGCTTCCCAGGGCATGTAGAACCTTACCTGTCTTCCGTGTGGGTCTCTGTTGCTGCTGCTGCTGTCTCTCTCTGGGTCCATGCCCCCGGCCCACAGCTTTGGCCTTAAAAGTTTGTTGCGGTCTGCCAGACAGCTGCTCAGCACCCCCAGGCCACCCATGTTTGCGGGCCCTAAGTCTGCCCTGTGTGCACTACAGTTAAGCATATATTTCCACTGTCCATGACACGTGCACATGCTGTTTTCCTATCAGACTTACTTTACAATATACAAGTTCAAAGACAAGAAAAAATTCAAAATTGGGACATCAGAGCATTAAAACCATCACAGGCTCCTTCTGCAAGTGTTTTTGTTGTTGTTGCTTTTTTTTTAAAATTTCCACATAGGTCTCTCTCTCTCTCTCTTTCAGTCTCTCTCTCTTACACACACACACACACACACACACACACACACACACCAGCTCTATCTGTATCAGCTCTATATGATTTAACTGATTCTTGTTCTTTGCCTCACATTTTGCAAGAACACTTCCAAGAATTTGGTCATTTACCCTCAACTCTTTATCCTCCAGGAGAAATCAGTCATCCAAATAAGAAATGTTAATAATTATCTGTAATTTTTTAACTCTCTACTTTGGTATCTCTCCAACTATCTCCATGGCCTCTGTGGCCAATAGTATACTTTTAAAAAATATTTATTTTCAAGCAATCTCTACCCACAACGTGGGGCTCGAACCCACAACCCTGAGATCAAGAGTTGCATGCTCTGCCGACTGAGCCAGCCAGGAGCCCCTGCTTATAGTATACTTCAACTCAGATGGCTCACTCTGGAAACTTCCAGTGTTCTGTATGTTTTTAAGAAGTCATTATCTTCCCAGAAAAATTGGCTCCTTTTTCTGTCTCTCTAAATCCTATAAATAATGTTGCTATTCTCTAAGTGATCCAGTCTCCAAGCTGAGTGTCAACACTTACATTCTCTTTATATACCATCACTTCTTTCGGTACCATTCCCTACTATGTTTGGCATTCACCATCTCCCTTCTCTATTATTATCATAGCTTCCCAAGTGGTCTCCCTGCTCTGGGAGTCCTTCCTTCCTTTACTCTATCCTACATAGGAGCAACTGAACAAGCTGCATAAAGTGTTCTTTTGATGCTGTTACTTTTCTTCCCTCCACCTCAATCCTGCATTTAAAGTCCATAATCTAAAATGAAGTATAAACTTTCCCATCACAGTGTTCGCCATGATCTAGATGGTTAAGCTATCATTTAAATGTCACAACAGACTACTATTCTCAGATAGAATAACCTATTATTTATTCTCCTTATCCATAAATCTCCATCACCTCACTCCATTTACACACACACACACACACACACACACACGTGCGCACGCACCCATGTTCAAATGTTTTCCATTTTCCATTAACTTTATCTGTTGTGTCTGTTGCTCTGGCAACAAAGAGAACTTTGGGGGTGCCTGGGTGGCTCAGTCGGTTGAGCGTCTGACTTTGGCCTAGGTCATGATCTCGTGGTCTGTGAGTTCGAGCCTGTGTAGGGCTCTGTGCTGACAGCTGGGAGCCTGGAGCCTGCTTCGGATTCTGTGTCTCCTCTCTCTGCCCCTCCCCCTCTCATGCTCTGTCTCTCTCTCTCTTTCTGTCAAAAATAAATAAGCATTAAAAAAAAAATCAAAGAGAACTTTGACCATTGACACCATCCACCATCTTCTCCTTTTCTTTTTGGTATGTCTTATCTTTCCAGATAGATAAGAGCTAAAATTAAGGATGTTTGGTGGAGTTAAGCAGTACCTTTCCTCAGAGATTCTCCTTGTTGCAAATGTCAGAGAATGATCAGATGTAATTAAGAATGTAAAATTATGGCCTATGAGCTCAACTGAAAAGAAGCTAATAGTGATCTGCAGTTGGGGATCAGACACAGACAGATATCTCTGAAAACCTAGGCACTTATGACAGGAGCTAGAGTCAAGGGAAGAACACCAGGACTCTAGAGCATGAGTACCCTAAAAGCCTGACATGTGCCAGAGCATACAGGAGGGACTAGATTACTGTGTCACTGTGAAACTATGATCGTAACCCCTCCTCACTGCAACCCTTCACACCTATGGTCTGTTTATACTCTCCTGGGATAATTGCACACTAGGCAGACGAGGATGATTGAAAAAAATCTGTGCAGCTACTGGCACTGCCTTTCACAGAACTGCATGTAGGAATAGGGTTGTGGATTTAGTTAAAAAAAAATGAAAGCAAAAACAAAAAAAAGGACTCCAGGTTAAATTTTAATTTCAGGTAAACAACGAATGCCTATTTTAGTGTAAGTGTGTTCCAAATACTGCATATGTATATATATACATGTAAATATCTATATACATATGCATATATATAATATGAATATGTATTATGTACATATGTATATACAATATGTGTTTCAGTATGTATGTATGTATGCTTATGTAGTGCTTATGCTGTGATTTCTCTGTTAAATTTGAACTTTAGATAACCAAAACTAGAGGTTTTTGTATGTCTCAAGCATAGCACAAGTTATACCTATAGTAAAAACAATCTATTCTGTATCTGAAATTCAGTTTGAATTGGCATCCTGCATTTTACCTGTCACTGTGGCACAAGAAACAGTGGTTTCCCTGCTGCTGGAAGGGAGGACACGATGACAACTGGCTGCTGTGTAGGGCGTCACCCACAAGCCACACTGGCAGAGCCACCAGGGTGATAGGCAACAGAGTGGGGAGACCCCAGAGCTGCAGAAGTGGATGTAATTACATCTCATAGTACCTGCCCAGGCCCGGAACAGGGCGAGGGCAGAAGGATTACAAAAAACAGCCAAGGGCTTCTGATGCACTGTCTCCCTCCCCACCACTGATAATCCTAGTCTGGAAGTCAAAATGAAACCACAGGGCTAATTGTTCCTTTGAGTAAACTGTTACTGTTTTGTCAAAGAAAAGCACCCAAATGACAGCAAATAATAGCTATTTATTCAGAACTTCAACATAAAGGGAGTTAGCTACAATCACTTGACTCTGGGAGAGTGGGAAAGCAGGTAGGGGGTTGGAAAAGCTTTATAGGAAAAAAATGGAAGGCTTTGGAGATGCTCTGATGGGAAGCTTCCACAGGAAGGAGTTGGAGGCAGACTGAGTAGAAGCAGGATGTCTTATGTGATTAGTTTGGGGAGATTGTTTTATTTTCTCTGATTGGTCCTGAGTTGGAAACAGGGAAAAAAATAGGATGCTTGAAGTCATTGACCAAGTCCTTATTACTCTAAACCAATTGCTACAAGATTTGTGTGGTTTCTTATACCGGTTGCTGCTGAGTCCATGTCAGATTTTTAGGCACATATGGTCTGATCATTATCCAGTGGTTTATTTAGTCTTCTGAGTATGTATATCTTATAAATAAAATTGATTATTTATTTCAAGTTCTCGGGAAGTGTCTGGCATATCACAGTGCTCCACAAAGCATTGCTATGATCAATAATAATAGTAGTTACTGTACTGGTGCATCACACACAGAGTCGGACACCGAGGCTTCTTTCCAGGAAGCAGCTTTATTAGTGCTAGGATGGGCTCAGCCTGCTAAGACCCAAAAGGCTGAGCCCTGATCACAAGGGAGGGGCGGGGAGGGGGTTGGGGGGGGCATCGTCTTTTGTACAATTTTTGCTCCTTTGTCTCCCATATATGGTAACATGGGTGGTCTATGTTAAGAACATCATGCAAGTGCACATAGCCAGGTTGCCTTCTCTTGTCTTGAGGCTTTCACCACATTCCTTAGGGAGGGACTCTACCACATTACTATTACTGTTGTTAGGTTTATATTCTAAACATATTGAGGAAGAACACTAAGAAACTTGGAAACGGGGCATCTGGCTGGCTCAGTTGGTTACGCGTCTGACTTCGGCTCAGGTCATGATCTCACTGTTTGTGAGTGTGAGTCCAATGACCAGGTATCTGTTGTCAGCAGGAAGCCCGTTTCAGATCCTCTGTCCCCCTCTATCTCTGCCCCTCTCTCTCTCTCTCTCTCAAAAATAAATAATTAAACATTTAAACAAAGAAACCTGGAAGCAGCAAGTCTGGAAAGTTTTCTTTCCCTCCTCTTGATGAGAGAGTATGTAAAATAAGGCTTGTATTGACTTGTAGGAAATTGTCTTTTTTGTAGGTCAAAAGTGTTTAAATATTTACAATTTTAATGGATCCACTACAAAATATTAATTAAACATTATTTAGCTGATTGTGTATATATAAAATTATATGACAACCCATGCATTTACTTTAAAATCTTTATCAATAATATTCTTCCTTTTATACTGCGAAAGCTTATTATTTCATTCAGTGAAGATGTCAAACTTTTAGAAGCAAGATATGCATACTTGCAGAGGGAGTAATAATTACATGGCATGATTATCATGGAATGATTGTTTTAAAAGAGAATAAATCAATAAATGTAAGGAAAGGTTATTCACATTGCCTTAATGCTCCCCAAACTTAGAACATTTGTGAAGAAGCAAAATGTTTGAAACTCAATCACTTTACCTGGTGTGGTATTTTGCAAAGTATGCTTAGAGAAAAGTGTTGCATGAAAGAATTAAGTATTTGCAACTTTAAGAGGATGAGTTCATATGCTTTCTCAAAATTAAGCTCAAGACCTGCTTGGAGAACTCTTCCTTTTAGGTGTAGTTTGCTTTTTTTCTACAATATCCTAATATGAAGTGAGCCCAGTTACAGCCTACTTAATTATTTGCATATAATCACTTATATTATTTGGTAATATTGCTTTTAGATCTATTTTTATGCAAATGAAGGGAATGGTAAAATCACTCTACAATGAGCCTAATGGCATTGTTCAGGTTGTATTGTTCAGGTTCTAATTGGTTTCTTTTTGATCCACTCCCCTTTCACTTGTGAGATAAATTGGTCAAGGTGGAGGGCTGCACAGTTTATTTTTAAAAACAATATAAATGTTAGTTAAGGGATGAAATGGAACCATTAACAAGTCATGATTTCTATCGTGCTGTCCAGGTGAGGTAAACATGAAACCTGAGTTTATTGGCTCCGAAATGAAATAAGTGTGGTAGGTTTATTTTGCCAGATATCAAGTGTTCACTGTATTAATGATGAAAATTGCCAGAAAGGATAAATTCAATCCATAGTTTGTACACACAGGTAAGATAAAGGCTCATCTTTGTAAGAAAAATTTTCCTTTCTACTAGCTTTAAACACATACATTAATAGTGACTAAACCTGAATTCAAATGATGCTTTATTTAAAACTATAAAAGAACATTCCATAGGGTTAAAGTATTTCCACATATGCAAATATTTCAGAAATTTCTTCTCGTAATTAAGCTTTGTTGTTCTAGAAAAGAAGGCGTGTTTTGCATATGCTAAGGTCACTCTTAATCTTCTATATTTCCATATGTGAAGAGAATTGTAAACTTCCCCGGGGCCAATTCCTCAAAGATGTTTCTTAAAAGACTATTGGCTTAAGAGAATTATTTGGCATGAGTACAAGTATTATTGAACTTTTATTAAAGTGTCTTTTACACTGCAGAATTTTTATGTAATCAGGACAGAAGCCAACACATATAGACTAATAAATAACAACGTTTTACAATAGATATCTGCTGTAGTTGCACATAATCAGAATTACTATATGGCCAGCAGATGGGTGCTTAGCCAGTTGGATAAAACTTCTATTTGAACAGCTTTTGGAAAAAAAAAAAAAAAAGCCTGAATATCAGAGAACATTTTTTTTTCTTTCGTCATTTCCCATGAAATAACCGAAATAACTTGGTATCTACTTGCAAAGATTCAAATTCACTTAAAGCATACTAATTAAGGAGTAGTTATAATACTTTTTATCTCTTTCCATTTACTCTTCCTTAATTTTACAATTACAAAAATAACACTGAATGCAGTGAATATAAAACTAACTGCAGAACTTCTCAGGATAATCTTTCAGGCATTTAGCAGCCTTTAGCCATATGGGTTTTACATGTGCAGATCCAAAATGGCTCTTATCCATATACATTTATGGAGAATTTTTTTTAAAGAAAATATATTTGGGTGATATTGAGGACAAGTGTTAGCAACTATGAAACTGAGTTTGCCATAGGCCAGATATCATCTGTTTGTAAACCACTTGGTATAGACTTGCCTTTTTTTTTTTTTTTTTTTTTGGATCGACTTGTATTAGTTCTTGTTTGTGAGCATCAGTTCTAAATACAAAAAAAAATTGAGTTTTTAATTTTTTGGTTGGCATCTTAAATTGAAGTACACTGGAAAACCTTTTTGGGACAAACACTGTTTCTTATTAGAATCATTTAGCTGACAGCACGGTGGACCTGTCAGAATCTCTGGAATCCTCCTTTTGCCAACCTGATCTGTCAATCCACCACTCACAGGGTCTCAGTGTCCCTTGGCCTTCAGAAGATGGCCTGCATGCTTGAAGCTACCATGCACACTCAGAGGGCTGTAAGTGCCTGGGGGTTCACTTTCCACTAATGACCCAGGCCAGAAGGCAACGACTGATTGACCTTGTACAATGGATGAATATTAGTAATGTAAGTAAAGTGGATAACGAAGTGACCTTTGGTTTGGAGATTTAAATAAATATGATCATCTTGATTCCTTGTTTTCTTTCTTCCTTGAGAGAATGAGCTGTTTCAGTTCATGACTATAATTTCTAAAAAACGATACAATATACCAATTGATTCTCAGAGGTGATTTTTATTTTTTATTTTTATTTTTTTTTACTTTTTTAAAAAATGTTTATTTATTTTTGAAGGAGAGGGACACAGAATGTGATGGGGGAGGGACAGACAGAGAGGGAGACACAGAATCTGAAGCAGATTCCAGGCTCTGAGCTGTCAGCACATGAACTGTGCCATCATGACCTGAGCTGAAATCGGATGCTTAACCGACTGAGCCACCGAGGCACCCAAGAGAGGTGATTTTTAAATGTGGGCAGAGAGAGGTGATTTTTAAATGTGGGCAGAGGGGAGGGGTGCGAGGTTCATAGATAAATTTTGCCATATTGGGCAAATCCTTTTTTCTATGACTCTGAGGTTACACAGTACTTTTTCATGTTCCCTGTGACTGAATGTGATAAAGAAAAATCTCTTGGGATAGGTGCTAATAATACAAAAGCTAACTTGAGTAGCTCAATGACAAAGGGATGAGAGTGGCAATAAAGAGGGTCTACAAGAACTCAAGTAATGACAAGGCGGATAATGCAAATAAAAATGTTAAAATCACATATTTTCAATTTTGAAGATTTAATTTCAACTTTAAGTGGAACATATTTGTATTGAAGCTATTTTGTCTACTATGATGAGTCCTGACTCTTCTATACTGGAGATTTACATTCAGCTTCATATGAGGATTGAGTAACTTGTAATAAAACTCAATAAAGCACACAAACATAATTGTAGTCCCAAGAACTTTGCAATCCTATGCTCTATGGTTATTAACTTGTGCATGAAAAGTAGAATCTTTGACATTTTTTCTAAGAATGTATTTCATTTTAAAAGAAAACAACACTTTCAAATGACTATGCATGAGGTTTTTAACGATTAAATGGTCTGTCATAATTCTTGACTCTAGTCAGTAAGATACAATAATTAATGAATAAGTTAGTTGCTTTTAATGTTCCACAGTTTAGTGATATACAACTTACAGTGTCTCAGAATCTTTTAGAGTTATGCCTAGATGAGCAGGCATCTGATATATTGCTTCTTTGGTAAGAGTATAATAGCTAAAGAACAATTACTAGCTTTGTGAGGATGGCATTTTATCAATGGAACTTCCATTAAGTTAGCCTTTCATCTTGTTAATGTCATGCTCTTTTTTCAGGACCTTGACATCATTATAATGTGTCACTGTAGAGGGAAAAATGTACTTTTTAAGTGCCAGAGGTATAAATGTGTATTTCTGTCTCTGGTAAATTAGCATTCAAAGCTTTCTTGTGACAGTCATTTTAAGGACTACACAGGAATAATACAGATATAAAAAGTATATTACTATACAAGAAAAAAATACAAGTTGCCCAACTGCTTATTAACATTCACTCTTTACATATGGCATTCCCCCAAAAATAATTTTAAAGGGGTTTTCATGGTATAGTCAGTGTTCTGCTTCACTTGTCCTAATGGGAACGCTTAATCTGAATTAAGTGGAATATTCATCAAGATGGCATTTAAATATCTCTTTCCTGTATACAGAGCCATCTTATTGGTTAGAAATTAAATGCTTTAAAATAATGAAATGCTTGTTCCTGTTATGTGATTTGATTGTATTGTTATTGTATTTTGTGGAGAGAGAGCATATCAGGAAGTATAAATATAGTAGAATTAACTGTTATCTTGAATAAGTATAAAATGTTATTGAAAGTAGTTATGCCTGCATAATGCCAAAAAGGAAACATTAAAAATTGAAAAATTCGGGGCGCCTGGGTGGCGCAGTCGGTTAAGCGTCCGACTTCAGCCAGGTCACGATCTCGCGGTCCGTGAGTTCGAGCCCCGCGTCAGGCTCTGGGCTGATGGCTCGGAGCCTGGAGCCTGTTTCCGATTCTGTGTCTCCCTCTCTCTCTCTGCCCCTCCCCCATTCATGCTCTGTCTCTCTCTCTCTGTCCCCAAAATAAATAAAAAACGTTGAAAAAAAAAAAAATTAAAAAAAAAAAAAAAAAAATTGAAAAATTCAGGCAAATAGCCAGATTTTTGATTGATTGGACTACAAGTAGCTGATCTGATAGATTACTTTTTTCCTCCAAGTAACTGCCCAGTTGTTTGATGAAGCTGACCAAATCTGGCAATCTCTGTGGGTGGTATCTTATTGAATTAGGAAAATATCAATGCCCTCTCAATAAATCTGAGTGCAAAACTCTTTACTAGCTAACCTCCAATCCTGTAACTCTGGCCATAAGATGACTACCTCTTGATGTCTTCAAAATGGGTAAAAATATTTTTCTACACATTTGGAGATAAAAATTTCAGAAAAAAAAAAAAACAACTTTTCTACTTAAAAACAAAACCTTGGGGCGCCTGGGTGGCTCAGCCGGTTAAGTGTCCTTCGGCTCAGGTCATGATCTCACGGTCTGTGAGTTCGAGCCCCGCGTCGGGCTCTGTGCTGACTGCTTCAGAGCCTGGAGCCTGTTTCCGATTCTGTGTCTCCCTCTCTCTCTGAACCTCCCCCGTTCATGCTCTGTCTCTCTCTCTGTCTCAAAAATAAATAAATGTTAAAAAAAAAAAACAAAAAAACAAAAAAACAAAACAAAACCTTGCTGTCATCTTGTTCAGCATATTCCTTTCAAGTTTTTTTTTTTTTTTTTTTTTACCAGTGTCTTCTTTAGTTGTCAATGAACATATTAGATCTTCCCACACTCATAACATTTCTTAGATTTTCTACCAGGTTTTAATGTACCAGCCAAGAGTATAAATGAGATCAAATGCAAGTATTCCAAATAAATGAAGGAAGGATTTTTCACATGGAGAGCTATCTAGGCTTCAGAGTCCCACTCTTTTGTTCCTAAGCTTCCTCTCCCTTTGAGGGCTATCTTAGATAGTCTTACTTGGCAAGACCATGGGGAGGAAAGGGGACCAAGAAGTTAATCTCTGGTGGATACCTGACATACCAAAGTTGGCTAATAATCCTCTAATGTTTTAACTAAAAGAAAGCAAAGTGCCCTTCTCTTAATTCCCTGTAGCACATCTGAGACAGCGCTAAGAAGATACAGGCACAGCTGTAATATGGGGTCATATATTACTAAAGAGAAATACAAAGGTAGAGGGTTTCTTTGTTACAAAACCAGGCTGGAATGCTGGTGGAAACACCAAGCAGCACTCGGAGATCTTGGTGAATTGGAGATTTATTTACCACCGGTAGGCTCAGAGGAGACCGTTTCTTCAAAGATCTGAGCGTCGAATGCAAGTGGGAAGGGTAATTTATAGTTGTCAGCTTCCATATCTGTGGGGGTTTTCATGCGCGCAGCAAACAGGGCAAGAAAAACCTGGAAGAGGGGTCTCCAAGCTAGAGACCAGAGCTTGTTTTAGTCCCGCCGGCCATCTTATGGTGTAAAACTTTATTCATTTTCCCAACATCTTTTTTAGATTTAGTAATTCCCTGCTAAAGACTCCAGCTGGAATGCCCACTCTTTCCCCCTCCACTCCAGTTGTACCCAAAGTGGGAGATGTCATCTAAACTGTATCACCCAGGTCCACTATAATGCATACTTAGATTTTGAATTTCTGAATGCAAAGATTCAATTGAATTGAATTCAACAACAACAACACCACGAACAAAAAAACAACACGTTTTTCCCACCTATTTCTCCAAATGTTGGCTTCCTGTGTCTTCCTTTAATATTAAAAAAGACTAACATTTGAATACAAAGGAAAATATCTAACATCTTCACAAGATGCTTATGCACATATACCTGTCAGGAGGCTTTGTTTTAAAACTCTTCTAATGTCTTGAGTTCATTTTCTTTCTTTTCTCTTTTACTATTGTAAAGGAATAGCTTTTGTTGCTAGTTATCTCAAAGGAATAGCTTTTGTTGCTAGTTCATTCGGACTGTTTGCAATCATCTTTCTACTACTGCTTAACTTGAAACTGACCATCTAATCACAAAATCAAGTGACCCTTTCTCAGTCTAAACCTTTATCAATCTCTCTGTGACTATCCACACCACTGACTGTCTTAAAACTGTGTCATGCTTTGGGTCCAGTGAACATACTATTCTTTCTGCACAACCTGTTCCTCTCCTTTATTCTTTAATGACTCTTCTTGGTTCTCTATTTCCTGAACAGAGTTGTGTTACTAGAGTCAAGGTCATGCTTTTTTTCATCTCTACTGGTCTCACTTCTTTGGCATTCCCACATTTACAACTATCCCATCTATGTGAGTAATTCTGAAATCTGAACATTGAGATGTCTTGACTGATCTTATCCATAATCTATTACTGTCTGTTGTGAGATCTAGCTGGACATCCGAATAGACTCTTCAAACGCAGCATGTTTTAAACAATATTCACTTTATTCTTCAAAACAATTATTTTTTCTAATTTCTTCTTTTATTTGGCTTATGATAATTCTGTTTTTCTCAATTGCCTAGTCTCCACATGCCTAAATAAAATTTTATTTCTGTCTACTCATCAGTCATCATATATATAATCATTTTCCAAAGCAGTTTTGTCTCTGAAATATATTTTGATGTTGTCCTTTTCTATCAATTCCATTGTTTTTCTATTCAAGTTTTTTTTTTCATATCTGGCCTTAACTATTCCTTTTCAAAAAAATTTTTTGGGCCCCTGTGTGGCTCAGTTGGTTAAGTGTCTGACTCTGGCTCAGGTCATGATCTCACAGTTCATGGATTCGAGTCTGCATTGGGTTCTGTGCTGCAGCTCAGAGCCTGGAGCCTGCTTCATATTCTGTGTCTTCTTCTCTCTCTGCCCCGTCCTCCACTCACATTCTATCTCTCCCTGTCTCTTAAAAATGAAGAAACATTAAAAATTTTAAAAATATTTTGGTTATCAAAATAATTTTTATAAATAGTAAAAAAAACCAAACTAGAATGAAATTTGAAATTCTCTTCCAGCACAAATATGCTATTCCCTCTTCACCACAGTTTGTGTGTCATTACAAAAATCATCATTTGTGCATGTAATCATATTTCCAAATTATCTCCAAAGTAGCTGAAATAACATGCTCTTCATCAATGTATGAAGATGTGATTTCCCCACATTCTCCTAAGTCTTGTGTTATCGTTCCTCCATATTTGCCAATCTGTTCTCTTACTGTTGTTTTATTTTACATTTTATTATTTGTGAATAAGATTGAGCATCTATTCATATGCTTATAAGTAATTTGTATTGCTTTCTCTGTGAAATGTCTGTACATATTGCCTTTTATTTATTTATTTATTTTCTTTCTTGTCTCACTACCTCAAGCCTCTCTTGGCTTCTAGGATGATTACAAATTGTTTCTAGATTAATTTTACTAGTTCACATCTCTAACATATTTCCCAATTAAAGTACTTTAAATTATTGTTGATTTTCCACTGTATAGAATTTAAATCTCTTAGTCTGGTGCACCAGTCAAGGTTTTTAGGTACAAGTATTAGGAACCAGAAGTCTGAATGACTTCAGAAGAAAGACATTTTGTTAGGATACTAAGAAACCCACAGTCTGTGACAGGACTTGAGAACAATAACTATAGGTCATGCATTTGGGGAAAGAAAATACTTATAATTATTCTAGCAAACTGTTTCATTAAACATAGCACTAATATTGCTCTAATATCAACGGTATTGAAAAAATAGATATGGTCAATGGAGCTACACTCATGGCCAACTTTGGAAAATAAGTGAAGCTGATTTCATTGCTACCGTACCTAGCTGGTCATTCACATCAGATTAAGAAACTGGGGTGTGTACATCTGATTGTCCTACCTCCTATGATAAACCCTACATGCAAGAGAAATGTAGAAACCTATTATCTGGCACTTTCTGCTTCTATAGTTGAATGTGTGATTTGTTTCACAAATCAGTGAATTCCCTAAGCGTAGGAAGGATTTTAAAAGCTGAACACATGAAGAGTGTCAGATGTGTAATAAGGTAGTTATTAATTTCCTCTCTAAATTTTCCTCACTTTAAAAAAGCTATTTGTTTTATTTTTAACCTAGCTCATGATCAGGTCATCTAGACATGCCATTCCTAATAGATAGCCTGAGTTTCTTGCATTTCTCCTTTTTGTTTATTCTGTTCTTTCCACTTGGATTGCTTACCTTTTGATGTTTTACCCTTTTAAAAAATTCCTACTTCAAACATCACTTTTTTTGAGACTCCCCTAATACTTGCTCTTCTTCTGAACTGTCATACAATTTGATTTCTCCAAACAATAATATCTGTTGCATTCTGCCTTATCTGGAAACTATTCTAGTATATGCCGTCTTTTCCTATTACTATACAAGAACCAATTTTTATAGGGACCATGTATTAAACCTAAATTATTCAGAAGATTTAAATATCAACTAAAAGAATTCACCAGAAAGAGATTTCCAATTACTTCCTATTCATTCATCCATTCAGCAAATGTGTATTGGGTACCTACTGTCTATGCCAACGCTTTGCTCAGAGCTACAGATGTAATGATAAACCACACTAACTCAATGTTTTATAGATTTTAGAAGCCAAACACCAAACTATAACAATAACAAAGCAAACAAAAATTCAAGTAAAAAAAAGCTTCAATAAAATTATTTTTTAAATGTTTATTTATTTATTTTGGGGGAGAGAGAGAGAGAGAGAGCACGTACAAGTGGGGAAGGGGAAGAGAGAGAGAGGGAGAGAAAGAATTCCAAGCAGGCTCCGTGCTCAACACAGAGCACACCCCTGGTCTCCATCTCATAACTGCAACATCATGACGTGAGCTGATATGAAGAGTCCATCACTTCACAAGGGCCCCTTTAAAAGTATTTTAGTGTTTGAAATATGAAATAAAAAGCATTTTGTATATAAGGAGCAATTTGGAGGAACATAAGAAAAGGGAAATGGTTTGATTAGTGAGAAAGCTTAATCAGCATGCAAATGAAAGATGATAACTGCATGGATTAACATGGTAGCAACAGGGATGGAACGAGGATTCAAACCAGATGTTGAAAGAGAATTCACAGGACCTAATCGTGATTTGGATGTTGTATATGAAAAAAAAATACTAAGGACTAAATCCTTCTGTATTTTGCTGAAACTATTTTTTCCACCGGCACTTCCATCATCCCGACCTCCCATCATAGCTGCCTTAGTCACTTTCCCCATGTCGTACAATCTTTTGTCTCCCTAGAGTATTGTATATTGCAAGAACTCATTATAGTGGGAACCCTATAAATCCATAATTTTCAAATTCAGTCGATCCTATCATAGTAAGGATGTATCAGGAGATAGAAGCCACAACTTAGACAGGGAGAGTTTAATATAAATAATTATGAACCGTGACTAGGGAGCAAATATAAAGAGTAAAGAGCTCTCTAAAAACTCTCCTAAGGCTGAAATAGCACAACCAAGGAAGCAACAAATTTGGAAGGGAGTCCTCACGACAAGGCTGGGGATTCAGACCTCACTGGAAAAGGTGCAAATGCAGCACATTGTATGGTAGAGAACTTTGCTGGGTTGCTACAAGCCTGCATTTGTCCACAGTCACTGGGAAAGTAGGAAATATCTTTTAAGGTATGGAGACTAAAGATGTCAGACAGGGAACTGTGGCCAAAGTGGAAGCACCTCTCCAGAGCACAAGTAGGCTGAGACTGGCACAGCTATGATGGGTATAAATGTGCAGGAAACAGGAGCTGGGACTGGCAAGAAGGACACAACTTTCCAAAATGCAGATGGGATGAGACTACTGTGCAGAGGGATTCTCCACCCTTTTCACTGGCTGAATGGCACAAGGTCAGGCTGATTCACTGTCTGCTTGACAGGCCCACTATGAGTTGGTCACCAATCATCTGGAGCTGAAGACTCAAGCTCCCTGAGATACTGCACACTCTGGCACACAGCTAGGAGTGAACATCACTGGATGTTCCTCTCCCAAGATAGTATAACCATGGAAGAGAACAGAAAGAAGTAAAAGAAAGAAAATCATACCAGAAAGAAAAACTCCTCTTACGGTGTCCCTCTACTGACCCCTACTATCAACTTTTAAAGTCATACTCTGCAACTGGAGCACCTGGGTGGCTCAGTAGGTTAAGTGTCCAACTTTGGCTCAAGTCATGATCTCATGGTTTATGGGTTTGACCCCTGCATCGGGCTCTCTGCTGTTAGCATGGAGCCCGATTCGGATCCTGTGTCTTGCTCTCTCTCTGCTCCTCTCCTGCTCACATTCTCTCTCTCCCTCAAGTAAATATTTTAAGAAATTTAAAGTCATACTTGGAACAAAAAAGAAATGCTTAAAAGCAAAACTCCATTCTCACTGTGCAGGTAATGAGGGTAGATTAGGAGCTGAAAGGAAATACATTGATAACCAGAAGAGTCCACTCCTTTGGTTACTTGACTTCTATGTGCATTCTGCCATATACATTTGAACTTCTACATAACGATAAAAAACCCTGTCTTACCACCTAGCAAGATATAACTGTCCTTCTTACGAGTGAATTTTTCACCATTTCCCCAAATAATACACAGCATAATCATTGCCACTATGACATTTCATCTCAGAATGTCTGAAAAATTTCCATTACCTAGAGACTAAATGTGAAAGTTATTTTTACAACTTGCATGTAAAATAAATCAAAAGCATACGAAGAGAAAAAGAACACAGTATAAACAATTAAACATATGTATACAACAAACAAAGAAAAAAATATACAAACTATAGTCCCTCTTTCTGCAACTGGTCACAAGGCTATAATATTTATGGCTTCCTTCTTTTATCCCCAGTTTCCCTTGCTCTCCACTAGAACTTCAACTGGCAGTGAAGAACTCAGTAACAGCTCTCACCCTCAGAAAATCTGGATTTCACATACAGTTTTCTTTGCCCCTATTGTGTAACAGCAACCCGATTTCCTCCTGATGATTGAAAACAATTACTTCAACTAGGGAGACATTTTCTTGAGTGTATACCAGATGGTTGAGTGTTAAAAGGTGCTCAGAATGGTCAGGGGGTAGTCTTATCTTCCAATTGAATATGTCTGTTACTTTAACTTTTCCAGGAAGTGGTACAAGTAGCCATTACCATTTGGGTTATAGACCTAGCAGATCTCATAGCATTGAGTATCTGTGTAGAAAAACATCTTGTGTTGAGTCTGTGACAAGTCACCATAGGAGACTCAGTACCGATCCTTAGGATTCTAGAGCAAGTCCATTCCATGTGTAACAGAGATTATTATTTGAGAAAAATAGCTCTTAGTAAGTTATTGGATCTTAGTAGGGACCAGGACTATGACAATGTGAATCGAGAGTGACTCTGGTAAAAACACCCATCATGGTCTGCACAGCAGAAGTACATTATGAAATGGAAGCGATATATCAAGAGTCAGCCTCGAAGGCCAAAATAAACTGCACAGAAGTGGTCCAGACCTTAATGACATCCCTTCCTAGTGTATTGATTCAACCCTTTAGCTCATACTTATGGCTTCAAAGCAAAGTAGAGTAGAACAAGTCACTGGGAAACATAGTTTAGAAATAAAGAAACTGAAAGAAACATAGGATGTCTGGAGTGAAGTCTGTGAGCAAGCAGTTAACAAGAGCTGAGGCTGGAAAGAGAAAGAAATGTCAGTCATGAAAGGCCCTATCAGTGATGTTAAAATATTTTAAACTTGATCCTAAGGGCCACTATGAGATTGAGGATATTAGTCAGGTTCATTCATGAACAATAACACGTTTTAGAAAACTCACTCTGGCTTTCTACAGAATCAATGGTGAGAGTGTGGGAAGCAAGAGAGAGAAAGAAATACCTTCTGCACAAATTAGGAGCTGAGGATAGTCTTTATAATGTCTCATCTTCCTTTTGCTAAAAGTCTTCTACCAAAACATCTCCCTATGCATTATAAGTGTTGTAATACACCTGCACTTACAAAAGTAGCACTTTGGAGAAAAAGGTTTATTAGCTCAAGGACTCATCATCCACATGTAAATAACTAATATGTTACAGGATTGGGATTTCAACTCTGTATGAATTTGAAGCCAGAGTTCCTTCAGAAACATGCATGGGGAAAGTAGCTATGTATGTTAATAAATTAAAATGCAACATAGGTGACAACCCCTAACAACAGCTGAACAAAATGTCCTGAAATCATTGCAGACTGTAACTTAATCCAAAGACAGAGATTAAATTATCATAAAGTCTTGAGAAATAGGATTGTGTTAAAACTAATTTGGGCATTTTTCACTACCACATATTGCTATTTACATGGAATCCAGTATTTGGAAGACTGCCAATTATGAAAAAAATCATTGTTTTGTCTACGCTGCTTAAATGAAAAATAATACATATGTATATCTACTTGTGTCCTAGGGACAAGATTTAGCTGCATACTCTCTATTCCCCAGTTTGTCAAAGAATATTTGCTCATTATGTGATAAATTGGCTCTCAAAAATAGCTAAATTTTATTACTATCTTCCATCTATATTTTTGTCTTTATTTTTCTTGTTATTTAAAAAGCAGTACAAGCTCATTTTATAAAAATTTATAACTATATAGAATCATAGAATTATAAAGTGAAAGAATTTTTAAGTTTTGTGTGTATCTTCTTAAACAATTTCTTTGCTAAATATATGAGAGTCTATCATAATCACTATATTTATAAAATGTTTAAATCTTACGAGATGAAGATGATTACATATTTCATATACTACGGGTGGAAATATATTATATTACAACTACCTTGGAGAATTGGTAGAAGTTATCCAGTAAAGTATATGAGTACTTTATAACTCTATAGTAGCTCAACTATTTAGTATATATTCTAGAGAAATTCCTGCAGGTATTTACCAGGTGACAATTATCTATCTATCTATCTACCTACCTACCTACCTATCTGCTTTATTCCATAAGCATAGTTTAATTAGAAAAATCAAATAAACCATTGTCTATGCAAAAGAGGATGGGTAAATAAATTGTGCTATATTCATTGAATGGGATTCTATATAGCACTGAAAAAAAAAAGGACTACATCTATCCCCATAAAATTGTATTAAATTCACAAACAATACTGTTTGTGAAAACAGAACAGAAAAATAAGTTGTAGAATATAAAATATGTTTACATTTATACAGTTCAAAGACATACCAATGCAAATGCCATATTGTTTAGGGATATGCTTATTTGAGGAAAATAGGGAAAGTAAGAGAATCACAATTTCAGAAGTTAGGATTGTGTTTAACTCTAAGATGTGGAGAAATTCAAAACATTTTTCTGATACATTAGAAGCATACTATTTTTTTTTTTAATTTGGGAGAAAGTACACAGGTGTTTATTATTTTCAAAAATCTATTATTTTTAATTTATGTGTAGCCAAATGTACTCTTTTGGTGTACAATTCTATGTTTCAACAAATGTATGGAGTTATGTAACCGACATCACAATCAAGATGCCAATTTGACAATAAATTTCATATATGTAAAAAAAAAAAAGATACAGTCCAGTTTTTAGTACTTCCCTCACCTAAGCTAATTCTATTTTGCTATCTCTTTGGAGCCAAACCTTCCCTCAACCATTAACCCCCGGCATCTACTGGTTTGTAATATATCCCTAGAGTTTTGCCTTTTAGAGAATAAATTGTAAATGGAGTCATAAATTAGGTAATCTTTTGATTCTGACTTATTTCAGTTAGAATAATGTATTTAGGATTTACTCATATTATTGCATGATCAATTGTTTATTCCCCTTTAATTGCTAAACAGTATTCCGGTGTATGTATGCATCACTGTTGATTTATCTATGCCCCAGGTGAAGAGTAATTTGGAATGTTTCTACTTTTGCCTCATTTCACATTTATTACATTTACATTATATATTACCAATACTATAAATGTCATTGTGGTGGATTCAAAACTTAATAAAAGCGATTTAAAATAAAGCAAAGGAAAACAACATTTTGCTCTTTGAAACATAATAATTATAACATTAACTTAAATCTAAAATTGGATGTTGTGAATGATGTGGATGGAGCTAGAGTGTATCACGCTAAGTGAAATAAGTCAATCAGAGAAAGACGAATACAATATGATTTCACTCATATGTGGAATTTAAGAAACAAAACAGATGAACATATGGGAAAGAAGGGAAGAGAAGAAAGGGAATCAAACCACAAGACACTCTTAATGATAGATAACAAGCTGTGTGTCGACGGAAGGAGGTAAGTGGGAGATGGGCACTAAGAAGTGCGCGTGTGATGAGCACTGGGTGTTGTATGTAAGGGATGAATCTGTAAGTGATGAAAACTGTCGTAATGTGGAAGAGATCAATGTTTGCTGGGTTTGAGCTTGGGAGGAGGGTGTAGCATGGTAATGGAATTGTTCTATATCCCAATTTGGGGAGTGGCTATATGAATGTATAACTGTATCAAAATTCATAAAACTTATACTACCTGTCAGTTTTACTGTATAATAATCAAAAAAAATTAGAGTCACAAAATATTTTCATGGACTAATTCCTAGATGCTTTTCATTTTTTTCTACCACTTGACTTCTCAACAAAGGTGTCATTATTGATGAGTCTATTTTCACACCTTCTATTCCCTTGGATTATAACATCACACTGTTCTGGCTTTCCTCTCATCTCTCCTTCAAATGTACTTTGTAGATGCATGCTCCACTTTTCCAATATTTAATGCCAGAATTTTTCAGAGTTCAATACTATTTTTATTTTCCTTTCACTAAAGGTTATCATAGTCTCCCATGTCTTTGCATACCATTGAAAATAACAGTGATTTTTCAATTTTGCATTTTGAGTGCAGACTGATCATCTATACTCTACAGACCTATTCAACTAGTGGGTTGTTTTACAGGCAAGATCTTACATAAGATGTTCATACTGAAATTACAAATTTCCCTGACTCCTTCTTCCAAAGACTGACCTTCTAGTCTATGGTTTCCTAGCTCAATGAATCATTCCTCCTATTCTGTTGCATAAATTAGAATGAGGGTTGATCCTTGAAATCTCTTTTTACCTTACCTTCTGTATATAGTGAGCCAATTAAGGAATGTTCAATATTTCCCCTAAATATCTCCGGAAAGTCTTCACTTATCTCTGGCAACACTGTCATCTCTCATCTAGACAACTTCTGTAAGCTTCTGTTGCTGCTGCTTCTTCCTACTCTTCCTTCTCCTCTTCTTCTTTTTCTTCTTCTTCTCCTCTCCCTTCCCCTTCCTTCTTCTTCTTTTTTAGCAGCAGCAGGGACAACTATTTTATTTTATTTTATCGTATTTTGTTTTATTTTATTATTAAGTATTTTTTAGTTGTTATCCATTTGCCTGTTGATGGACGCTTATTTCCAGTTTGGGGCTGGAAACTGGTTATTTCCAGTTTGGGGCTATTACAAACAAGGATGTAATGAACACTCATTCTTTGTATAGACATATGCTTTCATTTGTTCTGGGTAAAGAGTAAGAATGAAGTGCCTGGATCATTTGGTAGGTTTACATTTACATTTTTAAGAAACCACAACGCTGTTTTTCTTGGTATTTGTATGATTTTACATTCCCGTCAACAGTGTTTGAGAGTTCCATATCCTCTATATCCTGATCAACACTTAGTATACAGTCAGATTTTTATTTTTTCCTCTCCAATATGAGTGATTTCTCATTGTGGTACCCCCACCCCCATTTTTTTTTACTAGGGTGGGTTTTTCTATTTCTGCAAAAATCATTGCTGGGATTTTGATGGGGATCTCATTGAATCTGTAAATCACTTTAGCTACTAGTGACATCTAACAATATTAAGTTTTCCAATATATGAACACAAAGTTATTGAGTGTTTTTGTCATGAAATGATGCTAAAGATTTTCAAATCCTTTTGTACATTAATTAAGATGACCACAGGTTTTTGGGTTTTTTCCCCTCATTCTGTTAATGTGGTATATTACATTGATCAATGTTAGTACATCGAATCTCCTTTGCATTCCAGGAAAACCAAGTTTGTCATGTTGTATAATCCTTTTAATATTCTGTTGAGTTTGGTTTCCTAGTATTCTTGCATCTTTTCTCATCTTGCACCTTTCCTTGAATATGTATGATCACTTTCTAATTTTTCCAATATATACACTTGCATTTGTCCTAGTCTTTGATGTCTGGTTCCCACAATGGAAAAAAAAGAGAAAGTGAAGGGTGTTACCCCTTTAAATCTAGAAATCACATTAGCTGGAGGGGGTACGGGCTTGCAATAGCAAAGGAAGGCACAAGAAGAATGGCTGCCCACCTCTAGGTCCCTACCTCTGTGATCAGAAGCAGCAATCAACGGTGTGAGCAAAGGTCAGCAATATTTGTAGGGCAGGATCCTTTTTACCAGCCTTGACTCCCACAGGTTGTGTCCAGGTTCACCCAGGAGCAGGTGCATAGGTGCCTGTCACAGGGTTTGAGGTGGGGATGGGTAGCTGCTACTGTGCTAAGAGCTGAAAATGAATAAAATTAACCACAATTTACTGTTCAAGCTTTGCCCTGTGATGTCCCCTTTTTCAAAATCCTTTACAGGCTACCAATTTATATGAGGGTAAGGATAGAATTCCTTAAAGCCTTACTTTATTAAGTGTCCATTTTATTGGCTTCATCTTATACTACTTTTCTTATTTCTTTTGTTTTTCTAACCAGAACTTCCTTCTTTTTGTACCCAAAATATATCAGTGCTATTTCCCATGTAACTTTGCATATATGTTTACCCTCTTTCCAAAAATATCTTCTTCAGGCTCTTTTACTTAGTTGTTATCACTCATTCTCAAAGCTTAACCAATATGCCCATTTTCAGGAAATTTTCAAGAAAATTTTCCTGACACATCACTCTTCATGAGACATGTGTACACATGGACACACTCTGTCAGGGCTGCTTCTTCTTTTCTTCATACTGCTTACCTGACTTTAAATTTATACATTTATGTAGCAATTTTTATATTTTCCCCTTTTGGATTGTGAACTCCAGAAGAGCAAAAACCACATCTGTCACAGACTTTGAGTCTGGAGTTCTCTCTTGTCCAGCAAGACAGCAGACACAGAATTAAATGTGAGAGAGACTAATGTCCAGGAGGAGACAAGAGTCCTGAGTAACAGTCCTTGCTCCATTTTTATTAGGATCAGGTTTACAAACCTGATGGATGTGCACAAAGAGACAATGAACAGTGAACATTAACTCATGTATGTGAGAGAAAGGAGGTTTCGAAGATATGTGGCGTTAGGGGTTTGGGTCAATACAAAACAAAATCGCGGCACCAAGCAGGTGGTTGTTTATGGCAAGTACGAGGCACCAGATCTGTTTATCTTAGCTAGCTTAGGGGATAAGACAGATAGAACATGTTACATCAGGGTCAACAAGGCACCTTTCTTTAGCTAATTAGCTCCGATCTGGGCAATTTCACCAGGGTGTCTATAGACCTGTTTACCTGTTTACCTATTCTGGACCTTCCTTCCTGTGAAAGCAGCTTTCTGCTTTTGTAGTATTTGGGGGTGCTTCTTCACTGTTTATCTAAATTGGATGCTTTCATGCTGCGGCTTCCTATTCCTATGCTTTTGTTCTATGCTTAGGGAGCTTTTACCCTATTTACCTAAGCTTGGATGCTTTCATCCTGAACCTTGTTAAGCCATTGGTGCAAGCTCAGGGAATTCATAAACTTATTCCCCACACACATCCATATTTCCTTTTTGCAATAGCTTCAGGGTCTAGAATAGCGTGTGGCACATAATAGTCATTCAGCCAACATCACCCAAATATCCCATTTTTTTTTCCGTCATGAGACAACTACTGTGTAGAAAGACTGATTTCCCCATTTTTATTTCAATCTGAAGTTAGTTGTGTGATAGACTCCTATCCTGATCTTTCTTAACTTCATTTGGAGAAAATCACTGCAATATCTAACAGTGTTCCCTTTCTGTGAATCTCTTATTTAACAGGTCCACTTTGCTGTGTGTTGGGGTCTGCCACATTTGGGGGGTTTTCACCACTGACTCAACCATCGGATGCATTAGAGCCCAGTTTCTACTCCACAGCCCTTCAGGAGAAACCTGTGTGTCAGGTGCTAGAGCCCTAATATCAGAATCATGGCCCTCAATCCCTCAAAATCTGTTTTATAATTCAGAAGCATCCTTATGGTCATTCAAATAGTCCAGTGCATAGTGATACCTTATTAATCTTCATAAACCTGTTACTTTCTTCTCAGATACAATACTTCTGAATCAATGACTCCCCATTGACTAGAAGATAATTCCTAGACTCTTGCTATGTTGATATGTAACCTCTCCTCTCCTGCCAAACCTGAACATTCATTACTCACAAAATACTACAACCGATTTGTTCTCTCTGTAGATTTCCTCTTACTACATCTTCTCTGTGGCTCACCATCACAGCCTATCCAAACTTGCTATATGATCTCAGGACGAAAGTCCTGAGTTTTCTCACGATCCCAATATACAGTAATGTTTCTGTCTTCTGAATGCCTACTGTGCTCACCACATTTTATTTATTTATTTTTTTTTCTCTCCTAATGGTGCTTCATTCTCATTCCAATCTATTATTGATATTTAGGTTTGTATTTACATCTTGAACTTCCAAATAAATAGATCTTCAGCATTTTATTTTGATTTTTAGCTCTTTATTTATTTTGACACAGAGAGAGAGAGAGAGAGAGAGAGAGAGAGAAAGAGAGAGACAATCCCAAGCAGACTCTCCACTGTCAACACAGAGACCAATGCGGGGCTCACCAACCATGAGATCATGACCTGTGCCGAAATCAAGAGTTGGATCCTTAACTGACTGAACCACCCGGGCGCTCCTGTCTTCAGCATTTTAATAACAGGAACTGCTTATGTTTCTTTGTATCCTCAAATGCACCCACTACAGTGCCTTTCCTATTATGTGTGCTCGTAAATATTTTTATTTGATTTGATTTCACTGAAATTGTTCCAGGCTATGCAACTGTGTTCTGCACAATAATTGCTGCTTTTTCAAAATAAGCCATGTCATCTTTTGAGCACAGTATGAAAAGCAGTAACTGAATTGGGGCATTAGGCAATTATGGCAGAAAGATAAGACAAGTAATAGCTGGGGGGGGGGTGGTGTAGGGAAGGATAAGTGAGTATAGAACAAAAAGAGAAAATAAGACAGAAAACCAAAATAGACCACTTATTTTATCATCATTTCTTGTCAATCAACAAAAAAGACAATTTTGGCTTGAAGAAGTGGTAAATGGTGATAGAAAGGAGTCAAATTTTCTGATGTTTAGAGAAGAAAGAAAAGAATATGGAGGCATGGCTTTTTTTTAATTTAACCCTGAATTTCCATCATTAATGATATCATGGGTTTCTTGGAACAACTTCTAAATTGAAGTTAGTAGTGGGGATGTCATCAATCTCTCTGTCTGCTACTAGCAAATTAAGCACAATAAGGAATAAGACAGACATCTTTTCGAAAACTGAACTGGAATGGTAAAACTTGGAACATTCTACATTAAGATTCAAGGAAATTTCTTTTGAGTTTTATATTAATATGTTCTCACTGTTTTTGACATATAATCCATTTCTACCTCTCTCTCACCTCTTTGTCCTATAGCTCATGAAAGAAACATTATACAATTTGTTTCAAAAATTACATCAGTTTCCATC
Organism: Panthera leo; assembly: GCF_018350215.1. Taxonomy (NCBI): domain Eukaryota; kingdom Metazoa; phylum Chordata; class Mammalia; order Carnivora; family Felidae; genus Panthera; species Panthera leo. The sequence goes on along the minus strand of NC_056682.1, from coordinate 124,687,128 downwards.
CTCAAAGAAATAAAACACCATAATTTAAAGGCAGTCCTTCCAATAATCTGCTGCTCTCAAAAAAACAAAAACAAAAACAAAAGCAAAGCAAACGAAATAACAACAACAATGGGACAAATACCGAGAGTAGCCAGCATACAGTATACAGAGAATAATGTATATGGCTAAAAACAACATGTTTCAATATGACAAATTTAAAATATCCCAATCTATTCCTTGACATTTTTAGCCATAGTGGTATTTTTCAGTTACAATAATTTCATCTTTTTAAACATGTTTTTTTTTTTTTTTTCCTTCTGTTCCTTTGATTCATTCTAGTTGAATGAGTTGAGATTAGTTTCAAATTGCAGGGTGGAATATTAAATAGATATGTTAGCAGTTGATTAAAAATAGTAGATTTCTTCAATATAAGTAGAACCAGATAGCTAAAAAATGTAAAGTTGTGATCTTTTTGAATTATTAACGTGGTTCTATTTTAATAATGAGCAACACAAAGCACCCTCCTATCTGAAGGCACATGGAAGATAAAAGACCTTATTTTTTCCTACTATGATGTTTTGCATTGCCTCTCCTTTGTGTAGTTGCCTTAATTTTCCAAAAGCAACCCCTTTCACACACACACACACACACACACACACACACACACACAGCCTAATCCTCACCGTTTGCTTTCTCAGCTTGAAAACAGTATTTGAGAACAACAACCCCTTTCTTGAGGGTCTGTGAGTGCATATGAGGCACAGCAAAGAACCCATCCTTCCTTTTCCAGGTGCACCAATGCCTTCACCTCCGAGCCAGTGGTACATTTCTAATTTTCTGATACAAGACACAAAGTGTCCAGTGTGAATTGATTCTTCATAGCCACATTTCTGCAGCAGTCCCTCTGACCCTCGTCCTGATTCTCTATGAGCAGCAGACATCCTGGATGATATGGATTGCGCATACATACAGCCTGAAGACAGCTGCTAGAAATAAATGCAGAAAAGGCGGCAGAGAGATGCTAAAGAGCCCATAAACCCCATCAGCACCGAGAACCATTATTTTGCCCTAGGGTTTCCCAGGATATCATTATAGAGTAAGTATGACCATAAAGCCTTATTGATCATCACATTGCTTTCCTGTGAGCACTGATCGTCTCTGATAAAAGTGCAGTCTGGCAGTCAAACTCCCCAGAGAGATTGGGTGGTAATTTTGGATCTAAAACTTCAAGGACACTTAATTGAAATATTTATTTTCTTACTTTCAATTTAATTCAGCTATCACTATCTATGTCTCACAAATTGAACATGACCAACCTTAAGAAGTCACTAGGTTTTTATTTTCTTGACCCTTTTCCCTATTTTTTTTTTTTTTGCCTTCCGTGACTTTTTTTTTTCTTATAAAAAGTCTAGGTTGTACACAGACTATAAAAGTGCAGGTTGTACATAACTGACCACAGCATTCTTTACAACCTTCCTTGCCCTTCCATGCGGAATGATAAAACTGCAGTTTAAAATATAAACAATACAGGATTGTGGTCTTTCTGTTATTCTGGAAATGAAATGATGTTAATTTGAGTATTTCTGAAGTCTGGAAACACTCAATATTAATCAGATCTGAGACACACAGTATGAATCTAGGAAAAAAGAAATATTATGTCTGTTTCAAATACAGTTTGGATATCGTTAAACTGCAAAAATATCCAAACCTTTGAATGAGATGAAGAGTAAAACAAAATGGTTTTGTGGTCAAAAATCACCTGAATTTTTATAGCCTGTATAGAAGTTCATATTCTTAAAGAAAGGTTTGTTTAGACCCCGATCTTGAGAGCCATACCCACAAATCAAGTCCCAGACAAAATAATCGCCTCAGCTAACATCAGTAAAACACTGAACTTCTTTTAAACTAACCTTTCTCTAGGTGGAGCCTGTCGGGTGACGTGAGCTTGCACTTGACAATCCATCTCTATCCTACTCTTCCTATTGATAATATCTGGGATATTCTTTATTCTCAATTATTTCTTGTTATCTGTATAGTTGCTGATTGTTTTGAAAGTTTGTATATGGAAACACAAAAAGGGTGCTCCTAATCAATGGATACTTTTTTGGAGTGTCCCATTGCACGGTAGTGTTGAGTTGCAAATAATAACTATATTTGGTCCCTGCCTTGACAAACTCATGACCTGATGGAAGAATTGCAAAAAAAGTCATTTCAGTACATTGTGCTTTATGAATTAGAAAAGATTCAGAGGATTTGATGAAAGCTCAGAATAAAGTCCTCTAATGCAGCCTGAAGGACAAAAAAATAAAGGTTCTTCTGGGGACGGTTTTGAATGCCAATTCAGAATTAAGCACGGGAAAGACAAAATGGTATTTATTCTGGGCATAGAGAATGACATAAGCAACAATAATTGGAGAGGTGAAAAATACTCTACAGCCTGTAAGTAACTACAAGGAGCTAGAACAATTCTTAAAGAAAGGTCCCTGGATCTGCACATTCAGAATCCTGAAAGACTGTTAGAAATGTAAATTCCTAGGCCACGCCTCACTCCCACTGACTGGGTCCTAGCCCTCTGTGTTTGAACAAGTCCTCTGGGAATTTTGACATGCATTCAGGTTTAAGAACGACTGAGATAGAAATCAAGCAATATCCAAAATGTGGCTTGAGACTGCTTGTCACGAGGGACCACTGAATGATTTTATCAGTGGGAATCATATAACTAGATTTGAGGTTTCCAGGGACCCATGTGGTGGCAGTGCAAAATATGATGTTATCATTTTCAGATTATTTTTAGTCTTACTTTATATTGAAGGCCCATTCCTCTGAATATGAGTTTTTCAAACACCTGGCTCAAATGAATATCCAGCCTGAGCCCCATGGCAGAAAGTTTTGCTTAGATGCAATACAATATTACCGGTACTGCTTATCATTCTATGAGAAAAATTCAAAAAGCAAATGAACATAAACTAAAACTTTTTTCCAAAATAGCTATGTATTAACAAAATATAACGTAAAGAATTTATCTGCCATTAAATTATATAGACTTTATCTGAACTAGTGAGGTAAACCTGGAGGCATTGTTTTATGAAGTTGGTGTAATATATTCTCGCCAAGGTGATTTTTAAGAATACGATTCCTTAAATGATTTTCTAGATGGCATAGGGTTGTTGTTTTGCAACTGGTTATAAAATTCAAATGTGTTGTATATTGATTGCTGGAAGTTTACAGAGAAAAACAGTAAGTCATTGTGTAAAGCAGTACTGGGAGAAAAATGATTTTGTTTTACATCCAAATTAAAGAAGAAAGATTTTTTTGGGTTATTTTCTTTACAGAAACTGATGCATATTTAATATAAGAAGCTTTATTTATTAAGTTACTTTAAAAAAAATTATGTTTATTTTTGAGAGAGAGAGAGAGAGAGAGAGCATGAGCAAGGGAGGGGCAGAGAGAGAGGGAGACACGGAATCTGAAACAGGCTCCAGGCGCCGAGCTGTCAGCACAGAGCCCGATGCGGGGCTCGGACCCACGAGCTGTGAGATCATGACATGAGCTGAAGTAGGACACTTAACCGACTGAGCCACCCAGGCACCCCTAATAAGTCACTTTTTAATCCTTTGTTAGTACTAAGTGAAAATTTCTCTCTTATGAATTCCCCTCAGTTTATTTTTAAGAATATTCTTTCTGTTTCTCCTAAATATAAATACATCTTTGACTAATATAAATAAGATTTGGTCTCTATTAATCTATGTTTCAGTTCCAATAATTACTTAGTCAGCCCTTTCTGTCAGTTAGATTTTTGCTGGTGTGTTAGAAATCAGCCACACTGGAAAATGCAAATGAATAAAAACGGATACCAAGCTAGCTCTGCCAGTTTTTGCATAATTTTATTCGCTTTTCCAAAAGTCACTTTCAGATACTTGTTTGTTACAAGTAACAAAATGGTTACCAGTTTGGTGCCTGTTCTGAACCTACCCTTAGCCTGGAGTCTCTATTGAGGTCCCTCATGTGTGTCATTCTTAAATCAGCTTCAACCATTCAAGAGTGAAGAATTTTTAAAGTGACTTCTTTGTACAATGGAATTTTCTCTGTTAGTCTTCGTTGTTTAATATATATAATAAGCTAGTGACAATATTTATTATATATTCCTTATAATTAAAGCATCAGTGAGTTTTCACAGAAATTCTATGTACCCAGTATTTCTCCGAAAAGCAACCATTCATATATATTTTTGCAATTACTCAACTTTCTTCCTTATAAATCACAACAAGAGGTCACATAAAGATCTGTCTTTAGAATAGAACTATTACAATAGGAAATAACAATGTTGTTTTATGTTTTACGTAGCATAATGATAATCAGGCATATAGGAAGGCCAGTAGAGTGTTTATCAACATTATTTCATTTAATCCTCACAATCATACTGAAAAGTATTATGCCATTTTATAAATGAAATCACTGCAATCCTGATAACTTAGCCATCTTGCTCCAAGTCAGACTTAAGTCCAGGTTTTCACTTTTCTAGGCCAGTACCCACCTCATCCTGCCACAACTGAATACATTACAGTTCAAATGGTGTACTTTTCTACTGTAAAGTCAAGTATAACAAAACTTTCTTTTCTTTCTTTTTTTTTTTTTTTTTTTTTTAATTTAATGTTAATTTATTTTGGAGAAAGAGACAGAGCCCAAGCAGGGGAGAGTCAGAGAGAGAGGGAGACACAGAATCCGAAGCAGGCTTCAGGCTCTGAGCTGTCAGCACAGAGCCCGACGCACGACTCTAACTCAGGAACTGTGAAATCAAGACCTGAGCCCAAGTCAGATGTTTCACCGACAGAGCTACCGAGGCGCTCTTAACAAAACCTTTCAACCAGATGTTTCCAACTTAGCAGGGTGTTTGTTAAGGTTTCTTCCAGAGGTATCAGAAGTGTATTGAAGGGATGGTTTGCCGTTTATTAGAGGGGTCTACATGGGCACGAAAGCCATTATTTAGAGATCCTTCTATTCTTACCCTTGCATCTGAAACAATTTCCAAAAGATGGAAATACAGTGTGAGGACATATTCCTCAATTCTTAGGGTATATTAACCCCTACAGCTGGGTTAAATACAATATGCATGGAAATCAACACGTTCCTATAGAAGAAAAAAATCCATACTCTCGCATTCTGCCTATAATGTTCTATCTCCCCTAACCAATTTCACAATCTCATCTTCAGGTAATGACAATTTACTCTCTCCCTTTATTTCTGTCTTTCTCTCTCTCTATATTTATGTGTATGTATATATATTATATATGTATATATGTATATATTATATGTATATATGTATATGTATACATGTACATATATATAATATTATGTATATATATAACATGTAATATTACATGTAACATAAATATAAATATATTTATATTTATAGTCCTAGAGCATATATATTTAGTCCTAGAGCATTTTCGTTTCTATTTTTGTTTCATTCTGCTTAGGTAAAAGCAGCAAAAGTTTTGTAGTCAGATGACTCTGGGATAAATCCCAGGCTCTTATAACTATACCGGTGATATAAATTTTGGTGAGGGCACAGGACTGAGCCTCGGTTTATTCATTTAGAAAGCCAAGGCAATAATGCCCATGCACAGTATTGTGAAAGCTGGAACAATACGAATGAAATGAACACAGTGCCCCTTAAACAGTAGGTAAACAATTGATGGTAGCCACACCAGAGCAGCTACGATTATTCTATTGTCACAAGCAGATCAGTATTTGACATCACTTTCCAGGATTAGCTTCTCTTTTCCACGGAGCAGTCCAAAGTGACTTTGTGTTGCCCTTGTCACATACCACGCACCTGCTCTTCCTCTAGTCATGCCCGGTGAAAGGCTATGTTAATGTTCCAGTTTTCCAAACAAGCTCATTTACAAAGTGGGTTGCAGCAGGAGGAACAGAGTGACGGGGAGGAGAAGCAGCACAGATTTATACCTGCGGTGCCAGCACCTTAGGGGAATCCTAAGGAGCATTTCTACTGATTCAAGAATGTGCAGCTGGCATGGTCATATGAAAAGTCAGTGAGTGAGATTTGTCAGAGGCCCAAAATTAGCAGGTCAAGGTTTCTCAGCATCATTTCAAACAATGGTAGAGAAGAGAGGAGAGCTCTCTGCTTACTAGCCATGTCTAAATAAGAACTTAACTCCTCCATGGTATACCAGGTATAGCAGAACAGTAAAAAACAACAATGGAAAATGGTGTTGCTCAGCACCATTTATAATATAATATAAGGGATAGCACAGGACAGCAGTTACGAGTTGAAGCAAAAAGTTCTCAAAGCAGAGAAGCCCTTACCAATGACTAAGCCATAAGTCACTAACAGGGTCAGGTCTCACTTGAAACATGAGGAGGGAGGCACAGAAATAGGTAGTTGCAGTAAGGTGGACAGTGGCAAAGTTAAAAAATAGCACTATAATGAGTTACAAAGAGTTTCTTTCTTTGGGAAAGGCTCTGATGCTATAATGATGGGATTTTCATAAATATCTACTACATTCCCTGGACTATAGTCCTTTTTCCTCTCGGAGCAGAGCACTGTGCAAAGTGGGTGACTCTAGCCCAGGAGTTTTATGTCCAGTCACTTCAACTTCACAGGAAGAAAAAACTAGCAAATCCCAGAGGATTCCTTTATGTTTCCCAAAGGATTCTCTTTCTCAGTAGCCACAGGTACACAATGGATCATTAAGGACAGACACTGACTGACTTCTTTGGTGTCATGGGGGAAAAAGGAGCAAAAGATAGTTTCACGGAATATAAAGACAGTAGAAAATATCCATAGAGTATAAACTATCTTAGAAAGCAGTTGCTATGTTTTTGATCTACATCTTGAGCACTTCTTCTCATACCTCATTCCGTTTTCCCCTCAATAACAAAGTAGTGGTATCTACTGGCTAACTCAGAACCTGTTGCAAAATCATCAGAATAGCGTTTTACATTGGGATGACATTTCAGTCCTCTCTTCTATATTGTGAGAGAAATTGGTACCTGGCCAATTTCTTATAGTCTCAGGATTATGACAAAACGTATTTACTCATGCATTTCCTGTTCCTGGGAAACAAACAAAACATTGTTTTTTTCTCTGCCTTCCAACCTGCCAATGCCCTTCAGCACATTTGATATAACTGTGATTCTTTTATGTAGGCTGTTGTGACAGTATGACATTCTCTGCATACCTACTTCCTATTTCTATCCTGCTTCGGGCAGGTTTTGGGAAGAGCTCTGACAATTGGTCACTAGTCCTTCACTATTAATAATAACTCCTTATGCACCATCTCATCGACAAAGAAAATGTATGATGTAGCCAGGGCAGGTCCCTATATCTCCATTTGGGGGATAAGAAAATACAATTTTATATAGCATAACTAATTTCTTCAAGATTACACAAACTGTAAGTGATGGAATTAAAACCAGAACTTAGTTTTTCTGTTTCTATTCCAGCATTCTCTCCTAGAGTTCATTGTCATCCAGAACTGTTCTACTTTTCACACAACACAAAGTAAAAGCAGAGTATTTTACTTAAATTAAAAGTCTTAACTAGTTTCAAAGTTACACTAAAGCCATAGAAATTAAATGTGTAAAATTACAGTGTTGTTTAATTTAGCACATGCAAAAAGAGTTGGAGAAAATAGAAATTTAAACATGTTCATTTTTTCAGTAAATGTGTGTTGTTTAGTAAGTGTGGAGTCATTAAGATGAGGTGATACTTGGGGAGCCTGTGTGGCTCAGTCAGCTAAACATCTTGACTCTTGGTTTTGCCTCAGGTCATGATCTTCTTGGTTCATGAGATTAAACCCTGCATTAGGCTCTGTGCTGACAGTGCGGAGCCTGCTTGGAATACTTTCTCCCCCCTTCCCCCATTCTCTGTCTCTCTCTGTCTCATTCAAAGTAAATTAAAAAAAGAAAAAGAACTTGAAAAAAAAAAAAGAAAGTAAATGGACATGAAACAAAAGGAAAGAAAAGAGGAAGGGAATAAAGGAGATGAAATACTAGACAAAGAAAGGAAGAAAGGAAGGAGGGAAGAAAACCAGTAATTGTTGAGTATTTACTATGACGTGCGCTTTCATGTATAACATCAAATCTATAGGTCAAGTTACCTTAGCAAAGGACTAGTTTTAAGTAAGGAGGTGAGGGGGCTTCCTAGCCAAGTCGGTTACTTTTGGCCTGGTGTAGGTGGCGATGAACATGAAATGTGTGGACTTCATTAAGGAGATTGCTTCACTGGGATAGGAGATTCAGGATAATAAATATTAGGAAACAAGGTTTCATTAATTAGTGCAAAGTTGCACTTATTCATAAATTTCTCAAAATTTAGAAAAAAAGGTGTTTTTTACCAGACAGGCATATAGTCTTTTGTCTGCTCAGCATTTATCCTTCCCTTCTTCTGCTACCCACACGTTAAGTTAAGAGGAAATGATAACCCCTTTTTCACACTCTCACCACGATTAGAGTAAGGTTGATCATATTCCCCATTATGCTTCAGGGACGGGGCCCATTACCTGTACTTGGCAATGACAATATTCCATGGCCCAGAATTTTTTGCAGGATGATTGCATGTTCCAAGTGATGTAAATCGGACTCAGTTTTGAGACTTGTCTTTAAACTGTTAAAAGCAGTGAGTTCCTCTCATAAGGGTTGCTAAACTCATAGGATGTTAGGCAGGAATTAATTCTGAACATATTTGTTATCTCATGGTGTAATCATTCCTTACAAAGAAGCTAAAGCAGAAGAAAGTGAAAACCAGAGGTGAAAGGACACAGTTCCCTGATGACATGATTTGAGCATGTAGGCCACACTGTACTGTAAGTCATGCCCCAGACTCTTTAGTTACATGAGACAATGAATTTTCAGCCCTCACTTTAATTTTTTTAATGTTTATTTGTTTTGAGAGACAGAGAGAGACAAAGCACCAACGGGAGAGAAGCAGAGAGAGAGGGAGATACAGAATCCAAAGCAGGCTCCAGGCTCCGAGCTGTCAGCATAGATCTCGATGTGGGGTTCAAACCCATGAACTGCAAGATCATGACCTGAGTGGAAGTCAGACGCTCAACCAAATGAGCCACCCAGGCGCCCCAGCCCTCACTTTAAAGAAAAAGCAAAGAAAGTAAGTTTCAATGTGTAACCAAAGGGTTTAGCCTAATAGAAGTTCAGCCATATTCTCTAACTGCATGACTGAAAGCAGTTTTTATGAGTAGGAGAAATTGATGAAAACATCATAGTGTTTCTTTTCTTGGTTGTTTGCAAATTTATCAGAAGTAGATACAAAGTTTACTAGTTTTGAAATGCTTTATACTTGACATGATGACTTGGGAATTAGCAATAAAATTGAAGTAGTAAGGTTGAATCTGAATAATGTTTGGAGACGAACTGGCGATCAAGCTAAAGAGAAAAGGGGAATGTGAGGATTTCTGTACAAGAAATTTGGAAGAATAATGTTATATTGAAAGATGAAGGAAAGTTATGAAACAGAGTCAAATAATTTTGATATTAAATTCCTTCAAAATGTATAAGTTCCCTTTAGAAAATTGTATTTTCTAATTGTAAATTTTCATGTCCAGGATTTAAAATGTTTCATTCATTGCGTACCTCATTCCGTTGTCCAGTGTTATGCTGCCTACAAAACAAAATAGATTTAGACAAGTCAAATTATCTCTTCTTATTATTTAAAAGTTTAGATGGGGCACCTGGGTGGCTCAGTCGGTTGGGTGTCCGACTTCAGCTCAAGTCATGATTTCACAGTCTGTGAGTTCGAGCCCTGTGTTGGGCTCTGTGCTGACAGCTCAGAGCCTGGAGCCTGCTTCAGATTCTGTATCTCCCTCTCTATCTGCCCCTCCTCTGGTCATGATCTGTCTCTCTCTGTCTCAAAAATAAATAAAAACATTAAAAAAAATTTTTTTTTAAGTTTAGATAGTATTTTCCATGAAAATGATGTACAAGTTATATGTAGTTTTTGAGCCACGACAGAAAACTTATGATACAACCATTGAACTTGATAAACAGACCCTTCCCAATCTCCTAGCAACACACTGCCTTCCTCCCTGATCATCTTCCCTATTCACCCCCATTCCTCCACCCACAAAACCACCATCTGCAGCCTCCCCATACATTCTGAACCTCTGGTACACCAGCTGGGTCATTTGCTACTTTTTGGAATACATCTTTTAGAAATTATTTTAGGAAGCACAGTAAGTTATCTCAACTTTTGTTTATCTGAAAATCTCTTATTTAATCCTTGTACTTGAAATATCAATGGGTGTTTGATTCCTACATGACGATTTATGTTGTCTCAGCAATTTGAACATATTTTGCTACTCCTGTCTGGCTTACTGTGGTTTTAATGGAGAGCCCACAGTCAGTCTAAACTTCTTTCACCTATTTGCAGGGACTCTTTTTTCCCTGACTGCTTTATAAAATCTTATATTCTCTCAGTTTTAGTTTTATCCAGCTTTTATTTCTGTTTGCAGTTATATTTGATTTTTAAATTAATAACTTAGCTGAATTTTCTCTAAGTTATCTAAGTTAACAAAGCCAATTTTTTTATCCTTCTGTGAAAGATGTTCACCTTCCCCATCCTACTTTCCACTCTCCAAATGTTAATAGCCTTATTTTGATTACTTATACACATACATATGTGTGTGTGCATATATAAAACTTATTTGGCTTATGCATCAAATTCTTATATGATATATTTAATCAGCGCATGATATTTTAATTTCCCCCATTATTCAATATTAAAATGTTTCCATTCTTATATTTTAAATTTTACTCATATTTCAGTTAGCTAAAGTTTTTCTTAGAGGAATACTTTCAAGAAAGATAGATAGCTATTCTTGTGCTTTTATCTATTTGTTTCAGCTTATTTGAGTACCGGGTGTTTCATCAAGCACTTCCATTCTTGAAAATGCCCATAGTGTTCAATCACTCTCTGAGTTTCTGAAGCAGAGTAGGAGTCTGACGCTATAGTTTGTGGGCTAACTTTATTCCTACATGGATGAATATGAATTTTTATTCTTGAAATTAGGATGGAAAATGTGGGATTGTCAAATAATTAGGAAAAGAAACTAGATAGAGGTTAGATCATAAAAAATCTTACTTGGGATGCTGAAGATATCAGAGTTTATCTTTTAGGTGATGGGGCATTATTATTTTTATCCTTGTTACTACCATTATTAGCATTGTTATTCGTATTGGAATACCAGGTTTATGCGGGAAATTCTCCATTGTGGCGTCCTGTCTGCATCAGTTAGCTGTTGCCATATCGCAAACGACATTAGAGGCTTTAAAACACACACACACACACACACACACACACACACACACACACACACCCCACACTTATTTAGCTCATGAATCTGCAGTTCAGAAATTTGCGTGTTGTTGTGTTGGTTTGGTCTGATCTGGAATTGGCTAATCTCAGCTTTATTCATTCTGCTATCTGTGGTCCGCAGGTAGGTAGGTCTGCAAAGGCTGGGTAGGTTATAATGGCTTCAGATGGGACCACAGGGACAATTGGGCTTTCTCTCCAGGTGGTCTGTCATAGGTCAGGCTAGCTGGAGCTTGGCCACATAGTGACAGAGTTCCAAGAGCAGCAACAGGACAAGATCCTATTTACAAGTACTTTGTATCTGTTTGCAACATTTTGACTACTATTCCCACAGACCCAAGGAAATCCAGGACTAAGGCCAGAGTCAGAGTGCAAAAAGCACCTCTAAAGAGTCTGATTACAGGGAATCATGGGGATATTACTGCATCAATCAACTACACTTGCCTACATGGACTCTGAAATGCTGGGATACCTGAATACCCGGTTGAAGAAGTCCTCCAAGGAGGGTAGGTGTTGGTCACCAACATTCAGTTAAGCTCTTCTCAGGCTCTGCTCCTACCTCTAGCCTCAGAAAGCACACCCCCCACTTAAAAAAAATTTATTTTTGCTCTTGACTCACATTGCTGGAAATAAAAGATCTCATTATTTTTTTGTATTTGTGTGTTTGTAGAAATCTTGAAATATTTAATATGTAAGAAAATTTAAACTGAATGAAAAAATGCTTGAGCTCTTTATTCAATACATCCATTCCAGTATTATTATTTAGTTCAAATAAATTTGGCAAAGTTTGGAAATATCACAGTTACTGTCTTAAAATTTTGTTATGTATCTATATATCTATAATTCTCTGTCTATAATTTCCAATACTCGGGAGCTGAAAGGGGACATTGCAATGGGAAAGAGTAGTAGGAGTAATAATCACTTTAGCCTGATTCTTGTATGCCCCATATGCTGCTGATCCCTTCGCACAAATCCCCCTCCTTCTTCAGGAAACTAAATGAAGCGTCAGTTTACATAATTTAAAATGCTAGGCATTGCAGGACAAATAAGTATTTATTAAAACATAGTAGTTAATTGTAAATTAATATTTTATTGATAGTAAGATACAGTTAATTATAATCTTAAAGTTTCTATTGTGTGCATTGTCTGGTGTTTCTGTTGTTCAATGTTAAGGAATAAAACATTATTTTTCTTATATAAGTTTAGATGGGAAATGTCTAATTTTACTCACAGAAAAGACAATGTTATCCCTTAATATGTATTTTGCATCCGACCCATTTTTAAAGTGCCTTTGGTGACCTTATGAATGCTTTATTTATATACCCACCCAGGAGTCCTGGTCTTTCCCCCCATCCGTAGGTGCTTCTCAACCCTGACTTAAAAGTTAGTCTTTTATAACCGAATGATTTCTGTTGAAGTGGCTTATTTTTAAAAAAAGATCTGTACAAAATTGAAATTAGGTCTCCAGTTGCCTTATATCCTCCTGAAAAGAAAATTAGCTTAATGAGTAAGAATTAGTATGAGAAGTTTCAGAACATTTGTAATACTCCACAGCACAGGGACCTGCCTGGCACCAGCTCCTCAGGCAGTTGCCCCCAGGGCAGGGAACTGTTCTCTCTTTATTATCTTTTGCATGGATTACCTCAGGGTCTTTTAGCATTCAGTCTTTCTCCTTCCTTTTCCCTTGTGTTCCTAATAATTTGCTGTGGGTATTTTCAGCACGCCACACAACTGCTGCTGCTGATAATGAGAACCATTCACCTACTTTCTCCCTGCCACGCACTGCGAATGACTGTGTAGAGTTGGGGTATGCAGTGGAAAACCTTACCAGAAGGCTGTGAGTGGAAGAATGATGACATAGGGAAAAGCCCCAGTAAGGCAGTCACCAGCGAAATGTGATTAGCACAGCTTGTTATCTATGGGTCAGACCTCAGGGAAGAAAATGTTTCCTCACTTTCCGCTGGCTCTGCTGCCTTGGACCAGGTGGCTGCCGGTTATGTCCCACGTCCAGCATGGGTCCAGGCATCCCGAAAGCACACCTTAATTAGTTATAGTTGATGGATTCAAATGAGCTGGAAGGTTAGATCAGGCCTCCTGCTCCATGTTTTTGTGTTATATGTTGGAGACAGAATGGATTATAATCTTTAAATGGAATTTCTCAGGGCCCTTGTGAACACCAAGTCTCTTATATTTGCTCTTGTCAACCAAATTGCAAATTACTTAACTTAATTAGCAACAAGAGTTTAAGAAATGTCTGCATTTAAAGATTATGGGATGACTTTGTTCCATAATATGTGTTGAACACTCACTGGGACCAGAACAATGAAACAAGCAAATAGAAGAATTCCCTCTCCTCAAGGTATGTTGGTCCATGTCAGACAGGCTTCAAGGAGCATTTCAAAGGTAGAAGATACAGACTTGACATTATGAGGCAAGGCTTTTAACAATTGCAAAAATAATAAGATAAAAGCACAACAAAACATCACAACTTCATGGACCTACACACATACTTGTCTTTGGGTTAGATTATATTTTATGAATAAGTCACTATTCTTAGTGTTCAAAAAAAATTTTTTATCAGAAAAGAGAACATAAAATTCATGAAGCTGATAACTGTAGAAGAAGTAATTTCTTTCACAAGTGTATCACTAACAAGTATTTAAAAACTTAAACAAAAATTCCCATTGATCTACTTGCTTCTCATTTTACTCATTCTCTTTAATAATATCACTGGTAATAAGTTGTCTAAACCAGGAACCCTGTAATTATATTTGATTCCTCCTTTACCATTATATCCTGTATTGTTCAGAAACCATGTTACCATTCTAGCCATCTCCGTACCTTCAAACTCGCCTGGCAACCACCTCCTCCACTCCACCCCCATTACCTTATTTTCAGATTCTTCATGTGGTACATGGACAATTTGTATGGCCCTTCTGTACCTGACCTCTTGCTATTGCAGTCCATATTCTATCTTCTACAACGCTGATCTCTTAAAACGTGTCTGATGAATCTCCTTTGCTTGTAGCAAAAACCCTGCACTTTAGTCATGGTGTATGAGGACCGATGAAAACATTTATACTGGCTCTGTACTATGATAGACAACACTCTGAGGGAAATATTTGTATATAATTTATTCAAGAATAGGAAAGCTACCTTGCCAAGGACACAAAATAAATAAGAGTAGAGCTGAGTTTTGTTTAGCTCCACCTACCTGACTGCAGAGCCAGGCTCTGGCCTACCTTTACTGTCTCACCCCTGCTGCCCTCACTGGTATTGCACTGGAATTTTACTGCCTCTCCTGGATGGCCCATACTTCCTGCTAATCTGTCTTATCCCCTACCCATCTTTCAAAATTGAAATCTAGTACATCTTTAGTTCCTCAGTTTCCCCTGGATGTCTCCTCCTGCAAAATGACTATTTAATTATATGTTTGCATTCCCATAGCATTTCATATATCCCTCTCTTCAGCAGTTTTCAGTTTATATCAGAGTTATTTGGTTATTTATTCATCTCAACCATATTATGTCCTTTGAGACCCGAGATGATATATTACTCTTTCCTAATATCCACGGTACCCACTATAATTTACATTTCATAGTAAGGCTTCCATAAATATATGCCGAATTAAAGTGATACTGCAAAGACTTATGGAATGATCACATTGATAATGTCTTAGGTAAGAAGTTTGACAAAGGCATTTATTTGCACGTAATAATTTTATTTTTTTTTCTTGCAGAATCTTTAGTACATAGCAAATGCAGATCTAAATATATTTATTACCTATGTAGATACACAAATATTCCTACATTATGTGTATACATGTATATGTTAAAATACATTATAAACTATATAATGTAGTTGTGCATACAATGCATGTCTATTTGTATTCCAGATAATCTGTCAAATAGATTACGGTTAACTTGAATGATTATTTTCCTGTTTGCATCCTATCCTTGATCTGGGATATTAGTTTTAAGAGACACTCTAAAGAAATTGGTAACAGTCCATTCATTAATGTGCCTCATTTTGTCAAGAGAAAAAAAATCCAATAAATTTAAAAACCCTATGTGTATGATAAAGCTTGCCTTTAATATATATATCTTTGTTTGACCTGTTTACTATTGACTAGGGTCTACATTCTACAAAGTTATATATTAGTTTATAAATAGTGATATGTAGCAAATAATGTCCATTTGTTAAAGATTCAAACAAATTTCATCCCCTAGAAGAGATACATCTCAATCATAGTTTTGTTCTCTATAATACATTAGTCTGTGCAAATGTGTTCCAGCATTCTCTTTTCCCATAGATTTTACAGGAGTCTCCCTATCTCATTTTGAATTGTGCTATTTGGCTTATTAACGAGTGAAAAGGTGCTTAACTTTTTCTGGCAACTCTTCTTCTGGGTGTTCAAGTGAAGAAAATGAAAACACTTACTTAAAAAGATAAAGGCATCCTTATGTTCATTGCAGCATTATTTACAATAGCCAGGATATGGAAACAATTTAAGTGCCCACTGATGGACAAATTGATAAATACAATGTGCTTATATATTATTATAATATTATTATTCTACCATAAAAAGAATGAAATCTAGCCATTTTCAACAACATGGATAGATATATAGATATTAAGGGCATTATGTTAAGTGAAATAAGTTAAAGAGAGAAAGACAAATACCATATTATCTCATATATGAAATCTAGAAAACCAAAAATAAATAAAAAGAAAAATAAACAACCTTATAAATACAAAGAATTGTTGTTTATCAGAGGTATGGGAGGTTCACACTCTGATCCTTGTAATTTGTGAATATATTACTTTACATGGCAAAAGAGAATGTGTTTATGCTTTTAAAATTATGGAAATTTCAGAAGGGAAGATTATCCTGGATTACCTAGGTGGGCCCAATCATATGACTACTGAAATAGCAGAGACTTCTTCCTGGCTGTGGTCAGAGAGACAGATTAGACAACAGAATATGGCAGGGAAATATTTCATGGGAAGGCCTCAGTGCCCTATTGCTGGTACTGAGATGCGGGACAATAAACAAGCTAACAGGAAAAATCTCTTGGTGTTAAGGTTGGCCCCCACCTGATAGCCAGCAACAAAGATCCAAAATAGGAACCTTAGTCCTGCAATCACACGAAACTGAATTCTGTCAACAACCTAAATGAGCAGGAAAAGGATTCTCCTATCTCCTATAGAGCCTTTACACAGCCCTACTGGGTTCTTGATTTCACCCAGTGAGAATCATGCTGGATTTCTGTCCCAATAGGAATGTAAGATAATTAATTTACATTGCTTTAAACCATCAAATTTGTGGTAATTTTTTTACAGCAGGAAGAGAAAACGAATAAAATGAGTTTTAAGAGCTTGGCTATTCAATCTATACTAGTGTGAGAGTTAGATTTTTAACTTTCTGAAAATTATATTTTGACAATTATAAGGTCTCCTTGAGTGTTCATGCCTGGCTTAAGCAAGGCTCTGAATTATGGTTTAAGAAATACTATTTACCCTCCTTTATCTGGCTTAGAAATGAATGATCTTCTCAGAAAAGATTCTTCTACTAAAAGCAGATTGCTTTGAGGATCTTCTGGAATGGTACCTATTCCTGAGAAGTGGATGGTTAATAAGTGTGGAAACCCCTTAGAACCTGCCAAATATTTCTTTGTTTTTTTCATATTTTACTTTTAATTTAATTTAATTTTTAAATTTACATCCAAATTAGTTATCATATAGTGAAACAATGAATCAGGAGTAGATTCCTTAATGCCCCTTACCCATGTAGCCTATCCCCCCTCCCACAACCCCTCCAGCAGCCCTCAGTTTGTTCTCCCTATTTATGAGTCTCTTTTGTTTTGTCCCCCTCCCTGTTTTTATATTATTTTTGTTTCCCTTCCCTTATGTTCATCTGTTTTGTATCTTAAATTCAACATATGAGTGAAGTCATATGATAGTTGTCTTTCTCTGAGTGACTAATTTCACTTAGCATAATATCCTCCAGTTCCATCCACGTAGTTGCAAATGGCAAGATTTCACTCTTTTTAATTGCTGAGTAATATATATATATATATATATATATATATATATATATCACATCTTCTTTATCCATTCATCCATCAATGGACACTTGGGCTCTTTCCATACTTTGGCTACTATTGATAGCGCTAGTATAAACATTGTGGTGCATATGTCTCTTTGAAACAGCACACCTGTAACCCTTGGATAAATACCTAGTAGTGCAAAAATATTTCTTAAACATCATCATTTTATATGCATTGAAAAAAAGAAAGGGAATCAATTTGTTAGAGCCTTTAGTCTGATAAGACAATAAATCCTTTAAATACAAAAAAGAAAAAGAAAAAAAAGTTTCTAAGATGAAAGAAATTAGTTAAGTTGCCAAAGATCGATTTACAAAATAGACTGAAGAATGCCATTTCTGAGACAGAAGGGTGGTGACATTGTTGGGAGATGCTAGAAGTGTTGATAAGATTCTAAAAGGCAGGGGGAATGATCTTACCTGACTTCCTCCTCCACTCTGTGGGGAAACATGTTAGTATCCTGCATAAATGCCTGGACACAAGTTGCAGAGGACAAGAATTCCTTGTGTCTTATTTTTTTTTTTTTGATAATTTTTTTTTAACGTTTATTTATTTTTGAGACAGAGAGAGACAGAGCATGAACAGGGGAGGGGCAGAGAGAGAGGGAGACACAGAATCCGAAACAGGCTCCAGGCCCTGAGTGGTCAGCACAGAGCCCGACGTGGGGCTCGAACTCACGGACCGTGAGATCATGACCTGAGCTGAAGTCAGACACTTAACCAACCAAGCCACCCAGGCGCCCCACTTGTGTCTTATTTTAATAGACTGATAAAAGAGTCATGAATATTAGTCAATGTTTATCAAAACTGTTTACTGATTAAAAGTGTACAATTTCTGGGGCACCTGGGTGGCTCGGTCGGTTACGCGACCGACTTCGGCTCAGGTCATGATCTCGCGGTCCGTGAGTTCGAGCCCCGCATCGGGCTCTGTGCTGACAGCTCAGAGCCTGGAGCCTGTTTCGGATTCTGTGTCTCCCTCTCTCTCTGCCCCTCCCCTGTTCATGCTCTGTCTCTCTCTGTCTCAAAAATAAATAAACGTTAAAAAAAATTAAAAAAAAAAATAAAAGTGTACAATTTCAATAAGATTTTGATCTTTAGGATGTAGAATACTTTTAGAATACTTGTAAAATTCAATGAAAATAGATAACTTTTTACATTGTATTGTTCACTTTACTCTCTTCAAATCTATGTGCTGAATTTTTAATAAAAAATTCATTTTACCTAAAAAAGTTATCTAGAATAAATTATAAATATTTATCTTTTTTATATACCCTTGGAAAAAATTCTTTTATCCAAATTCCTATTTTGCAAAATGTCTTTATTTTATGGAGTGTTTCCATTTTCCTAGGGAGAGACAGAACATGCATGAACACACACACACACACACACACACACACACACATGCACACATTAATCTAAACTACCTTGTGCCAGAAACAACACAGTCTACATTAATAAAGAAAATATAGGGGTACCTGGGTGGCTCAGTCGGTTAAGCATCCGGCTTCAGTTCAGGTCATGATATCATGGCTTGTGAGTTTGAGCCCTGCATTGAGCTCTGCGCTGACAGCTCAGAGCCTGGAGCCTACTTTGGATTCTGTGTCTCCCTCTCTCTCTACCCCTCCCCTGATCACACTCTGTCTCTCTCTCCTTCAAAAATAAATAACATTAAAAAACATTAAAAACAAGAAAAGAAAATATAGGTCATTTACACATTTGGGGCACTAAAAAAGATGCATCATAATGAAGAAATGTATAAGAACATGTTGATATAAGTGTGTATCATAGTTTGGCAACTAATGAAATTTATTAATTATTTGAGCATTACTTTATATGTTACTGAGGATATTCATTTATTTTAAACAATTGAAGGAAGGAATTCATCATTGCTGAAAAAGAAAAAAAAAAGAAAGGGAAAATTATCTTACTTTAACACAGTGTGAAAATTTTAAGAGACTCTAACTTCATGATTTGTACTTCTAAAGATGTACCAGGATTTATTCTAGTGAAGTGTATATTATTTTTCTTGATCAAATACTTTCAGTGGCAGATTTTAGTTGCATTTTCTATCACTCTGACAATATCCACATGGAATGCTGATCTTTGTGTTCATTTTGTCAAAGTAAAATATGATCATATTCTAAAGGGAAAAATTAGGGGCACCTGGATGGCTCAGTGTGTTAAGTGGGACTAACTCTTTTTTTTTTCAATATATGAAATTTATTAAATTGGTTTCAATAAAACACCCAGTGCTCATCCCAACACGTGCCCTCCTCAATGCCCATCACCCACCCTCCCCTCCCTCCCACCCCCCATCAACCCTCAGTTTGTTCTCAGTTTTTAAGAGTCTCTTATGCTTTGGCTCTCTCCCACTCTAACCTCTTTTTTTTTTTTCCTTCCCCTCCCCCATGGGTTTCTGTTAAGTTTCTCATGATCCACATAAGAGTGAAAACATATGGTATATGTCTTTCTCTGTATGGCTTATTTCACTTAGCATCACACTCTCCAGTTCCATCCACGTTGCTACAAAGGGCCATATTTCGTTCTTTCTCATTGCCACGTAGTACTCCATTGTGTATATAAACCACAATTTCTTTATCCATTCATCAGTTGATGGACATTTCAGCTCTTTCCATAATTTGGCTATTGTTGAGAGTGCTGCTATAAACATTGGGGTACAAGTGCCCCTGTGCATCATCACTCCTGTATCCCTTGGGTAAAATCCTAGCAGTGCTATTGCTGGGTCATAGGGTAGGTCTATTTTTAACTTTTTGAGGAACCTCCACACTGTTTTCCAGAGTGGCTGCACCAATTTGCATTCCCACCAACAGTGCAAGAGGGTTCCCATTTCTCCACATCCTCTCCAGCATCTATAGTCTCCTGATTTGTTCATTTTGGCCACTCTGGTGTGAGGTGATATCTGAGTGTGGTTTTGATTTGTATTTCCCTGATGAGGAGCGACGTTGAGCATCTTTCCATGTGCCTGTTGGCCATCCGGATGTCTTCTTTAGAGAAGTGTCTATTCATGTTTTCTGCCCATTTCTTTGCTGGGTTATTTGTTTTTCGGGTGTGGAGTTTGGTGAGCTCTATATAGATTTTGGATACTAGCTCTTTGTCTGATATGTCATTTGCAAATATCTTTTCCCATTCCATTGGTTGCCTTTTAGTTTTGTTGGTTGTTTCCTTTGC
Organism: Panthera leo; assembly: GCF_018350215.1. Classification (NCBI taxonomy): domain Eukaryota; kingdom Metazoa; phylum Chordata; class Mammalia; order Carnivora; family Felidae; genus Panthera; species Panthera leo. The sequence goes on along the minus strand of NC_056682.1, from coordinate 124,666,504 downwards.
TGTGCAGAAACTTTTTATCTTCATAAGGTCCCAGTAGTTCATTTTTGCTTTTAATTCCCTTGCCTTTGGGGATGTGTCAAGTAAGAAATTGATACGGCTAAGTTCAGAGAGGTCTTTTCCTGCTTTCTCCTCTAGGGTTTTGATGGTTCAAGTGGGACTAACTCTTGATGTTGGCTCAGGTTATGATCTCACGGGTTTGTGGGATCAAGCCTTGCATGGGGCTCATGCTGACAGTGTGGTGCCTGCTTGAGATTCTCTCTCTCCTCTCTCCCTGCCCTCCCATCCTTCCTTCTGTCCCTCCTTCTCTCTCTCTCCCTCTCCTTCTTTCTCAAAATAAATGAATAAACATGAAAAAATTTTTAAAAAGGGAAAATTGAAAAGTAGCAATAATCTGACTTACATATTTCAACTAATTGAAGTTTCCATTTAGAAAATACATTAATTGAAAAAAGAAAAGACCTCAAGATTTTGACCTTACTTAATGTATGTTAATTTAAATTGAAACACTACTTTGTCTGATTTAGTGCCTCATTTCTGCAACTTGGTGATGATGCAGTTTCTTAGATCACTGTAATAAGAGGAAGGTCCTGTTGTAATCTGATTGTAGGTTCAGACAACTGTATCTTCTCTTCCCCGTTTCTTGCCAATCATATTTTCTCTCACATAGAAGAATCCTTCTTTCCTCTACCTCAGAGGATATTGATGATTTAGAGGCATTAGAGTTACAGAGAAAATAATAGCTATATAAGAATGAGAGAGATGGTGGGGAGAGAAGGGAGACTCTGAGAGAAGGGTAGGGATAGAGGAAGACAGCATGCATGAGAGAGTATAACTATGTTTGACCTTCACAATTTCCCTCTTGGTTTCAAAGACAGAAAGAATAACTTTTATTGTTTATTGATTAGCTCTAAAGCAACAATAGTGAATCTGAAATTCTCATAAATGTGATTGAAAATTAGCACTAGAAGAAAATGTGTCTATCCTGTAGGACAGAAGACAGAAGAAAGAAATTCTTTTTTATATTAAGAAGAAGACTTAAAGAATAAAATACTCCCTGGAAATACATTTTCTTTATATATAAGCCTTTAAATTATATACCCTCAGCAGAGATACAGGCATCATATGAAATTCAGTTGATGCTAGCAAATGATTAGACTTCATTTACTTTTTTATAACATAATCCTAAGAAAGGACAGATTCATGTTCTATTCAGTTTAATAATTGTTTTGGTCTGAGTTCATTTATAGAATCATTTACCAAACACACACACATAAAAAATAATTATTAGTTCTCAAGGAAATTCTTCAATAGATTGTGTATTGTGCCATTAATTGAAGGTGTATTTCTTAAGACGTATAAAGATGCCTCCATCCAATTCAGTCAAGCACAAATCTATCTAATGATATGAATGAAGTAATAGAATTGGTATGTCAGCATTTTGGATATAATTGAAAAGCATCAGATTGCCATTACCTCTATGCTAAATAACATACTTACATTATCCCCTAGATTACAGACAAGGATATGTCTAATTATTTTATTTTGGGCATGCGTTATATAAGAACTCTTACTCAGTAAGAATGAGAGAAAATGTTTTTCCGTGTTTTAACACCCTTTCCTGAACTATTTGAAAATCATTAACTTCCTAGCCATTGGAACAAAGTGTCAATGGATATTGGCATAAAGTATACATTAAATAGTGTTGCTGATGTGTTCCATTTTGTCTCTCAGAAGGAAACTTTGTGATTTAGTAAATAAATTTTCAATTGAAGTGTTGTGAGTTGAAAATATGCTCATTTGCCTGAAACATGACTGGGCTAAATGATTTCCAGTAGGTAGAGAAAGGCAGGAATTTGTTCTGCCAATGTTAACATTTTAGGAAGGAGATCAATAGCTAACAAGCCTATTAAGAACAAAGAATGATTAAGGCAAGTAGATTGCATTATTGGACATTTATATTCTCTTTTCATCCTCATAACAACCCTATTGGTAGGGTCTTAGCCCCACATTTTATTGAAGAGCAAACTGACGTTGAGCCAGAATTATAGAATAAATACATGGAGGGAACAGAGCCAGACATGTCCTGCTCTACCTTTTACACCTAACTATCACACTAAATAACTAAAACTCAATTCAAAATTATGGGCTCTGAAATTTCCACTTTCATGGGAATGACTGCTTATTTGGACTTTTTTATTAGGTAAGACTGGGAAAGACAGACTAAAAGATATACAAATCCAAGGAAGTTCCAGAAGGAGAGATTAAAAATAAGATTTCGGGATAACTTTTGGATTTTATTCACTTGTGATATTCTAAATATCCATAGAAAAATAATGTCATTGTTTTTAATAAATCAAGAATGGTTAGTAAAGTTTTCTCCTAATAAAATCTCTACCAGAATAAAATTAGTTGGTAAAGTCAGTTCCATGTTTTGAATACAATCACCCAATTTATCACTTATATTTCACTTAAAGTTTCCTAAACATAGTGATCACTCAACTTACTCTGCCACCTAATGCTTATGCACATTCAAGGAAATCAACAATTATTGAGCAGCACTACATATAAGGTGGTGAGGTTGATGTTGTGAGATACATGGTACATGCCATCAAAATACTCCCAATTAGGTACATGGAGTAAAACGTAAGTCTTATCTTTCAAAGAGGGTAGAATATGAGGAATTCAGGAAAGTAAAGTGTAGTGATAGTTTAGAAGAGGTCAGGGGAAGCTTTAGAGAAAAAAAAAACACTGGGTCTTGATTGGCAGGCAGGTGGCATTTGGACAGAGAAAAGAGTAGGTGGGAAAGAGAAACAGGACATTTCAGAAAGAAAAACCTAAAAAAAAGCACAGTAGTAATTGCTTCTCAGCCTTTTGGCTAAGATCAAGTGTAGAAAAAGCACAGTAGTAGTAAAAAAAAACAAAAAAAAAAACAAAAAAAAACCAAAACAGAGTCTATTTCTTATCATCTAAATGTAATTCTTCTGAAGAACATGAATGAGATTGACCGTGGACCATATCTTCGAGGTCTTTGGACATCCTATCTACTCAAACTTGGCAGGCCAGAAAGGAGTGGCAGGAAATTTTCCATGTCCTGAATAGGAAAAATATGCAGCCACGAATTCTTTATCCAGCAAGCCTGTCATTCAGAATAGAAGAAGAGATAAAGATTTTCCCAGACAAAAGCTGAAGGAATTCATCACCACTAAACCAGCCCTTCAAAAGATCGTAAGGGGAAAAACATACCATGCTCATGGATTACAAGAATAAATATTGTTAAGATGTCAATGCTACCCAAAGCAATCTACACATTCAATGCAATCCCAATCAAAATTGCACTAGCATTCTTCTCAAAGATAGAACAAACAATCCTAACATTTGTATGGAACCACATACGACCCCAAATACCAAAGTAATACTGAAGAAGAAATCCAAAGTGGGAAGCATCACAATCCCAGACTTTAGCCTCTACCACAAAGCTGTAATCATCAAGACAGTATGGTATTGGCACAAACACACACACATAGACTAATGGAATAGAATAGAGAACCCAGATTTGGACCCACAAATGTATGGCCCACTAATCTTTGACAAAGCAGGAAAAAGTATCCAGTGGAAAAAAGACAGTCTGTCTAGCAAATGGTGCTGGGAAAACTGGACAGAAATATGCAGAAGAATTAAACTAGACCACTTTCTTATATCATTCACAAAAATAAACTCAAAATGGATAAAGGACCTGAATGTGAGACAGGAAACCATCAAAACCCTAGAGGAGAAAGCAGGAAAAAACCTCTCTGACCTCAGCCTCAGCAATTTCTTACTTGACACATCTCCAAAGACAAGGGAATTAAAAGCAAAAATGAACTATTGGGATCTCATGAAGATAAAAAGCTTCTGCACTGCAAAGGAAAAAATCAACAAAACTAAAAGGCAGCTGACGGAATGGGAAAAGATATTTGCAAATGACATGTCAGACAAAGGGCTAGTATCCAAAATCTATAAAGAACTCACCAAACTCCACACCCGAAAAACAAATAACCCAGTGAAGAAATGGGCAGAAAACATGAATAGACACTTCTCTAAAGAAGACATCCAGATGGCCAACAGGCACATGAAAAGATGCCAACGTCATTCCTCATCAGGGAAATACAAATCAAAACCACACTGAGATACCACCTCATGCCAGTCAGAGTGGCTAAAATGAACAAATCAGGAGACTATAGATGCTAAAGAGGATGTGGAGAAATGGGAACCCCCTTGCACTGTTGGTGGGAATGCAAACTGGTGCAGCTGCTCTGGAAAACAGTGTGGAGTTTCCTCAAAAAATTAAAAATAGAACTACCTTACGACCCAGCAATAGCACTACTAGGAATTTATCTAAAGGATACAGGAGTGCTGATTCATAGCAGCATATGTATCCCAATGTTTATAGCAGTACTTTCAACAATAGCCAAATTATGGAAAGAGCCTAAATGTCCATTAACTGATGAATGGATAAAGAAGATGTGGTTTATATGTACAATGGAATACTACTTGTCAATAAGAAAGAATCATGCCATTTGCAGCAATGTGGATGGAACTGGAAGGTATTACGCTGAGTAAAATAAGTTAGTCAGAGAAAGACAGATACTATATGTTTTCACTCATATGTGGATCTTGAGAAACTTAACAGAAGATCATGGGGGAAGGGAAGGGGAAAAAAGTTACAAACAGAGAGGGAGGGAAGCAAACCATAAAATACTCTTAAATACAGAGAACAAACTGAGGGTTGGTGGGGGGGGTGTCAGAGAGAGGGGAAAATGAGTGATAGACTTCGAGGAGGGCAATTGTTGGAATGAGAACTGGGTGTTGTATGTAAGTGATAAACCATGGGAATCTACCTCAAAAACCAAGAGCTCATTTTGCACACTATGTTAACCAATTTGAGAATAAATTATATTAAAAAAAAGACATGAGCTGTTCTGTCATATTAAACTTATAGTAATATGCCTCTACATCTTTTGTCATGTAAACAAGGCACAGAGGCACACATCACTACCTACTAATTTGATGTAGTGTAAACGTAGAATAATGGAAAACTTATGAGCAGAGAACTATCAGAGCACAATATCCATAAGCTTGCAGGGTGGAAGAGGAGACTGAGACCAGCTATGGCTGGACTGGATACACCACAGAAAAATATCCAGGAGAGGGCACTTCTATTCGAACAAAACAAAACAAAACAAAACAAAACAAAAAACAAAAGCAGACAGAGAACATCACAACAAAGGGGGAATCAGAACTTTCTTGATAAGTTCTTGATAAAAAAAAAAAAAAAGTCTTGATAAAAAGGCTGCACTCCCAGAGTCCAGTGTCTATTATCAGCCAGTTCTTCAGTGAGCTGCCTTAGACCTGCAGAAGGGTTTCTTGCCTTCTGGCTCATTACCAAAAGTGGAGGAATGGGGCCCCCATTCCTGAATTTACTGAATTTGTAAGGTTACTGAATTTGTCTCTTCTCATTTGTATAATATGGTTTGGTCAAATCCCATTTCTACATAGCTGAGCAGCTAAGGAATTAGTACAGGCAAGTGATGTAACATCTGATAGTTCAAATAGGAAAAACAGCTCAACGATGATTTAATAGTAAGCTAGAAACTGGGATGTTACTGAGAGTTGATAGTACATAAACAGTATTACCTATTATTTCTCGCTTAAATGACTTTATAGTTTCACTATAGTTTGAGAGATGAAATAGACACATGTGAAAATATTTCAATAATCATGATGCTCCAAAAATCCAAAATGAGTTGTATAAATAAACATTGATATATATTTGTTCCATTGGCAATTTTACAACACAGTTGTATGACAAAAGAAACACTCTCTAGTCCAACAAAATTGTAAGAAGTGACTTTTCATGATTTTAAGAAGATTAATATGAAGTCTGTTGGATGCCATTGGAAATTTGTTTTTTGAATTTTTCCCCTTTTGCCTTGTTCGATGTCAAACTTAAAACAAAGAAGATAAATTAATATCTGGGAGGGTAAGAGATGGACTTTTCTCCTTCAACACATAATCAGAGTTTTACCAGTTTTATTAAGTAATTTGCTTTCCAATTACTATTTCTATTTTTATTTTTCATAAAGGAACATATACTGACCTTATAAGCAACTGGTGATAGACTAAGATTTTTTGGTACATTATTAAGTAATTTGTTATTCTTGTAGATATTGCCCTTTTCTCGTAGGTTCCAACCCTTGACATAACTTTATTAGCATAGAACACAAAGGGTTATTTGGAATAACCCCAAAATGATCCATAATAATTGAGCAATTTGGTTTTTAATGTATGTGTCTATATAATCATTCATGTCTTAAACTTATACACGTAAGTAGGATGCATTCCATGCTCAAGAGTGCAACAATTTTCCTGGGGTTGCAACAGGTCAATTTTTGACATTCTTCATGAAAAATCAAGCAATACTATATGTACTTTGAACATAGCCTATAGCTAATCAAAATTGCTTCTTACAATTTTGGGGGTATTAACTCAATGTTAAAAAAGGATGAACAGATGGAAATTTTGGCAGGCCATTTCCTGAAGCACTTTTTAGTGTCAGAATAATTACAAATATACATTATTTTCTTTAATTTCATGATACTAGATTATTTTCTTCATGTTATTTTTGTAGTTTTCTCCTTGCTGACTTTAACATTTATTGCATACCGATAATATTTCAAGTACTTAAATATTACTTTAATTAATAACCACAAAACCAAGAATGATATGTTATTCTTACCCCAGACTATAGACTCAGAAACTAAAATCAGGAATTTTTAGTAAATTTTCGTAAGTCACACATCTGTAGCTAGGAGCCCATTCTTATGCTCTCCCATTCCACTTATCTTAGGATAAAATGTGACTTTGAGAAAGGATTGAAACATATTATTATTGAATTTTTCTTTTAATTGACTTATATGATCTTCACTTTTGTTTAAGGAAACAATGCATAACCCTACCCTAGCCTTTGGAATATGGGTTGTCCTTTACACTTGCACAATAGCTCTGATAACTCAATTTCCCCTACAGGCACCTTTCATATCACTTAGATAAAGAATAAAAACTTTATTATCTGTTCCATGCATCATTTCCCATACCTGCTAGAAATGTTCAAGCCATTGAGAGAGAAACATTTGAAGTTGTTTATATTCAGACAAAGCCTGACTGAATATTTGCAGTTAGTCACAAGGTAAATGGGATACCAAGGGGAAACACACACACATACACACACGCACGCACTCGCACACAGAATACTGAATTACATAGGAGAGTAACTTTGATTTTTTTTTTCTGGTAACAAACAACTTTTTAACACTAGAGTTCTTTATTGTTTGGCTGTATATTAATTAGTAACCCCACTGACTACTAATAAGGAAAATGAAACTACAGAAGAGTAAACACCTAGACTTAAAAAGATCATACTCATCATAACATTGCATCTAGAGTTCTATGCTCCAGGAAGGGGAAGAGGAGAGTTGATATGAAGAAGAGGAGAAAAAAAAAGATTAAAGCATTTATTAAAGTCTGCAGGGTGCTTGCTATTTCATATGCCCTGTCTAATTTAGTCTTCTTCCAAAAACTCTTATTATATAATCCACTCAACAGATGAAGAATTGGCAGCTAATAGAAGTTAAGTAAATAACTCAAGGTCAGTTACATGAGTGTGAGCAGAGAAATTTAAATTGATGGAGATAATAAAAAAGCAATAATAATAAAGTGAGAAAGATAGATTGCAGATTGATTGGTTGATTGCTTCTGCTTTGATTTGTTCTACTCTCTGATACTTTTAAGATTAGCAATTCTTTATTAGATTTCTTGATGCTCAAGTAAATGAGTAAATATCTGTTGTAAATATTTCTGAGGTAATCAACTCATTTATTTCCATTTCAACCTCCTTGATTTCAGACTCTGCAAATTAAAATAGAAATTCTAATAAGTGAGAATTTACACATATGTTGGTAACTGAGAGGTTTCACTGTTAACAAATGTAAATCCGTAAAGTGAGACCCATTGTATTTACATAATTTGCAAATTTAGTAAATGTGAAATATGAGTTTTCAAAGCTATGAGTAAGTGGTGATAGGAAAACATTCATAATATCCAATTTTTAAAAATTTTATGAAGAAGGTAGTAGTTCATGAATTATTTATTTATTAAAAGAAACACTTAATCCAGATGAGGGTTTTCTAAATTATTGTATTTCTGTGAAAGAAGACTTATGTTTGGGTAGTAAGGCAATGAGTAGGCAATTAAATATTAGATAATAATCATTAAAAAATGGGTAAAGATGTTTCTGATCTGTTTTTTTTTAAATATGTGAATGAATAACAAGCTGATATTTGCCCATTTGACTGTCTGGGAAGTATTGTTTTGGGAACAGATTTTCAGTTTCAGTATACAATTTCTGGGTATTAGTCTCAGAACGATATGTAATCAGACCAGAATCTTTATCTTTCCAGCTTTTCCTTAGATAAATATAAACCTATTTCTGAAATACAAGGTATTTAAAAGAAAAACAAAGTCATGCACTGAAATGTGTAAGTGGATCTGTGGGGGGACCCTCATCTATTTGCGGGTTACACATGGTTTGTTGGCACTACAGACTAACCACATGGACATAATCCGAGGGCCCCTGTAGGATAAACTGGCATGGAGCAGAGGTTGTTGATAATCATGTCTGACATGTGCTTCCAGGTATTTGGCAACTAAAAGTATTGTGTGCACTGGTCAGCTAGCCAGTCACACTCAGGATTCAGGGTGTGGAAGGAAGAAACTAAGATTAGGAAAAGTTTTAGACTTCAATAAATTACTTGATATTTACATCTTTAGCAAAATCTAATTTTTCTTTAAATTAATCAGTAGGGGCGCCTGGATAGCTAGGTGGGTTAAGCGTCTGACTCTTGACTTCAACTCAAGTCATGATCTCCTGGTTCAAGAGTTCAAGCCCCACATAGGGCTCTGTGCTGACAGTGTGGAGCCTGCTTGGGATTCTGTCTCCCTCTCTCTCTCTCTCTCTGTCCCTCTCTTTCTTGCTCTCTATCTCTCTCTCTCTCAAAATAAATAAAATAAATAAACAAATAAACAAATAAACAAATAAATAAATAAAACTTTAGAAAATTAAATTTCAATTAATCAGTAGACATTAGCTTTTGGTTTCACCACCCCACCCCTTTTATTCTTTTTTTTTTTAAAACAAAATTTAACATTTATTTATTTTTGAGAGACAGAGAGAGGCAGAGTATGAGCAGGGGAGGGGCAGAGAGAGAGGGAGACACAGAATCCGAAGCAGGCTCCAGGCCCTGAGCTGTCAGCACAGAGCCTGACGCGGGCTCGAACCCACAGACTGTGAGATCATGACCTGAGCCGAAGTTGGACGCTCAACTGACTGACCCATTCCAGGTGCCCCTGTACAGTTTCATTTCTAAAGAAACTAAACATAGGTGCTCTTTATCTATGGCCAAGGTCTATATGCTGAAGATTGGGTAGTAACTCCTAGTGACATGTTTAAGTTTTTGAATCTAGCTATAATTGAGTTGTTATTTTTTTTCCATTTGACAATAGTTTGCTACAAATAAGTAAATCAATGAGAGAATAGATGAATGAGTGAATAAATGAAATAACAAATGAAGCCGAGATTATTCTAACCCTTGCTTCAGATAAAGGCTAATCATGCCAACTGGTACTTTCTGAGGTACATACTGAGACATTTTGTTACAGTTGTCATAGATGGATTTCTTCTCCTTTTTGTGTGTTTCAGAGTAAAATCATTTCTTTTAATAATATTCTCTGTCATTCACTTTTAAGTAAGCTACAATTTTCTTCTCTATAAACAGCTAATGTCAAGTGCACTTTTGACTCTATGAAGTATTAATTGCCTTTTCAATGTATTCTAGCAATGTTATGTAAGTGTACTTAGATTCTTAGTACCAGACACATCACAAAATTTTTCCATGGGCAATAAAACTATTTCTTATAAAATAATATTCTCTTATAGTATTGAAAAGAGTGAATGAAAAATTCAGGAGTTAATCATCAAAGATGTATGTCCATAAGTTAAAACAAAGTAGTTCAAGTATCTTTGAAGACCATTGCTCATTCTGCCAAAAAAAGGTCACCTTATTGAGCATTGTAAGGTGCATAAGAGGGGCTGTATTTATTAGACTTAGCTAAAGACTTTATCAGGTTTCTGTTTTTCTAGATTGCTGAATATAAGAGTAGCATTTTATTGCTTCAAGATATATAGTCAGTCAATAATTTTTCATTATCATCTTAGGAAAATAATGTGGAAAATATCTCATAGAGTTTTACGTTTATTACGTTTTTTAAGTTTATTTTTGGGAGAGAGAGACAGAACATGAGTGGGGGAAGGGCAGAGAGAGAGGGAGACACAGTATCTGAAACAGGTCCCAGGCTCCGAGCTACCAGCACAGAGCTTAAGCAGGGCCCAACCTGTCAACTGAGAGATCATGACCTGAGCCAAAGTCAGACGCTTAACTGACTGAGCCACCCAGTCTTCGCTACATTTATTACATTTAAAAACTGAAGACATTTTGTGAAAAGCATTTGTTTCATATAGAAGTAGCACAAATTTTGCTGGGTGTACATCATTCGTATAAAAAAGGTCCTGGGGTTGGGGGGCACCTGGGTGACTCAGTCAGTTAGCGCTTAAGTGCCAACTTCAGCTCAGGTCTTGATCTCACAACTTGTGAGTTTGAGCCCGAGTTGGGCTCTGTGCTGACAGCTCAGAGTCTGGAGACTGCTTTGGATTCTGTGTCTCCCTCTCTGCCCCTCCCCCAACTCGCACTCTATGTCTCTCTCTCTCTCTCTCTCTCAAAACTAAACATTAAAAAAAATTTAAAAAAATTTTAGGCTCTGGGGAGCCTAGATGGCTCAGTTGGTTCAGTGTCCTAGTTCAGCAGGTCATGATCTTGCAGTTTTTGAGTTTGAGCCCCACAGCTGGCTCTGTATTGATAGCTCAGAGCCTTTGGATTTTGTCTTCCTTTTGTCTGCCCCTCCCTGCCTCTCTCATTCAAACATAAATAAACATTTTTCAAAATGGTCCTAGTTAGAAGTTTAACTTTACAATCACTTAGAAAGGTGGAAATTGATGTTCTATACAATTTGTGGGAATTTTTAAACCTTTAACTATTTTTTTAATTCTGTTTCTTTTAAAACATGTAGAGTAATATGATAAAATGCAAAGGATGAAATTACCCGTATGGTTACATTCTGAGATATCCAACCTTAACATTATGCTTGTACTATCAGAATTGTTTAGGTTACCTATATGCATTTACTTTAAATTCCAATAAAATTAAAATCATGCTTCATATATTGTCTTTAATCTGATTTATCTCAGTGATATAAAATTAATTTATTTTATATAAATAAATGGATTTCTATTATGCCACTTTACATGGCTGTATAAAGTTCCATCTTAAAGATTGTGCTTAATCATTAAAACCCCAATCTTCCGATGTGAAGATTATTAATATTTTTCCTCTGTATCAAACAATGTTACAATAATCATTCTTGCAGATGGATGTTTGTGTATGTCCTTAATCATTTTTTGGGATTATTAATAAAAAGAGAGATGCTAAATGTTAATAGCTAATACCAATTTGTGGCAGGTAGTCTTCTAAGTATTTTATATCTATTACCTCCAAATCTAGTGTACTATTATCACCTTTATATTAAATATGAGGTCACTAAGTCATATTGAGTTTAGGTAACGTGATCAAGTTTACAAATGGCCCCAGTCTGTGCTCTATAGCACATCAATGACTATGTATACACCTTACTCAATTGGTTAATATTACTAAATTGTTCCTTAGTTACAACAGAACAGTTGACCTTAATTAGCAATGGATGAATATTACCTTCCTACATATTTTGCATTGACTAATTAAGAATTAATGCTATTATGCTAATATGTTTCTACAACTGAATAGGAATGAATTTGACTAGTTGATAACCTACCACATTAAAGTTTTTTAGACTTAACAGTCCATCAGCAAATCTGTTGCCATTTCCATTTCAGTTAGGAAATTAAGTCAAAATTTGGATGAATGCTTTCTTGTTGTCACTGAAAGATCCATTCTAGGTTCTAAAGACTATAGCATAGTGTAGGCTCATATCATTCTACCAAAACTTTTTCTTTTAGCCTGCTTTTGTGATTTCACATTGACTTAACTTGAGGATGTGCATGCATGCATCACATTGTGTACTTCCCCCTAATTTCCTCAATTATTTAACTAAAGTGAAGTGAATGCCCAAAGGAGTTGTATTATACTGAGCTTGCTCTATTAACCTTGAATTTCTGGCATAAGTTTTTGGAATTTTTGGAAAGAAGACGAAAAGAAGCATATCAGTCTAACTTCATATGACTTGTAATCAATATTAGAGATTCCTGTGTAGAAGAAATACCAAGGTGCCAAGGCAAAACTGGATTGATATTAATATATACATATGAGTCATCTGCTTGGAGAAATATCTAAAAGCACAAGCTCATTCACTAGCCTGTTGTGACTTGAAATCACTCCAGAATCCATCATTTACACAAGCCAGTAATTTCATATACCTGTATCATCAAGTCAGAGTATTTGACACCACTAACATTTTCAAATATGATATGTGAAATGTGATATGTGAAAACCCTACTCTACTAACTTGAGAAGTTGAACAAAGAAAATGCCAGATAATTTACAGGTAGAACGAATTAAAAAAAAAAGCTTAAGTTATTTAAAAAAAAATGACATGGGTTAACTTTCCAGTACAAAACAAAACAAAACAAAAAACCAAAACCACCCCCCCCCACACAAAACAAAACAAAGCCAAAAAAAAAAAAAAAAAAAACCAGAAAACCAAAAACAAAAAATTCTCTATGAAGCAAAACAATACTCCTCAGTAAATATATATGTATTTGAAACAATATATCTAAATAATGGATTACTTTGAAGAGAGTTCTCTACCTTTTCCTTAGAACATAATTCAATTTTATTCTGAGGATTTTGAAGGCAGGTAAACCCAGATTCATGTACCATTTAAGGAGTGTGATAGAGAATGATAGTTTCAACTTTCGGAAGCTATAAAACTCATTGTTCCATAAATAATTTGGTAGATTCTTTTAAGAGTAATTAAATTTCAGCTACTGTCATACTTTCTACTTTTTTTTAGAGCCATTAGACTATTTAAAAAATTTTTTCATCTCCTGAATGAAATTGAAAAAAATGAAAAAGTAGGTCATTTTGTATTTTCCTTTCCTGTATAAAAATTAAATAGTGTTATAATGCATTTTATGAGAGTTCCTTGGAAGAGCAAAAAATAATAACAGGTACACAATGATCATATCGTTTTATATTTTCAGTCTACTGAGTATTCAAATTAGAAAAAGAAAAACTGAAACAGGTGTAAAAAGACGGATTCAATGAGAAGAAAATGCCCTTTGGTTTTTAACCATAAATTGTAAAACAAACGTTTTCCTTTTTCTTTCTTTTTAAAAAATGTTTGAAAAAAAAAAATGTTTGTTTATTGAGAGAGAGAGAGAGAGAGAGAGAGAGAGAGAGGAAGCATGCATGAGCAGGGGAGGGGCAGGGAGAGAGGGAGAGACAGAATCCCAAGCAGGCTCCACACTTTCAGTGCAGAGCCGGATGTGGGGCTTGATCCCCACAACCGCGGAATCATGACCTGAGCCAAAATCAAGAGTTGGACGCTTAACCAACTGAGCCATCCAGGCTCCCCTCTTTCTTTCTTTTTTGCTGGTCCATTTACATTCTAAACCATAATTCAAATCATCCCTAACTTTGGTAAGCCGGCTGTACATCAGTTCCACATATCCCCATTTTAATTGGAATGGTGCTATGTTTAATCTTTGCAAATCTATATGGGAGGTAGTCAGATCTGAATGGTGAATCTGAATTAACCTGTAGACCTGGTACTGCTGTTGCCCTGCCTGGATCCCCTTTGAGAACTGATGCACTCAGCCTCTGTTGCTGTGAGTGCTGGCTCCTAGTAGCTCACAGCTGCCTTTTCCCTTGATTTTTGCCCTCTGCTAATGGGAACTGCTTGGCACAGAAATATCTAGGAGATTATACTCCCCTTCTACTTCACAGGCAGCCTGTGGCCAATGACTTACTCATAAGGGTGAAAAAAAAGGCTGAGCCCTTGCTTCAAGGGGTGACAACTGAATGATACCATTCCCACTCCAGGATTCCCTGTGAAGTGAACTTGAGGCCAGACTTCACCTGCATGGACATGTGCGCCTAGCTCTCCCCTGGCTTAGTCTGCTTTCCTCACTTGCTACAGGGGTCATCAGGACCATTTCTCCAATGCAGAACTTACACAAGAATCTGTTTCTCAGATTGTGCTTGTAGTGAATTTGGTATAAGACAATCTGGTATCCTTACTGGAAAAACAAATCAGTGTCAGTTGACATTGAAATGATGCTTTTTAAGTGTAATTTGAGGAGGTTCCAGATGATTCTAATTTCGTGCATTCATTTAAACCGAGAATTTTTAAAAACTGGGTTCAGAGTATTGGTTTATTTCTTAGTCCTCGTCTGTTTGCATTTAAACTCAAGGTTGTTGCCAGTTGAAAGCAATGTACTTCCCTAATGTACTTTCACAAAAGTTGCATTTTTACCTGTAAAGCGAAGTTTGTTCTTTTCCCACTATAAGAGTAAGGGAATTTAATAGTACCAAATAAGATTGTCAACTTTTTTAAGAATGTATAGAGTTTATTGATAGAATCAACAATGAATGTGAAGAAAACCTAAATGTTTCCATAAGCATGCTGGGTTCCTCAGTGTTTTTCTCTGCTTAAATGATATTGACGGTTGTCCTTATTGAAGAGGAAATAAGTATGTGCTTGGAGCCTCGAAGACAACCATTCATCATGCTCTCATGCAAAAGATAGAACCCCTGTGCCAGCACACAAAATCCAATGGCAGCTACAGTAGCAGAAAATCAATAGACTGTATTAGAAAACTCAGAGGCTAATCAGAGCCCAATCTCCAGGCGTGATGTACTCCAAGAAAAGCGTTGCTTTAGGACATAACTCAATTCTCCGAACACCACAGACTGTGGCTTAATTCAAGCATTTAGGGGGAAAATGAGGGTCTTTAAAGTATACATTTTGTTCTTTATTGCCTCCCAGAGAAGCTTCAGTGCAGTACTGTAATGAATAATGATAACATACATTCTTAAAAACTGATGTTAGCTCAGTCATTATGCCCAAAGAGAATGAGAGCCCATGCTGTGTGAAGCAATGAGATGTCATTAGTAAGCAGCATCTCAACTTAAAAGGAGGATGCATATTGTTACTTGTTAAACACACTATTAATATATGTAAAGGTAAATGACAATTGGGTCTTTACTTTCATAAGCGGTTGCATATTTTAATAGAGGCTGAACTCTAAGTGGAGATACATACCCAAATCAAAATTTATTGTGTGAAAAATTTCAAGTAAGTTGAAATTGAACATGGAAAATAAAAATACACATAGGTTAAATTATTCAAAAATACCAGGCTTACAACAATACCTGAATATTTTGTACTGGTATAATATTCTCCCCCTTGGGAACTCAAAGCACTCTGGAATAATACATCATATGGCAACTGTTCTAAATTGTCTCTAGGATAAGTAGAATATACTCTTAATTTCAGTACTTTTATTTATTTTTTGCCATTATGGAAGTATGGATTTATGCAAGATCGTACCATTGATAAACTTTCACAATATATCTATCTTTTATATGTATGTAATTTTTATAGTTTTAAGTCATCAAAAGTCTCCAAGAATGGGTTTATTTTTTTGATAACTTTGTCATATCTCAACATGATTCTGAATTGTATATAACAAATTCCTGTTTCAGTATGAAAGGGACATTTATGTTTTAATGAGTCTCTGATTTTATTTTAGGGTAACAACTTGAATTTAAACATTGCATGAATGTATGCATTTATTGTAATAGATGAAATGTCAAGGTCAATTTGAATCTAATAATCCCAGCAAAATGAAGTAACATCATGAAAAATGAAGCCCTGCTTGGAAACAAAAGCTAATTAAGAGTTTTTTAATGCCCCAGAGAGAGAAGTGTAACGGAGAGTAGTCATAGTTGGTTTAAGATTGGCAACTCTGTCGGATGTGACAGCACATTCAGCTTGTTCCATGCAGACACAATCAGGCATCTGGGATGGTAATTATTAGACTTCAGAGCACTTCTTGGAAACTGTCCATGTATTAGAGTGCTTACAAAAGCATGCCTTCTGGAATTACCACAGTTTTATATATTAATAAATACTTTATCAATATTTATTTATCACTTTACCTCTGAGTTATAGCTACTTTGACACGTAAAAAGGGGAGGTCTGCAGATTTAAAGAAATACTTTTACAAAATATCAGCCCTTTGGTTTCCTTTTAGAAACAAATCTTATCATTTACAATGCCAATATTTAAAATTCCAAATACACTACCTCTGTTGAATAATACTGGTAAATAAGGTATCATAAATAAAATGAGTGAAAGCATCTAATTTTAGTATAAACTTAAATGATTTTACCTTTTTTTACTATTAGCAATTTTGAGGTGTCTTATTTTTAAAGGATTTTAAATAAATGTTCGTATATATTTATACATACAGCATATTAGTATAATATTCACTTAAAATGTTATTTGATAAGTATTTTTTAAGGTGAACAAGAAAAGACTAATTTGAAGGTTCAATGGATAGTTTTCTGGATAGATGTTACTATACATTAGAAGTGGTTGAGTGTGTATTCTTTTCTGTCTGAGAGCTAATGTGATTTATTTATTGAGGCATAGAACAGGTTCTGCCACTCTGTAACCTTGGGTAAGTCACCTCAGTGTGTTCATGTGGAATCTTAAGACAGTTTATTGACTGTAAACAATTTACCAGACATAAGCCTGACAGAATAAAATAATTTTACAAACACATTTATATGCTACAATATGAAGATATTTTCTCAAATTTTATCCAGTACTATTCTCCCAAATTACATAAAGTCTATGTCCTATAGTTTTTAGCAAAAACACATTCTCACTCTAGCCTCCCTGTTTTTTTATCTTCTAGACGTCTTCAGATATACTCAATATATGACTGAAAGCTCTTTTAGATACAAGTAATGGAGACTAAATTTAAATGTAACAGAAAATTGATTGGCTTGTATAACTGGGAAATCTATAGTCTATTGCTTCGGGCACTACTGGATTCATGAAATTAATGATGTCAAGACCATGTTTCTCTCATGCTCAAATTTTCTCCCCATATGGTTGGTAAAGAGCCTGCTAGAAGAATCAGACTCTCATCCTAATATCTTATCAGTGCCTGTGTGAAGGGGACATTCCATTGAAAAGAGGCAACTTCCCTGGAAGAACTCTGGTCGAATTTTGTCACAAATATTTGTTAGGTGAATGAACCCTCTTCCCTTATAGTATCATAGGGATACTAAAGTCGGATTTGTTACGCCTGCATAATGGCTAGAAAAGCATGAATGGTGAGTGGCAGGGTCAGCTCCATTTGAAGACAAGGAAAAGTTCTTCAAAGATGAATGGTTCTGCCATTTATCCTTGTTTCTAGATCTACAACTAGACTGGACTAGTATAGACTGAGCCTATAACTAGACTCAGTTATTAGAAATCCCCAAAGAACAAGGTACAAAATGTGACCCATAGAAAGAACTGCATGGTTAGTTTTAACATATACTTACAGAAATCTGGGGAATATGTATAGGAATGGATTTTAAGGATGTGGGCAATTGTGAGAAGAACATAAAGTTAGATCAGGCCAAATGTATTGATAAGCAGAGATTCTGTGTTTGACTGAAAGATATTAGAAACAATCCAGGCTTGTTTTACTGGATTGTCTGAAGCCTGGTTCCTAAATTGCCTATCTGATATGAAGATGAAGTTTCAGAATTGTAGTAGTATACTATCAAGGAAGACTGTCCCAAGCTTAGAGAGATTATAATGTTAGACTATATTTATCAGGTTAAGACATGCTCAGTCATCTCAGGAGGGTCCATAGGACATACCTTTCACAACAAATATGATAAATAAATGTGAGGGGAGCCCCAGCATCCTTGAAGAGTTGGATGGTCATTCTTCTATGCAGCTCAGAAATTACAGTGGGGAATGCAACCATCAAACAGGGTCCCAAAAGGCACAGGGATAATGAAATACCAGGATGGCAGGGACCAAGCGATGGCACTTAGCTATGAAGGCAGGGTAATTATGGCTAGAGAACAATTCTCCACGAATATATGATTTTTCTACATATTGCTGATTCTCTTAGCAAAAACGTTTATAGCAAAGTTAAGAATATTTCTATCAGAAAACATTTCATGGTAGTAAACTTAAAAACCTCTGCCTCTCCAGAGAGATTTCAAGGTAATAAAAAACAATCCTTTCTCTCCTCACTGGAGACATTTGTTAACATTCCAGTGTAAGGATAAGGTCACTCTCTCTCTAGAAGTAGGACAGTCAGGTCATCAACAAGCCTAACAAATTCAGAGTTTCCTAATTTTTATGTTTCTCTCCTATGATCCAGGCCAGTGTATATGCAGGTAATTAATATATGCTCCCAATTTGTCACCTGTGAAGATAGAGGTTTGAGTAGCAGGGCTAAAATACTGTTATAGCTCCTGCTTTTACTATGAGTAATAAACTTATGTGCTCTGTTTCTGATTCATGGATCTTATGTCTTCTTATTTCTCTCTTGAAGTGTGTGTGTGTGCACATGTGTGTGTATGTGTGTGCACGTGTATGTGTGCCTGTAAAGTCAGGTTAACTTGTTAGCTTACAAATAGAGTGAAATCTCATATCCTTCATGG
Source organism: Panthera leo (assembly GCF_018350215.1). Classification (NCBI taxonomy): domain Eukaryota; kingdom Metazoa; phylum Chordata; class Mammalia; order Carnivora; family Felidae; genus Panthera; species Panthera leo. Next base: position 124,647,617 of record NC_056682.1, on the reverse strand, counting down.
TGCCTGACCTATCATTTGATATACACAATACATTTTAATGAGGAAAATTATTTGTGTAAATATAAAATACAAAAGGAAAAAAGCTTCATACAATATTTTTGCTAGTGAAAATGATTTTTAAGAAAATTGTGGGTAATCTTCTTAGATAAGTAAGTCAGAATCCCTCAGAAATGGGGATAGGTATGATTATATTAATCAGAATAAGGTATTGGTTTATAAAATAAGGTATTAGTTTACAAAATGTGTTGGTTATTCAATTTAGATGAATTAATTCATGACGATTTCTTGTGCATACATTGTGTGCTTAAAGACATTGTGTGACAACATATTATCTCCAAGTAATCTTTACTAGTGAAAAAGAGCTAAAACTATCTCCTATGAACAATGGTGCCTGATACATCTAAGCTGCAAGTTCTGATGCATGTACGCAGATTTTGGGATTTTAGAAATACCATAATTACTATGGGACAAAGTAGAAGAGAAAGGCTTCATAAAGCAAAGGGATATACTGATATTTAAGATTTTGAGATTAACTGAATTAAATTTTAAATTTCTTCTTTGTAGCTAAATACAATAACCTTTATTAACAAGGTAACATTTCTCTGGTAGTATCATCTTACTTCTCATAGTTATTTCTAACTTGATCCTGCAAAAACATGCTATGGAGTAGCAGGTAGATTTTATGTGCATTTTAAACATCATATATGAGACTTCAAACAAGTTTGGGCTTGAGCAGGGCTGATTTAGACACTGGAAGATGTAGATCTTTCAAGATGAGTCACTCCCTACTAAAAATTCTTCAATAGATTCCCATTATACTTACATTAAATCCAATCCCCTAACAAAATCTGCAGAGCATCTGCTTGATTTGTTCCCTGCCTATGTTTTTCAATCTCAGCAAATATGAGTCTCACTTCACTCATTAAATTTCAGTCAAACTACCGTTTGGACTATTCCAGGAAAATATTAAACCCTCTTCAAACATTTGCATTTTCCGTTCTTTTTCCCTGGAAAGCTCTATCCTTAGCTTCCATTAAGATAGATTTCCTTCATCGATTAAGATCTCTAATTGTACTTCTGCCCACTCTCCAAACTGTAGACATTATTTTCACCAATTTTGGAACATCCTCAGATATATTATCTTTAAATATTGCATCTTCCATATTTTCTTTAATTCTTTTCTACTGAAACTGTAGAAGATAATTTTGTCTTTATAATCCATATTATAGTTTCCATTTCTTTATATACTTTCCATTTCTTTATATCTCTGAGAATTTGGGACAATTTTCTTAGTTCTTTTATCAATAAGTTGTATCTAAACTGTTCTCTATGTTTCCACTGAGTTTATATTTATTTTTTATTTTTTAAAAAAAAACTTTATGGTTTATTTATTTGTTGTGAGAGATAGTGAGAGACAGAGAGAAAGAGAGAGAGAGAACCCCAGTGGGGGAGGAGTAGAGCGAAGGAGAGAGAGAGAATCTGCACTGATAGTGCAGAGCCTGATGCGGGGCTTGAACCCATGAACTGTGAGATAATGACCTGAGCCAAAACCAAGGGTTGGACCCTTAACCAACTGAGCTACCCAGATGCCCTGCCACTGAGTTTTTAAAACTGTAATAATGATTTTAATTTCTAGAATATCTATTTTTTTCCAGGTATCCATGTTTGTGGTAATCTATTCTGTCATGATTTTTAGTTCTTCTTTAACTTTCTAAATAATTTTATACAAATTCTCTAATTCATTTATGAAGAGTATTATATAAACTGCTGACTCACTCATGTTTTAAATTGTTTCAAAGCTTTGGTTCTAGTATTTGGATTGTGAGCTTATTACAAGCATTGTGTACTCTTAGCTGTAGAAATATCCTATAGAGAAGCTTTATATTGACTTCTTCAGATGCAGCATATGATAGAGTATAAATTTGCTTTACACTTGAAATCAGAGCTTAGGTTCTGTGTCTGAATTTTTCATGGGAAATAGTTTTTCTATACACAGAGCCACAAACAGGAAAGTTTTCTTGCTACCTCCTTGAGTCAATGGATAGATTGCATTCTCCTTCCTGCAGAAAGGACTGATTTAGTAGAGTCCCAACATAAAGTATAAAACTAAAGTTTCTCTTCTAGCTTGCCACCTCATATGAGCTCATAATCACATCGCTTGCCATTTCTTGGGCATTAGCACTACCAATAAGCTTTGCAATTAAGTTTCATATCCATATTACTTCTCTGGACAGCCAAAATATTAGCTCATGAGTTTAATATCCTAGCTATAGTTTCCATTATTGCTTACTAGATTCATTAGTGGAAAGGTCCCATATTAGCATAGTCAACTAACTTCTAGAGTCAGGAGTTGCCACTCTTTCAATATTTCCTATTTCCTGTCTTAACGTCATATATTCTTTCTGTAGAGAAAGTATATATATGTGTGTATATATATATATATGTATGTGTGTATATATATATATATATATGTGTGTGTGTGTGTGTATATATATATAGTAACCAGATAATAATATAGTATTATATATTACATATATTATATATATACTATATATACTTATATAGTATATAATATGTATATTATATATATACTATATATATATAGTATATATATAATATATATAATAATACAGTAACCAGATAATTACCAGATAATACATAAAATCATAATTACCAGATAATACAGAAAAAGACTGGAACATAACTCCAAAGAAAGGAAATTTTCCACAATAAAAGTTCTGCTTCTGGAATGGCCAAGTAAGCACCTAACAGGCTGATCATTTCACAAATAAAAACTATAAACTTTGGACAATAATCTCTGGCATAGTGGAAAAAAACAACAACTAGGCATACTATGGAAGGAATTTTGATATGGAAGAATGAAAAAGTGTCAAGTAAGTTTCAAATATTTATGACCTTTAGCTTGAGAGTAGACTGTGGTCGGCATTTCTTAGGGCAACTAAAATTCCAGTAGAAAATTTGTATATGCTTCGGGGCCTGAATAGCCATTGAGCAGAGTATATGGCAACCACAGACACTAAAAATTGGCTGTGGAGTCCTAGAAAACAAAGATACATAATTGAGAACCTCATAGTCTATGAATAAGTTCTTTACAAATCTCAATCTGCTCAGTGAAGCATGCCTGCCTATTACAGACAAAAGTCCTGCGAAGGGGGAATCAAGGGTCTGAACTGAGTTTGGAGCTGTTAACAAGAGAAAGACTTTTAGTCCACCCAAGTTAGTTGCCTGCTAAAATAAAAACATAAAAATTCTTCAGAGGAATATAGCAGAATGCATAGCCTCCTTAACACAACATTCACAATATCTGGTCCCAAGTAAAACTTACATGATATATGATGAATGAGGAAAATTGACCCATTTTTTAGAGGAAAAAAAAAAGATAACCAATACGTACTAATCTCAAGATATAAGAAATAACAATAATGACCTAAAAGCAGCTAATATAGCTATAATAAATGAGCTAAAATAAAATATGAACTTGATGAAATAAACAATGAAAACTTCAACAATGAAATAAAACTACAAAAAGAACAAGTAGGAGATGAAAGAGCTGAAAATACAATATCTGATACAACATCAATCAAATGGATTTAGAGTTGAATAAGAATTGGTCAGCTTGAAAATAAATCAGTAAAAGTTATCTGATTTGAAGACCATAGCAAATTAAAAGGTCAAAGAAAAGGGGCTTCTGGGTGGCTCAGTCGATTAAGCGTCTGACTTTGGCCCAGGTCAGGATGTCACAGATCATAAGTTCAAGACCCACATCAGGCTCTGTGCTGACAGCTCAGAGCCTGGAACCTGCTTCAGATTCTGTGTCTCCCTCTCTCTCTGTCCCTTCTCCTCTTGTGCTCTGTATCTCTCTCAAAAATAAACATTAAACAAAAAGAATTAATTCAAAAATCAGAGAAAGAAATTAAAACAAGTTTAAGGTTGTTTGAATAATATAAAAAAAAAAAAACACTAACATATATGTAATCAGAAACCAAAATGAGAGAGATGAAATGCAGTGAGGCAGGAAAAACAGTTTGATGAAATAATGGATGAATTTTTTCCCAATTAAGTGAGTGTTATACATTTGTAAAGATAAGAAGATCAGAAATCCCCAAACTGGATACATTTTAAAAGTGACAAGCCTAGACACATCATAGTAAAATGACTTAAAACCAGCAATAAATAAAAATCTTGATAGCATCCAGAGACAAATCATATATTACATCCAGAGAAAAAAATGATTCAAATGATAGCTGCCTTCTCAATGGAAACCACAGAAGCCAAAAGAGAATTGCGAACCAAGTTTAAATGCCAAATGGAAAAAAATATATTAACCTAGAAATCTAAATCCATTTAAATTATCCTTCAAAAATAATGGCTGAAGATATTTTTTAGATAAAATAGCTAAGAGAAATAATCACCAGCATACTACACTACTAAAATTTTAAATGAAATTATAAAACTTACCACAATTAATAAAAGATGAAATGGTTCTATGACTATTAAATAAATTGATTTTATTAAAAAAAATCCCATGAAAAACCCATGCCTGGAAGATTATGCTGTGAATTATACTAAAAATCAATTTTATTTAAAAAAACTTTCATAAAATAGAAGAGGAAAGAACACTTCCCAGTTTGTTTATAAAAACAGCATAACTTTCATACCAACACCGGTTAACTGTATCACACAAAAGGGAAGTATAGACAATAGTACTTAAGAACATAGAAACAAACATTTGCATAAAACATTAGCAAATTATGTCTAATATTACATACAAAAAATAATATACCATGACCAAGTAGGATTTGTCTGTGGAATGCAAGGTTGCTTTAACACATAAGCATCAAAAAACGTTTGCAATTCACCATAACAGAATAAAGAAGAAAAACTATAGTCATTTCAATAGAAGCACAATAAATTTTGACAAAATATAATACCCACTCATAAACAAAGCACTCAGAAAAACTAAAAATAGAACGCAACACTTTAACCCAATAAAAGGCATCAACAAAAAAAATATAGAGTTAACATCATACTTAATTGAATATATTTACCCTAAGATTGGAAAGAAGGCAAGGATGTTTGGCCTTACCACCTCCTTTCAGTACTCAACTATAAGTACTAAAAATTGCAATAAGGCAAGAAAATAAATGAACACATAATGTTTGGAAAGAAAAGTAAAGCAATCTCTATTTAAAGATGACATAATTAAAAACATAAAGATGACATGATTGTATTCTTTTAAAAAATCAAAATTTCAACAAAATAACAATTAGAACTAATAACTTGGTTTAAGACAATATCATCAGATATAAAGTTAAACATCTAAAAATGAATTGTAATATGTTAACTGGCAACAATATTTTCGAATGAAATTAAAAAAAATATACTTGCCATCACATTAAACATTGAATATCTATAAGTTAATGAGGTGTCTGGGTGGCTCAGCTGTTTGAGGATCCATCTTCAACTCAGGTTGTAATCTTGTGGTTCATGAGTTGGAGCCCGGGTAGAGCTCTGTGCTGACAGCTCAGAGCCTGGAGCCTGCTTCAGTTTCTGTGTCTCCCTCGCTTTCTTTCTTCCCCTCTTCCACTCATGCTCTGTTTCTCTCTCTCTCAAAAATAGATAAAAACATTTTAAAAAATTCAAAAGAATATTTATAAGTTAAACAAATAAATAGGAATTCTATTGCTTGCCACTATTAAAGAACTGAATAAATGAAGAAATATGTACCAGGTTTATGAATTGTAAGGCACATTGTTGCAATTTCTCATCAATTAATCTATGATTTTATTGCAGTCACAATTATAATACTAACAAGAGTTACTTATTTTTTTTTTAGAAATGGACAATTCTAAAATTTATATGAAAAGGGGTGCCTGGGTGGCTTAGTCGGTGGCTGGGCAACTTCACTAAGGTCCTCACAGTTTTTGAGTTCAAGCCCTGGAGGCTGCTTCAGATTCTGTGTCTCCCTCTCTCTCTGCCCCTCCCCTGCTTGCACTCTGTCTTTCAAAAATGAATAAAAGTTAATTTTTTTAATGTATATGAGCATGAAAAAAGACTCTCCAAAGCAACATTGAATAGCAAGAACTGAGTTGAATAACTTACACTACATGACTTTTTTTTTTAATTTACTGTAAAGGTATGGTAATGAACATTATGTATTTTACAAATAGAATAACAGAAAAGAATAGACAGGACAGAAATTGAGCCCCAGTTATATGCTCATGTGATTTTCATTACAGACACTAAAGCAACCTAATGGGAAATGGGATGTCTCTTCAACAACTTGTGTTGGAATTACTATCTATCTATCATTTATCTGTCTATCTGTCTATCTATCTATCTAAATAAAGGAATTTAATTCTCTACCTTTCATCATACATGAAACTTAAAACCTATCTTAATAAAATTTTTGAGGGAAACACATGGAGAATATCTTCATGTTTCTGAGATACACTAAGCACAAAATGACATGAATGCTTCTCAAAACCATAAAGTTCAGTGAAAGAGGCCTTGCACAAAAAGCATGTATGGTATAATTCTATTTATAAGAAGTTCTTAGAAGAGTCAAATCTGAACTCTAATAGATAAAGTCAGAAGAGTGATGTCCTCAAAGGAGAGCAGATAGAAATTGACCATGAGGTGATATCAAGGAATTTTCTATAGTGATCAGTATGTTCCATATCATAAAAATTTTGAAGTATATACATTTGTCAAAACTCAGCTATTAAGAGAGATTTGTGCATTTCACTGTATGTAAATTTTATACGTAATGAAAATATCTGTAAAAATATTTAACTACTCAATGATATTCAGGCTACACCATTTAGAAAGAGGTGTACGGATGTCTACAATTTATTTTAAAGTTCATCCAAAAAAAGATCCTATTTTGCATGACTGAAGCCAGAAATACATGGACAGATACATCATAAAATAAGAATACTGAATGTTTATGAAGTTAGAATCTAGGTGATGGGTATATAGGTATGCACTGTAAAATTATTTAAGCTTTTTTATATATATTTCAAATTTTATAATCTAATGTTGGTGGAAAAAAACCACTCAGAACCCCCTACTCCTTATCCAAATAATAAAAAAAAAAAACAGAAACAAAGATTAAATCCATAGATTATAAACTTCATGACGACAAGGACAATATCTGTTCTTTTCACTGATACCTGACATATAGGTGGTACTCAAAAAAATGTAAAGAATATTTGTTGACGGAATAGATAAATAATTTCACTTTCCCTCACCATGAGGCTAATTTCCTATTAATGTTTTACATGTTATTTGTAACAAATAAAAAAGTAATATATACACCAGTCTGTAGGAATCCCTGATGTAATTAATAGATCATTTGATAAGTGCCTAAAATATATAATTAGGTTCAGAAAAAAAATATTTCTCACAATAAAGTTTGGATATTTAAGCTTAATATCCTGGTATTCATTTGAGGAATTTAGAACCTATATCAAACAGTTCAACAGAAATTAGAGCCCACAAAGTTTGGAACTAATCACCTAAATAAAAGAAGAACGGAAGGAGCAAACAGATTAAGAAGGAGAGTTAAAGCAGCAGTATTATGAACTAAGGAAAGCCCTCTCTACACTTGGGGATGATGGGAAAAAGGAAGAAGCTGATATTAACCTCCAGGATCCTAGGTTGCCTTCTTGGATCTTAGAGAAAGGACCACTCAGTAGAAGAGGCAGGCAGAGAACCAGGCAGCTTCCCATCAGAAGCTGGGACCAAAGAAGAAGGGCCCGCCCAAGGGAAATGGAACCATTGAAGAAGAGGCAGCCACCACCATACTGCACCAGACTCCACCTGAAGCCAAAAACCAAGAAAACAAATACCCAAGATCTTCTCTTCTCTTGTTGCCCCATCTCCTGTCAGTGCTCCTTGTCAGCCTGTTTCAAGTCAGCTTAAAAAGTGTAATTTGTAAGGGTTAGTTCACTATGATATGAAGGGCAGAGAAGGATTGGAGAAGAAACAGGCAAATGATTAGTTCACCTACTATAGCACACTTGAGTATTTCACGTCTGTAGTAATAGTTGCCAAAATGTATAAGAACACCTGATAAAGACATCACAAAAATGTAAATTGCTTAGCAATATACCTAGCATATTGTGAGTTTAGGAAAAATGCTTATTCTTCTCTTTCCCTATTTCTGCCTTTGTCAGAAAAGAAGGAAGCTACTTCCATAAATTTCTTGCAGTATATTTATTTGTTCATCCCAAGGCAGCAGATGTACTAATCTGATTAGGCTGAGTTTGACATTCTTTGGACTGAACGTTGCATGCAAGTGAATTGTTCTGTCTCAGACATCTTCATTTTTTATTACTTATATCAAAGATATGTAAAAAGCATCCTGGAATTCTTCCTCCCCTATTATATGCAAACCAGAGGAGGGCTCAGTCTTGCAATTATCTCCCTAGTGGCAACCCGGGTCTCTTCAGACCCAGCTCTCCCTGAGGAGATAAGGAAGGAGTAAGGAAGATTCAAAGGGGAAGGTTGGTTTATGATGGAGGACACGCCATTTCAGACCCTATTCTCAGCTCTTCTTTTGTTCTTCACTACAGCACATAAATGAAAGCCTTACACTTGACATTTTAAGTTACTTGCACAAATTAATAAAATTACCATTTGATTTTCATTTGGCTAGAATGTTTGGCTAGAATGTTTCTTTTTAATGTTTATTTACTCTTGAGAGAGAGACAGACAGAGAGAGAGAGAGAGAGAGAGAGAGAATGTGCACAAGTGGGGTGGAGGGCAGAGAAATAGAGGGAGACGAATCCCAAGCAGGTTCCAGGCTGTCAGCACACAGCCCTATGCCAGGCTCAAACTCATGAACCATGAGATCATCCAAGAGTCAGACACTTAACTGACTAAGCCACCCAGGGGCCTCTGGCTAGAAATCTTTATGTGTATATTCCTTCAACCAGAACCTTGGTGTGAAAGAGAAAGGGGTGCTTTTTCTTTGAATCCCAAATAGTAAGTTCTAAATAAATGGTAGCTTTTTCTGTTGTTGGAACAATATATCGTAACAGGGTTTTGACAGGGAAAGTAAAATAAAGATAATACATATAATTCTTATCTTTTTCCAGATTTCCAAATTATATTTATTAATTTAAGCTATGTATGTAAAGGGAGTATATCTGCAACATTAACATTAAAAAAATAACTGAGAAATAATGACACCTTTCATTTTTTAAGACTAAAATCTTCTGATATTATCTTGGATTAGGGATGTTTATTCACTCTGTAATACTTCTTCTCAAAGAGGAAGAGGGAGGTTATTTTGAGAAACAAAATTAATGGCAAAGGATACCATAGAAACTGCACATAGCAACGAGGAAGACTGAACAATGCTGGAAAATGGAGATGAAAGCAAAGATCATGCATAAAGAGCACTTACACATGCCACTATCAGAGTAAGGTTGGAAACACAAGAAGCTAAAATGAAGTGATTAAAAGAAACATTACATTTCATGTAAAAGACACAAGTACAGGAAAAACAACTGTCTTCCATCCCCAGTACTAGTAGGTGTTTTAGTTCCACACAAGGTAGGAGGAATTTCTGGTAAAATTGTTTAGAGACCTAAGCCATCCACCAACTCACATTTTCTTATTAAGAAGCTGATCTACCCCCTTTACTTCCCTCTGTGTTACCAGGGATCCAAGAAGTTGACCTCACCAAGCACTATTTTACTTTTCCATTTCTTCCCTGCATGCAGCATGGGTGAATGGGTTGAGTCAGAGACTACTAAAACCAATCAAATTCTCCTATCGTTCTCTAAATATTAGACAATATGTTAGGCAGACCCAACTCCCTGAAATTATTTTGATTCCTTTCAGTACACACATTTCAGCACTCCCAATGCTTTCATTTTTGCTGCTTTATGGCAATGTTTTAGTCATGCATGCATAAACATTCCTCTGAGTTGGCTTTAAATCAATCTTTTTAATCTTCTAAATCTCTACATCTGATATAAAGGATTAACTAATAATGTATTTGTGTCACATCAAAATTACTTTCAGATTGTGGAAAAGTAATTTGAAATTCATTTTGTACCATAGTTAGGTGGTTCTACTCAAAGCACACAGAAAAACTCAAAATGAAATTTAATGTATATTTTAAATATTTTTTTCTAGATACGTTGTTTAAAAAGCCTAAATTTAGGACTCATTATCTAAGTTGAATGTGTGAGAGACTATCAAACTGGCCATTAAAACCAGTTTCTCTTCTTATACATAGAACTAGACTACATGTTCCAGCCTCTTTTGCAGCTAAATATGGCCATGTGACTATACGGTAGACAAGAGAATGTGGGTGAAATTATTATGTGTTCTGCCCATAAAACCCTCCCTCATATGAGCCACTGAGATTATTTCTCTTTTGTAATGACTGGAAGACCACACCTACAGTAAACTCAGGTGCTTTGTGTTGAAGATATTAGAGCCATAATGTGGAATATGATAGAATTCTTATGTGGCTACTTGATAAAGAATTATTCCTGATAAGGAGCTTTCATTTTAAACTTCAGTTGTCATAACAATAGATATGCTTTATGTAATTGTCGTGATAGACTACTGGATTTGGAGGTTTACTTGTCATCACAGCATTACTTTAATGAAGGTAATATAATAAAAGTAAAATAAATCAAAGTATGCTTTAATAAGGCCCTTGTAATGTTAAAGTCCTCATGTATCTTAAGGGAAAGAGGTTAACCTGATGTCATTCCAATTGATGTCCTATCTGGGAGGCCATTCTCAATGGCAGTTGTGCCTGTATAGTATCAGACTTTATTATAGGCTACTATTTCAAGACTATTTGCATAGTAAACAGCCTTGGAAGATCTAGCATCCTTCTCTAGGGCTGAGGGTAAATTGGCTTGCTGTCCAGGGTAATAAAACTTATGTCTTTGTCTGAGGCAAAGAGTTGGCCGTTCCTTTATAATATTAAAGACACCCTAATTTTGGACTTCCACAGGTGGGAAACAAGCTACTTATGTGCAGTCCAAAAGGGTCCACATCCTTGTAACTTGTGTGGGGCTTATAGAACAAGGGGAACCAATGAGAACATGAAGCACCTGCTGCCTGCTGTATTATGACTAACACAATCCTTTATCTCTGACTCAGGAGTCTGTTGGCATGTATGAAACTTTAACATGCTAACTTGTTAGCTTACAAGTAGGATAAAATCTTAAAGCCTTCCCAGTTCTCGGCAGCCCTCTCGGGGTGTGTGTGTGTGTGTGTGTGTGTGTGTGTGTGTGTGTTTAAGTAAATTTAGGTGCTATGTTTCTGTGTCTATCTAAACTAAATCATACTTTTTGCTTTCTTGCTTCTTCCTGTTTGCTCCACCAACTACTACCTGTTTTGTATGCCAAAAGCACATACAGATTCACTGAGTTCCTGTTAAAGAAGTGTGGTAGACACAGATATTAGGAGAAAAAAATCACATGTACTTAATAAGAATAGAAACAAAAATAATGGTGATAATAGTGTTGATTATTGTAAATTAGAGGACTTTATACATGACAGTTATATTAAGTACTTTTCATATTTAAGTCATTTAATAGCTACAACACCCTTATAGGTAGTACGACTGTTACCCCTTGCACAGTTGCTTAGAAATATTTATTTTGGATTTTTATGAAATTGTGTACAATGGTTGGTGCTATAGAGCAGTGTCTTAATCCATTTGGGCTGCTATAACAAAATACCACAGACTAAGATGGCTTATAAACAACAGAAACTTATTTCTCACAGTTTTTTACACTGCAAGTTCAGGACAAAGTTACCAGCATTGTTGTGCTCTGGTGAGCTCCCTCTTCCTGGTTCATAGATAACACCTTTTCTCTGTGTTGTCCCATGGTGGAAGGGGTAAAGACTCTTTGTGGACCCCCTTTCATAAGAGCGCTAACTCCATTCACAGGGGTACAGCTTTCCAAAGACCTATCTCCTATTACCATCACCTTTCAGGGATAAAATTCAACATATGAATTTGGGGGGCACACATTCAGACCGTATCATTTAGACTAGATGCACTGAGCAGCACCAGATGCTGCCAGAGGCCAGATACTCAGATGCCATGACTTACCACAGCTGCTAACCAACCTCAGAATTTTGATGTCACCCTAGATAAGGAAGGGGATAAGAAAAGGAAATTTGTATTCATTGTGTTTTCAAAATTGTAGTCATCTGAAGTCACTGAAAAAAATCACAACATCAGAAGGAAAATATGAATTTCTAAAATTTATTTTTTTAAATGAGAGCGAGTGATAGATATCAAGTGCAGTTGTCATGATTTGTAATGGTTATTCCTAGAATTAGCATAAGGAACACAAGTGCTGTAGTTTTCCTAAATACCAGATCTACAAGAGGCAGGATGATCAAGGGTATAGATTATACAATAAAAAAGGAAGCTTATTTTCTATGTGACTCAATTTAGGTAAGACAGGAAAGGCAATTGTTTTAATCAATTTTTAAAATCTTCTCCATACTTTATTTGAAAAGACATAGATATTGAATACTATAGAATTCTGTTTTACCAAAGTTTTACCTTCAGAGCTCAGCAAATTCCAGAAGACACAGAGTTTAGTTTCATTTCCCTCTGTATCCAACAATCTTTTGTCTCATGTCTTAGGATCCCTATAAAGTGGAAGATTCACATATTTCCACTGAGGCTGTTTTCTGTCTCTCAGTCACCCACAGTAAGATCAGTCATGCAGTGATGGTTTCGATCAGAAGTCCTTTGGGGTTCTCCTTTAAATACTGTACCCATAACTGTGTCTTTCAAAATAAAATATGGAGAAGAAAAATTGTTTATACAATTGCCTTCCTAGCCCTACGTGGACTGAAACACTTAGAAAGTAAGCTGTCCTCTTTTTTTACTGATTAATCTACACTTTTGGTCCTCCTGTCTCTATAGACTTGGTATTCAAGATTCTTACAGGAGTGTCTGTCTTTACTTCAATTCTCAACATAACAAGGGCAAGCCAAATTGAGGGTTTAATTTACCACTTAGTTTTAGCCAAATGATTTCAACTTGATTTATAAAATTCCTTACTAATTAGAATTCAAATTGCTGAGCTCACACAATTCAGATCCCCAAAATGTAGCTCAATCCAAACGTTTACATTCGGTTGCAGATTTCTGCACTGAGATCCACCAGAACTGTTATAGTGAAGGAAAAAGTACACTGAAAAATGAGCTCCTACTTTCCAAGGGATGAAGGAGAGGATACCCTCCTTTCATTGAATTGTTATATGAAACAATGAACAGCATTTAAGAATATTCAAGCTTTGAGAAAAGAATAATCGCAACAGTAATCTGAACACTACCTTTTAAGTGTGAAGAACTACCATGCAAATTACATTGTAAAGACTTGAGAATTTCACACAGCTGATTAGATTCTTATTTTGCTATTGAGAAAGAATGGAGATCCACAGACATAAAAGTTCTGTAGTTGTGTGTGTGTGTGTGTGTGTGTGTGTGTGTGTGTGCGGTACGTATCTATATTTCAACTTAAATCAAATAGGTTATTACAATGGTTTTCTTATAATACCAACTGATCTATTGGAACAGCTGCTGGGGTGAAGGAAAAAATTTAGGAGGTGGAGCTTTACCTGTCCCCTTAAACCAGAGCAAATGTACGTTCATCTAGAATATTAAAACACTCTAAAATTTGCTTTTTTAAAAAAAATATGCCCTGGAGCCCAGAAATGGACCCACATAAATATAGTCAAGTGATCTTTTTCATAAGAGCTAAGTCAGTACAATGGAGTAAAGATAGTTTTCAAAAAATGGTACTGGAATAATTGTACATTCACATACAAAAAAATAATAAATCTAGACATAGACCAAATACCCTTCACAAAAATTACCCCAAAATATATCACAGACCTAAATGTAAAATGCAAAATTATAAAACTTCTAGAAGATAACAAAAGAGAAATCCTGGGTGACTTGGGGATTTTTAGAGCAGCAAAAATATTCTGAATTATGTTATAATGGTAGACACTTATCATTATACATTTGTCAACATAGAATGAACAACACTAAGGGAAAACTCTAATGTAAGCTATGTACCTGGGTGATAATGATATATCAATGCAGGTCCATGAATTATAACAAATATACCTACTCTGGTGAGGGATGTTGACAATGGGAGAGGTTGTACATGTATATGCTCAATTTTGCGGTGAACCCAGAATTGCTGTAAAATATAAAGTCTATTAAAAAAGTATAGGGGTGCCTGGGTGGCTCAGTGGGTTGAGCAAATGACTTTAGCTCAGGTCACAATCTCACTGCTTTTGAGTTTGAGCCCTGCATCAGGTTCTGTGCTGACAGCTCAAAGCCTGGACCCTGCTTTGGATTCTGTGTTCCCTCTCTCTCTCCCTCTCTCTCTGTCCCTCCCCTGCTCATGCTCTGTCTCTGTCTCTCTCTCTTTCTCAAAAATAAATAAACGTTAAATTAAAAAAAATGTATATGTCTTGGGGCACCTGGGTGGTTAACTTAACCATAAGCATCCCACTTTGGCTCAGGTCATGTTCTCATGGTTTGTGAGTTCGAGCCTCTGCTGTAGCATGGAGCCTGCTTCAGATGCTCTTTCAAAAATAAATAAACATTAAAATTTTTTTTTAAATGGCTATGTCTTATAGAAGGGAAGTCTGAGGAAAATAGTTTTTGTAGTAAAACCACTGCAACAATGCACAACATAATTGTGTATGCTCTGTTCATCAAAGTGTTCACTTCAAACCTAATTATTAAGGCTACAAAGCCCTCCACACTGCACAGACTATGTTTTGTCAATTTGCTAGAGTACCTTTTGATTTAGAGCTTATAAATCAAAGTTATAGAATACAACAAATTTCTTGAATAATGTCATAGTATCGTCAGTAATTTAAAGAGCTACCAAAGAAAAAAATACAACAAAATTCTATCATATTCTAGTCTTCACATCTATGATTTTGTGGGATGATTCAGGCAATGCCTCAAGGAAAAGGGAGATGAGTCAAAAGGAAACTTTACAGTAAAATTTTGGTACAGAAAAAAAAACCACATTGGGAGTGTCTAGGTGGAAATAATTACCCATTGTAAAATAGAGAGAAAAAATATACAGATTCAACAAAAATTAAACAGTAGATAAATATCTTGCAGACAGCCACAGAAGTGATAGAAAACGGAGAAAAAAAAGGAACAAAGGTAGAACATGCAAACATAGTATGCAAAAAATTGAAAAGATTCCATTCTGGGAGTAGATATATCTTAAAAGATGAAAGAAACTTTCTAGAAAGTATTTATTATCTCTTGGAAATTGAAGATAACATGCAAGTGACAAAATAAGTGATAAAAGGCCAAGTATTAAGAGCACAGAATGGCAGGAGGAGCCAAGATGGCAGAACAGCATGGAAGTTTTTTGTGTGTCTTGTGTCCATGAAATACAGGCAGACCAACACTAAACCATCCTGCATACCTAGAAACTGATCTGAGGATTAACAGAACAATATGCACAACCTGAACCACAGAATTCAGCAGGCATGCAGCATGGAGACGTGAACTAGGGAACGAGAAGCTGCAGAGGGCAGGGAGCCACTTTCGCGTGCAGAGAGAGGACAGAGACGGTGGGGTGGGGGGTGGATAATAAAGGAAAAGCACCCCTCCCCAAAAGCAGCTGAAGAGAAAGTGGAAAATTGGAAACAGCCACAGGGACTGAACTAAAAAGGGAGAAAGGAGAACGGAGAGGGTTTAAATTCCATTAAGACTGAAAATGGGGAGAACAGAGTCTGAAACTCTGCAGCTCGATACTTGGCAGTGCTCTGGTGGGAAGGGAGAATCCCCAGGAGCAGAGTGGGGTCCAGGAGATTCTCAGGTCACACGGTGAGAAGCGATTCTACTGCTGGAAGTATATTTGGTAGAGACTGTGAGGCCACCTGGGCCCAGCAGTCCCCAGAGAATGGCCACATTTGCTGGTGCTGGAATAAGGTTGTTGGGGGTCAAGACTGGTGCCAAATATGTATTGTGATTTTCCATAATCCCTGAGGCACTGCTGCTACACTGTCTTGCAAACTTTTCCTGGGGCGGGTTGGCACCTGGCCATAAGTCTCTGGGTGTTGGCAGCAGCATGGTCCCACAAGTGTTCCTGGGTGCAGTTGGCACCTGGCCATTGCTCAGTGAGACCCTCCACAGAGAGGAGGAGCAGATCAAAGCCGCAGTCCCTCAGAAGTGGGAGGCTAGGGAAGGCAGCCACATCTGAGACAAAACTTGGGAGGGAGGTGCTGCCTGGGGCTTGGTCACAAACAGTGTGGAAGCGGGGAGTGGACAGAAGCCGAAGATGAAGGACAGGTGTGCAATTGCTGATTGGGGAGAACAGAGTTCCAACACCAGAGACTGGGTAGCTGGGTGAGGCCATTTTCATCACTCCCGAGCATGAGCATAGGCACCTACAAGCACCACAGCAATCCATCCCAGTAGGCTAGCAGCCCCATCTAGTGGAGAACGGAGTGTTACACTAAGCCCCGCCCAACTGGGCCAACCTCACTCTTCAAGAACACAAGTCTAACCACATTCTTAGGTTATGGACTACAAAGCACTTCATAGTTTGATTTCAAGGGAAAACAAAGTAATTTCATTCATATTTCAGTCTGTTAGCTGATCCCAATATTCAATTTTATTTCTTTCATTTTTTTTCTTTTTCGTTTCTTTTCTTCTTCTTGAATACAGAAAGAGGAAAAATTCATTTTTATTTTCAATTTTTATTAAAAATATTTTTCTTGAATTTTTTTCTACCATATTTTTTACTTTTGTGTATTTTTTTTTAAATTTTATTTTACTCCCATCATTTCAGTTTAGTCTACTTCAGTGCATACATTTTTTCAAATTTTCAACTGATTTCCTTTTTTTCCCTCCCTTTTTTCTCTAATCTATCAAGCCCCTTTCAACACCCAGACCAAAACACACCTAGGATCTAGCATCACTTACTCGATTTTTTTTGTCTGTGTGTTTGTTTTTAATTTTTTAATTTTAATATTTTTTAATTTTAATTTTTTCTACCTCATTAATTCATTTTCTCCCTTCAAAACGATGAAACAAAGGAATTCGTCCCAAAAGAAAGAGCAGGAAGAAACGACAGCCAGGGACTTAACCAATACAAATACAAGCAAGATGTCTGAAGCAGAATTTAGAACCATGATAATAAAAATACTAGCTGGAGTTGAAAATAGATTAGAATCCCTTTCTGCGGAGATAAAATAAGTAAAAACTAGTCAGTATGAAATAAAAAAATGCTATAACTGAGCTGCCATAATGGATGGATGCTGCAGCGACAGTGATGGATGAGGCAGAACAGAGAATCAGCGATATAGAGGACAAATTATGGAGAATAATGAAGCAGAAAAAAAAGAGGGAGATTAAGGCAAAAGAGCATGATTTAAGAATTAGAGAAATCAGTGACTCATTAAAAAGGAACAACATCAGAATCATAAGGGTCCCAGAAAAGGAAGAGAGAGAAATAGGAGTAGGAGGGTTATGTGAGCAAATCATAGAGGAAAACTTTCCTAACCTGGGGAAAGACACAGACATCAAAATCCAGGAATCACAGAGGACCCCCATTAGGTTCAACAAAAACCAACCATCAACAAGGCATATCATAGTCCAATTCATAAAATACTCAGGCAAGGAAAGAATCATGAAAGCAGCAAAGTAAAAAAAGTCCCTAACCTAAAGGGAAGACAGATCAGGTTTGCAGCAGACCTATCCACAGAAATTTGGCAGGCCAGAAAGGAGTGGCAGGATGTATTCAGTGTGCAGAATCAGAAAAATATGCAGCCAAGAATTCTTTATCCAGCAAGGCTGTCATTCAAAATAGAAGGAGAGATAAAAAGTTTCCCAGACTAGCAAAAATTAAAGGAGTTTGTGACCATTAAATCAGCCCTGAAAGAAATTTTAAGGGGGACTCTCTGAGGGGAGAAAAGATGAAAAAAATAATAAAAATACATACATACATACATACATACATACAAAAAGCAATAAAGATTAGACAGAACCGGAGAACACCACCAGAAACTCCAACTCTACAAGCAACATAATGGCAATAAATTCATCTTTCAGTACTCACTCTAAATATCAATGGACTACTTGCTCCTATCAAAAGACATAAGGTAACAGAATGGATAAGAAAACAATATCCATCTATATGCTGTTTACAAGAGACCCACTTTAGACCTAAAGGCACCTTCAGATTGAAAATAAGGGGATGGAGAACCATCTATCATGCTAATGGTTAACAAAAGAAAGCCGGAGTAGTCATACATATATCAGACACTCTAGACTTTAAAATAAAGACTGTATCAAGAGATGAAGAAACGCATATCATAATTAAGGGGTCTATCCACCAAGAAGACCTAACAATTATAAACACTTATGCACCAAATGTGAGAGTACCCAAATACATAAATCAATTTATCACAAACATAAAGAAACACATTGATGGTAATACCATAAGAATGGAGGACTTCATAACCCCACTCACAGCAGTGGACACATCATCCAATCAAAAAATCAACAAGGAAACAATGGATGTGAATGACACACTGGACCAGATGGAATTAACAGATATGTTCAGAACATTCCATCCTAAAGCAGTGGAATACCCATTCTTCTCCAGTGTACATGGGGAACGTTCTCCAGAATAGACCACACACTGGGACAAAAATCAGCCCTCAACAAGTACAAAAGGATCATACCATGCATATTTTCAAATCAGAACTCCATGAAACTCAAAATCAACCACAAGAAAAAATTTGGAAAGGTAACAAATACTTGGAGACTGAAGAACATCCTACTAAAGAATGAATGGGCCAATCAAGAAGTTAAAGAGGAAGTTAAAAAGTATATGGAAGCCAATGAAATGATAACACCACATCCCAAAACCTCTGGGACACAGTAAAGGCTGCCATAGAGGAAAGTATATAGCAATCCAGACCTTCCTAAAGAAGGAAGAAAGATGTCAGGTATACAACCTAACCTTACTCCTTAAAGATCTGGAAAAGAACACCAAATAAACCGCCAAAACAGCAGAAGACGGGAAATAATAAAGATTAGAGCAGAAATTGATGTTATCGAAACCAAAAAAAAAAAAAAAAAAACAAACAAAAAAACAAAAAACAAACAAACAAACAAAAACCCAAACCAAACAAACAAAAAACCCCACGGTAGAACAGATCAATGAAAGCAGAAGCTTTGAAAGAATTAACACAATTGATAAACCACTAGCCAGTTTGATCAAAAAGAAAAAAGAAAGGACCCAAATAAATAAAATCAAGAATGAAAGACGAGAGATCACAACCAACTCAGCAGAAATAAAAACAATAATAAGAGAATATTATGAGCAATTATATGCCAATAAAATGGGCAATCTGGAAGAAATGGACAAATTCCTAGAAACATATACACTACCAAAACTGAAACAGGAGATATAGAAAATTTGAACAGACCCATAACCAGTAAGGAAATGAAATTAGTAGTCAAAAATATGCCAAAAAAACAAGAGTCCAGGGCCAGATGGCTTTCCAGGGGAATTCTACCAAACACTTAAGGAAGAGTTACCACCTATTCTCTTGAAGCTGTTCCAAGAAATAGGAATGGAAGGGAAACTTCCAAACTGTTTCTGTGAGGCCAGCATTCCCTTGATTCCAAAACCAGACAAAGACCCCACTAAAAAGGAAAACTATAGACCAATTTCCCTGATGAACATGGATGCAAAATCCTTAACAAGATATTAGCCAACAAGATCCAACAATACATTAAAAAAAATTATTCACCATGACCAAGTGGGATTTATATCTGGGATGGAGGGCTGGTTCAATATCCACAAATAAACCAATGTCATATGTCACATTAAAAAGAAATAATAAGAACCACATGATCTTCTCAATGGACACAGAGGAAGTATTTGACAAAACACAGCATCTTTTCTTGATAAAAACCCTCAAGAAAGTAGGAATAGAAGGATCATACCTCGAGATCATAAAAGCTACATATGAATGACCCAATGCTAATATCATCCTCAATGGGGAAAAATGGAGAGCCTTCCCCCTAAGGTCAGGAACAAGACTGGGATATCCACGCTCGCCACTGTTATTCAACATAGTATTGGAAGTCTTAGCCTCTGCAATCAGACAACACAAAGGAATAAAAGCCATCCAAATCGGCCAGGAGGGGTCAAAATTTCACTCTTTGCAGGTGACATGATACTCCATAAGGAAACCCAAAAGATTCCACCAAAAAACTGCTAGAACTGATTCATGAATTCAGCAAAGTTGCAGGATATAAAATCAATGCACAGAAATCGGTTGCATTCCTATTCACCAACAATGAAGCAATAGAGAAATCAAGGAATTGATCCCATTTACAATTGCACAAAAAGCCAACAAATACCTAGGAATAAATCTAACCAAAGAGGTGAAAAATCTATACAGTGAAAACTATAGAAAGCTTACGAAAGAAATTGAAGAAGACAGAAAAAAATGGAAAAGATTCCATGCTCCTGGATAGGAAGAACAAATATTGTTAAAATGTCAATACTACCCAAAGCAATCTACATATTCAATGAATCCCTATCAAAATAACACCAGCATTCTTCACAGAGCTAGAACAAATAATCCTAAAATTTGTATGGAACCAGAAAAGACCCCAAATAGCCAAAGTAATCCTGAAAAAGAAAACCAAAGCAGGAGGCATCAAAATCCCAAACTTCAAGCTATACTACAAAGCTGTAATCATCAAGACAGTATGGTACTGGCACAAGAAAAGACACTCAGATCAGTGAAACAGAATAGAGAACCCAGAAATGGACCCACAAACGTATGGCCAACTAATCTTTGACAAAGCAGGAAAGAATATCCAATGGAACAAAGACAGTCTCTTCAGCAAGTGGTGCTGGAAAAACTGGACAGCGACATGCAAAAGAATGAACCTGGACCACTTTCTTATACCATACGCAAAAATAAACTCAAAATGGATGAAAGACCTCAATATGAGACAGAAAACCATCAAAATCCTTGAGGAGAAAGCAGGCAAAAACCTCTTTGATCTTGCCCGCAGCAATTTCTTACTCAACATGTCTCCAGAGGCAAGGGAAACAAAAGCAAAAATGAACTACTGGGA
Source organism: Panthera leo (assembly GCF_018350215.1). Lineage (NCBI taxonomy): Eukaryota > Metazoa > Chordata > Mammalia > Carnivora > Felidae > Panthera > Panthera leo. The sequence continues at coordinate 124,626,428 of NC_056682.1, read as the reverse complement.
CCTCATCAAAATAAGAAGCTTCTGCACAGTGAAGGAAACAATCAACAAAACTAAAAGGCAACTGACGGAATGAGAGAAGATATTTGCAAATGACATATCAGACAAAGGGTTAGTATCCAAAATCTATAAAGAACTTATCAAACTCAGCACCCAAAAAACAAATAACCCAGTGAAAAAATGGGAAAAAGACATGAATAGACAGTTCTCCAAAGAAGACATCCAGATGGCCAACCAACACATGAAAAAATGCTCCACATCACTCATCATCAGAGAACTACAAATCAAAACCACAATGGGATATCACCTTACACCTGTCAGAATGGCTAACATTAACAACTCAGGCAACAACAGATGTTGGCGAGGTTGTGGAGAAAGAGGATCTCTTTTGCATTGTTGGTGGGAATGCAAGCTGGTGCAGCCACTCTGGAAAACAGTATGGAGGTTCCTCAAAAAATTAAAAATGGAACTATCCTATGACCCAGCAATTGCACTACTAGGTATTTATCCAAGGGGTACAGGTGTGCTGTTTCAAAGGGATTTATGCACCACAATGTTTATAGCAGGACTATCAATAATAGTCAAAGTATGTAAAGAGCCCAAATGTCCATCGATGGATGAATGGATAAAGAAGAAGTGGTATATATATATACAATGGAATATTACTCGGCAATCAAAAAGAATGAAATCTTGCCATTTGCAACTATGTGGATAGAACTGGAGGGTATTATACTAAGTGAAATTAGTCAGTCAGAGAAAGACAAATATCATATGACCTCACTCACGCAAGGACTTTAAGAGAAAAAACAGACGAACATATGGGAAGGGAAACAAAAATAATATAAAAACAGGGAAGGGAACAAAATATAAGAGACTCATAAATATGGAGAACAAACAGAGGGTTACTGGAGGGGTTGTGGGAGGGATGATGGGCTAAATGGATAAGAGACATTAAGGCATCTACTCCTGAAATCATTTTTGCACTATATGCTAACTAATTTGGATATAAATTAAAAAATAAAATAAAATAAAGAGAACAGAATGAACTGACCAAACGTTTGATAAAAGAAAGAAAAACTTACATAGAAAACATACAGCTACCAAAAATCAGAAGTTACAACACGATACAACAGACAGAGATATCGTGAGTAGGAAAATTAACACAGCCTCCAGAGCAAAAGGATATTATTTAGTGCCAGACGTTAGTGGAGCAATGTCTATAATGAAGGAAAATACTGTGAATTCCAAATTGCATATCCAGGAAATTGTGCTTCAAATATAAAGGCATCAGGAATATATATTGTATATATACAATTGGTATGCAACAATTCAGGAAATATAGTTCTTCATTAATATTACAGATATTCATAATATGACTAGAAAGAAATAGCTCCTCTATGCAGAGAATAGTATTAGGGGAGTTTTGATAGAATTCCCAACTTTCAAAAACTCTGATAATTAATCTAAGGGAAACATGCTTATTCCAGTTTTCCTCCCAGTAAAATTTCAAAAGTAGGAACGGGCCTTCCAACAACACTGGAGAGAAAAGCTGCTAATGGCTTCTACGACAGGTTTCTCTATAACTAGGAGAGAATTAAGAAAGAAAAACTTCCCTCTTCTTCACTTAGATACTTTTTTTCTCTTTGAATCTCATTGTCTTGGATGTGACTGTGGCATCTGAAATTTCTCCAGCCACCTGCTCTCAGTTTAAGTTTAAGGGCAACACTGGTCTTTGATAACATTACTGAGACTGAGATGTTCATTGCAATATTCTTGGATCCTGCGCCATCTGTAGGCTTCTACTTATGGAAGACATATTTCCTAAATTTTTAAGGCAATTTAAGTGATTTTTAAAAATCCTGTTTCCAAAATCTTCTTACCTGCTATCATATGGTGTGAAAGGATCGATAGAGATAAAGACATTCACTATAATAGAGCCTTAACTAACTGTGATGATAGTACTGAGAAATGGATAAAATAGTTTATTTTCTGAAAAGACAAGTTCTATAAAATAAAACATAGTAAGTGCTATTAGCTCTCTTTAGTGATTGCAGATGCCTGAATATTTTAGTTACATTTAGAATGAGGGAGGAGGGGTGGAAGAAAGTATTCATTAGTTTATTAATTTTATCATCTTCCATATCAGGGAATTAGTAGATGCTTTTCCCCTCACTGAAATTAATAAAATAAGAAAGGCAGGTTTAAGTTATGACTTAGGAAAAAAAATTACTTCTGAGGGGATGAAAACAGTTTATCACTTCTATGAGGCAACAAACAGATACACAAAGACAGAGAAAAAAAGGAAAAGAAAATAAGGAAGTAAAATATCTGATAAGGTGACAGAAATAAGACTGAACAGATGCTCTATGAGGAGCAGATGGCTCTGACCTGTCTTCTCCTCCCTGGTCTTGGCAAATTGCTTAACCTTTCTGGGCCTCAGTTTTCCATTTATAAAATGGGAATAATAGTAACAGTAGCTATCTTACATTGTGGGGGGTGGTTAAATGAGTGAAGGCATATTCAATTGATGGGGGCACATAGGAAACTTTAGACAAAAGTTGGTTTTATTGTTGTGGTGGTTCTTCACAAAAAGAAAGTCACGATTATCATTTGTTCTTGAATCACAAGGCATGATATTATAAAGCTGCCCATTTTCACTAACCTCTTAATTAAATATAATTACAATTTAAATCTTAACATGCTTTATTTTTTAGATTTGATAAGTCTTAGATCTCTTTCTGGTTTCTACATATATATATGTCTGTGTCAAACGGTCTTAATTATTATAGTAATTATACCCCACGAAAGAAAAGAAAGCATTAAATATCAATAGAATAAATGTAGATTATTATTATTTTTTTTAACAAAAGCTGTTGGGTCTCTGGCTGGCCATTTGAAAAATAATTTTCTTACCTGGATTACAACCACACCTTGTAACTGGCCTCCCTACTTTCACCCCACTGGCCTTTGGCTGATTCTTAACAGAGGCAGATACCATTGCTCAGAACTCTCCATTGTCATCCTGTCTCATTCAGGGAATACAACCTGCAGAAATCTATGATCCAGTGCCTCTTTCTTCTGTGCATCATCCTGTCCTTGCTAATCAGGTCCTGCTCACTGGTTTCCTGGCTGTACCTCAAACATGTTAGGCCCGATATCAGGGCCCTTGTGCTTCTGTCTGTCTGAAATAGCTTCTCACAAAATTCAAAGCACCTGTACCCAAACCTCTTTCAGCTTTTGTGCACTCTTACTGAGTGTGCTAAATGAACAACACTCCTAAATAATTGCTGTTGTACTCAGCAACGCATATTAATTAAAAAAGTAAAATAAATTTAAGAAATTGATTTTAGCTTAGTCTTTTGTAGGATATTTATTTGAAATAGGAAGTTGGTTTAGACTATTTTAGGGGCATTGATGTGGCAGCCTAATTAACTTTGGAGATTATTTTCTATTATTTTCCCCAAGTTTTCTTTTGAAGCACTACTTATAATGTGTTTGATGTTTGCATATAAAACTGACATCTCTAGTTTTTCAGTGGCCTTGATATACAGAGATAAGTAAATCAACGAAAGCAAAAGCCTAAATTAATAATGGTGATATTTATATTTAGAAGTGGATGATATAATTTTTCCTGAAAGGATGTTATACAATTTAAATATATATAAACAAGTGTATTTATACTTCCATATATAATATATATAAGTTCAAAACACATTAATTTCAAGGCAGACACCTTGTAAAATTTTCTTAATGTTTATTTGCTTTTTCAGAGAGCGAGAAGGACAGAGTGCAAGCAAAGGAGGGGCAGAGAGAGAGGGAGACAGAATCCAAAGCAGGCTCTAGGCTCTGCGCTGTCAGCACAGAGCCAGATGCGGGGCTTGAACCCACAAACCGCGAGATCATGACCTGAGCCAAAGTCGGATGCTCAACCGACTGAGCCACCCAGGCATCCCTCAAAGCAGATACTTTGAAGATGCGAGAGTATAATCAATGAAGGTAAATAATATTTAGGTTTTTTTGAGGTGTAATTGACATACAGCACTGTATTAGTTTCAGATATACAACATAATGATTTGATATTTGTATATATTGCCAAATGATCACACAATAAGTCTTAATACCATCTGCTACCATACCAAGGTACAAAACATCTTTTCCTGTGTTGAGAACACTTAAGATTTAATTTCTTAGGAACTTTTAAATTTGCAATAAAATATTATTGACTATAGTCATCATGCTCTACATTATATCCCCATTACTTCTTTATTTTATAACTGTAAGTTTGTATTTCTCGATCCCTTTCACCCATTTTACTCAGCCCCTGTAGCCCCTCTCTCTGACAATTGCCAATCTTTTCTCTGCATCTGTGATTTTTGTTCATTTGTTTGTTTGATTTTTTCAGATTCCACACATAAGTGAGGTCATATAGTATTTGTCTTTCTCTGTATGACTTATTTCTCTCAGCATAATACCCTCAAAGTCTATCCATGTTGTTACAGATGGCAAGATTTCATTCTTCTTTATGTCTGAGTAATATTCCATCATCAGTATACATACAGAGCATTATCTTTATCCATTTCCTCCATCAGTGGACACTGAGGTTGTTCTTTTATCTTGGCTATTATAAATAATGCTGCAGTGAACATAAGGGTTCATCTATCTTTTCAAATTAGTGTTTTCATTTTCTCCAGAAAATTACCCAGAATGGAATTGTTGGATCATATGGTAATTTTATTTTTAATTTTTTAAGGTGTTGCATCCACACGACTCCTGAAACAGAATGCTACGGGCACCAGTGACAGTCACAACAAAGTTTATTGCATTGAGAGGCAAGGCCGACCGATCGGGACCAACACTCTTGATCAGAGTGCGGCCTCGAACAGCTGGGGTACAGAGTTTTTATGGCCGATCACATCATTTTATCATCACCTGGGAACAGAACAGAGAAACAGTTCCCACATGAGTTAGAAACAGTTCCCAGATGAATTAGAAACAGTTGCTGGATGAGGAGATTATTTTAGACTTTCTGCCCCTAAATTGCAACCAGTGGATCTCCTTGACCTTGCCTCTGATGCTCTTTTCTTTGAGCTTTTGATTCCTTCAGTGGTGAAGCCTGATTTACAAGATTATAAAGCATAATTTACAAGAGTAAAGCAAGGCTGTTATCTCTTGACCTTCAGTGTTAGAACAAAGCTGTTATTTTTCAAGCTACAGTGTTAGCCTAACACTACAATTTAACCCTTACAAAAGAACCTCCATACTATTTTGAATAGTGGCTGCACAAGTTTATATTCCCACCAAGAGTGGACAAAGGTTCTTTTCTCCAACACTTGTTATTTCTTGTTCTTTTGATAATAGCCATTCTGATAGGTGTGAGGTGGTTTCCCCTTGTGGTTTTGATTTACATTGCCCTGATGATCCATGATATTGAGCATTTTTCATGTGCTTGCTGGAGATCTGGTGACTTCTTTGGAGAAATGTCTACTAAGATCTTATGCCCATTTTTTCATTGGATGGTTTTCTTTTATTGTTGTTGTCATTGACCTGGATGAGGTTTTTCTATGTATTTTGGATATTAACCTCTTCTCAGATTTATGATTTCCAAATATCTTATCCCATTCAGTAAGTTTCCTTTTTACTTTGTTAGCAGTTTCCTCCATTATGCAGAAGCTTTTTATTTTCATATAGTCCCATTGGATTACTTTTGCTTTTGTTTCCATTGCCTTTGGAGTAAGATCTGGAAAAAAATGCTTTATAGTAATGATTTATTTATTTTTTTTTTAAATTTTTTTTTCAACGTTTTTAATTTATTTTTGGGACAGAGAGAGACAGAGCATGAATGGGGGAGGGGCAGAGAGAGAGGGAGACACAGAATCGGAAACAGGCTCCAGGCTCCGAGCCATCAGCCCAGAGCCTGATGCGGGGCTCGAACTCACAGACCGCGAGATCGTGACCTGGCTGAAGTCGGACGCTTAACCGACTGCACCACCCAGGCGCCCCTATAGCAATGATTTAAAAGTTTGTATAGCAATACAATTATCTGATGGTTTTGTTACCATTTATAATTTTGGTATGTATTTAAAGATTAGATTCTCCATTAATTTTGTTTTGTGGGTGTTTGACCATTGCTCATTTTGGACCATGATGTTTTTAGTGCTTCATATCTAATGCTTATCATATTGAAAAAAATGCAAAGAATGGTGCACAGGATTACATGGCTCCATGTGTAAGGAAAGTCAAAATTTGTAAAATGAGTGTATTTCTTTTCTCAGCTGTTTTCTGGTAAGCTTACTTGTATAAGTGAATATGTATAGTCCACTATTACATATGAAATTCCTTAGGGATCTTTCAGTGCTTTTAGGGGAAATTTTAATGGGAAGAGTAGTTTGCACTTAAAATGTTGGCATATTTTAAAATACAATATTTTAAATAAAATATATTGAAAATGGAAGAGATTATGTAAACGGACTCACTGTGCTTTTAGCCCCATCTTTGCTTCAGCTTTTTGTGTAATCAACAGTGTTGATAAAACCTAGTTGATTGTAAACCCAGAAATCCTATCCAGAATGCCTTCACAAAGGTTTTGTTTCGCTGGCTAAGTGGAGATCTTTGCATTTTTTTTTTTTTGATGTTTAAATTCACAGAAGCCTGATAACTTGTACATTTCAAAAGCAAAAACTCAAGAAGCCAAAGAGGAACTCTCTGTTGGATGTGGTATAAAGAGTACAGTTAAGTGGGAACATGGACCAAATTATAGCATTATTGTTTACTACAAGATCCAAACTGTTGGCTTGCATAAATCCAACGAATTAATCAACTCATTTGTTTTTGTTTAATTTTTTTATCAGGTTGTTTGTTTTTTTGAGCACCTACTAATTGCCATGAGGGCATGGCGGTTAACAAAACTAAGAAGGCCCTGCCCTCTAGTGGAAAGAGATACAATAAACAAGTAAAATGATAAGTGCAAATTATGATTAAGTGCTGACTTTTTGATGAAGGTTATAGGAATCTTTCAAGATTACATTCTAGAAAAACAAGCCTCCCTGTCTTTTTTTCTTTCTTAAATAAACTTGAGTATTAATGAATGTTCTTTAAATGCTTAATCCAGAGTACATCAATGGCTATTCAGTGTTCCACACAGTTGTCAATTGAAAAAAAAAAAAAAAAGTTAAACAAATGGGTTGAGAGTTAAATATAGAATAACTAGAGGCTTTATTCCTTTAAAAGGAATAGTATTTGAACACTTTGAGCTTAAAGTGCTTGTGATTTTTGTTTAGATAAAGTGATATGTATTTTTACTTGAAGGATATACTTATATACAATGAAATGTTACTTCTATCCAATTTTCCCCAGGTGTAAATACCAATGAGTGCATATACTGTTCCAACAAAGTGAAAACTATCCCTATAACAATGCTGTTCAGCTTTGAATTTGCACACAAGTTGCATGTGTTTGATTAAAGCTATATACAAAATATGTGATATATAAAAATTGGATGTGACTACTAATGGCATTCTCCCATTATTTTGTATAAATTAATATTCCAATAAATCATTTATGATGTTTACATTTTTATTTTGAAAAGTCCAAAGAATGTTATGAAGCAAGAAGTATCATAGTGTTTGAGATTCATAATGACGGAAAAATTTAAAGAGCTATGCTTCTAACTTGCCACTCAAATGAAAATATGAATGATTTTACTTTCAAGGAAATAGTAAATTTCATAGGTACATATATTTTTTTATCATGCTTCAGATGCTTTTTACCAGTTAGAGTTAGAGTCTGCATCCATGGTTTAGAAGAAAAGCACAGCATGATTTGGGCAACAAGCGGCAAGTAGAAGTCTACCTGATTTAATTATTCACTGTTTGTATCTTTTTGGAGTGCTCAACTGCTTAAACAACCTAATAGGAGAAATAGACATGAAATGGTAGAAAAATTCTTATTCTTTTCTTCTCATCCTAAAAAGGGGAGAAAGGATTCTTATTTTCAATTCACTGCTCATACATTTTAAGGTTTGGAGCTGGGGTTGAGAGGGACTCTAAGAAAATGAAATTAATTTGAGCTTGGGGGTCGAGATGATCACTTTGGAATGAAGAAATGACATTCTCTTAGACATTCTTCCTGATGTAACCATCTACGATGGTTGTGGTCCCTGGGCCACCACCCAAGTCATATGGTTTCCTTCTACTTTCTGATGCCATGGATTTGTTCCTCTGCTTCCCTTTCAGCTGCCATCATCTGCAGCTTTAACTGTGATTCTTCTTCTGTGGCCTACTGGGTAAGAAAATGAAATCCTTAATTTGAACCAAGTCTCCTACTCACAAAGCCCACATATTTTGTTGAGGTAATCACAAGCAATCTTACATGATCTAAATGTAGACATGCATCCACTCACAATAAAAACAAACACAAAGTTATATTCCTCAGAAATGTTTACGATGATTAAATGTAATTAAATCTTTTTTTTTTTTTTAAGGAGGAGGGGGTCTGCAGACAAAGACCAAGCAGTTCATGGATATGGGAGGAAATGGGAGGGACTGAATGGAATGTCACTAGGTTTTGGACATTCCCGGAGCTTCCTCTGAGAATACGAGAGAATTGCATTTAAAGATATCAGAAACACACTGGTTGCAAATTATTTATAAAATTTTCTCAATGTCTGGTAGAGTTAATAATGTCCTTACATTTAAAGGTTAAGATTGATTGAAACACCTTTTTTTTTTTTTTTTTTTGCTATGATAGAGCAATACACAGTATTTACAATAAAATTCAGCAAACTTTAGATGTTTTCTTAGGATAGATTCTTAGTTGTGGAGTTATTAGTTCAGAGGGTTTGGTTTGTTTATGTCACTTGATGGATATATGCTGCCAAAATATTATATTATACAAGCAAGCTCTGATCATATTCAGTTTACAGCATTGTCATCATAGTGATTATTTTGAAGTAAAAACATTTCTGTTAACTTGGTAAAGAAAAGTAGCTAGCAGTTCTCCACCCTTTACACACACACACTCAAAATCCTAGAATGATTCTAAAGAAATGTGCGGGGGGGAAAAAGAAATGCGTGGAGTTTAATTTCACATTTTCAAAGCAAATTAAATTAAAAAATAATAATAACTTCACCTTCTTAAAAAATACATGGTCTAGGTTTAATAAAAGTATTTGGATAGGGTGGCTATCCATACTTGGTTTCCTTAGCTTTCCATTTCCAGCATTTCTTGTGTTAAATAGTGGGCTTTTTAACAGAAAAGCATGCCATCTATGGTGTAGTAGCAACTAAACAACTCCTTAGTAGATTTCTTAATATTCAACTACATAAAAAATGTCAAAAAATTGTAATCCTTTTGTTAACATATCCTGATAGTTCTGTGTGTGTGTGTTTAATTTTAATTTTTTACAAGCTAGTCCCAAGCCTTGTCATCATGTTTAAATGATAAACATGCTTAAACATGTTTAAAGGTTTACATGGATAAAATGATTCACTGGTCTTAAAACAAGAGGTGAACATTTTAAGGTCTTTTCTTTACTAGATGTATTAGTCTTCACGTTGCCTAAGACATTGCCAGATCAGGGGTTCAGGTCTTCTCTTCATGGCTTCACAACATGGCAGTCTAGGTGTCAGCCAGGCCACTTTCCTTTCTGGAACTTCTCATCTTTTTTCAAACTCATGTGGCTATTGACAGAATTCAGTCCCTTGCTGTTATGTTGATGGAGGTCACCACATTTTTGCTGGCTGTCAGCTAGGGATTCCTCTCAGCTCCTATAGGCTCACTTACTCTGAGGTCCATCCATTCACAACATACCCACCTACCTCTTCTGTCAATAGGAGAAGCTTTTACTCTAGTCTATTCAGATGGGGTCTTATATGATCTACTTACGGGGGTGACTTTCTCACCATTTTTGTCATATTCTATTGGTTTCAAGTGAGTGCCTGGTTCTATTGGACTTGAAAGGGAATAGATTATAAAAGAGCGTGCATGATTCACTGAGGTTCACCTCAGCATAGTGCCTCCCACACTAGACAATAATATGACTGCCTTTAACTGCTCTGGGATCTATCAAGCTAACTGTTAAGTACTCCCCCATTCCAGAGTCGTGAGCTGATTTTCTTACCACTCTACTCCAACTGTCTTACCAGAACTAAGGATCTGGTCAGGACTGAATTTCTAAATATCATTAGTTGTTTTTGTTTTTGTTTTTTTCTTAATAAGAAAAATAATGTCTAAACTATATGGAGTATTTTCTAATTTTTAAAGAATTTTTATATAATTATTTTACTGTATCCAAAAATTCAGTAAAGTTTTACTTATATCAGTTCATAAGTAAAGATACTTTTGCTCAGAAGTTAAACAGTCATCTGCCTGATTTAGTGTAGCTTTACTGAAGACTTGTGATTGGATATGATGAGTTTTAGACTTTTCTTAAATTAAAATGACCAGACAGTGGCTTCCATGAGTTCTTTTGTTGGATCGGGTCATCAGTTTGGTTATTTCTCATTTTGATCCAATCTGTCCAGTGCAAAATAAAGATAATACTTGGACTTGTTACAACTGTGAACATTTCCACTCATGCATAGGACTTTTTTTTTTAAAAAGGAGATTTGAGGAAAGGTATTAAATAAAGACTATATATGGTTTTCAAGAAAAAATAGTAGCTGAGCATAAGCCAAAAGTCAAGAGGTAAAAGTTAAATAGGAAAGAAAACTATGCTAGAAACAAATGTCAGCAAGAAAAGACAGAGAAGGAAAAAAAGTTTTACTTAAATTTAGAAGAAAAATTGCTGACTTCATTTCAAGATTGTATCAACTTGAAATTTGCTGGCTGTGAATTATAAATACTGGGAGCCACAATTTTAAAGTTATAAATTATGTGAGGAAATGCTCCCTTCTTTGCCTCAAGGTCTGAGACTATTGTTAGCTCACATTTACCCTTCACCACTAGATTTTTAAAAACCTCCATCAAAAAAAGTTTTTGATTACAAAGGCTGAATTACATTATTTTATACTGAAATATATCACTTAGACTGAATTATACTCTCCTTAGTATCAAGAAAAGCATCTTAAGTTAAATGAACACAGAATGGGAAATGCTCATGCTAATAATACACATGTAATAATTACCATAATGAAAAATGTATACTTTTCCTTATTTTTTACATGGAGAACATAAACCTATTCATAGGAAAAGGGTTGAGAAGTTAGAGGCAAGTAGAAATGAATAGAGCTAGTTTAATAAATTATAATTATTAAACACAACTGATTATTCATTCCTGTACTTATTTATTAAGTTGTCATTGTAATAAAGAAAACTACGCACTTGACTAACGTACTCATCACCAGACAGGACCTCAACATTAAATGTCCCACCACACAATAACATCTCTTTTTGCATTTCACAAAGCAGAGCTATAATTTTTCTCATTAAATAAATCATTGAAATAAGAAATTGTTAAAGATGCCAAGCTTTATAAATTTAAATCCAAGACATCATAAATGACTAGCATCTCGGATTCTATTTAACAATCTGTGATTCATTTTTCTAAAACATACAGCTTGTAGATACAGCTGATAGATTTAACAAACGAGTCATGTTATGTTTTATTTTGCTGTAATAGACAGATATCGATCTTGTGATAAAGATAGAACGAGTAATGTCCTTGTCTTGTAGCTATTGAGAAGTTTCCAAATATTTTCTCAATATTTGAATAGTCTACTCACTTGAGAAATTTTTACAAAGCCATCTCCAAGGATTAGAAATTGTCAAAAGTAACCGAGAACATAAAGTCTAAAAGACAAGCTTAAGGGAAATCTGAGACTCTCCCTTTAAAAGCCTTCCCAAGAGCCCAACCAGTTGACATCTACATGCTCTATACCACCAAAAAGTGTCCTGCATTGTGCCCATATCTGTAAGAAAGGCTATTGAAGTAGGTATTCTAACAGGGCACACTGGAAAGCTCTGTTCCCACTAAAAAAGTTGCTTCTATTTGCAAAGTAGAAAAAATGAATAGCGGAGAAGTGACTAACAATGTCTGCCACTCCTATGGATGTGCACATATGTTTCATAGGACTGTATGACTAGAGATAAATGGGCAAAGAAATACAGCAATCTGCTAAGATTAATTACACCACAGGGGTGGGAATGGAGGTTAGAAGAGACTGTTAACTTTTTACACTATTTGTGTGCTGTTTCACTTATTACTATTAGAACACATGCTCTTTTTATTTCAAGCAAAATGAATGGAAATAAATGAAAAAAAAATTGGATGAAAACATGTCACCAAAATATTGAAAAATACTAATTAATTACTGAATTTACTTTAAGTTGTGGAGTGTAGGAAGGAAGAAGGCCACACTCAGAGAGACGTACCTCCTATGGTCATAGTAGCAAGATCCTGTAGTTGTGCATAAGACTGTGGATTCCATTCTAGGGCCAAAAAGAAGCCACTAAATTCTTTAAGAGGAGGTTTTCATTTAATAAAAGTTACTCCAAAAAATGTGAATATTAGATTGTAAGAAATATTCATAGACCAATTCAGCAACTCTCCTAAGGGTCCCAGAGGAAGATGTTGAGAATCTGAACTGAGCAGATGACAGGTAGAGAGAAGATAGATATGACTCGTGTAAAGGAAACAAAATCAACATTCTCTTTCTTACTTGAATTGAAAAATTACTGATGTCATTTGCTTCAGCTGATAGAGAAAATAATGTGTATTGATAATGAGTTTTACTTAATTTAAAATAGCCACTTTTTTTCCAGTTTTGTAAACTACATTTAGGTGTCATGAAACAAATGTGTGAAGAAATCTGTATTACAAGTAATGAACATATGTTTGCATATTGGATAGCACATTTTGCCATAAACACATTGTACTTAAGAACATTTCACACCATAAAATTGATCAATATGCTTATTCAAGATAAAGATTTAGCTCAAAAGTACCTCTAAACTTTCTGAAAATGCATAATTCATGTGACTATATTGTAAGGACACGTATGGGGTGTGCATTTGTTAGTGTTGAATGTTTTATTTGACCTAATGTTTAAATGTTAAGTATTATATTAATACCTTAGGCTTTTCAAAACACCGTAAGTCATTGTGTTAGCCAGGAGAGTCTAGGCTATCCTTCGGTAACAACCCAACATGAATCTCAATGGCTTAAAACACATGGGAAAAGAATTAAAGGTAGATTCCTAAGGCTATAAATTCATCTAGGTTTTCCTCACAATAGGGTCCAAGTAAACGGAACTTCCTCTATCTAGGATATGCTTGGTCACCATGGCAGAAAAAAGGCAATATACTATACATTGTCTCTTAATGGCCTCTACCTGGAAGTTACACATGTTCTTTGCAGGATATTTCACTTATAAAAGCAAGAAGTGAGGACATTTTTAAGTTCCATAAACGGATATATAATCCTACCATGAGCCCAGGGAAAAAAATTTAAAGTTAAAGGTCAACCAAACTAATATCAACCATTGTAATGCATTACTTTCCCTTTCAATAAGAAGAGATTTTGATAAGGAAAATGAGAAAAAGAAAATCCAGGTGGAACAAAGTTTCTATCCATGTACTTAACATTAGCACATTTGGGATAAGTATGCTCAGTAACTGAGACTTGAATGAACATTAAATGTAATGTCACATTGGCTTTATAAAAATTTTAATTAAGGTAGAAGTATGGAAGAGAATCGAACTCATATCTCATCTCAAAAGTCTTTAAAAAATACAGACTTTAGTCCTAGTTGGTAATGACCTCTTATACAAGCCATTTATATGTTCCATATTATGAACAAGCATACACCACATTTTAATATTTTTATAGGTTGCAAGGAGAAACTTTCCCCAAAACTTTCCCCCAAAAAAGACTAAATTTAAAACAGAATTGGAACAAGGATTTTTATATAGTACTATCTGAAGTAGTTATTTTTGAAGTTTTAGTTACTATGCTTTCTCAAATCTCTAAAATTAGAGTGATTGGTGAGAAACAAAATTTTCCATAAGTGGTACAGCATACCAATAGGCATATGCTTAATTTTATTTTATTCAGGTCACAAATAATGAAAATTACAAAGAAAATAAAAACAGGCACCATCTTTTCCTTTCAACTAATAAGTGTACCTTCTTCTAAAAAGCAGATGTATGTGTTAGTGTCAAGACACTTAAAGCCCTCAAATATTATTTATGTAATGATATCAATAATAACAACCATATATTGTACTTAGTACTTTCTGACTATCAGGGATGATATAATAGTTATTTTACATATGTATGTTCTGTAATGTGTATAAAACATCCCAGGACTAAATATCACATCATAGCAATATATATATATATATATATATATATATATATATATATATATTCAATATATATATCATAGCAATATATATATCACATCATAGCAATATATATATATATATATTCATCTTTCAAAATGTGCAATTCAGCATTTTTTAGTATTTTGAAAGAATTGTGCAACCATCACCCCTCATTTTAAACCATTATCATCATACCCAAAATAAACTCCATACCCATTACATGAATAATATACACCATTACGTGGCCATAACAATTTTTTGTACATTCATCAGTGACAGACTGTTTCCACTTTTTGTCTGTCAGATATGATAATGCTGATATGAACATTTGTGTTTAAATTTTTGTGTCAACATCTTCCTAATTTTCTAAATATATATCTATGAATGGAATTGCTAGGTGATTTTGTAGCACTGTATTTAACTTTTTGAGAGACAGTAGAACTGTTTTCCATGTTGGCAGCACAATTTATATTCCCATCAGTAATGTAGAGTATTTCAATATCTACACAACTTCGTCAACACTTGTTAATGTCTATGGTCTTGACTGTAGCCATCCTGATAGGTATGAGTCAGCATCTTCATTGTCATTTGACAATTTCAGAAATTAACATATTTTCATGTGCTTCCTGGCCATTTACATATTTTATTTGCAGAAAAGTCTATTCAACTTCCTTGGCTATTATTTAAATTGGGTTGTCTTTTTATTGTTGAGTTATAAGTGTTATTTATATAACAAGTTCCTTATTAGATATGTGGTTTGCAAAAAACTTCTTTATTTGGAGGTTGTATTTTCATTTATTGACGGTATTCTTTGAAGCTCCAATATTTCATTTTAATAAAGTTCAATTTATCTATTTCTTCTTTTGTTGCTAATACTTTTGCTGCCATAGCTAAGAAATCATTGCCTAATCGAAGGCAAAGAAGATTCACCCCTATGTTTCTTTTAAAAGTATTATAGTTTTAGCTTTTATGCTTAAATCTATGAATATTTTGAATTAAAATTTTGTATGGTCATGAGTTAGAGGTCCAATGTAGTTGTCGTGCATGTGGATTTACAGTTGTCTTGGCACGATTTGTTGAAAAGACTACTCTTTCAGACTTCTTGGCTAGCTCAGGCTGTAGAGCATATGACTCTTAATCTCAAGGTTGTGAGTTCAAGCCCCACATCAGGGGCAGAATTTACTTTACAAAAAAAAAAAAGACTATTCTTTCCCCCATTTAATTGTCATGGTGCTTGTCCTAGATCACATTCCACTTTTACATATGAACAAATGGAGACTAAGAAAATTAAATATAATGTCAAGATATATAATGTCTTATAAATAAGAGAGACATTATTTTCAAGCCTGAATTGTCTGGCTCTAAAATCTTTCCACTAAACCAGAAGCTCCTGGGCTCTGGATCCTGGAGTTGGGGGTGGCCACAGTACACTTTGAGTTATTACAACATCTATGAATCTATATATCTGCAATTTAAGATCTGCCTAGTGAGTGTTTTTAAGAGTGCAACTACCATAATATAAGGAATTCATAATAGTTTTTGATATTCAAAGAGAAACTAAACATATATGTATACACGTATAGTCATATATTAATATATGTATACATATATAATTTGTCATTTATGGTATATATGTATACATACAGAGTTTATGGTTTGTGGTTTATAGTGTATATATATGTGTGTATATATATATACACACACATACACACACATGTAGCTTGTGTGTATGAAAAAATACATGCATAGTGTTATACCATACCATGCTTTTTATTCTTTGAAAATAATATTTAGGAATGTCGGGAGATTGCATTTTATAGAAATGTCTTATTTTATGAGACATTTGCTGTTCACCATATTAACAAAGCATTGTAATATTTTGAGTGCATAAAATAAATGGATATTTACTGGTATTTCAAAGAACAATAACTGATATTTTCATTACAAACTAAAAAATATTTACTTAAGAGATGACTAATTCTTTCCAAATGTCCAGAAGTCATTTAACTCAGGGACGTGTTTGTATCCATTTGAGTAATTAATGCAAGGTACAGGGATCCTTAAACTCAAATGTTGAGAACAGGAGAATTACAAATTATCATGCTTTCTGGTAGACAGCAAAGCTCTTGAGATAAAACTCTAAGAAGATGTGTTAAAAATACAAATATCAATACACTTTAGTGAAGTTTGAAAAAGTATTTAGATGAAAACTAACAAAAATAATGGTTTCTGTATTTGTGATTTGAAGTATAAGGGACAGAAGAAAAAGTTACTGATATAATACAGAAGATATTAATTTTTTTCTTCATAAATACTTCTACTCCATTTATTTGGAGCATGAGAAGAATGACTTTTAAATACCAGGTTTATTTTTTATATAGTCCAGTTGACCTTTGCATTCTACACTTAAGTTTAAAGTTTTGTTCTCCCTCCCCTCACCCTGCTCCCCTCTCTCTCACTGTTCTCTCTCCCTCCATCTGTCTTAAGTAAGCTATCTTCCCCCCTTGAACCTCACACTCCCAGGTGTAAATTTATAATAATATTCCTCAGCATTATTGTGAATATCAACAAGATCAATATAAACAAAAAATATTTGAAAACTGTGTATAGCTATCCAAATGGAATTTTTATAACACTTATGACTGTTTGAAAGTATCGGTCCATGTATTTTTGAATAATATTTTCCTCCACCTTGTATTTCTGGTTCACCACTATCCAATTGATTTTAACAGTGACTTGTACTGAGTAGGGATTCAACAAATGAGAGAATTCTATAGGTAACATGTTGTTGGAGTTATTATTACTAGATAAAAGCCTGCAAATGAGTTTTTCACATACTGTTGAGTGAATTGTGTTCTCTTATATTTCAGTGTCAGCATACTGACATTTTACATATTACAAAATGAAAAAGAAATGTAGGGAAAAAAAGATTTTTATGGATGCTCTTAATGAGGTAGTTCTCAATGAACCCAAATACCAAACACTAGCAACCTACTCATAATAGATATATTCATAATTTGAGTGTTTGATTATATTTGTTAAATCGTTTGGTGGAAAGCTCCGTTACCATTTTTGTTTTCATCATTGATTTCAGTAGCAGTAAATCAACTTAACAATACTCATTTTTACCTACTTGGAGATCTACACTGGCTCCTGAATCAGCAGGTGACCCATTAATTTAAGAGACTCATTAGACATAATCAATATGACTTCAGTGCCTTTACTAGCTCTAGAGTCTTAATATTCAATGTCTCTGAAAGAATCAAGATTATGAATTTCATTTAAACTATATTTACTGGTAGATTATACATTTTATCTTATTTTATACCAGTCATTTAAACCATATTAAAGGTATCATTCTTAACTTGATGTTACAACTTATTTAGCAATTTATATTATGCAAATGTATATAGAATATGGAAAATAATAACTATTAATTTTACAATTTAAAGATATTTTCTAATATAAAATCCAATAAAACACAAAAAAAACAAACAATAAATGAAATACTGAAAGTAATTTCTCCTAACTCTTCTAAATATTAAAATGTGTCAAAACAACAAAAGAAAATCCTGGGGTTTTCAGCATAAATATCAACTAAATACATTAAACGAAATAAAATGCATATATAAAAGCTAACATAAAATGTTAACATAAAAAAGAGAGCCCTAAGAAAAGGTCAGAACAATGGCTGATGTAACAGTTTATATGAACTGACAGAAAAAGCTAAATACATTAGCTTCATTAAGCCTATGCTTTGGAAATATTTAACCTATGTTAGGGGCTACAGGATATTATGATAAAATTTCTGAGTAAGGGTATGGAGCTATTTAAGCTACCAATTAAACAAATAATTACCACAAATTAACAGTATGCAGGGTGACTCTAGTGTTAAAGCAGTCCCTGTCTAATAGGGCAGAGTGAAAAATTTAACAAGTCTGATAAAGATACCTACTTCTGTCTTGGTCTTTCTGCAGTTTCAAATTGTGTCACCTTAGTTTTTTATCATTTGCTGATTTTTGTCTGAGACTCATTCTTTATCAAGTTTAGCAGCCACTTTGCTCATACAAGGAAATTTATGCACATTTTTTACATAAAATTTGACATTAAATCCCAACTGCCTGAGTTTGCAATTGCATCAGACATTAAGAGTTTTCATCAACTGAGGAATAATAATAAGAAAGGAAGAAAACCTTACTTTTTGTGCTACTTGAAATAATCCCTTTGTGCAGAAGTAATTGATGCTGCTGTATGTTTAGTGCATACCCCCAGTAAATAGGGTTACCTTTGAAATTTGTGTTAGAGTACTAATACCATGAGAGTCTGCAAAGAAATCATAGCTAAAAATACTGGTACTTTCTCATATTGGTATACTCCCTCCAATGTACTCTTTTTCAAGATAGAGAAGTTTTGAAGGCTAATTATAAAATAAGATACTCCAATGTTTACACACATTATTTTCATACTTGGTGTATATTGTCAGTAGTCTTTCCTGCTGTATCACATGATGGTGTTTAGGTTATGTCAGCATTACAACATGTATTGTAAATTGTCGTATTTTTATATTTTGGAGTAATTCAAATAATTGAATTATCACTTTGTTAAAGGTTATTTAGAGCTGAATTCTAAAACCACATGGAATTCTTGCAATTTTAAATAGTAGGTCTTTAAAGGGGTGCCTGGGTGGCTCAGTTGGTTAAGCATCAGACTTTGGCCCAGGTCATGATCTCACGGTTTGTGGGTTCGAGCCCCACATTGGGCTCTGGGCTGACAGCTCAGAGTCTGGAGACTGCTTTGGACTCTGTGTCTCCTTCTCTCTCTGCCCCTTTCCCGCTTGTGCTCTGTCTCTCTCTCTCTCAAAAAATAAATAAACATTAAAAAATTTTAAATAGTAGGTCTTTAAATCTGTTTCCTGATCCTTTTATAGTTTTTGATTTGTTATATTTCTTTATAGGTCAATTTTGATCCAATAGTTCTATATAATGTTATAAATTTCCTTGCGATTTTGTAGTTTCTTATAAATATTTTTATAATCATTTGCAAATTTGATTCTATTTTTTATTTCATTACCAATTATAATTTTACTGTGTCTTTTGATTTTAGTCAAGGCAACTGAGAGTTTCTTTTATTGTACTTTACAAAAAGCCAGTTTTTATATATATTTTTAATTTATCTACTAGTTTTCTTTCAATTAATTTCAATGGGAGAAATGTTGAACAGACTGTGCCATAATCATTATTTGGAATATTATGTTGCTTTTAAAGATATTGAATTAAATGTATAATCGTTGATATATATACATATATATCATATGGGTGTATAAATCTATCCATAATGTATTATTAAATGCAAAAACAAGTATTTATGAACAATGCTAAAAAAAGGCTTCTATTGAGTACCTTTTGAATAACTTTGAAAACCTTGATTACCTTTTGAAAATACACATGAAAACCATTAACTGTGTATGTGTTTGAATGCTTTTGTATCTGATAATAATCCCATAACACTTTTCCCACAAAACAAACATGAAAAACTTTAAAAAGGGGGAAAAATTACAACAAGTAAAATTTTGCTGTTCTATACAGGGCTTTTGTTTGCTTGCAATCCATTCCAATAATTTCAAATAAAACTAGACAGGATGAAAAAAATACAGAAATCTCAAGGCTTCTGTAGATTTTGAAGCAGGAGATGGACAATCTTAGTTGAATGGGTACAAGGTTGTGGGAGATCAGGAATCTCTCACTTCCACATCTTAGAGCCATAATGTCCCTTCTATAGCTATGTCTTTTTGCATGTTCTTTCCTGACAGATTTCCTCTTACTTGTGCCCCCATACATGTCCTAGAACTCATTTTCTTTCTTTCTTTCTTTCTTTCTTTCTTTCTTTCTTTCTTTCTTTCTTTCGTTTTTAGAACTCACTTCCATAACATGACTTTAAGGGACAAGTTCTACCCCCAAAAGCATAGTTTCTTAGTTTTTCAGATTTGAATCAATTGATCTGCATGTCATAAATAACAAACCAGCTTGTGAATTGTTTCTCGTCCATTCCAGAGTCAACTTCTGGTCTGGTCATCTGTGGCTGAAGGTGTTAATTTCTTGTTCATTGCAAAAAAGCAGTGGACAAAGATTTCCTTAGAAATGTGTTCCCCACATAGATGGTATGAATTTGTAGCTCCACATGGCTTTTTATAAACACTTGGAAAACAACTGAGCAATAAAATGAAATTAAAGCAGGGTTTAAGGATATAAAGCCAATTGTATCATGAGATTGGAGAGATTATGCCTTTTGAAAGAGAATTATGTAAGGAGCCATTGCCATAAATTAATGTTCTAACTTACCCCAAATTTTCAAGAAAAGAAAATAGGACTTCTTTTTCAGAACTTATAAAAATTTAACAAAATTCTAGGTGATTTAGGTCTCTTTCCAAGAGAGAAAAAAATATGCTGTCTTTTCCAAGACTTAAACCAGTACTAGGCCTAAAGCCTTTATATTTGAGTGGTGACATAACTTGAGTCACTGAATACATGTTCTGTGAATTATTTTAGCTAGTCATAAGAGCTTGGATCATTAATGACTTTGCATAAGATCCCTAACTTTAGTCCTCTACCTAGCTTATGTAAATATCTAATTATTTCTTCTGTGAAAATACCTACTTAATACCCACAATACCCAAAAATTTACCCATGAGGACAAACTGTTTAAGCAATGATTTTGTAGCAAAGAAGAAAATGGTGCATATTCCCTAGCCCCTCTTCTCTACACTTGATTCCATAATTTGATACTCTCAAGCTCTTTTCATCATACTTTGGGGAGAATGAGCAGTATAAAATAGTTTTTAAGGCTCTGGAAACAAGTCTTTAAGTTACATCCTGATTTCCATTAAATAACTATGTGAACTTGAACAGTTTACTTTAGCCTTCATTGCCTCAGTTTCCTCAACCACACAAAGGGAGCAATAGCACCTAATTCCTAGGGTTGTAATACATTTTAAATGAGTTCTTTAAATCAAATTTTATAGAACTCTTTGAAATCTATAAAAAGCTCAGTAAATATTCAGTGCTTTATGATAGCAGAAACTTCTCTTTAAATTTGACTGACTTGGTTTTTCCTGATTCATGCCTGAAATTTTGAGTTTCTTGTTCAAAGAAATCTGAAGAGCAGAGTCAGATCTCAGAAAGTCATTAAAAATACACACAACCACACACATGCCCCACCTCCCCCCCAACACTTGTATGTGCACATGCACAAACAGAACTTAATATACCCAACTGTAGGACATTCTATTAACTTAAATATATGTTTTCACAATCGTTTCTATTTAAATGTAATAACTAAATTGTTTGTTTCTCTTAGTGAAAAAAAAATGTGTTCTCTTAGTGAAAATAATTATACTTTAAATGGAAAAATACATATGGCCACCAAGCAAAGATTATCCACTTTTTTCATTAATAATTATGTTCCTAAGTATTTTTTTTTAATTTAATTTAATTTAATTTTTTTTTAATATATGAAATTTACTGTCAAATTGGTTTCCATACAACACCCAGTGTTCATCCCAAAAGGTGCCCTCCTCAATACCCATCACCCACCCTGCCCTCCCTCCCACCCTGCCCTCCCTCCCACCCCCCATCAACCTTCAGTTTGTTCTCAGTTTTTAACAGTCTCTTATGCTCCTAAGTATTTTTAATAATAAATTAGACTTCAATCCTTCTTTTCCCAAGGAGGAAGATATCATAACAATATTCTCTAAAAATTCTGCTTCCATAAACACATGTAAGAAAGTTAAATCTTGGACTGTAATGACAATTAAAACCACAGGTAAAGTTTGAGTCCCTGGTGATGAACAAGAATAAATGATCCTGAACTAGGAAAGGAGCCAGATGAAGGCACCTAGTCACGAACAGACACCTATAAATCAAGCTATAAACTAAGGACACAAATGAGAAAAAACTGGGTAAGTGACAAGAAAGGAACACTCCAGAAGCAGACGAGTATTGCTAAGAGACTGCAAACTTAGAAGGCAGCTGTCCTCATGGGTTGTCTACATGTGAGAATCCTGCCAAGGTGGATGACTCACTACCTTCTCTATACATTTTTAGGACTTCACTTTGGCTTTTCTCTCTAAAAAGAAAACCCTTCCTTAAATAACCCCAACTTCTTTCCATCATCCAAGGCCAATGCCTTTGTTAAAATTTTCATAATAATTAATGTTTTCTTATTCTAAATTCCAATAATAGATTACCTATACCAATTATGGAATATCCTTATCTATCTTACAATTTCTTGTATCTATGGCTTACCCCCCCTTACTGATTCTGCAAAACAAAGAACTGAATATTATTTTTGTATCTTCAAATGTACAGTGTTGCATATGTAATATTGAATATGGAAGGGTAAAAGTAAAACAGGCAAACATGGACTATCAGTAATATTTAACATATATTATCACTACCACATGAAGTATTTAAGACTCTCCACAATTATAAAAATTGCTATGGGGGATTGGGCCCAAAGAGGTTAATTATGTTTACTAAATATGTTAGCAAAACAAGAATTTAAACTCAAGCTTGTTTTCTGAAACTTCCTGCCAGTTAAGTAGATATATGATAGCTAAATAAATTTACACAAGAAGGGCAGATTAATGGATTAATGTCAATTTAGATAGGCTTCCCTAGTAAAATAATGCAGCTTCTGTTCCCATCCTTTTGATGTTCCATTTCCCTTTATTGAAGAGATGAATTACAGCTGAGAAAGCATGCTCATAAGATTTTTACATGGCACAATATTGCTGTTCCTTGCCTCCTTGGCTCTGTTCATGCTATTCATTCTGCCTAGAATGTCATTCTTTCCCTTGTATGGTTGATAAATACTCATTATTCAATGTCCACCTCCAAAGTCAATTCTTCTGAACGATCATCCCCATTTGCTTTGCTTTCACAATAATCAAGAGAACAAAATCGCACTTTCTCATTTGAGTTACTGCTGAACCTGTGATTAACCTAGTCTCTGAGGCTCTTATCTTCTAATGACTTCTCAGGCTCCTGCATTTCTGCCTGCCCCATTCATTCACAAGACCCAGCCCAGCTGGTCTTTTGTAGTTCCACAAAGTGCTGAGCCGTCTCCCTGCTCAGTGCTCTATTTCAGCCTCTTCTGTTTACCTGGAATATTCCCCAGTACCCTCATCTTCCCTTACGTAACTAGTTCTTTATACTTTGGTTTCAGTTTGAATGCCACTTTCTTAGAGAACCATTACAAACCACCCAACTGAGTCTTTTCCTGCCATTTACTTTTGTGTGTTTTCATCAGAGCACATTCAAATATTTCTAATTGTTTATTGTATCTATATATTTAATATTTATATCTCTCATGGATGATAAAATCCAAAAGATAAGGACTACATCTATGTTGCTCATCAAATTATGAACAAGAAATATTTATCATACACTTTTCTCTGGTCACTCTATTTACTGGTATAGCAGCATTTACTCGAAGTCCAAACTGGAAGCTGATTTCAATTGATTACTATAATTTTTGAAATGCATCTAGTACTTATACAGGCATATGATATCCACTCAGAAACTGATGATTATCTGGATAAAATAAGTGATTATTCTACTTCACTATCATCCACCACATGCCAACAATGGACTAAACATTCTGGAAATAAAGACCAACCTGGAAGATGCCTGAATTGACTACATCTCCTCAGACGTTCACTGGGACAGCTTACCAACCCCTAAAGGGACCAATATTTCAATCTGGTTAGTTCCCTACCTACTCCAAGGGTCCTCCCTTGCTCCACCAGATTGCTATAGGAGCCTAAGTGTCTGAAGGCCAATTGTTGAAATTTCTTTTCTCCTATGCATCAGTTTTGTACAACTATCTTTTTTCTTTCACAATTGTCCCAGTCTCACAGATGTGTGCACTTAGACAGAAATACTAAAAACAAAACAAAGAAAAACAGGCACTCAGCCTGGCTCATCAGTACTACCTAGAAAAAAGCATTTGCATTCCTTTCAATAAATATCAAGAATAAATAAATAATAAATAAATAAATAAAGTGAGTAAGTGATTATTAATAAAGAATTGTATTAGGCAGAATAATTGCTCCCTAAAGATATCTATGTCTTAATATCTTAATCTCTGGAGCCTGTGAATATGTTATGCTACATGAGAAAAGGATTATATTTAAAGACCTTAAGGTTGGGGAGATTATCTGGATTATCTTGGTGGATTTGTTCTAATCACCTGAGTCCTTAACAACAGAAACTCTTTCCCAGCTGTGGCCAGAGTCTTGAGGCAACAAAAGAGTCAGAGAGATGCACTGTTCTGGCTTTGAAAATGGAGGGGGTGTTAAAAGATAAACCGAAGCACATTAATATTTTTAAGAGTTTAAGTATACATCAATTTGATTGGGGCAGCACCAACTGGAAAGTAGTTCGGCATGCTTCACCAGCAGGAGCTAGGGCAAAAGTTTTTAAAGAGAAGGCACAGAAAGAAAGCAAGAAAATTTTGATTGCCTACAGTGTAGGTAGTCACTCTATCTGGGAAAGCTTAGTTGGCTGTTTGTGATTGATTATTTCTAAATTTCATTTTCTTGGATTCATGTACATTGACTGGCTCAGATTTTGGGTTACTTACACAGGCTATCAAGACAGTAAAGCCACTCCAATCTTATGGCCTCTTTATGTAATTGCTTTAACAGTAGCCATGAACAAAAGAATGTGGGTGGCCTATGGAAGCTGGAAAATGCGAAGAAATGTATTATCCTCTAGAGATTTTAGAGACGAACACAGTCCTAGAAGCACTTTGATTTTACCTCAGTGAGACCCATGTCAAACTTCTGACCTACAAAAGCATAAGATATTTTGTTTGTTGTTATCTTAAGTCATTAAAATATGGGAATTTTTCACAGCAACAGTACAAAAATGATTACAGAAATATATAATACATAAGTAAGGTGACAGAATTCAGATACAGAAAATTCTTTTTCTTTAAATTAAAAAAATTTTTGTTTAATATTTTTTTTATTTATTTTTGAGAGAGACAGACAGAGCACAAGCAGGAGAGGGGCAGAGAGAGGGGAAACATAGAATTGGAAGCAGGTTGCAGGCTCTGAGCTGTCAGCACGGAGCCTGACATGGGGCTCGAACTCAAGAACCAAGGGATCATGACCCGAGCCAGAGTCAGACGCTTAACCGTCTGAGCCACCCAGGTGCCCTGAAAAAATTTTCAATTATTCAGAAAAATGGGCTGAAATAAACACAGTTCAACTGTGACTGTAAAACAGTATAAAGGCTTATGTTTAAAACAAAATGTCACTGGATTAGAGATATCTAACTTAGCAGAGATTCATGTACAAAAGACCTTGGATTTCTAACTTGATGATGATCATACCAGGAGTAAGAATTGTGGAAATTCTCTTAAAGCAGCTAATGGAACTTTAGATTACACTGGTTGAATTCTGGTAAGATAAGAGACAATTGGGCTACTCTGTTCCACAGTGCTCACATGACATCACGTTTGTTGTATATTGCACCATAACACCATGTCATATTTTAAACACACTGAAAAACAGCTACCTAGGCTGGAGTAAGCTTCTGAATTAAAATTATATAAAAATAGGGGCACCTGGGTGGCTCAGTCGTTAAGTGACTTCAGCTCAGGTCATGATCTCACGGTCTGTGAGTTCGAGCCCTGCGTCGGGCTCTGTGCTGACAGCTCAGAGCCTGGAGCCTGTTTCAGATTCTGTGTCTCCCTCTCTCTCTGCCCCTCCCCTGTTCATGCTCTGTCTCTCTCTGTCTCAAAAATAAATAAACATTAAAATTATATAAAAATATATTTAAATAAAATGGGTTGAAATATGCAAGATTCAATAGATTGTAAGTCAATATAATTACTGCAAATATTTATTTGCTTGTCTTTCTAGCAGGTACAAGGTCATCTTTATTATGTACGTAAGAACAGAAAATAGGAGGAAGGTCAGTGAATGACAGTGAGTGACACTGGACTGGATTCTATATTGTATGGAGGTAGGGACAAGGTCTATGTCAAAGAGAAGATGCTAATTCTTTCATGCATTTCATTCTTTCATGCAAAATTTCCCAATAGTATAATTATCTGAAAGTCTACCAATGGGTTATTATCAACATATATTTCTTCTTGCTACTAATATATGGTATTTTTTCCTGAATGAACACCCACTATTCTCTTTTTAATAGTAAGTGCACATAACTACACAGTTTTTTTTGTTCATAGTCTAACTTAAGACTTCTATCATTTCATGCAATGCACATACTCACATTGAGTAAATAAACCAAGAGTTAAAAGTTTACATAAATAATATTATTTAAGAACAAATTATGGTAAGAAATACCTTATGGTAAATATGAAATATGTTTAATATCATGACTAAGAAAAGCATAGTAAGTTTTTCATCATCCCACTCAATTAGATTGTCATCATCCTACTCAATCAGTTAAAAAAAGATAAGAATAAAAAATAATAAAGAAGGTAAAAAGATTTTGTTTATATTAATTATAGACTAGATTACCAGGAAGATAAGAGAGGCATATTAAATATGTGAAACTATAATTGTTTGGGATTTTTCAGAACTAATAAGAAATATCAATCCTCAGATACAAAATGCTCAGTTAATCCCAAGCAAGATAAATGAATTTTTATCTATGAATTTCTATCAATGAATGTTTATCAGTGAATCTTCCCCTAGATACAGTATAAAAGAACACAACCAAAGATATAGAGAATTTTAAAAAATGACCCAAAAGACAATATCTCAAATAAGCAGCAGTTGACTTATAGGGGTTATAGTTGACATATGCTTGACTTACACAACTTATCAAAATCAACAATAGAAACAATAAAATGTTAAGATCTTTTCAATAACTACTACTACTAATAATAATAGCCAACATAGCTATTCTTCTATAACTGGTGAAGTTTTTTTTTAATCAAAATTAAAGATGAAATAAAGATACATATACTCAGAAGCTTAGAGAAGTCATTAACAGGAGACTTGTATGAAAGGAAATCACAAACGGTGTTCTTTAATCAGCGGGATTTGCTAGTAGAAGGAAATTCTGAGAAGGAAAAAAGGAAGAAAGATCAAAGACATTGGTAATAGAGGGAAAATGTAAATAAAACATTATATTGAGGGTATAAAACAGATGGGGTGGAGAAATCAAATAATATTATTATTATTTTTTTTAACGTTTATTTATTTTTGAGACTGAGAGAGACAGAGCATGAATGGGGGAAGGTCAGAGAGAGGGAGACACAGAATCTGAAACAAGCTCCAGGCTCTGAGCTGTTAGCACAGAGCCCGACACGGGGCTCGGGGCTCGAACTCACGGACTGCGAGATCATGACCTGAGCGGAAGTTGGCGGCTCAACTGACTAAGCCACCCAGGCGCTCCCAAATAATATTATTTAAAATGCCGTACAAGAGTAATGCAGAAGTCATGAGGATGGTAAATGAAATCAAAGTTCTCTAAATCTGTTATCTTGGAAAATAGCAAAAGTTTAAAATCAAGGTGTCAGCAAGGCACGCCACATCTGAAACTTGCAGGAGAATCTTTCCTTAATTTTTCCTGGTTTCTGGTATTTTGTGTACAATCTTTGATGTTCCTCGGTTTATAGCTGCAGTGGTCCAGTCTTTGCATTCATCATCACATATGTTCTCACTGAGCATATCAATTTTCAAATGACCATCTTCTTATAAATACACCACTCATATTAGAGTAGGACCCCACCACTTCCTGTATGACCTCTTCTTAGCTAACTGAATATGCAACAAGCCTATTTCCAAAAAAGGTCACATGTTGAATTAGGTTTAGGACTTCAATATATCTTTTTTTGGGGGGGAGGGGTGGAGGGTGGGGGGTGGGGAACACAATTCAGTACATAATACTCATTGATAGAATAGAAACAGGATATATAGCTTCCAAAAGAGTAAAGATAATAAATATTTCTTTAAAAATTTTTTTAAACATTTATTTATTTTTCAGAGACAGAGAGAGACAGTGCACAAGCAGGGGAAGGGCAGAGAAAGAGGGAGACGCAAGATCCCAAACAGGCTCCAGCTCTGAGCTGTCAGCACAGAGCCCTAGGCGGGACTCAAGCCCACAAACCATGAGATCATGACATGAGCCGAAGTCAGATGCCTAACCAACTGAGCCACCCAGAAGCCCAGAGAATAAATATTTCTTAAGCAATATTCCTAGCAAACAAAGAAAAAGGAAGAGCATGAAATAAAAGGCAGAGCAGAAAAATCAAAAGCTCAAAAGAATAAAGTGGAATAAACTGAACTATAATTATATTGAATGTGTTACATTTTATTAATTAAAACTATGGTTAAAAGACAAAGATCATCAGACTAGATGAAATAACAAGTTCAATCATATGCAACTGTGAGTCATCTAAAATATATAATTACAAAAATGTTGAAAGTACAAGGATGAGAAGAGATATACTGTAAAAATAAAAAAGAAAATTTATTAGCTAATATAGTATGATATTAGACACAACTTATTTTAAGGTAAAAATATAAATAATATCTTCAACATGATAAATGCTTAAATTTATTTACGATATATAACATTTTATAAGTTGTATGACCATAGCACCAAAGCGTATCAACAAACTTCTTCAGGGACAAAGTGAAATAAACCAATCAGAAATGGGTATCTTATTCAACACTGTAAATAATAGAATAGGCAGACAAGATGTTAGTAAAGTTATTGGAGATTTGAAACATATGGTGGAAAATACTCGTCATAAAGTATTTATATAAAACAATGCACCTATCAGGTTAAGAGACATTTATTTCAGAACATATGGATCATTTATAAAAGTTGTTCATGTCATACGCTGTAAAGCATATCTAAATCTTTCAAAATATTGAAGCCATACAGAATGTGCTCTCTAACCACACTGCAATTTAGATTCAGATGCATTTTAATAAACAAATAAATAAATAAATAAATAATCATTACAGTCTGGAAATACGGGATATACTTCTAGTCAATCTATGGGGAGAAAGAAATCATAGTATATTTTTAAAATTATTTAAAATTTTTTTAATGTTTATTTTTGAGACAGAGAGGGACAGAATGTAAGTGAGGGTGGGGCAGAGAGAAGAGGGAGTCACAGAATCCAAAGCAGCTCCAGACTCAGCTGTCAGCACAAAGCCCGCTGTGGGGCTCAAACCGGTAAACCGCAAGATCATGACCTGAACTGAAGTCTGATGCTTACGACTGAGCCAACCATGCGCCCCTAAAATTATTTTGAATTAATAATAAGCGCAACTCAGAACTGTAAGATGTAGTTAAAGAAAAACCTATGGGAAATGTTTATGTTGGAAACGAATAAAGTTAAAATCAAGTCACCTCAATAAATTAAAGAAAGCAATAGTAGAAAGTGTTCAAGAGATTAAAAACTAGAAGAAAATATTAAAAAAAAAAGTAAAATTAATGAAACAGAAAAAAAAAATCACATAATTGAGAGGATCAAGAAAGACTAAAGCTGGTGCATTATGAAAATCAATTTTAATAAAAATGTATGATGGCAGTGACAAAACAGAGGGAGAAATTACAAATATCCTATGTCAAGAATGAAAAGGGAGTATCACTTTAAAAAGAAAATGGGATAATTATGAAAAAAATTTTCCTATTAAGGACAAATGAAACAATATCTCAATAAATACAAATTAAGAAACTTAAATCAATACTAAAAAACGTGAAGAATCATTTAAACATTTAAAAATTGTATTGCTAGTGAAAATATAGCCCCAAGAGAAAGGATTAATTCCAGAGAGCATAACTGAGACTTAACCAAAAAAGAAGACAAAATCCAAATTAATACAACTGTTTGAAATTAATTTTCTAAATCTAGAGAAGTCCTGATATTCAAACCTTACAAGGATAGTAGAAAAATGGAAATTATAAGTAATTTCATTATAAATATAGTCATGAATATATTAAACATTAATACACTGAATAGCAATGCATAAAGGATATTCATGGAGGTTAGTTTAACATATTACACATCATATTTACATATTACATATTATATTAACAAATTAAGGGAGAAATATACTCAAAAAACATTTTCATGAGCAACTCAAAAGATTCACAAAAAAAGCTTTTAATGAATTTCAAAAAATATTCATTTCAATATTTACATAAAATTTTAGTCAAGTAGACATATAGGGGATGTCCCTAAACTTGATAATTTATAGCTAGACAATTCTTACAGTAAACAAATTATTTAGTGCTGAGATATTTAAATCTTTCCCTTTACAAGCTGTAAAAGACAAAACCTACTAATTGCACAAATATTCAAGATTATTAAATATGAACAAGATATTTGAATGCTTATTTCATAAAATAGAACATCAAAATGACCAGTAAACCTATGAAATCTCATCTCAGTTCATTAATTATTTGGACAAATGTAAATTAAAACCACAATTAGATTTCAAAACACAGTCACTGGTTGGAAACATGGAAAGTGTGATAATACCAAGTATTGACAAGAATGTGGAGCATTACACATTGTCATATACTCTTGTAAATTCACACAACTATTTTAGAAAATATCAGGCATTATCTTATGCCTTTGAAATATAAATAACCAAGCAATTCAAACACTAGACATATATTCAGTATACACAAATGTCTATGTAGTCATGGATCACTGATATGTGTGTAATAACATGTAGAAACATCCCCAAATGCACATAATACAATGGATATACTCATACAAGGGATTACTACGTTGCAATGAAACAATACAAACCAGAGCTACACGTAACAATAAAGATGAATTTTGCCTACCTAATGTTGAGTGAATTATACAAGACACAAAAGAAAACATACAATTTAATTCCATGTATATAAATTTAAAACAGGAAAAATTTAAAAAAATGTCAGAGATTTCCACATGGGTGGCAAATAAAATACTAATAAAAGCAAGGAGCAAGCTTCAGATTACGTATATATGTACATAAGTTTCCTCAGGTGGAGAAGAGGCTTCAGAATTAGTAAAGTGGTCTCTTAGAGTACAAATGATATGGTGTTTTTTGACCTGGGTGGTAATGAAACAGCCAAACAGGTACATGTAATTTGCATACACATTTCTGAATAAGTATTATGCAACACAACGTCAAAAAATCTTTAAGGATGCCTGGGTGACTCAGTCTGTTAAGGGTCTGACTGGGTTTTTTTTTTTTAACTTTTTGTTTTAATGTTTATTTATTATTTTTGAGAAACGGAGAGAGGGTGAGTAGGGGAGGGGCGGATAGAGGGGCTCCAGGCTCTCAGCTGTCAGCACAGAGCCTGCCACTGGGCTTGAACTCACAGACTGAGATAGATCATGACGGGAGCTGAAGTCAGACACTCAACTGACTGAGCCACCCAGGCACCCCTAACTGTCTGACTCTTGATTTCTGCTCAGGTCATGATCTCAGAGTTCATGAAATGGAGCCCCACATCCATCCAGAGCCTGCTTGGGATTCCTTCTCTTTCTCCACCACTCCCCTCTCATAGGAGAGCACATGCATACTCTCTGTCTCTCAAAATAAATAAACATTTAAAAATATTTAATGTTTTCATAATTAAAAATAAGATAAAACACAAGTTTTCACATAAGAAATAGATTTTATGCAGTCCTTATTGTAAATTATATTTCAATTAGTGTATCTAAATTATTTCTAAGCAATCTACACATTTTACCCAAATTGGACACTTTAACTACATATAAAAGGAAAAGAATTATACTGGGGAAAGTGCAGAAATTGTGAACAAAATTGGAAATAAATGAGGTGCCACTCATCAGAAACCAGAATTTTTTCTATCTCTGGTCCTCGTAAATGTTTTGACACACTCACACCCCACATGACTTGTGTGTGTGTGTGTGTGTGTGTGTGTGTGTGTGTATGCTTGTATAAATGTTATAGACAGAAATCAGGGTATCGGAAAACTGATTGTACTTCAAAATAACATTTGAAAATTTGGATTAGATGTGCACTGACTGCCATCTGCTAGGGATATGATTCACAATAAGGGGCTACAACCCCCAACCCCATAACACACACACACACACACACACACACACACACATACACACACACACTCCTTCAGAAGCATCTTGGTTGTTTCATCAATCTCAAGTCTTGGACATTAGAATTTGTTTCTGTATCATTGCCTTATTTCTTCTTTAAACATCTTAGAGGTGTGGTGAGATGGCAAGGGCGAGGGACACAGCTGCTTTATTTTAAGTAGAGGGAGAGAGAAGTTTGTAACATAATTGATTAGCCTCTACTGAATCCTGCTAATGTGCTCAGGACTGATCTAAGGGCCTTTTGTGAATTGTTAATTGTAACAACTGTAACAATTATAACAATTGTGAATTGTTAGTCCTTTTAACAGTTCTATGACTTATATTATGATGCTTAGTTTATAGATGAAGAAGCAAAAGCACAAACTGTTTAGGTATCCTGCCCAAAGTTATACAGCTAGTAAATGGTAAATTTAGAAATTAAACACAGGCAGTCTAGCTCCAGGCAATCCATTCTCTTAACAGTACTTCCTCTCTATTATTAAAATAATCAATTTGTTTTCTGACATTGTCATACTTACGAGAATAATGCCATGTGTAATACATTTTAAAAACAAAACGAACTTAATGGAGAACCTGACCAGTTATTATGTTTTTTCCTGTTTTTCCTCCTTTTCTCTTTTTTCCAAAGGAATAAAAAACATTATAACACTCAGAAAAATTGTGAGTTATTTTTGTCATACTTCGCAGATCTGTTTTACTTGCTTTTCAGTGATGATGATATATTTTGGTTTGGTTTTGGTTAAGCTGACAGAATATAGTAACATAATTTAGCCAGTTGTCTTTTAATAACCAGACTTGTATAACAGCAGATTTTTCTGATCAAATTTAATTTTAATTTTTTTTATTTTTTATTTTTTCATTTTATTTCATTTTTTGTTTAGTGTTTTTAAACCTTTATTTTTAGAGAGAGAGTATGAGCAAGGAAGGAGCAGATGGGAGGGAGAGAGAATCCTTTTTTTTAAATTTATTTTAACATTTATTTTATTATTTTTGAGAGAGAGAGACAGAGAAAGAGCATGAGTGGGGGAGGGGCAGAGAGAAAGGGAGACCCAGAATCCAAAGCAGGCTCCAGGCTCCAGGCTCTGAACTGTCAGCACAGAGCCCTACACAGGGCTCAAACTCATAAACTGTGATATCATGACCTGAGCCGAAGTCGCACACTTAACAGACTGAGCCACCCAGGCTCACCCAGATGTATATAATTTTTAACACTCCTAGGTTAGTCATTATATAAACTAAATATTTCTAATTCTATTCCCTGGCACTTGGTAAATGGCAATCCCTGTGGTCTTAAAGTGAGGTGTGGCCATATGAATTGCTTTTTTCAGTGTATGTCTCATGGCGGCAGAGCTTTATGAGCCAGCATAATTCATTACCTTCTCTTTGTCTCTACCACCATACTAGATTTAGTTGATGAATGCTCAGCATGGTTCCAAGACTGAGATGTAGCAGGACTCCAGTCGACACTGATAGACATGGAAAATGGAAAGGAAATAAAGTTCTGCTGAGATTCTTGGATTCTTTATTATCACAGCATAACCTAGATTATCCTGACAGATACATACTCTTGCTAAAGCAGACGTATGCAGGATTCTCAAAAGAAAATACTTGATTTTACCATGGTACTTTCTTAGGAACATGCTGCCTCAGCATGAATGTATTATGTTGTTTTAATAACTTCCTGTATACTAACAAAATAACTATTTTAGGATTTACAGAATAAGGATGGTGATATAAAATCATACATATAAGCTTAGTATTTGCTGGTAAAGCAGGGAACAAATTATTCTTATAAATTGTTACAAAGATTTTGTGACAATATTGAATACCCGTTCTCTACTACTTCTGTATTTTTTATATTGCGATGCAATACTGATGCCATATTAACTTGTTATATATAGAGATATGCAGTCTAGAAATGTCCATTACTTTTTCTCTCCATTTTTTGAACTTACTTTTCTCTTTTTTTTAAATTTTTTTTAATGTGTATTTATTTTTGAGAAAGAGAGAAAGTGCGAACAGGAGAGGAGCAGAGAGAGAGGGAGACACAGAATCTGAAGCAGGCTCCAGGCTCTGAGCTGTCAGCACAGAGCCCGACGTGGGGCTCGAACCCATGAAGCATGAGATCATGACCTGAGCCGAAGTCGGACACTCAACCAACTGAGCCACCCAGGCGCCCTTACTTTTCTCTTTTTTAACAAAGGTATTTTTTTTTCTGAAATAGCTTTATTTCATGTCATTTTCTGTCCCAATTATGGAGTTCACAATAAAAATTTATGATTGAAAACGATTTTCATATGTTTCCTAGACACAGTATTAATGTTAACTAATTGCTCTCTTATTTATTTATTTTGAGAGAGAGAGAGAGAGAAAGAAAAAGAGAGAGTGAGCAGGGTAGAGGCAGAGAGAGAGGGAGAGAATCCAAAGCAAGCTCCTTGCTGTCAACACAAAGCCCAATGTGGGGCTCAAACTCATGAACCATGAAGCCTGAGCTTAAACCAAGTGTTGGATGCTTAACTGACTGAGCCACTGAGGTCCCCCAATGTTAGTTGCTTTCATAATAACAGCACTTTGTTATCACTGCTGCTATTTGTTAAAGAAGTAAAGGTCAGGGGAATCGATGACTCAGCACTTCATAGATGACAAAATTCAAAGTAGTTCAACTTGCCCATGCCTCAACAAGTGAAAAACTGAACTTCCATTTAGTAAAAAATGCTTCACATCACTCCTTAAAACACTGGGTAACCATTGCATTGTAATTTTGTTGTTGTTGTTGTTGTTGTTGTTGTTGTTGGCAGAAAACTTGACTCTAATGGAAGCTCATTCAAGTGGAATTCAGATTTACATATTCCAATGCATTGCAGCAATTTCTACTTTACCGTAACTGAAAAATCACTATATCTCTATTTTCTACAAGTGAATCTTACAGTATATGCATAATGTTACTGTTGCAAAATTATATAATATGCAATATTGTTCTACTCACAACACATTAAGATCCTCTATGCTAATCATTTGTCAGCTAAGATATCAAATTGCCCAGTAGTCACTGCTTCAAAGCCTATCACAGAAAAACATATAGCTGTTTTAACATATAAGCAGAAAAGAAATGGACCTATAGTTCAGCATGATAACTTTCATCTAGAGTCTCTTAGTGTTTATGTGTGCAATGTTATATGAAGAATGGATGGCAATTTATTTATATGCATCCTCAGTTTTCTATCCATATTCTATTTCTAACCATGCTTGTAATTGACATTGCGACTGTGTCTGAATTCAATACTTTCTAATGGCTGTAATGGCATCAAATTTATTCTTGCAGGAGCACCAGGTCTGTGTAAGTACTGAAAGTCCTAACTAAAAGAATGAAATTGGGAATGAAAAAAAGACCTAGAATTTCCATTAAGAGAATTATAGACTATCAGATGAATTCAAAAGTTAAAGAAAGTTCCCAGAAGCATCAACATAGCAAAAGAATAATGAGGTACTTTGGCATGGATTTATAGTAATAATTGTCACACCTGTGGTTGAATGTGAGTCTGTAAGAAATTTTGCTTCAGTACAGAGAACAATCATTAAAACTGTATCTACCAGGCATTTTACATAGATAATTACTTTTTATTGATTCATCAGAGAAATTTTGACTAAATAGAAGAGTTATATAATTTATCTAAAAAAGGTGAAAAATTTTGCTGAATCTATTATCTTCTCAGTTATAAATGTAATATTCAAGAGACTATAATTTGACAACAACTTTGGTGAGTTTGCACACAAATCTCTCATACTTGACATTATAATTCAACCAAATCTTTCTAATCTAAATTTTTCATGTAAGAGGTAAGTGAGGCAGGCTGCAATACTATCCTAATAAATCTTAGGACAAAGTAAAATATTTGAACATATATATTTATTAGTCCCCATTAATGTATTTATATCCTCCCATGTTGTACTGTTAGGTCTCTAAATAGCTTAACACCTGAATCTTAGATTATTTCCATATCAATTTTCTAAAAAACACCAAGATTTTCAGAGAGAAAAGATATAAAACTAATACTTATCTCTTTTTTAATTATTACATAGGTTCCATGCCCAGCGCAGAGCTGGGCACAGGGCCTGAACTCACAATGCTGAGATCAGGACCTGTGCTGAGATCGAGACTCAGATGCTTAACTGACTGAGCCACCCATGTACCCTAATACTTATTTCTTTAAGTACTAATTAATTTAATTTGTTATTCAGTGATATACAACATAATAGAATACATATTATTCAAATGTATGTATAAATATATGCATAAATGTTATAAATAAGACTATTTCTGAAACTCAACAGTGAGGTCCAAAAAAGATATAAGAAACACTCATTAATAAGTAGCAATTATGCTGTTGAAACACTGAAATTAACATCCTGTATTTATTGCTTTTCTATCCTCCTACTAAATTTTGCCAATTAGATACAGAAGGTCATAGGAAGACTCAAAGCACATTTATAGGGGTAATTGTACCGAGAGTAATCCAATTATGTTTAAATGCTTCCGTGATGTTATCATTCTTATGGAAACCTCTGTTACACCAGCTTCATTTAGGAGACAGAGCAGATGTTGCTTTCCTTTTGCCTACTTCCCCTCATCCTACTAAGTCCAGAATGTGGTCCAGTCAGGATATTATTCAGAAGAAAATGCCTTGATACTAGTTTCTTTAAGTTAAATTCATTGGCTATACATAGATGTCCAGATTAATGTGTAAGGGATTGGAAAATGATGAGCTATTTCAAGTATTTTCTACATCATTAACATGATTAATCTATGTCTGTATTATACAACCCCAGCTCTCCAAATATTCTATCATGAGGAATAATATTGAGCAAGGGGTTATAATTTATCAAAGTTATGGTAGAAAAATGACCCTAGCTTAGACTTTCTTGATTCTTTTTCCTGAATGTCATGTATTCTAAATTATCAAAAAAAGTCATGAGAAAGTAACTGTTAGTGGCAGTCCAAGATGGTGGTGTAGAAAGATCCTGAACTCACTTCTTGCCATGGATCTCCAATCTACATCTACATATGGAAGAGCTCCCTCTGAAGAAGAACTGAAAACTAACTGAAATGCTCTTCCACAACAAAAATAAAAGGGCCATATCAAGATTACAGGGGAGGCAGACATGTGGTCTCACCAAAACCCCACCCTAGTCTGGAATCTCCCTAGTCTGGAGCTTCTCCCTGATAAGTGAGGGGTGTGGACTTCAGGTCCCGAAACCCTAGGGATCTGGATCAGAGAGATGAGCCTGTGAAAGATCTGGCTTTGAAAACCAATAGGCTAATATCCAGGAGACCCAAAGTGCTGTAGGAAACTTAGATACTCCTTTTAAAGGGCTCATGTTTAGACTCACTTGCCTGGGATCCAATGCAAAAGCAACAGTTTGCCAAGAGGTACACAAAGGAGACTTATTTGCTATTTTTAAAGCATCTTCCAGAGGGGCAGGGACCAGTTGGGACTTTCTGAAGGATTGGAGGCACTGCCATTTTTGTTCTCTCCTTCTACCTGGCTAGTGCAGGGATCCACATGAGGACACAGCACCCTTCTGGTACCTTGCTAAAGCAGGAGGCCACAAGTGGTCACAGCATTATCCTGGTGTCTTGCTAAAGTTGATGGAAATGTGCAGCCACAGAATTCTCCCATAGCTTTATTAAAACCTGTCAGTGGGTATACACAATTATAGCACTTTTCTGCTGCCTTTCTAAAGCTGATGATGTGCTAAGGCACAGCATTCTCCCACTGCCTTGCTAGGATTGGTGGGC
The DNA here is from genome assembly GCF_018350215.1 of Panthera leo. Taxonomy (NCBI): domain Eukaryota; kingdom Metazoa; phylum Chordata; class Mammalia; order Carnivora; family Felidae; genus Panthera; species Panthera leo. The sequence goes on along the minus strand of NC_056682.1, from coordinate 124,588,172 downwards.
ACACATAATCAAAGGATTTTCCCACTGCCTTTTAAAAGTCAATAGGCATGCCCCATCCCCAACATTCTTCCATTGCCTAAATAAAGCTGGAAGATGCCTGCAGTCTACATAGGGATATCCCTTAACACCTGACTATAGTGGCTCAGGTCTTGAACTCCTGGGACCCAAGGCACTATAAAAATCAGAAAGACAGTTCTTGGCAGGCTACGCCCTCCACAGTATTGCACAGACAGCAGACTGAAACACGCCCCTAGTCTTCCTGTGAAAAAGGACTATTTACTTGGCCTTGAGCTTCAGCTTGTAAGACATGCTTTAGGTTTGCTATACATTTGAAAAACTATGCAGGTGCTATCAAGAAATGTTGATGGGGGACACCATCATTGGGCTCTCCCTTGCCCACATTATGGTTCATGTATTCCTCTCAGAAAGGAGTTTATACACTTGCCTGAAGTCCAAATTTTTGCAATGGTTTCCCAGGGTACAGCTCAAGATATCCTAGTTTGAAGGCCAGCAGGGTTTATGATTTCAGTCTCACAACACTGTATAAAATCTCAATAACTTAAAAGCTAGTGCCTGTTGATCTAGCTTCCAAATGGCCTGAATCTAAGTGTTGACTGAGATCCCTCCCTATGAAATGCTAACATATCTTGGCAGATCCTCAAAAACTGGGACCTAGCAAGAATAAATCATTATGCTCAGACAACTTCAAAAGTTCAAAAGACAACCAAGAGCAAAGGCAAAGTTGATGATCAGGTTCATCTCCTATACAAAGTCACTCCTTCAAGACTGGGAGAGGCACTTATTTTGCTAATACACAGAAACAAACACAAATAGTCCAGCAAAATGAAAACAAACAAAAAAATAAATAAACAAAACAAAACAAAATGCAAAGTGAAAAAAAAGGAATATATTCCAAACCAAAAAGCAAGATTAAGCCTCAGAAAAAGACAATGAAACAGAGGTAAGTAATGATAAAGGGTTCAAATTAATGGTCATAAAGGTCTTACCAAATTTGGGGAAAGAATAGATGAACTAAAAATTTCAACAAAGAGATAGAGAATATAAGAAAATACAAAACAGAAGTCACAGAGCTGAAGAATACAATAAATGAACTTAAAAACATCGCTAGAGAGGTTCAATAGCAAACGGAATGAAGAAGAAAAATGAATCAGTGATCTAGACGACAAGGTACTGGAACGCACCTAGAGCAGCAAAAATAATTTTAAAAAGAATTGTAAAACTAAAGACAGTTAATACTTGTGGGATAACATCAAGCAGAATAATATTTGGATTAGAAGGGTCCCAGCAGGAAAAAAGGGGAAAAAGGGGGCAGATAATGTATTAAAAATATATTGGTTAAAATTTTTCCTAACCTGGGGCAGGAAAAATATATCCAACTGCAGAAAGCACAGAGACTTCCAAATAAGATGAACCCAAAGAGATCCTCACCGGGATATGTTATGACTAAAGCATTAAAATTTACAGATAAACATAATTTTAAAAGGAGCAACAGGCAAACAACTTTTCATGTACAAAGGAACCCCCATAATACTATCAATAGATTTTTCAGAAGAAACTCTGCAGGTCAGGAGAGAAGGGTATGATACATTAAAATCTTCCAACCAAGAATACTCTACCTGCCAAAATTATCATTCAGAATTAAAGAAGAGATAGAGGAAATCAAATGCAAAAGAAGTTTATCATCATTAACCTAGTTTTACAAGAGATATTGCAGGTACTTCTTTAAGCTGAAAAGAAAAAAAACCCACTAATTAGTAATAAACAATACTGGTAAAAGAAAAAAAAAACCTTATGAAAGTAAAAGTCTCACTGGTAAAGGTAAATATATTGTAAAAGTAGTGGATTAATCCCTTATAAAGCTAGTATGAAGGTTAAAATACAAAAGGCATAAAGTTAACTATAACCATAGTAATTATTTAAGGGCTACAAAACATAAAAAGTTGTAAAATATGACACCAAAAACGTAAGTCATCGGGTTATAGGGAATAAAAATATACAGTTTTAGAATGAATTCAAATTTTAGTTGGTATCAACTTAAAAATAGATCACTTTATAGATTTAAAGTCTATTAAATGTGAAACTCATTATAATTACAAAGTAAAAAAAAACAAAGTAAAAACGTATAGTTGATAGACAAAAAAAGATAAAGCAATCTAATATAACACTAAAGAAAGTCTCAAGTTAAAAGGCAAGAGGGTAAGAGATGAATAAAACATAAAGGAACTACAAAAACATCTAGAAAATAATTTTTTAAAATGGCAATAATACATACATATCAATAATTACCTTAAATGTAAATGAACTAAATTCTCAAATCAAAAGACATAGATTGGCTAAATTGATTTAAAAAAAAAAGAAAACAAGACTCAGCTATATGCTGCTTATAAGAGACTCACTTCAGATGTAAGCACAAAAACTGAAAGAGTGATTCCATGCAACTGGAATTGAAAAGTGGTTTAGCTATACTTATATCAGACAGAATAGATATTAAAACAAAGTCTGTAATAAAACACAAAAAAGGGTATTACATAGAGATAAAGGGGTCAGTCCAACAGAGGACATAACATTTAGCAATACTGATGCACGCAACACAAGAGGACCTCAATATATAAAACAAATATTAACAGACCTAAAGGGAGAAATTGACAGCAAAACAATAATAGTAGGGGTCTTTAACACTCCACTTACATCAGTGAGTAGATCATCCAGACCAAAAATTAATAAAGATAAATTGGCCTTAAATGACACATTAGACCAAATGGACTTAATAGATATGTATGGAATATTCCATCCAAAATAGCAGAATTCACATTCTCTTCAAGTGTACATGGAGCAGTCTTTAGGATAGATCACATGTTAGGCCATAAAATAAAGTCTCAATAAATTCAAGAAGAATGAAATCATGTCAAGCATCTTTTCCATCATCAATGGTATGAAAGAAATCAATTACAGGAAGAAAGCTGGAAACATCACAAATACTGGTGATTAAACAACATGCTACTGAACAACTAATGGGTCAATGAAAAAATAAAAAAGACAAGTAAAAAATACCTTGAGACAAATGAAAATAAAAATACATTACAAAATCTATAATGGGATGCAGCAAAAGCAGTCCTAAGGGTACTTCATGGCAAAATAGACTTACCTCAAGAAACAAGAAAAATGTCTAACAACCTAACTTTACATCCAAAGTATCTTTAAAAAGAACAAGTGAAGCTTAATATTAGTAGAAGGAAAGAAATTATGAAGATCAGAGAGGAAATAAATGAAATAGAGATTTAAAAGACAATAGAAAAGATCAATGAAATTAAGAGCTGGTTCTTTGCAAAAAATTACACCTTTAGCTAGATTCAACAACAACAAAAAAAGGACTCAAATAAATAAAATCAGAAGTGAAAGAAAAAAAGTTACAATTGATACCACAGAAAAACAAAAGATCATAAAAGACTACTTTGTACAATCGTACAACAATAAACTGAACAAACTAGAAGAAATGAATAAATATCTAGAATCATACAGTACTCCAAGACTGAATAGAAAGTCTGAATAGACCAGTAACTAGTAAGAAAATTAAATCAACAATCAAAGAACTCCCAACAACAACCAAAGAAGTTCAGGACCATATGGCTTTACTGATTAATTCTACCAAATAATCAAAGAAAATTTAATACCTATCCTTTTCAAACTCTTCCAAAACATTAAAGAGGAGGGAATACCCCCACACTCATTTTTCAAGGTAAGCATTACTCTGAAACTAAAGACAGAAAAAGACACCACCACCACAACAAAAAAATTACAGGCCAATATCCCTGGTAAACATAGATGCAAAAATTTTCAAGAAAAGGTTAACAAACCAAATTCTAAATACAGTAAAACGTTGGTTTGTGGGCATGATTCATTCCAGAAACATGCTTGTATTCCAAAGCACTTGTATCAAAATGACTTTCCCCATAAGAAATAACGGAAACTCAGATGATTCATACCATAACCCAAAAATATTCATATAGAAATGATTACAATACTGTAATATACTATAATAGAGAAAACACAAAATATGAAGAAAAATAAACAAATTAACCAACACTTACCTTTGAAAAGCTTTGTGACTGGTGTGAGGGAGACAAGAAAGAGGAGGGTTATTGTGAAGGATGACTTTCACTGTCACTAATGGAATCACCGCTATCTATTGGCTCAATGGAATCCTTTTCTTTTCATGCAACTTTAACAAGGAACCTGTCCAATGACACTTGCTTTTGCCTCCTTTTGAGGATTTTGCGGAGATGTGACATTGCACTGTCATTAAACAGATCCATCACTCACTCTGATACAGCCTTATTCGGATGGTGCTTTGCTACAAAATTTTGCACTGTTTCCCACATTTTACACATCTCCCTAATCTCATTTGAAGTGAGGGGTTCCTCCCTCCTTTTCTTTTCCTCCTCCTCCTCTGCAGACAAGATCTCCTGCATAACCTCTTGCAGTTGCTCGTGATGTAGATCCATCAGTTTGTCAGTGGTCAGATCCTGGTCATGTTCCTCTACTAGCTCTTGAATGTCATTGTCATTCACCTCCAGTCCCATGGTTTTCCCCAAGCCACAATTTAATCGACAACTGGCACCTCCTGTTCAGGAAAAAACCTCTCTAAGTCATGTCCAAGAATGTAATCAGGCCACAGTTTTCTCCACGCAGAATTGAGGGTTCTGTTGGTGACTGCATCCCAGGCTTTACTGATGATCTTGAGGCAGTTCACAATGTGGAAATGATTTTTCCAAAACTCTTGGAGGGTAAGGTTTGTCCCTTCAGTCACCTCAAAACATTGCTGAAATAGTGCTGTGGTGTAAAGCTTTTTAAAGTTTGAAATGACCCGCTGATCTATGGGCTGGAGGATTGGAGTGGTGTTGGGAGGAAGGAACTTGACTTTAATGAACTCAAAGTCCTCTAGTAAGTCATCCCCAAAGCCTGAAAGATGAGCAGGAGCATTATTGATAACCAACAAGGCTTTTAGTGGCAGATTCTTTCCTAAAAGGTATTTCTTCACTGCAGGACAGAAGACCTTGTTGATCCACTCAGTGAACAAGATAAGAGTGACTGAAGACTTGCTGTTGGACTTCCACATAATGTTTAACTGGCTCTTCTGCACCTTGAATTTCTTTAAGGCTCATGGCTTCTTGGAATGAAACATGAGCACGGGCTTGACTTTCAAACCCCCACTTGCATTAGCACAAAACAAAAGAGTGATAAGGTCTTTCATGGGCTTATTACCTTCTCTTGCATTCTCTTCTTCTGTAATGTAGGTCCTCTTTGGCATCTCTTTCCAAAAAAGCCCCATTTCATTGAAGTTAAAAAGTTGCTCCAGAAGGTAACACTCAGAAAACATGAGCTCTGGACTCAGTAGCAAACACCTCAGCTGCCTTTGTGTCTGAACTCACAGCTCCTCCATGCCTCACAACACTATGGATGCCACTTCTTTTAAGGTTATCACACCATCCCATGCTTGCCTTGAAGACTTATTCATTTTCTGTTGACCTACTTGGAAGTTTACTTATTAGGTCAGTGTATGAGGTCTTTGCCTTCTTGTAGATTAAGCTCTTGCTCATGGTTTCACCTGCTAGTTGCTTATCATTTATCCAGAAGCAATATTTCTACATCTTCCAGAACACGTAGACATTGCCTTGGTATTTTTGTGACTCATTTTGCTGCATCTAGCCTCCTTATTTCTTTTTCTTCTTTACTATTGTGCAAATGGTCAATGTAGACTTCTAATAAAATCTTGCAATTTTGGCCACTCCCGTACCTCATTCATACTTCTCGATGATTTCCTTCTTAACTTCCACCGTAATCATCTCTTTCTTCTTACCACCTTTCTTTTCAATGTTTTCTTCATGAGGCTATTGTATACACTTGCACAGATGCTGTACTGTATTAATACACTCTTCTCATATACTGTATTTAATGTAACTGACAATAAGGCAGTGAGGAAAGGGTCTGTATCTGCAGGCAGTTTAGCCTAGAATGAAGCAAAGCATTGCTAAGCTTACTCTTATATGGAAAAGCAAAGAACTGTCCATAGGTGCTTTGAAGTGACAAATAATACAATAGTGCCAGTTGTGGGCACCTTCCAACATTCTGAAAAATCACCAATCTCTGACAACCACCACAGCCTGAAACCAAGTGACCAAGTATGGGAGACAGTCACCCATAATCCTGGAGTGAGAGATAGAGAGAGAAGAACCATTGGTTCAATTGTAATCACGTGACATTCAGCATCATGTACTACTTGCATTGCAAGACATTGCTCTTTTATCAAATTAAAATTTATTAGAAATGTTGGCTCATCTTGTGGAATACTCAAAGAACAAGTTACTTGCAACGCTAGGTCTTAGTATACATTAAAAAATCATACACTGTGACCAAGTGGGATTTATTACAGGGACACAAGGATGCTTCAATATCTGCAAATCAATCAAACTGATACACCACATTAACAAAATGAAAAATAATAATCGTATGATCATTTTAATAGATGTAGGGAAAGCATTTGACAAAATTCAACATTTATTTATGGTTAAAACTCTCAATGAAAGTGGGTTTAGAGTGAACATACTTCAATATAATAAGGTCCACAGCTAACATTACACTTGAGCTTAATATTAAGCACATGAAAAGGTGCTCAGCATCATAATCATCAGGGGAATACAAATCAAAGTCACAATGAGATATCACCTCACTTTTCTCAGAACAGCTATTCAGAAAGAAAAGAAATAACAAGTGTTGGTGATGATGTGGAGATAAGGGGACCCTGGTGTAGTATTAATGGGAATGTATTGGTAAAGCCACTGTGGAAAAGAGTGTGGATGTATTCAAAAAATAAAAAATTGAACTACCATATGATTCAGCAATTCCACTACTAGGCATTTATCAAATAAAACAAAATGGACTAATTAAAAAAAGATATATTCACCCTTATGTTCATTGCAACACTTTTAATATTAACCAAGATATGGAAACAACCTAAGTGTCCATTAATGGATGAAGGAATAAAGAAGATTTGGTATATATATATATATATATATATATATATATATACTCAATGGAATGCTTCTCAGCCATAAAAAAGAAGGCTGTCTGGACCATCTGCAACAACATGGATAGACTTTGAGACTATTGTGCTAAATAAGTGAAATAAATCATATAAAGACAAATACTACATTATTTGAGTTATATATGGTATCTAAAAAACAAAAGAAATAAATGAAACAAAACAAAAGAAAATTCAAAAATTTGGAGAATAGATTGGTGGTTGCCAGAGGAGAAGGGAGTTGGGGGTTAGGAGAAATGGGTGATGGGGGTCAAGATATAAAAACCTCCAGATAAAAAATAAATCATGGAGATATAATGTGCCACGTGACAACCATAGTCAATAATACAATCTTGCATATTTCAAAGTTGCCAAGAGTGAATCTTAAAAGTCCTCATCATAAGGGGAAAAATGCAAATTTGTATGGTCACAGATGGCAACTAGACTTATCTTGGTAATTATTTCATAGCGCATACAAATATTGAATTATGTGATAAACCTGAAACTGATATAATGTTGTGTGTCAAAATTTTACCTCAATTAAAAAAAAAAACTTGGTGATGTATCACTTCTGACGATTAATGTTATCTGCCTTTTTAATTTTTGTCAATTTAATGAATATATGAATATGTCATTGCACCCTTGGTCTGTATTTCCCTGCTCACAACTGATATTAAATAGTTCATAAGTTGTTTTGCTAGGTGTGTTTCTTTTTGTAAGTAGTGTCTATTCTTGTCTGTTGCCCATTTTTTACTATTGGTTTTTTTGTGATTTTTTTATTAGTAATAGTAGTTATTTATATACACTTGACACTAATATCTCCGTTGTATGTTCCTAGAACATCTGCAGTTTATATCTTCTCTTTTTACCTTCTTATGGTATATGTGAAAGAATCAACTTTCTCAATTTTAATATACTGTAGTCAAGTTTATCAATATTTTCTTTTATGGTCAATGTCCTTTTTTGTGTAGTGTTTTATAATTTTCCTTACTTTAATATCTTATAAATGTCTAATTTTTTTTTTCTGCTCAGTATTTTAGTTTTGTTGTTGACATTAATGTATCTAAGTTTATCTTGGTTCATGACATGAGTTAGTCATCCGATTTTATTTGTTTTCCACATGGATTACCATTTTATTTTCAGTTCCACTTGTTGAAGAACCCTTCTTTACCCCATTGATCTACAGTGCTCCCTCTGTCATATACTGAATGTTCCAAACATGTGTGAGTCTACCTCTAGGTTCTCTGTTCTGATCCACTGATCCCTTTTTACCAATACTATAGTGTTAATTACTCTAATTTATAAGACCGCTATACTTTCATGCTTCAGAAGTATCATGCAATTTTTATCACTCCTTAGCAATTTTAGTATTTTCTTCAAGTAGTTATTTTCTAATTTTATTTCTTAGAATTCTGTTTAAATGCCATAGCTTCTGTGAAATTTTATTTGATACCTGATACATTTTCTGCTACTCAGAGCACCCCTCTTCAACAACCTAATAACCATTATACCCACTACGCTTCGTAATCATTTCCAAATTACATTTGCACACACACACACACACACACACACACACACACACACACAGATGTTTACTTTATTTTTGACTTAAGCTCCACAACAGTTAGGGACCTCAGTTCTCTTATCTTTTCAGGTCTTAGTACATAGAAGGCAGTTATCATTTTTAAATTTTTTTGTTTGTTTGTTTATTGATTGACTGAGAAGGAGAGAGCATGCATGAGCAGGGGAGGGGCAGAGAAAGAGAGAATCTCAAGCAGGCTCCGTGCTGTCAAAGCAGAGCCTGATGTGGGGTTCAATCTCTAGAACCCTGAGATCATGACCTGAGACGAAATCAAGAGTTGGTCATTTAAAGGGCTGAACCACCCAGGTGCCCTGGCATTTTTTTTTTTTTTTTTAAGAGCAACTTCCTTCTTTGGGACTGCACCAGAATAATTGTTCCTCCTTGTCCCCTGCTGTAGATCTGACTCACCCTGGATTGCAAAGTCTGGTTGAATCTCATTCAGACCTTTCATGTACCTTTACAGGATTTAGAAGAAATTGATAAAATGTTATCATGAGCCAATACTCCACTGATGGTTTTATGCTCATTATCTCATTTAATTCTCAAAGCAACCCTATGAAGCAGGATTATTGCCTCTAAGGTTCTAATATTAAGTGAGATCACCAACAATTTGTTAAGTCATTTGCTAAAAGTCACACAACTATTTCAAGAAGAAAAGGATGAGAACCAGGTTGGTGAACAAAGTCTGGGCTTTTAACTATGTGGTAATCTTGTTTTTTCACCTGTGAACTCAGCAGTCTTGAGGCTTAGGATATGTTTTATCTTTGCCCATCACTGGGTTATGTTCTTTTTCTTTCTTTTCTTTTGTCTTTTTTTCCCCTTTATTTATTTTTTTTTTTTTTTGGAGATATAATTGACACACAACATTGTATAAGTTTAAGGTGTACAATGTATTGATTTGATAGGAACTTAACAAATAATTAATACATTGATGAATAAAAACATAAATGTATCTGAAAATTTTTTAAAAAAGTGACTGTATTATTTAGAAAAATGGTCTTATTCTCAAAAATTTCAAGAACAAATTAATTTCTTTTATACTGATAAATATATGATTTAGATATTTTATCTTCTTACATTTTTTCTCAGATTCAATCACAGGAATTTATCTACTTAAACATAACAAATAAAAACATCCACAAAAAATATAGATGCTTGGAAATAGCATAACTTATTTTGATTATAATTTTTGTCTAAATTTGTATACTTCAAGTGATTTTAAATCATTAAAGCTTTGCACACATAGCTTTCATTTTCCAGCAGTATACTGAATCCTACTTAATACAATGTAGATGAGTACTATATGTATACACATACATAATTTCATTGCCCATGAATCTTTTGGTGATATAATGTTGAAAAATATACCGAAGTCCTGTTTCTTAATAGTTCTTTTTTTAACATTTATTTATTTTTGAGACAGAGAGAGACAGAGCATGAACAGGGGAGGGGCAGAGAGAGAGGGAGACACAGAATCCGAAACAGGCTCCGGGCACTGAGCTGTCAGCACAGAGCCCGACGCGGGGCTCGAACCCACGGACCGTGAGATCATGACCTGAGCTGAAGTCGGACGCTCAACCAACTGAGCCACGCAGGCGCCCCCCGAAGTCCTGTTTCTTAAAATCAAAGTTTTTAACATTTCTTCTTTTTATCTTTGGATTCATGACTTAATATAGCTCCTTGATAAAATGAACAAATCGTTTCCACAACTGTAGACAACCAAAAAATATCATATCCTATGGGCACGTGGCTGGCTCAGTGGGTAGACTCTTGATCTTTGGGTCGTGAGTTTGAGGCCCATGTAGGGAATATAGTTTACTTAAAGAACCACAACAACAGCAACAAAGATACTGTATTCCACAATATGCTGATAATATGACTCCATTATCATAATCTAGTAGCTGGCAATTGCTATCAGAAGGAATGACTTAGAAAGAACTACTCCAAAACTGAAATCAGTTTCGGGCACATGTTCCCCAATGTCTAATTGGCTTACATCCAACAATTGTATCCAGAGTGCTAACATGTTTAGTTACCTCAGGGTGTATTTTACAACTAATTTAGCTTTTAATGGTTCACTGGGAAGTCAAATTGCTTAAAATGCAATGTTTTAGAGGCCCTGGTGAGTGATTGATAATATTCGCTGCAAAAATTGTTCAGGATAAAATTATTGAAGCCATCTAGTGTGGTACATGTCTTTAAGGCCTCAATCATTTATTTATTTTATTTTGGAACAAATGCAGAATTATTTACCAATAAAATACCACACTCACTATAGTTTTTCTTGCTATCTCTATGCAAAGATGGGTGGACCACTATTTAGACAAAATTATTTGTTTTGAAATCTAATTTTCATGTTATATACCAAGTATCCTTACTATCCTCAGGTAATTATAAAGCATATAGGCCTGCTTTTAATCAACAGAATGACTATTGGGTCTCTAGATTCCCACAGACTATAATCTTATACTCTTTGTTCCTCATTATAAATAAAAAATATAAAAGAACGAGCAAAAACCCATGATTACTGTTAATGGGGTACTCTTGGAAGATGTGTTGAATCATGTTATCACGCTTGATATGAAGAGTAGTACTTTCAACTATTTTATATATGTACTCTACCTTAGGGTCTCTGAGGACTGCATTTCGACCTCCATGCTTCAGTATCTTAACTTCCTTTATTGGACTTTCCTGTGGTATCATGTGCTCAGCTTAGATTTACAGTGCTGTAGGAACCATTATATTGAGGACCCTGGGTGGCTTAGTCAGTTAAGCGTCCAACTCTTGATTTTGGCTCAGGTCATGATCTCACGGTTTGTGAGTTCTAGCCCTGCATCAGGCTCTGTGCTGAGAGCAAGTAAGCAAGTAAGATGATAAAAACTAAAAATTAACCTACAATTACCAATTAAAAAATTCCATTATTTTGTTGGCTTATTAAGATTATCTATTCATTTTTCTTTCAAAATTATCACTTTCATTTACTTTTATCTTAGTGTGCATTTTGTCACCTGCCTTAAAAAAACTTAGAAATTGAATAAATAAAACATCATATCCATATCATATCAATCCAAGATTGCTCATTAATTAATTTGTTCATTCACTGAACAAAAATATGGTAGATACTCACCCTGTACCAGATACAATGCTGAATGTTGAGTTGTAAAAATGAATAGGATCCCACTTATAAATACATGCAAGTCATTTGAGACAAAGGAGCAAAGAAAATACAACAGATCAAGGATAATCTTTTCAATAAATTGTGCTGGAACATTGAGACATGCACATGCCAAAAAAAAAAAAATTCAAATATAGGCCTTAGACCCTTCACAAAAATTAACTTAAAATAGATCACAGATCTAAATTTAAAATGCAAAACTATAAAACTCTTACTAAAAGATAGCGGTGCCTGCGTAGCTCAGTCAGTTAAGTGACCAAGTTCAGTTCAGGTCATGATCTTGTGGTCCATGAATTCAAGCCCTGTATTGGGCTCTGTGCTTACAGCTCAGAGCCTGGAGTCCGCTTCCAATTCTGTCTCCTTCTCTCTCAGCCTCTCCCCCACTTGCGCTCTCTCTCTCTCTCTCTCTCTCAAAAATAAATAAACACTAATTTTTTAAAAAGATAATATGAAAGAAAACCTAGACGACCTTGTGTATGGAGATGATTTTTTTTTACATCACCAAAGCATGATCCATGAAAAATATAATTGATAAAGTCTAGCTTATCAATTTGATAAACTTCATTAAAATTAAAAAAAAAAAAACTTCTGTTCTGCAAAAAACATTGTCAAAAGAATGAGACTATCCATTACTGGGAGAAAATATTTGCAAAAAAAAAAAAAGTGTACCAGATAGATGTCCATTCTCCAAAATATACAAAGAGCTCTTAAAACTCAATAATAAGAAAACAAATAACTCAATGTAAAAATAGGCCAAAATCTCTCAAAAGAAGATATACAGGTGGCAAATAAACATATGAAAAGGTGCTCCACATCATACATCATCAGAGAAATGCAAATTGAAATAATAATGAGATATTACTATACAGCTATTAGAATGATCAAAATCCTGAACACTGACAACAGTGAATGTTGGTGAGGATGTGAAGCAGCAGTACCCTCATTTATTGCTGGTAGGAATACAAATGCATACATACTAATATTTACCCAAGGGAGTTGAAAACTTACATCCACAAAAACAAAAACAAAAACAAAAACAAAACAAAACAAAAAACCTGTACATGAATGTTTTGCAGGTTTATTTATAATTGCCAAAACTTGAAAGCAACGGAGATGTCCTTCAGTACGTAAATAGATAGTCTCTGGTACATCCAGATAACGAAATGTTACTCAGCACTAAAAAGAAATGAACTGTCAAGCAATGAAAAGATATGGAGGAAACTTAAAGGCATATTCTGCAAGGCTGCATACTATGTGATTTCAACTATATGACATTCTGGTTAAGACAGAACTATGGGGACAATATAAATATCAGTGGTTTTCAGGGATTTGGAGTGGGAGGAAGGAAGATGAATAGGCAGAGCACAGATGATTTTCGAGGCAGGGAAAATACTTCGTATGATACCATAATTGCTGTTACACATCATGATACATTTGTCTAAATCCACGGAATGTACAACACCATTAGTAAATCATAATATAAACCATGGCCTTTATGATGTGTCAGTGTAGGTTCATCATTTAAAAATATGCACCATTCCAGGTAAGTGATGTTGATAATGAGGGAGGCTATGCATGTGTGGGGTCAGGAGTATATGGGAAATACCTGTATCTTTCCCTCAATTTTGTTTTGAACCTGAAACTTCTCTAAAAAACACAGTCTTGCTAAAAGTTAAAATTGAAAAAGAAGAAGAGGGAAAAAGTAAGACACAACGTCTCCAAGGAATTCACAGTTCAATAGAGCAGACAGATAAGTGAATAAGCATTACCAGTAACAGTGTGAGATAGACCACAACAGAGTCAAACACGGGATGTTACTAAAGAGAGGAGGGACATGTAATCTGCTTTTCGTCTAACAGTTTGGGTCAAGAAACAATTTTCTGGAGATGGCAATGTAGCTGATTCCTGCAACCCTCATTTTAGTAATTTTGATAGGTTCTGCTACCTCTTTTAGGACACTTACTTATATTAAGATTAACCCTAACTTCACTCCCATGATTTCTAATTCTACCCCAACTATCACAGGTCATGGTTATAAAAAGGCAACTTAATCAAATCAGAATTAGAATGTCTGCATGCATTAGTTACATCATTTTTTCCTACAAACTTTTGTAACAATAGGAAGCAGAAATTTTACCAGGAGCATTGAAATTATTTCCAATTTTTCTTTTATTTATTATCCAGTATAGATGTGAGTGGCATTAATTATGACCCATTCCATACTGGTATATTTACATTTTGGTACCTATATTATTTTTGGTAAGGTTTGTGATCGTAAGTCAATCTATCATTAATTGCCAGCTAACACTCATCTAATACTTCCAATTTATTCTTAAAGCCAACAACCTTTGAGCAAAATTGTGCTTGAGAGGCATTAGGTCACTCTTTTTCAGAGTTGCTATTTAGGATTAAACAAATAAACAAACTTGATTTTTATTGAAGCCAGTAGAATCCTCAAAAATGTCAGACTGAAGAATTTTAATTCAACTTAACAGCCTGAAGGAAACATTTAGGAATAGCTTCTTTCAAATGCATACAAAGGTCATTTCTTCTGTTACTTGAAAATTATAGTATTGTTGCATTGTGCAGTTGTAGCCTAGAGGGAAAATAGTAATTATTTGATACACACACAACTTTATTTCTAAGATTTCTTTGTTATAATCATTCAAGTCATTAATATAAAAAGTCTATAAAGTAAATTCTATTATAAAATTGTAATCACATTAAATTTTAATTCTATATTTCCATCTATATAATTGTAGTAAGAACAGTCATAAGACCTTATTATGGTACTATATTTGTATAATGATTAATTTGTCAATTTGTTTTAATAGTTAGTATTTTATTCTTCAGTTTGAATAGGGTGATCCCTATGCAAAGATAAGAAAGATACGGTAGCTTGGAAGAAATTATTGCAAATATTAATGATCCATCATTCGACTATTTTGGTGTAGCTTGCAATATTTTGACATTCTGACATTTCAAATCTGTTTAACTTCTAATGATTGCTTTGTACAATTTCCACAGCTTAAACTAAACTATAAGTTGTATACCAATGGCTTCTTGGAACAGCATTTATTTAACTTACTTTTGTGGTATTATACATCTTTTGTTTGTGTTTAATTTCTTATTGTTTCCATTTTAGGAATTACCATCTTCATTTTCTCTCATAGGAAACTTTATGTTCTTTCTATTACCTTAAAATATAATATTAAAATGACATGTTACAATAAAGGAGTAAAGGAAAGATGTAGAGTTTATAGTTTGGGTGTTAAACTACTACTTGTTGGTTTTCTGCTCAATTGATTGTACTCATCATAATAAATTCAGGATCAGTTCTGAAGAAATGGTCATAACAAGAATAAAATCCCTGGTAAGTGGGATGTGTTACAGAAAGCACACAGTTGAAATCCATAGACATTTATTCAGCCCTTGCTGAGCTTAAATTGTTTTGCACACCAAATGCAAATGTAAGAGTAATCATCCCCCAGTCTAGGTGAGGTTTCTTTATGACAGTTGGTTTTTTTTTAAGTTTATTTATTTATTTTGAGGGGGGGGTGCAGAGAAAGAGGGGCAGAGAGAGAGGAAGAGAGAGAATCCCAAGAAGGCTCTGAGCTTTCAGTGCAGAACCCAACATGGGGCTCTATCCTGTGAATAGTGAGATCATGGTCAGAGCTGAAATGAAGACTCATATGCTTAAATGAGTGAATCACCCAGGCACCCCGCCCCCCCTTTTTTTTAATGACCTGTAGCATTGGCTTTACTTGGGAAGTAGTTGTGTAAAATCCAGCAGCTCTGGAATTTTGGTAGAGTAACTTAAGCCCTCCAGAGGATTAAGATATGTGCTGAAGATTGAAAACCACTGCTTTGTGAGATGCTCCTAAAGACCACTTTTCTTTCACACACTGATCTGAATAAGTGAAATAATGCATATTTATCACTATATAGAGCTTCTTCATTACCTTTTTGTAACTAGATTGCAAACTCCACTGGAAGATGAACCTCCTCTGTGTTTATTCATTATGTATCCCCAGAGTCCTGCACTGAATGTGTCATTTAGCTCTCTGCAACATTGTTTTTGGTAAATGACACTGTAGTTTGGAATTCGACTCTAAAAGGTAGACATTACACAAATAACTTACAAAAGAAGGTTATACTAAAATACTAAAATTAAATATGAGGGAGAAATAGATTTTACCTTCCAGCTTATGTGCCTTAAGCATTTCTTACCATAACTTACTATTATAATCTATTCAAAATCAATGCTAATAATGCAACATTTATCTCAAAGACATTCTTATAAATGCTCACTATAATTAGGTTAATATTTATATTTCTATAGTACAGTTTCACTGTCTAATATATTCACATATAATTCTTGATTTAACACATATGAAAGGGTTCAAATGCATGTCATAGTTTCTAAATGCTTTCATATTTTTTTGCCTCTTTTGATCAAATGGTGGGAGCAATATATTTAAAGTATCATTATTGTCATTTAGGCAAAAATGATAATAGGGAAGTTACCAACCCAAGAAGTCTATTAAGAAGCATCAGGTCACTTTTTTTCAGAGTTGATTCTTAAGATTAAAAATACGAAAATAATATATTTTAAAATTTTGCAACTTTCCTGAATTATGTTCATTATGCTAACTCTTGCATTTCCTTTTTTAACATATATTTTTTTTAAAGATCCATGTGGTTACCTCTGTAAATACAAATACCTTCTCCCTTGACTCTTGGTCTGCCTATTTTTTGGTCCTTGATGAGAGTATGCATAGAAGGCCTTAGGGGATTTTGAATATATATAAGAATAAGATGAATTATCTTAATTCTGTATTTACAGATCTTCCAAATCATACTCTAAGAGCATTCATAATGTGTATAGGTTATTGTTCATTCTTGCCTTTAAAGCGCTTACAGAAATAAAGAATTGCCAACACAAATGTTAAGTGCAATGATCTATGACATGCAGCTTAAGGTCTGCCCTTGATATTTGCAAGACTAGGACAAGAGCAGAAATGAAGGCTCACATTCCATATGTCTAACATTTAAATATTACATTAAATTGGAAATAAGAAAGAGATAAGTCTGCTGAAATCTCTTACTTTGAAAAGGTACTCCTCAAAATTACATGGAACAGAATTTAGTACCAAAGTTACATGGTACAGAATTTAGTACCCAAATGTGGCTGTGGATTATGTCCCCCGTTTCTTCCAGGCTAGCCTCAGTCCTATACTACAAGGTCAAACACTCCAGCCTGAACTTCCAAATCTGTCCAAAGTCTCCACAAATAATCTTCCTTGGCTGACACTTGAGCCTAGAGGCACCCACAACAGTGGGCGATCTGTCCTACAGAGGATGCAAGCAGATTCTACAAACAGACTTGGAGCCATTTGGGTGTGGAATTCTGATATATGGGAACCAGTACCAGGATCTGGAAGCATTGCATGGGATCTGAGTGCCCACATCCTGGAAGGCCCAGTGATGCCTTGTCCCCGAACCCCAGCCCATGGGCAGCTGAAGCTGAAAGGAGATTAGAGTGTGGCCCCTTCTAGTGCATGACAAAGCAGGCAGGATTTCTGTTTTCCTCAGTCCAAGGTTAGAACTGTGCATCACACAGGGAAAACATTTTAAGGCAACACATTCTACTTGTCTTTGCTTAATTCAGTGAATATCCTCATGATTTCACTCCTTTATGGAACAAATAGCTTTCAAATTTTTCCCCGGAGCATTTTCCAAGGTAGATTGAGACCTGCCCTCTAATCACTTGTCATATCATTTTTGTTCACTTTTTTCCTTATTATAATAGCATTATTTTTTTAAAAAAAGAGTCATGTTGCCAGGGTTACCAGAGTGAAGAATGGGCATTGCTGCCTTTGCTGAAAATTTAACTCTTCTTGAATAAATTTACCCTGTAGTATTGGACCCATTCAACTTTTTTGTGAATAGTTTACAATCTCTGCCTGTTTCTTTTTTTAATTTTTCTTTCCATCTCTCTCTCCAAGTGTTGCTGTGCTATTGATTTTCTCTTGAACTTCCTCTTTCTGTATGCACCATTCAATATGGGTACTTTCCCTTTTATTCCCTAGATTTTTCTCCTCTGTTCATTACCACACACTCCACATTCTGCCAAGTGGTAGCACTGGCTGCTCGTTGAAACTTACTGACTCAGAGAACCCTGTTCTACTGGTAACTTTTCAAGTTGGCCTTACATGAGAGCATCTGTAGCAGCCTGTGCTTAGATTATTTCTCTGCCATTGCTACTGCTCCATAGGAGGGGATTGGCCTGTGCAGGGTAGGCAGTGAGAAAAGAACAGAAAGCCAACACTAATCTGTACTCAAAGCTATTTTCTGCTTTCACTTAATACTTTTCTGTGTCTTCTCCAATAATTAAACTCTATTTCCAAATAATTTAATTGAAAGGAAGAACCAATGGAAGCACCATAAACAAATCACTAAAGTTGGAAGTGAAATCATACAGGATTTATAACTTTATATCAAATATGCAGGCTAAAGATGAAGTTTTGCATACATTTAGTGGCTTTTCATATTAGAGGTTTGTTGCTATTCTTGTTCGGTTTGGAATATTTTAGTTGATGCTTTAAACCACACAGGTTTATTATGAATAAAAAAAAAAAAAACACTCACACTTTTAGGCATTTTCTGGGATACTTTTCCCTGGGATTTAAATTCAACTAGAAAATAAATTCTGATGCTTTACCAGCCTGTGTTCTTTAAACATCCTGAGTAATACTATATAAGCACACTTTTCATGAACCTGCAGTGGTTAAATTGCAAACAGGTGTCTCTTTCAAGGCAGGCTCATACCCTGGTGTTTCCAAAAAGGATCATGGTTTTTCACACAGCATTTTAAAAGGAAACAATCTCAAATCTTTTGACTAGTAAGTTTTCTTTGATGCTGCAACTTTGCTTGTTTTATCACTGAATATAAAGGAAGCAGATGCTGACTTTAGAAACTGAATTGCTTAAGGAGACATTTGCAAATAGGTAATGATGTTAGTGCAAAGCAGAAAACACAAAAGTCAAGAACAAAACTGAAATAGAGGAGAAAGCTGAGCAGGTATATAGGAAGTAAACAAACACACCTGGGAAGTAAGGCAAACAAGCTTACTGGTGCAATGAATATAGTGAAAAAGCACCCCAAGTGAGATAACAACCACAACCACATTTTGTATATTACCACCCTACCCCTTTATCTTTTGTTCAGTGGGACTAATTTTTCACCTGTAAGTGGATAAAATCTCTCTCTCTCTCTCTCTCTCTCTCTCTCTGCACAAATCAGATCCAAGGTAAACACTCATATATCCAACACACCCTGGAAGGACTTATCAACCAAACTGGTATTGTCTCCTTTATTTCTGCTCTCAACCCAAGTACTCTGTACCCACCCTACTTCAGAAAGTAGACGTCAGGCTGTCTGAAAGATCTCATGAAGTCTTCCTCTTTAGGTTTGAGAAAAGGGCATGTATCCCTCATCCTGGGAATGAGGCGGGGGCTCAGAGTCTAGCCCAGCTATCTCTAGAGTAATTCTCTTTCTTCAAATTCCCATTCTTAAATAATCTCACTGAGGGTGAGAGTTTTCAGGATCATGTAACCATTTTTTTTTAAATTTCCAGGTAAAGTTATATATTGTTCTAGCACTGAATTTTGACCTGGCTAATTTTGTATATCTTAGCACTTCATTGAGAGAATCAAGTTTAACATTCCAGTTTGAGGGAAAAATTATACCTAAATATTTATGTTTCCTTATACATTTATTTTTTCCTACATATTTACCCTGTGACTAAAATTACCACTTATTGAAGTTTAGAGGGAGTGGGGCATAATGGCTTATGGACAACCTTCATTTTCCAGTAAGTATACTGAGTCTACAAGGCATGATTTATGTTTCAATCTGCCAAGAAGAATGTTAATGATAATATTTTAAATATTAACTACCAATTCTCTTAGGGCTCAAAAACCATTATATGTACCCTACTTACTGTTTTATTTGTATTTTTAAAGCAAATTTTATAGTGGCTCTGAATTCTGTATCCTCCTTTACTGGTAGCATCATCCTAAAGCTGTTCAATAAAACTAATAGCAAATAACTCTAGCTTTAGAATCATAAACTGCGTCTTCAATGTTAATGATCTGATAATTAAAATGAAACATGCTACTAAGCACATCCATTTTTGACCCTGTATAAAGTGCCATACTTTTGAACTCTTCCAACTATGTCTATGTGTACATAGAATTGATAACTAGATACAGGCTTGGGAAGATTCTCAATCAGGGTAGGTGTCAGTCAAGTAAGGTACAATGGTGAGGCAGCGTAGGGAGGATGGATCCAGACAGGGAGCATTTGAAAGCCACTGAAGCCAGAAAAGATAGTGGATTGTACTTAAAAAAATTAATCTGTTACTACAGGATATAAAATTACAATGCAAGAAAATATTTGGAACCTATAGAAAACAAAAATAAAAATGATATAATCATCCATTTATCTAAACCCAAGAGGAATGAATTCTCAAGACTTAAATGGCACGTCAGCAATCTTTTTTTTTTTTTTTTTTTCCACAGGACAGAAAAAGTTGTGGAGATGAGCAAACAAGAGAAGCCAGGTGGTTTTTTTGTGTAAGGGAATATTTTAGAGAATCATTTCTTAAACCTTGAGTCATATATAAATTTCATTTTAGAATATAATTTTGGAATTTCCTTAAGAAATTTAAAAATAATTCAGGTGATTTCATACTTTGCAATATATTTAATGAATTAAATTAATTATGACAGTACTATAGATTGTTGTACCAAATTCATTTTAATATAATCTGTAATACTATTTATGACACATAGACAAATGGTAAACAAAGTGGTTAATTGCTTTATACAGAAAAAAAAGTAACTATCAAAAGTGAACTTTGAAATTATATCTCAGGATGAATTTGGTGCATGAGTTAATACTAAAAATATGGATTGTGTTTTGACTGGGAAGGGGCTGAATGCCTATATTTGAATCCCAGTCAGCCATGGGTCTCCATTACAGGCTTGCTACTGTTGGGCAAGTTGTTTTACTTTTCATTTCAATTTCCTTAGTTGGATCATGGGAGTAAAAATAGCATGCGCATCAGATAATATTTTAAGAATTAAACAGATTAATCCACACAAAGAGCTTCTAATAGTATCTGAAACATGTACAAACTCAACAAATATTGCCAATGCTCTGTGGCACACACATATTAATCACACATAAATACAAATGTTCAACATGAATATAAATTTAAAATGTTAAAAAAGAAAATATAGAATAATATCCTTTTGGCTTCAAAGTAGGAAAATATATTATTAATAAAGATAATAAAGACACATTTCATTACATGATAATTTAAAAGTACATATAAGGGTACCTGGGTAGCTCAGTCTGTTAGGAGTCTGACTTCTGCTCATGTCATGATCTTTGTGGGTTCGAGCCCCACATCAGGCTCTGTGATGATAACTCAGAGCCTGGAGCCTGTTTCAGATTCTGTGTCTCCCTCTCTCTCTGCCTCTCCCCTGGTTGTGTTTTGTCTCTCCCTCTCTCAAAAATAAACATTAAAACAATTTTAAAGTACTATATAAATAAAGTAAATATGTATAAAATTAAAATAAGTCATGGATTAGAAAAAGACATTATATGTGTTTATAGTATATATTTATATATGTATATACACACATATATCTGATTTAAAAAATAAGTAATATTTAAAAAGAGTAGGTCAAGTCAATCAATGTAAGACAAGGTTCAATAGGAAAATATATCAAAGAATTAGAATAGCAACTCATGGAAAGGAAAGCTTGAACAACAATAAAAATATGAAAAAGTGATCCATCTTATCAGAACAGCTCAGAATCAGGCAAGTGAAAGTTAAATATTAAGTAATGCTTCATATATATCAGACTGAAAAAAGTAAAAGACTGGCACTACCCCGTGAGGGTGTGGAAATCAGAAAACCCTCATATAGTACTGGTAAGATATAAACTGACAAAATTGAAACGTACCATACTGAATAGCAATTCTACCAGTAGATTTATTCTAAAGAGTTCTCAGGCATGTGCTCAAGGAGAGAGAGATGTGTGTATTGATTGCAGTTCTATTTGTAATTAAGGATACTTGGACACTGTACATATCCATTAATAAGACAAGGGATATATAAATCGCAGAATAATAAGTCAATGTACTATCCTGGAGTGAAAATGAAGGAATTCCAGATATATGTCAAATGGTGTCATTTACAGAAAATGAAAAAGAAAACACAACAGTGTATATTGTTTATTAATTCAAAATATTGTGGTACAAACTCCTGATGAGAATAATGACAGCAAATTGTGAATACTGTTATCTCTGAGAGGTGAAGAACAATTTAAAAAGTGTTCTGTAAGTGGCTTTACATCTTTAGTCTTTACTTGGTTTAAAAAAAAAAGAAAAAAATATATATATTTAAATATATAATTGTTATACAGGTATTCATTAAATCAATCTCTCCTTAGTTCTTATGTTTAAAATATTTCATAACAAGGGGCTCCTGGGTGGCTCAGTTGGTTAAGCATCTAACTCTTGATCTTGGATCAGGTCCTGATCTCACTTTTTGTGGGATCGAGTCCCTTGTCAGGCTCTGTGCTGTCAGTACCGTCAGGGCAGAGCCTGCTTAGGATTCTCTCTCTCCCTCACTCTCTGCCCCTCCCCCAATGGTGTGCACGCTCTATGTCACTCTCAAAATACATGCATAAACATTAAAAATATTTTAATTTTAAATATTTCATAACAAAAATCAATTTAATATACAATAAAATATAAATTTATCTACTTGTGTTAAAACATTAGAGATAGGCAAAATGCCTTAAAATTAGATCACTTTATTTTGTGCATTTTAAGTATTTATCAGATTACTGTGTGTGTTCCATTTTTATTAGTTTTCAATTTCAACTTATTGAAATTGACAAATTATTGACAAATAAACTTGTGAGATATTTAAAGTGCATATCATGGTGATTTGATATATGTATACATTGTGTAAGAATTTCCCCCATCTAGTTAATTAATACATCCATCACCTCACATATGTATCCTTGTGTGTGTGTGTGTGTGTGTGTGTGTGTGTGTGTGTGTGAACATTTGAGTTCCACTCGCTCAGCAAATTTGAATTATACAAGAAAGTGTTATCAACCATAGTCACCATGTTATACATTAGACTCTCAGACATTATTCAACTTACAGCTGAAATTTGTACCCCTTCACCAACTTCTTCCCATTTTCCCCACCTCTGAGCCTCTGGCAACCACTTTTTTACACTCAGTTTCCTTGAGTTTGACTTTCTTTTTTTTAAGATTGTACATATAAGTGATACCATGAAGTATTTGTCTTTATCTGTCTGACTTATTTCACTTAGTGTAGTGTAATATCCTCATGGTCTATTCATACTGTCACAAATGGCAGGATTTTTTCCCCCATGGCTGAGTACATTATATATATATATATATATATATATATATATATATACACACTCTCTCTCTCTCTCTCTCTCTCTCTCTACACACACACACACACACACACACACACACACACAAACAAAACATCCACATCTCTTTTGTCCATTCATCCACTGATGGACACTTATGTTGTTTCCATATCTTGCCTATTGTTAATAATGCTACAATGAACATGGAGTACAGATATCCCTTCAATATCCTATTTTAATTTCCTTTTGATATATACCTAGAAGTGAGATTGCTAGATCATATATTAATTCTATTTTTGATTTTTAAGGAACCCCTATACTGTTTTCCATAGTGGCTGTACCAAATTAAATTCCCACAAACAGTGCACAGGAGTTACCTTTCTTTACATTCTCACCAACACATTTCTTAACTTTCTTTTTTTTTATAATAGCCATTCTAACAGGTGTAAGGTGATATCTCACTGTGGTTTTGATTTGCATTTCCCTGTTGATTAGTGATGCTGAGCACCGTTTCATGTACCTGTTGGCTATTTGTATGTGTTCTTTGAAAAAAATGTGTATTCCATTCCTCTACCTATTTTTTTATTGAATTATCTATTTTATTGGTATTGAGTTGTCTGTGTTTCTTACATCCTTTGGATTTTAACCCCTATCAGATACCTGTTTTACAAATATTTTCTCCCATTCCATAGGTTGTTTTTTCATTTAGTTGTTGGTTTCCTTTGCTCTCCAGAAGCTTTTTAGTTTAATGTTGTCCCACTTGTTTATTTCTGCTTTATTTCCTTTGCTTTTGATGTCAAATAAAAAAATATTTCCAAGACTGATGGCAAGGAACTTAACTCTCATGTTTTTTTTCCTAGGATACTTATGATTTCAGGTCTTATGTTCAAATCTTTAATCCATTTTGAGTTGATTTTTGTGTACCACGTAAGAAAGGGGTCCAATTCCGTTCTTTTTAATGACAAAAAAAAAAAAGCCACAGTGCTGCAACATGCTTTATTCCAAGGTTTCACTGAAAAAATACAATGCCTCTATTGGTACCTTTCATTCCAAAGAAATGAAAATCCACATTGAATTTAATCAATGTTAAATGTTGAACATATTCACAGTTGCATATGATTATCACTCTATTGTTTCTTAAAAGTTTTTAAGTATTATCAAATACTTATATACTCCTTGTGCTATATAAAATTTTTGATTTCAGAATTATTATTTTATGTCCCTATTAACTTTTTGTATGTCAACACTTATTCTTTTCAGATAATCTGTCTTTATCTTTTTTGATCTTTTGTCCTTTATGAGTCCAATGAAACAATATATAAGAGACAAGAAAGACAATTTAAAATTATGATATTCATAACCATTCAAAACTAAATTCAGAGTCACTATGTGAAAAAACACCTGAAAATCTGAGTTTGAGTATGTTGATTTAATCTCCTTTAGTAGCTGTAAATGCACACTTGGTCACTGAATCTGCTCTCGATTAAAGGGCAAATAATTTATTTTATTGAAACTATTCACTGATTTTTCAAAGTAGACATTCAAAAGTGTTAGTATAGGCTTTCATTATTTGATACTTACTACCCTCCCAAACCAAACGAATAGTGACTTCCACTCAGGAATCACCAATTGGGAAATACATTCACAGAAGCAGACAAGCTAAGGCTTTGATATCATTGTGGCATAGTCACATGCATGATTCTAATAGCAATATTAATTATTTAAGATTTGTGTCCTACATATCACATTTAGTCAGATGCAACCTGCAGACAAACTGCTCTAGCATAGCTGGCTAAGAATTACCTGTTTGATAAAGTCCCTAATTAACTTCTGAAAGGACTCGTCACTTCTGTCAAGAAGTTAGAGAAAACCAGTATTATATGTGCCAAGGACTGTGTGACATGCTATGAATATTGTAAACATTTATATTATTTACACTTCACACCAGCAGAGCGTATATTATGTTATTAAATAAGTTTTATAGATGTTAAGGGAGATGTTTTGAGTAGTGAAATTCCTCGCCCAAAGACATAAATAATAAGGGTTTATCAGAATCTAAAATCTATGTTCTTCCTTACTGTTTCACGACTCTGCCTCTGGATCCACCCTGATTTAACAAAGACTCATGGCTTAATAAACCCCACAAGAGAGTTCATATGAATGAAGTCGAGAGTCAAAGCTAGTTCCTGAGTTGGGGATAGATTTCAAAATAGAAACTAAACTCAATTATTGGGTGTTCAGACGTGCAACAGTTACAGATCACACATGTTTCATCCATTCAGATATGTAGGACCAGAAGAGAAACACATATCAGTAAGAAGTGGGAAAGGTAACATCAGTGAAACAGCAGCCTGTAAACACTGGTATTTGGAAAGAGCTTCACAGTTCTCAGCAACCAGTTGGTTCCCTGTACAATATTATAAACTTTAAAAGAAGACTCAGAGTGCTTAAGGGAAATTACTTTCTTAGCTTTTTGGGTGTATCGTATTTAAGAACATTTACATAAAAGTGGTTAAAATCCTATAAAAGTATATGGTGGTGTTAGAGTTCTAAAATTGCACAGAAGCAGCTCCCTGTCCTTGGTGTGGTCATGCCTTTAAATAGCTGCAAAGAAAGCCCTACTCCGTACCACCCTCCCCCCAGAAGACAGCAAACTTTACAGGGCTTCAAATGAAAAAACTGGCAGCCTTTGTATCTGTTGGTTCTTCCAATTAGCGCATCAAAAATGTAAAGACAGAGCTAAAAGTGCAAGGAATGTACTGGAGGGAATGCTAATTAGAGATAAGGGGAGAGAGGACTGTAGCAGGACCAGGCTTCCTGAAATCCCTCAGATAATTCTACAGGTCTGATAACTGTAACAAAGAGGGTGAGAATGGGAGACTGGGTAGGAAAAGTCTCAGACTGCTTTGCAGCTCTGAAAAAGTCTCAGCCAGCCCCTGTGGGAGTTCAAGCACAAAGACTTGTTGGAAGAGGTGTCCTGCATGGGGCAGAAATGGTTGGGGCTTACTATCGCAGCCATGCTCACTAGTTGGCTGGGGGCTGTCTGGAAAGAGGATGGCCTCAGGTAAATGCTTTGTTATATTCCAAAGGCACTGAAGGTGGAGGGTGGCTGCTAACTGAACACCTCACAGCTGATCATCCAGTTCTGTGAAGGGAAATCCAAGGAGTGTGCTTCCATGCTGCCACAGTCTGACACACATTTGGCGGCCACAGGCTTATTCCACTGTTTTTTAGCCCCTTTAACACATACACACAATCAAAATTTTTTGTTTGTCCTGTGAAAACTTGATCCTAAGATGGTCTTCTGCTGAATTTTTCTGGCTGAATTCTTTTCTCCAAATTTCCATCAAGGCTGATTTGAGTCTGAAAACACCACCCCTGTCTTGTAGCAACACCATTTCTTTCCATCTATTCAGTACCCTGTGTTCCTAATCCAGACACTGTGTTTTGCTTTTCTCTCTGCTGGAACCTGACAAGTTTAACAGCGATTTTGGCTCAGAACTCAAGATTGATGGTAATTGAGTCTGTTTTCTATTTAATGCATTTACTTTAACACAATGAATATACTTTGAGTATCAATTTCAATCTTATGCTGATTACATGGAAACTTAGTACATGAGTCACCTCAATATTTGAAGGATTCTTATTGAATAAATAAAATGCACACATAGGAGGATGTGGGCAGATGTATCTTGAATTTAGTCTTTTTCTTTCATTCTTTCTTTGTTCTTTCCTTACCTTTTTTATTCACTGAAAAACTGCAGATTACTTCAACAGAGATGATTATACATGTCTACAAAAAAGACACATACAAGGAGAAATGGAAACACCCATTAGGGCAACTAAAATAAGAAAAGCAATTGTTATTGTGTTGATGAGAGTGTATAGAACATGCAACTGTCATACATTGCTTGTGAGACTATAAAATGATACAGCAACTTTGAAAATAGTCTAGCAGTTCCCAATATGGTATACTTAGAATTATTATATGACTCAACCATTCCACTCATAGGTATACGCTCCAAAGAACTGAAAACATATGCCCATACATAAACTCATACATGGATATTTTTAGCAGTATTATTAATAATATCCAAAAAGTGGAAACAACCCAAATGCCCAACAACTGATGAATGAGCAAACAAAATGTCATATATTCTAAAAAGGAGGTGCTTATACATGATATAACATAAATAATGCTTGAAATCATTATGCTAAGTGAAAGATACTAACCACTAAAGCCACATGTTGTGTAATTCCATTCACATTAAATTATAGAAAAGGTATATTTATAAAAAAAGAAAGTAGAATAGTAGTTTCCAGGAGCTAGAGAAAGGAAGGGATATTCAGTGACTACTAGTTGGTACAGACTTTTCCTTTGGGTGGTGAAAGTGATCCATAATTATATTGTGGTGATGGCTGCACAACTTTGTGAATATACAACAACGTCAACAGACAACACTGAATTGTACACTTTAAAAGGGTGAATTTTAGAGTATGTGAATTTTATCTCACAAAACACATACACACAATCAAAAGTTTTTATTTTCCTTACGAGACAAAAGCATTAAAGAAAAATCCAGTTATTACGTAAACATATAGCTTGAATGCTGGTTACAATCGCCAGCCTTCAAGACAACCTTGAATCATCTTCTTTCAACATACACCCTTATGTAGTTCACTGCCACATAATTTGGTCTATTTGACCAATAAAATACAGAAGAAATGATGGTATATCTCTTCCAAGATTAGATTATAAAGACACTGTGGCTCCCATCTTGGTGACTCTCTGTATAACATCATTCTGGGAAAGCCAGCCATGCCATGCATGGCATGAAGAGACCTTGTGGTAAAGAACTAAAGCCTCCTCTGAAATCTGTGTGAGTGGGCTGAAATGTGGATCCTCCAGCATGAATCAAGCCTTCAGAGAAATGCAGCCTGAGCTAACAGCTTGAATGTAGGCTCATGATGGACCCTGAACCAGAACTATACAGAGCCTCAGAAACTGTGTGAGAGAGTTAATTTGTTGTTTCAAGCTGCTAAATTTTGAGGTGATTTGTTACACAGAAATAGAAAACATACATAGGCAAATTTCTAGACATAGAGGTGTTGAGTAATGGGTGTGTGTGTGTGTGTATTTATATTTTATTTTTTATTAAATTATTTTATTTATATTTCGTATTTTACTTTATTAAATATATACACATATTTTATTGAATATATATAAAATAAAATGCACAAAACATCAAATATATTTATCTCAAATATATATGTATATATTTTAATGTTTATTTATTTATTTATTTATTTTTTGAGAGAGAGAGAGAGAGAGAGACAGAGCATGAGCGGGGGAGGAGCAGAAAGGAAGACACAGAATCTGAAATAGGCTCCAGGCTCTGAGCTGTCAGCATTGAGCCCGATGCAGGGGTCGAACTCACAAACTGCGAGATCATGACCTGAGCCAAGCCGGACGCTCAACTGACTGAGCCACCCAGTCGCCCCTACCTCAAATATATTTAATCACAATATATAACATGTATATATGTATATATGTCATTACATTTATACATATTCTCTTAGAAAAACATTTAAATAAAAGAGATAAAGAGGAACTGTAAGAGAAAAATGCACTAAGGAGATAAAACTGAGAGAAATAAGATAAATATTGTGTGATAGCCATGTGTTTTCCAAACTTAACACAAAGAAAAGGGTAATAAATGTTTTTCTTAACCAAAAGAGTAGAATAATGATGGATACAATTAGGAATAGTCCCCAAGGACACCTTAGAGCATTATATGACTTTTCGGCCAAAAAATGGAGCATTATATGGAGCCTTCAGCCAAGTGAGTAACTGCATTAAATAAATATAATAAGGCACAAGCAACCATAAACATCTAAACTGCTTCAGATGAATAACAAAAGCAAAGTCAACATTAGATGAAATTTTAATGTACTTTTTATGATTCTTACTGTGAGAAGTTTAGAACAGTGCTGAATAGGGGGTTGAGGGTAGAGTTGAAATAACTCCAAATACTATGATCATTGATTTGATAGTTTAAAATCATTCCTCTGTGCCTTCACAAATGTTGGAAGTCTTTAAAATTCATATCTAAACAGGAATAAAATTACAAACCAAGGAAAATAAAAATTTCACTGTATAGAATACAAGCAAATTTTTTAAGTTTATTTATTTATTTCGAGAGAGAGAGCACAAGCAGGGGAGGGGCAGAGAGAGAGGGAGAGAGCATATTAAGCAGGCTCTAAGCTGTCAGCACAGAGTCAGATGTGGGTCTCAGTCTCATGAGTAGGAAATGATGACCTGAGCTGAAATCAAGAGTTGGACACTTAATTGACTGATCTACCCAAGCACCCCTAGAACACAAAGATTTTTAAGTGCAAACATTATTCTCTGCTCTGGGAACAAAGAATATTTTAATCATCTTGTTATGTATTTTGTAAAGATCATATAATATAAAACATCTAAAATGTGACTACAAAAGCAAATATGGATTAACTAACATATCCAGTTGAAGCATTTTCCTTAAATGTACACATGATAAGTGGAGGAGGAAGGAGCAGACAGACCACACTTAAGTCAAAGGTGCTATAGTAGAGCAAATAGATTTTGTTCTGTTTTTGTTTTGTTTTGCTTTAGCTCTCTTCCAGTATATATTTTCAAAGGTGATGCTTAAAAAAACCTTTAGCTACTATCAATAATCATTTATGAATTCGTTTTTCTTCAGAAATAATCTTATAACTTTCAGAAAAAAGTTAAGACTCTGAAAATCAGGGGGCACCTGGGTGGTTCAGTCGGTTAAGCATCTGACTCTTGATTTTGGCTCAGGTCATGATCTCACACTCCTGAGAATGAGCCCCATGTCAGGCTCTGCATTGAGTGTGGAGCCTGCTTGAGATTCTCTCCCTCCGACTTTCTCTGTCCCTCCCCTGCTTGTGTGCTCTCTCTCTCTCTCTCTCTGAAACTAAAAACAATTTTTTAAAAAAGGCTTGAAATAATATATTGTTAGAACCATGAGCAACCTCATTTTACATGTGTAGACAATCGGACCCAGAAAGTCTGTTATCGCCCAAAGTCATACCACTGGGATTAGGACATTGATATTTTTTCTCCTATTACACATTTTTTTTCCCATTCACTGCAATTTTTGTAAATGTTTATCTTCAAGGTTCTTGTTCACTGCTGCTTTGCCCAGTACATTAAGTTACAAGCTGCTATCCTCACTATTTTTCTTTCTTACATAAAATGATGAATACTTAGCTTTAAAGTATACATTTGAAAAACATTTCAGATTGCATTAGGTTTTAGTAGAGTTACAAGATACTTTTTAGAACTACTAGTATTAAAAGCAATTCGTTGTCTCCACTAGAATATAGTCATATATTACTTGTTCACAAACTAATTAATGGAGTTTTTGGACATTGACACTGAATCTGATTTTCTCAGAAAAAGTCAGTGTATCTGCAGGTTCCTACAGAGGTATATTTATATACATGCATGCACATACACAAACACTGCTAAGTAAACATCCGGGATTCATAGATTTCCTCAAAGTCAACCCCATGAGCCATGGGCCTCATTTTAAGTCATTATTGAATTATCTTCCTTTCTAATTGCTTACAATGCTTATTTTCCTGCTTAATAGTGTAAAAATAAAGCTGAAAGTTGGTAGAAAACGTACCATCTTTGGTCAAGTCTGATTGATAGTCTGGTCAAGTCTGATTGGTGAGGGCTGTTGAAAATGTAGATAGATGATTCACATTCAGCTACATTCATCAGGTTAGAAAGAAAATTTTCAGTTTAGGAGATTACCACTTTTTATAATTAGAATCTAGATAATTAAAAAATGAACCCTAATTTTGAGAATCTTCACATCATGTAAGATATAAACAAAAGTCTTCAGAAAATAATGACAACACTCTATGAAAATTTTCTTAAAGTAGGATGAAAGCAAAATGCTCCTGGGTTGAGAAGATTCATTCCAATTTTACCCTAAAGCAAATATTTTACTTTCAAAATAAAAATCTCCAAAAATAGAGTCTGAAATGGAACTGCTGACAAATCCTTGGCTACAGAGTTGCAATTGGGTACAAGTATAATGACGTACATATTTCTTTGTGAAGGAATTGAAAGCGGCAATAATAAAGCTTAGTTGTATAAAATTGAAATCCTCTTTCTCTCTCTCTCTCCTTTTTTTTGGCTTTTTTTGTTTTGTTTTGTTTGTTTTTTTAACCTCCAGGGAGAAAAACAATTAGAGACAGACAATCTAGCTAAATAGACTAGGAAACAGTCTTGCTACATCTATGCTTCATTACCCTTCCTCTTTCTTCTCTCTCATTTTCCACAAATGGCTTGATTATGTTTACCTGACATCCACATACTTCCCTGCTGACTGGCTGTGGGTGCTCTGAAGCCAAGATAGACAATGTTTGCTACGAAAACTTAAGAGTCCTTTGAAAAGAGGCCAGTCTTTGTGAATATGTAGTTGTAACTTCAATATGTCTGTGACTGTAGTTTCCCAGAATTCAAAAGCACTGTCTGAAACCAGCCTTACACAATAGTCGTAAGTGGAAGCAAGATTGCTCTGGGGTGCAAACGCTCCATGTTACCTAAGCAAACGCAGAGTCAGAGGTTAGGAATTCATGCCATGAATAAGAAGCATGCCCCCTAAAAGGTTGATCAAATGTTGAACTCCTTTATACTTTCAGAAGTCAGGGCTTTTAGAAATATGGCTACCATGTTTTGATGCCCTTTTACTCCCAAATCCAGCAGGATAATGGCCTCTAACTGTTGCAATGAAATAAAGTGCTTTTTCTAAGATGAAGCTCTTTGCAAGCACAGTCTGGGATGAGAGCTGCGGAGAAATAACAAGCAGCAGAACTGATTTTCCTGAGCTCTCTTTATGGACTGAGCCATAAATCTATAACGATGTGAAGGCTTCAGAGATTTCCTAGTTGCCCTCATAAGAAATAGACATCATTCTATTTTCTGACAGTTCAGGTAGTAGAAGTAGGCACATTTTCCCCATTGTCACCAGGCTATGAATCTGAGTAACTAATCTACTGATAATTAGATGTGATGCCTCAAATTAGAAACCAATATTACACGTGTGAATTAATGGCATTTCATTATGTATTACTGTCGCCATTAATAAACTGTGACTAGATTAAGCTTTTCAGCTCTGAGGTAACTCAGGAGAGTTCTGTTCAAGTCCAGTTTCAATCAAGGACAGTATGAAATGATGAATGTAGAAAATGAAATACACTGAATATATCTTATAGGCAAAACCATCTGGAGCTTCCCAGTGTGTGTGAGTCAAATTCCTCTCATGCTGAAGACAGCAGAACGTTGCAGAATGAAAGGTAAATGGGGATTTAGAATCCTCAGTGACTCTCAATCTACACAACAGATTAAACAAGTCATACTCATTGATTTTAAGTTAGAATGGTCACAAACTGACCCAGCTCATTGAGTAGAAGGAACTTGGTCTGGATTCATAAAACCTGAATCACTGAAAACCAAGCTTTGTTTAGCAAGTGATAAAACTGAATCAAGAGCAGAAGCTGGATGTAATAGGGACCCCTGTGATTCTCCTTTCTCATTTGCAACCTCCAGCTTCACTGGCTTGTTACAGCTGAACAGGCAGCATTTATGCAGTGAATAAAAAGCTGCCTTCCCTACATCTTCAACCCCCTTCTCAAATCCTGCAGTATTTCCAAATTCAGTCTGCTATTTCAAATGAAAAGAAATGCTATAGCCCTAAATCTGCATTAGTGGATCATGGAGGACAATTTAGGTCAGCTCAAAATGTACTAATGCACAGAGAGGCCCTCCTTTCTTGACTTTATCAAGGGTTGGCCTTGGTCTGTCACTCTGGAACAAAATTTCCACTGTTTGCATGTGTGTGTGTGTGTGTGTGTGTGTGTGTGTGTGTGTGTGTAGAGGGGGGGACATATCACTAGTTTGTCACTGGTAAGGGTACTCCCCATGTGGTCTAAGTAAGGGTGAGAAAGCAATTTATTTTTCAGATTTGGAAGATTGTGTCTTCTAAATTGATTTTATTATTTTCATTTCAAACATATTTACACACGTGTATGAATCTTGCATTTTTAATACTGCATATGTTTTTCTACATACATATTTAAGTGAGGTAATATAAAGAAAAATAATGCTTTGTCCTATATTCCAAATCTTTGTATTCAATTTCTCCCCCAAATTATCCATCTGCCATCCTAACCTATTGTCTCTCTCTCTATTCTCCTTAGATATAATAGAGGTTTTAAACTTTGGGTTTTCTTTTGGAGCATATCATGATTCTGGGTACTGTCCCAGTGCCTAGCCGTTTAACTGAACTTGACCATAGATAGTGTTTCTCTTAGCCCGACATGGCTTAGATGCTACATGTTTTATTCTTTTAGTTTCCTCACATTAACATGTGTAATCCCAAATGCTGTAAAATCATGGCTTTCTCTTCCAAAATCTAATGTAACTTTCGAGAAAGTCAGTGTATCCTCAATTTAACTTCGCCAATGCTGTTGTAAGCTCTATTCTTTCCGTGAATTAAATTTACAACCAAAAAGCAGTATTCTCTTTCCCTTTTCTCTATCATTAGAAAAAAATATGTAATTAGTTTGCTCCAGAGTACTTCGAAAATCTACTACTAATCTATGAGTTTTTGGTATTACAATCCCTAAATGTCATGCAGTTTGTCTCTGCAAGAACCTGCGTGCTGATATTCCACTCATGGCTTTGAAGTCTCTAATCTTCCATGCGGTTCTATTCACTCCAGTAAGAATCACCTTCATCAGGCATCAATTTCTCTTTCAGAGGCCAACATATCCTTGTAATTGCATCTCAAATTAAATTTATAGTTAAGGGATTCTCTTGTGACTGTTAATTACTGGGTTCAACAAAATGAGAAAAGAGGAGGAGAATTAAATTTGTCTGCTCTGTGCTATGTATTTTATATGCATCCTCTCATTTTAGACTCAGAGCAAACCTGAGAAGAAAGGAGTATTATTTCCTCTACATAAGTGAAGAGAGTGAGACTTAAACATATCAAGAAATTTTCCTATATTCCTAAAGCCACTTTAGGTCCTTTTTACTTCCTTGTTTTAAAGAGAGGCGGGGGCGGGGGTATGGAGGAAGAGGGTGGGAAGGGCCATTTGCCAAGAAAAAAGGATAAGATATGTAAGGTCACAGCAATGTTTCTTTCATTAATTCACATATGTATAGTCTGTAAATATTTTTTATCAATATTTGTACAGTAATGTATGAGCACTTGAGATATATAAAAATATTACAAGGAGAAAATACAAGGGGTGCACCAGATAGCTCAGTTGGTTAAGCATCCGACTCTTGGTTTCTCCTCTGGTCATGATTTCATGATTTTGAGCCCTTCACTGGGCTTGGGATTCTATGTCTCCTTCTCTTTCGCTGCCCTTCCCATGTGCTCTCTCTCTCTCTCTCTCTGTCTCTCTCAAAATAAATAAAGTTAAAAAAGAAAAGAAAGAAAATAGAAGGAAACACTGCCTAAATGAACCCATTTTTCAGATTATATACTAATTGTCCACGTACATATGTTGAAAAAAAAACAAATGATAGAGCAATGATATTAACATTTAATAGCATAACTACACATAATTAAAATCATTGCAATTATAAATTGTGCCATAGTAATCAGGCACATCCTGCAGACAATTTTAATTTCTGCAAAAATATTTGTCAATTTGGAGAAAGTGTATGGTGGATGGATGGTTCCTTTTAAGTACATGTTAGGGTAATACGCAATAAAAATATGAAACAATAACTCATAAATATTGGGAAAGGGTTATTTTGAGGAATAATATCAAGATAAAAGCAGCAAAACATGATAGATTGCTTTTAAGTTCACAGAATTACATGTTTCTTTTACCACTTGCCCACAAAAAAGGTTAAAGGAAAACATTACTTGCTGTTATATTCAAAGATGTTGAGTATAGCTTAGAGGGCAATAAAAATTCCATTATGGTAAATATTTAATTTGCACGAGTCCCAAATATATATTCTTATTTATGAAAGATATAATGTAATAGTGGAGATAGATCCATAAAACATACAAAAAGGTAACTGCTGAGATTTTGAGATAAAATAACACCTACAAAATGGGCTTTGGTACTATCACTTGGAGATAAATTTGTATTAATACAGGTAGGGATGAACAGATTTGTCATGTACTAAGACAACCTCTATGGATCCCTAGACATGGACTCATTTCCTTGCACCCACACTCAGGTGGTATTAGAGCCTCCGGGCACTGCTGTGCAGTGACTTTGTGCAGGTGGTGGAAGGGCCATCATTCAATAGCTCATGAGTCTAGAGGCCAGCAGGTGCTGGGGTTTGCTTCCACGGGTTTCGACTAAAGCACTACCACTCAAGCAATAGCTTGTTTGGCTTGACAAACACCATAACTCGCAAATGATATGTTTTCCATATGTATTTTATTTTTTTTTTAAGTTAATTTATTTTGAGAGAGAGAAAGTAGGGAGGGACACCGAGAGAGAGGAAAAGATAATCTCAAGCACGCTCTGCGCTGCCAGCACAGCACCCAAAGTGGGGCTTGAACTCACAAAGTCACAAACTGTTAGATCATGACAGCCCAAATCAAGAGTCAGACGTTTAACTGACCAAGCCACCCAGGCTCCCCTCCATATATATCTTATTAGCTAAGAACAGTGGTCTTCTGTGAATTTCAACTCATGTGCCTCAACAGTATGGCCCTGGTGGTGGACACCAGACATAAAGCAACGACCCAATCATCCATACTCCCATGATGCAAAAGGTGATTTTTTTTTTTGCCTTGTGGTAGAAAGCAAAGACGAATATGCATTTTTTGTTTGTTTTTTTTTACGTATTAGTGTTAAAGGAAATTTAGTTACTGATATAAGGAAAAAAATTATGATTTACATATATAAAGATAATTAACTTTTATGGAAGAAATTTCTTTGAAATTGGAAAAGAACATAAAGAAAAGAAATTAAGCGAAAACATTGAATCCTAATTCATTGGATTAAAATATTTTAGTAGGAAAACAAATTATTATTTTGTTAATAAATACTGAGTGTTTACCATGTGCTATTCAGTTCTAAACACTTGACATGTTTCGTCTCATTTATCCTCAAGACACCAGAACAAGAGCAGTAATATTATTATCAATACTTTATAGATGAGTAACTGAGGCTCAGAGTGGTTAAGTAACTTCCCTGAAATAACAGTAAATTTCAGTGCTGAGGGTTGACAATGACATTATAACTAAAAGGTTCAATAAAGCCAATTAATTGCCCATATTCAGATCTATGCTGAATGCTAATTATAATGAATTAACAAGGAAGAAATACACTTCATATGTATGACCTGGCTCAATTCTGGTAACAACTTCATGGAACAGAAATTTTCATTTTTATCATTTTACATTTGAAGAAAGTAAGGCTTGGAGGGGTTAGATAAATTTCTCAAAATCACTCAAACAGTAAGTGTTCAAAGTGAGTACTTGGACAAACTACCCACTTTCACTCCAGAGCTATTTCTCTTATCTACTATTACATATAATTTTACATCCTCTATCCAAGAAATTATGTCATACACAGGTGTGAACACACACACACTCAGATGTTATTTTGTCATTACTCATTATACCTATACAACAAACAGGAATGCAAGTATAGAGGAAAAACAAAACTCTTTGTGCACACTCTAACAGATTACTTGCCTTCTGCCTACTCCAAAGAAAGATTTCAAATTTTATGTTGCAATAAAAAGGGCTGGCACAAGTTTTAGACTATTGACCCATGCTGCTTCAAGATTTTAAGTGTGAAAAATAGAACATCAAAAATGGACTTCTACATGAAATACATTGTTCTATAATTTGCCTCTAGATAAACTCACAATCGAGTTTTATACAGTATAAATATATATCATTTAAATAATTCATAATAGCTAAGGGGATTGGAACAAATAAAAAGTAAGGTTGCTAGCCTTTTGAAATAGTTGCTAGAGTCTGACTGTTTTTCTTAAAAGCCAATATTGCTCATATTAATTTCTCCTTTTTCTTATGTAGTGTTCAAGAACTCATAATAGTGCATACTTTTTAGCCCTTTATTTATTTATATGAGAGAATTCTGGCATACATACCACCACTGGCTATAACAAATATGACAATGCAGCAAATAAAACTATGCTTCATTTATAAGTCGCAGACTAGTGCTGTGCAGTTTGTAACCGATTCCTGGAAATAATATATTTTTGCTGATTAGTTGTCTGACTAATCTTCCGAGCTTGGAAAAAAAATGGAAATGTAGAAGTGAATGACAAAATACTGATGATATTGTATGGTTTATACTGGTCTTGGCCACTCTATTGGATCAGGGCTTAGAAGTCACATTACGGACTATTCAGTCCACCATACAAGCTAATTAATTCTTCTACTGCAAGTCTTCTCCCCTTGGAAGCCACAAAATAAACTGGCAAATCTTCTTGGGGGCCACAATTTTAATATTCTCTAAAATGTTTTTATTTGCTGGGTGTTTGGGTGACTCAGTGTGTTGAGTGTTCGATTGTTGATTTTGGGTCAAATGGGATTGAGCCCTGTGTCAGGCTCCATGCTGAGCATAGAGCCTGCTTAAGATTCTCTCCCTCTCTCCCTCCCTCTCTCTCTCTCTCTCTCTCTCTCCCACTCTCTCTCCCTAAAATAAAAAAATATATATATATGTATAAATAAATAAATAAGCAGTAAAATAAAATATTTTATGTGCAAACCTATGTATGTCATGAAAAAGAGGGAAAAATACCAAAATTCTCTTAAAAGATTTAAAATTTACATATACAGAGAGCCCCTTTTGCCAATATAGGTACACTGTATTTAGAGTACACTTAAGAACGAGTATTTGAAAACCCCAGAAGATACTTTGCTAAAAAATATGTAGGGTCAAGTCTTTCTACCACTGATAATGACTAGGATGACAATCTTTATCTCCTCTTCTGGCAAACAAGCACTGCATGATTATATAGAAGTCTCTGCCCTCATGTGGTTATGACAAAACTAGTCTCCAGCCAAGGGTGGTTTTTGAAATAACCCTTGCTCACTCACAGACAAGAGTGTAACCTCACACAATGTACTCACAACGACGTCTTATGTGTTTTAAGACTATAAATATACACTAATTGAATAAGAAAATATTTGGATATTGCCCTCATTTATCAAAAAGAGAGATGGTCAGTTAGAACCCTAGGGTTTGGACATGGTTTACAGATGTGTTTTCTTTTGCCCACCACCTTTCTTGCAAAAAGAGATCTTTTTTACCCATGATGATAGCGTTCTTGCAAACATGGTGAATGTTCCTAAAACCCACAAAACTTTTTGCAACAAGTGTGGCAAGCACCAACCCCACAAAGTGACACAGTACAAAAAGGCAAAGATTCACTTTATACCCAGGGAAAGAGGCATTTTGACAGGAAACAGAGTGGCTACAGTGGGCAAACTAAGCCAATTTTCCAGAAACAGGCTAAAACGAAGATAAGATTGTGCTGAGGCTTGAATGTATTGAGCCGCAAGTGCAGATCTAAGAGAACGCCGGCTGTAAAGAGATGCAAACATTCTGAACTGGCAGGAGACAGAAGGGCAAGGGTCAAGTAATTCAGTTCTAAGCTTCATATTTTGTTATATTAAGAAGACAACAGAACCTAGAGGTTATATTCAAAAGAAGAGGAAGAGGAAGGAGAAGAGAAGGAGAAGGAGAAGGAAAAGGAGAAGAAGAAATAGAAGGAGAGGAGAGATTTTAGATTTAAAGAAAACTCCCTTATTATTAGCTTCTCTTAAAACAGAAAAATCTGGCAACAGTTTGCCCACATTCTTGTACAGTGACAATCCTCAATACGCAAACAGTCAATGGTACTTCATGCAGGTTATTTGTTCTTTGGTTGGCCACAGTCTCCACTATTCCCTATTGTTTTATTGCTTTTCACCTTCCTTCATGTATTTCACCTCTCTAGCCTTTGACTATCAAGACAATTAAAACAAGCACGTACTAATTTACCATTCTGACTACTAAGTCATTCATTAGGTAAAGCTTTTTAGTCAAAATGACTGAACCACTTATGAATGGAAACAGGCTAAATATGATACATGCATCTCACAGTAGTATTGATCCATTGCTTGCCAAATGTCAATGTATATACATAATTTTTAATTAATGGTAGAGTTCCAGGTCAAATAATTAAAGGATTAAGGAAGAGAGTAATTGCTTAGATAAATTGAAATTGATTACCTTTTCCAAGCACAGAAGCATAAGAACATTTTGGTTGGGGAAAGCCAATGTAAACAATTTAACTACCTTATGGACACAAGTGATTCAATTTTCAATTTATAAGATGTCCAGCTACAAGTGAGTTTACCCATTATCACTACCCATAATCTCCACAATCTCGATTCATTTTCAAAATGACAAATATGCATAGCGTTGGTAATTTTACTGAATTCTGTTTTATATTACTTGGCTTCACAGAAATTGTGGTCCAAATGCAACTATATTTTTGCTAATTAATAAAGCCTGATGTTATTTCTCTTATAACTCTCTTATTCTTGAAAAACAAGTTCAGAAATGTTAATCATCACTACTGATTACCTACTAATTGCACATTTGCAAAATGTGATATAGATGAAAGAAAACCCAAAACAAAAATGCAATCATCAAACATAGTTTTGCAGTCATAAATTTTTATATATTTTCAATAGACACTCAAAGATCAGGAAGTGAAGTAGTTTTCTATGTTTAATATTCTATTTGCTTTGGACTAATTGCTTTATGTGCATATTGGATGCTAAACCCTACTTTGTTTTGAATTAAAAAATAATCAGCTAAAATAATTTGAAAAGAAAAGCATGGTTTTAAATCTTATGTTTTATCAAAATGCACATACATTTTGGCCATAAATCTAATTGTTATTAGATTATGAAATGACTTTGTAATATGCTTTTACCTGGTTACTAGTTTGGGAGATAGGAAATCTGACACTTACAGTGATAAATCATGAGATATTGGGAAACAAACTTTTATTTTCAGGCCTCAGTTTCCTCCAATAGTGCCATTCTAACTCCAAAATTTTGATATAGATTAATTTTAATATGTGTTTCTGGAAAGAAAATAGCCAATTTTTGAACAATTTATTTCACTCTTTATGGGAAATGCTATAATCATTGTAATGGTTATAATCCTCCTCTGCCCTCTTTTCACCATATAATGCTTTGTCAGAAGACCATGGAAGATGAACATCTAAGTTATTTTTAGGCAGCCATCCTAGTCCCTATTCTTGTTTTCAGATTTATTCTGAATAAATCATGTTGGATTCCTAATCAAGGGCCTTAT
Organism: Panthera leo; assembly: GCF_018350215.1. Taxonomy (NCBI): domain Eukaryota; kingdom Metazoa; phylum Chordata; class Mammalia; order Carnivora; family Felidae; genus Panthera; species Panthera leo. Next base: position 124,547,403 of record NC_056682.1, on the reverse strand, counting down.
AAAAATTTTTTTTTTTTTTTCTGAGCAAAGTGGATGACGCAGTAAGAAAAAAGAATCAAGAAATTGGAAGTAGAAAGCTTGGGTATAGAGAAACAAAATGGGACAATTTTCCAGATGATCAAATTGTATACTTAGATGCACAAGAAAAACAAACACAAAACAATTTCATCTTATAAGAGAATGTGCTTAGGTAGCTACTTACAAGATTAATTTTTTAATAAAATTATCTTTCCTATATTTCAAGAAGAAAAACATTACAAAATATCAATTAAAGTAAAAGGCCACAAGCTGATGGCTGCCAGAGGGGAGGTGGGTGAGGGGATGAGCAAGATGGGTGAAGGGGAGTGGGAGATCCAAGCTTCCAGTTATGGAGTTAATAAATTATGGGAATAAAAGGCACAGCCTAGGGAATATAGTCAATAATATCATAATAGCATTGTATGATGGCAGATGATAGCCACGCCTGTGGTGAGCATAGTATACCATATACAGAAGTTGAATCACCATGTTGTACGCCTGAAACTTATGTAATACTGTATATCAGCTACATCCAAATTAAAACTTTAATAAATAAAAAATAAAGACCCACATGCTGAGGCAATAAAAACAGAAAAAAAAATTTAGACAAACTTAAGAATATAAAACAAAAAAAATATGAACAAATGGTAATACATATCCTATCATTAGTTAGGAAAACTCAATTCAATGAGGTCTATACTAAAAAATATAATCTCAATAAAATACCAAATTTTTATCCTTACTGGAAATAATTATGCTAATTCCAAATTCTAAAAATAAAATGAATAAAATAATTTTTGATCTGTACATGCATAATCTCACAAACCAACAGAAAAGACAGAATCCAAAGATAGGCATGGCAGATAAAAATGATTTCGTGGGCAAAATACTTTTGCAATGTATTTAAATCTTACTTTAATTTTTTTATTTGTTCTTATTTTTTTAAATGCTCACTGAAGGACAGCACACACACAGAGAATTACATGGACTATAAATTGCACAATTCAATGATATTTTACTAAGTAAACATAGAACTATAATCCAGATGAAGATATAGAAAATGATTATCATTGTCCCAGAAGTCTCCATTTCATCCCCTCCCACTTATTAGCACCTCCTAAGGGAATTCACTAGTTGGGTGTGCTTATGGTTGAGCTTTGTAAAAATGAAAAAAAAATAGTACATATTATTTTGTGTCTAGCTTCTTTCACCATCATTAAGTATGTGGGATTTACCACATTGCTTATAGCTATAGTTTACTTTCTATTGTTGGCATACATTTAAGTTGTTTCAAGTTTTTTGAAAAACTGACATGAACATTCTAGGTCTGGGCTGGAGAGAGCTCAGATTTAACAAATACTGTGAAAGTTTCTTCTAAAGCAGTGTGCCAATTTACGTTCCAACCATTAGTGAACGAGCTTTTCATTTGCTCCATATTCTCACCAACTCTTGAAATTAAAATTAACTGTTTTTTTTGTTTGTTTGTTTTTAATTTTTGTCTCTGTTGTGTTAGGCGTATGGTGACATTTAATTGTATGTTTATTCTTTATTTTCCTCATGACAATTGATGTTAAAATCCTTACACAGACTATTTGGCCATTTGGGTATCATGTTTTGTAAAGAGTAAGCTCAAATTTTATTTTCTAATATTTGCTTGTCTTTTTTTTCTTAATGAATTCTTAGAAATTCTTTGTTTATTCTGATATTCTTTGTTTATATCTTTGTCAGATATAAATATATCAGACTCGTTTCTTCCTCCTGATGGCATCTTTTGATGAGCAAAATATTCTGCTTAATGGAGATCCTTAATCAATATTTTTGTAGAATTAGTGCTTCTGGTAGCCAGTTTAAAAATTCTTTGACTAGGGGTGCCTGGGTGACTCAGTTGGTTAAGGGTCCCATTTTTGATTTTGGCACAGCTCATGATCTCATGGTCGTGAGTTTGAGCCCCACATTGGGCTCCATGTTGACAGACCAGAGCCTGCCTGGAATTCTCTCTCTCCTCCCTCTTATTCCCTACTCCCATTCACTATTTCTTTCTAATAAATAAATAAGCATAAAAAAACTCTTTGCCTACTCCAAAGTCATAAATATATGTCTTATATATTTTATTATAGAATATTGCTCTATCATTCAAATAGGTCTAAATCTATCTAGAATCGATTTTTTGTATGGTATGGTGTAGATAGATTTATATTTTCCACAACGGGCTCTGTGTTAACAGTGTAGATCCTGCTTGGGACTCTCCCTCTTTCTCTGCCCCTCCCCCTCTTGCAATCTCTTTGTCTCTCAAAATAAAATAAAACTTTTTTAATAATAAAAATAAGAAACCTGTATTATTCCTAGTTTCATAGTGAAACTTTTCAAATATATCACCATTAAATAGACCCTTTACTGTAGAAATTTTGGTAGATACTCTATTGTATTAAGTAAACTCCATTCTACTTCTGGTCTGCTAATTATTTTTAAAATTCATGAATAGTTGGTGAATTTGTTAAATATATTTTTGGCATCTATTGTTATGGTCATATATTTTTCCATATATTTAAACAAATTTTTAAAAACCATTTTTAAATGTTTATTTATTTTTGTGAGAGAGACAGAGTGCGAACAAGGGAAGGGCACAGAGAGAAGGAGACACAGAATCTGAAGCAGGATCCAGGCTCTCAGGTGTCAGCAGGCAGCCCTTCACGGGTCTCTAACTCCTGAACACTGGGATCATGGCCTGAGCCTAAGTCGAAAGCTTAACCAAGTGAACCACCCACCTCCCCATACAGTGATTCCTTTTAATGTTAAACCTATCTTGAATTTGTTGAATAAATCAACTTTGTTATCATTTTTTAATAAGCCTGAATTCAATTGTTAATTTTTAATGATTTTTCCAAGTGTTTATTATTGTCCCATCTCTCTCCATAAACGGGACTCCAATATCTGAATATTAGATACCTTTTCCATACATTTTATAACTCTTATGGCTTTTCTGCATTTTTTATTATTTTTTTCTTTCCAGACTTCAATATGATATTTGCTGCTGAACTACATTTTACTTTACTACTTTTCATTTCTGCTCTGTCTAGTGTGTTATTAAAGACTATTGAACTATAATTTCATTTATTTTATTTTTCAATTTCAGAGTGTCCATTTGATTTTCGGGGTGGGGGGTAAATTTCAGGTCTGCTAAAATTCTCCATCTTTTCTATATTTTTGACCATATATATTAACATTATTTTAAAAGCACTGTTACCCCAATATTCTGGCTTAGTTTTCTGGGTTTTTTTTTCTCTAGGTTGTCAGTTATTTTATTCTGTTCCTTGATATAACTGACTCAATAGTATTAACAGGATTTTACCGTTAGGAAAGGCCCTTGATATTAAGTTTTTCCTGAAGAGATTTTCTACAAACAGGTGATTAATACCACCTTTAATTCATGTGAGATTGAGATGATATTTGCTGATATTCTTCTTAACTGTCAAACTCAAGCAAAAGTAGAAATATTTAAAGATTTCTATTTCCAGCATTGTTTATCAAAAATTCAGTTTCCTTTTAAAGCGTAAGAATCTTGTCACTCCAGAGCCTGACAGAGACTTGTTCAAGTGAAAAAACACTGTCTGCTAATTAGGTTATTTTGGGCAGCCATTTATTACTTTCAAAGCACCTAACAAAATTTGGATTAATATTTCCTTAATTGTGCTACTGAAATTAACCTTGTAGCTTAAACATTTTGCTGAGAACCCTATCTACAATGAATCCAGATTTCTGTATGTGATAAAAGATTTACATGCTTTTTGTACCAGTTTTTCATGTTTAAAATTTTTTTTCATTTATTCATTTTTGAGAGAAGAGAGAGACAGAGCACAAGCAGGGGAGGGGCAGAGAGAGAGGGAGACAGAATCTGAGCCAGGCTCCAGGCTCCGAGCTGTCAGCACAGAGTCCAACGCGGGGCTCGAAGTCACAAACCACAAGACCATGACCTGAGCCGAAGTTGGACGCACAACCGACTGAGCCAACCAGGCACCCCCCAGTTTTTCATATTTTTTAAACATTCTCAAGGGAACTGATAATCTTTTAACAAACTCAATCATTTTGTAGCATCATCCAGACACATTGGTTTTCATTTCCTCTCCAAATGTTTTTGACGCCAGCGTTTATCTGGGAACAAAGCAGTGTATTATAACAATGTTACAATTTATTTTATAACAAGAGACAAAACCTCTCATGGGCCAAGCACTAATGGAATAACATGAGTAAAGAAGCCAACACAGTTCCTCCTGGATAGAACTTTCTAGATTTGGGGGCACCTGGGTGAGTTAAGCATCCAACTTTGGCTCAGGTCATGATCTCACAGTTCGTGAGTTTCAGCCCTGCATCAGGCTCTGTGCTGACAGCTCAGAGCCTGGAGCCTGCTTCAGATTCTGTCTCACTCTCACTCTGCCCCTCCCTCACTCATGTTCTGTCTCTCCATCTCTCTCTCAAAATAAATAAACATTTAAAAAATTAAAAAAAAACTTTTTAGATTTGAAGATAAAGCATGAAATAGATCTTGTCCTTTTTTTTTGTTTCAGACAGAAACTTGCAGCAAGAAAACATTGTTTATGAATTTCACCAACATTTACAATTTTTACAAATACTAAGGCTTGATCTTTAATGATGAAATCTGTTTACTTATCAATCTGAAAGAAGTTGTTTTTCTATTTATTTTCTCTCAAATCTCTTTAGTTTCAGATGATAGGTCTTCAACATTTCAACTTACTATACAAAGAGACAATGGAGTCTTCAATTCATCTAACTGCATATTAACCTAGTATTTTATTGCTGTAGTTTTACATGTTTTCATCGTTATGTTTTCATCAACCATGTGATTTTTCCTTTATGGGGTAATAATTTCCACCACTAAATAACTTGATCCTTGAAATGTTTCATTGGATACAAGTACTGTTTTTAACAAACATGCACTGAGTTTAAGTTTCCAAGAACCATTCCGCACCTTGCCTTGTCAAGTGACTGGTTTGCATTTGTGCCTTTTTGCTCCGCTTGCTTCACTTAGAGATTGTTTGCAACCCACTATGTACAATAGAATTGGGTAACCCGGATTGTCATCTTATGTAAACAGAAGTGATATTAACTTTCATAGTAAAGATCAGGTTGATTGCTATTATTATTGTTGCTGTTGTGTTTTGTCTTTCCTTTGTTGCTTGGGTTCAATTACTTTGAAATGACTTTGAAGATTGTGATTATTACCAAACATATTAGAAGGAATCATAGACCCAAGGCCAGAATCATTTTCTTCCATCCTACACTTCATGTTCAAAAAACACCATATTTGATATTGAAGCATGTTTGTCATCAGAAACATTAATAAAATATTTTAAGAAGATGATAAACAATTTAAAAAGAAAATCACAAAAAAGTTAAAATTTTATAACTTTCAACCTACACTATCCACATTTTGCAACATTTGCAGTAACAGTCAAGTGGCAGGACTCCTGATATGTGGAGTCATTAGACTAAAATTTTGTCATTAGAATGAAACATTTTATCTTATTTTCTATTATACCAGCAGGACTTGTTTATTCCTGTCATTTACTGGGTGGTGCTTAAGAGATGGTTTAGAAAGGAGGTAATTCAGTACTGAGAAGCTGCCATCATCAGCTTACTGACCTCTTCTTTCTCAGTCCACCACTCACGAATTTTCAATGGTCCCCAAACCCCACTTTTGCTCCCAATCTGCTGACAAAATATGAGTAAATACTCAATACATTCAACCAAATGAATATGGTGTCCTACTGTGCATGCATATGGGGCTTAAAAAACTGCTAATGGAATTGCTAAAGGTGCTATTGACCACTCTGAACTTTATCATTGTATATCCCACAAAGTTCGGAATCAGTTATTTTTAGCCATGAAGGAAAGAGAGAAATCCTAGGATTCTGCAAGGTATTGTTTGAAAACTCTGAATTCTGTATTTTAACCACAGCAACCTTAACTGTTAAAACTATGAAGCCATAGCCCCACATCACTCATGTAATTGTCTTCTAAAATGCACTGGGGTACCTGGGTGGCTCAGTCAGTTGAACGTCCACCTACACTCAGGTCATGATCTCTCAGTCTATGAGTTCAAGCCCCGCATCAGTCTCTGTGCTGACAGTTCAGAGCCTGGAGCCTGCTTCAGATTCTGTGTCTCCCTCTCTCTCTGCCCCTCCCCCGCTTGTGTTCTGTCTCTCTCTGTCTCTCAAAAAATGAATAAATGTTAAAAAAAAATTAAATGCAAACAAATTGGCCCAGGAAGAAATAATCATTCTTTTCAGTGCAAAATCTAGGAGTGGCAAATATTATACAAAACTTGTATGTATATATGTAAATAGTAAATATATTAGGGGTAAAGATAAATAATTTTAATAGTATATTTTCACATACACAATGATGACTCGCAAAGAGAATACTAACCCATAGCTAATACTTGTTTTTTTATTGCAACATACCTGAAGAAGAATATATCATCTGTTCAATAAAAAGCTCACAGTGGAAGTAATTTTCTTGGATACAGTGAAGGATGTTCCCCTAAAGGGGATCTATGAGATCCCCCAAGTGCATGAGCAATTTGAAAAAGAAAACAAGTAAATCTGTCATTCCCTCTAATTCCATTACTTTATATCAAGTTGAGAATCAGTCTTGACCCTCCAGATTTCATCTCTTTTATATGTTCTACTTAGAAAATATCCACGGTTGTGTGTGCTATGTTTTCTCAGTGTTAGCCAACAGACTTAATTTTAGGGCCTCCTGGTAGGTGATCACACTTCTAATATTAAAATGGGCTTTCCAAAAGTGGCGAAAAAATATAACTTGCAAAATTGTGAGCCAAATAGAAAGGACTACGGTTTTAGTCTTTTAAAGATCACAGCCTTTATTTTTGCTACTACTAGGAGAGGTTTTAATTTTCAAAGAATCATGATTCTATTAGTCAAATCCAATCATATTGTCACTATTTCTAGTTTTCTTCTCTACTTAGGAGGAAATACATTTCCATAGGTGGTGTACACTTCCATCCCATTCTCTACCCTCTATTACCATTTGATAAGATGCAAATAGAGTATATCAGGCACTAATAAAAACAGGAAAAGGCATTTATTTGACTTTTGCATTTAGTTCTCTGCACCAACAAATGGCAACTTGCTTTGAAAATGAAATTAGATTTAGTTAATGTATTAGTCTCCTATGACCACTCTAACAAATCACCACAAATTGGGTGGCTTAGAACAACAGAAATTTATCCCTTTGCATTTTGGGAGGCGAGGAGTCTAAAATCAAAGTGTGGGTAGGGCTGTGCACCCATAAATGCTCTGGGGAAGAATCCATTTCTTGCCTTTCCCAGCTTCTGGTGTCTCCAGGTTTTCCATGGCTTGTGGCCCCATCACTCTAATCTCTGAAACCACAATAATATTGTGTCTTCTTCTTCTCTATGTCTGTCTTCTCTTGTGTTTCTTAGTCCAATTTCCCTCTGTTAAAAGGACACGTGCAATCGCATGTAGGGCTCAATTGTATAAGGTAGGATATTATCTTCCTCTCAAGGTCCTTAACTTAATGACATATGCAAACACCTTTTTCCAAACAAGATAATGATCATAGGGTTCAGAGATTAGTATGCAAACATATCTTTTGTGGAGCCACCATCTAACTCACTACAATCTGCCCTGACACCCAAATATATTCACTGTGGTCCAGCTTCCCCCAAATACTCAGCCCCTTATTTTTATTTTATTTTTATCCTCATTTTTGCTTCCTTCCATCCCATGCCAACCAATTTGCTGAGTCTCCCAATCAACTAAATGTCCTACTATTCAATTAAATTCTGATACTATCTACCTGGAGTTAGGGTCAGACACCAAATATTTAAGGGCTCAGTTCCACAAGACTGTTCCCACTTCAGATATCAGTGGCAACTATCAGTCCCCCAGGTCACCCATACTTCTACCAAATTTCACCAGTTTGAAGGTTTCTACAATCTACCACTCAAGTTTGATAATTTGCTAGAATGCAAATTCTATGGTGCTAGAATGACTTTTAGGCCTCAAGAAAATGCTATTCTTACTAGTAAAGGTTATTATAAGGAATATAAATGAACAGCCAGATGAAGAGATGCATAGGACATGGCCTAGAAGGGTTCCAAGTGTACGGGTCTCTATCCCAATGGAATAGAGGTATACCACCTGGCCAGCACATGGATGTTGCCAACTAGGAAGTTTCTTGAATCCCATTGTTAAAGGCTTTGTTGAGATTGCATTCCACATGCATGACTGTGCTATTGCTAATTCAGTCAATCTCCAGATCCTATGCCTTCCCTGGATGTTAGGGAATGAGGCTGAAAGTTCCAAGCTTCTAATCACGCCTTGGTTCTTCTGGCAAACAACTCCCATCCTAAAGATATGTAGGGGCCAGCCAAGAGTCACCTTCTTAGTACAAGAAACACTCCTACCATCTTTATCACACAGGAAATTCCAAGGGCCTTTGAAGCTCTGTGCCAGGAACTGGGAATAAAAACCAAATATCTTTCCTAATTTTACTATGGATTCTTTCCTCAATTTATCCTTTACCTCTTGTATGTTCCTGTAAACAACAATAAGAAACAAGATCACACATAAAACCTTTTCCTTGGCAATTTCTTCATCTAAATATCCCAATTATTGCTGACAAGTCCTGTTTCCACACAATTCTAGGACAATATTTGAACAAGTTTTCTGGCACTTTGTAATAATTATCAGCTTTCCTTTAGCTTCAATAACATGTTATTTATAAATCTCTGAGCCCTTTATGTCCTTTTTTCCTCGCAATATTCTGTTCATAACAACACAAGTATTCTCTAGAACAACAGAAACTTTACTACACTCCTCACTTTTGAGAGGTCACAAAAAGCACTTTAAAATAAATATTTATTTATATATTTTAAGAGAGAAAGAGAGCATGGGAGAGGAGGAGAGAAAGAACAAGAGAGAGAATCCCAAGCAGGCTCTGCACTGCCAGCACGGAGGTTGACACGGTGTTCGATGTCATGAACAGCGAAACCATGACCTGGGCCAAAATCAAGAGTGGATGCTTAACTGACTGAGTCACCAGACACCCTACCAGAAACACTTTGAATGTTCGTAGTGCTAACCTTCTGTTCAAGGACATCTAGGCTTTTTCTATCATATGCTTTGAATTTCTTCCATTCCTTATCTTTCTTTAATTCCAAAGCCACTTCCATATATTTAGGAAGAGCAGGCTGGAAACTTTCAGGCAGGAGCTTATACTGAGATCCACAGAAGGAACATCTCCCCAAGGAAGCTTCAGTTCTGCTCTTAAGGCTCTTCTACAAATTAGATCAGCCACATGCAGATTATCAAGGATAATCTCTTTTACATAAAGTTAACTGATTATAGATGTTAAACACATCTACAAAATAGCTTCAGAGCAACATTCAGATTAGTGTTTCTTTGAAAAACTGGGTCCTATAGCCTAGCCAATGTGACACATAAAGCTGATCATCACACTTAATTTAAGCAGTATTTTAATTAATTGCAATATTAATATAGCACTTAATTCTAGGTGAAATGTAGCATTTTAAAAATTATGACTAAAATTTTAGGAAAAGAGTTTTAAAAAACAAAGAGTATCTTATATATTTGCCTATTTCTATGATACACAACCCTTATGTGCACGTTCAGTATATATTGCACTAAGATAAATACACTTGTTGACCCTGAGCAATAAACCGGTAGAATAATGAATAATTCAGCCTAGGTGTGATAGAAAGGTAAAGTGAACAGTAATATACCAAATGAAACGTGTGAGGAATACCCTTGTCTTACTCAGATAGCTTTTCTTGCAATTAATATATTTTTAAATAGAGAACTTAATTACATTTGCCTTAAAATGTGAAAAATCTTGCAAAGGAATTTTCTGAAATTATACAAAGATTAAAAAAAAACAAAACAACCTAATACTGGAAAGGGAATTCAGAGAAGGTTTATCGTATAAGAGAAAGTAGAACAAAATGACCAAAAAGTATAAAATAATAATTCTATGGAAGGTACTAAAGGTATAAAATGAAATTTCTTATATGAAAGTATTTATCTAGATCTTGCCCATGATCTGGTGCTGTGGTCTGACTTTTCAAAAAAAAATGGTCTATAGGCTGCAGATATGTAAATGCTTCTGAGATTATTACAATTCTGTATGCCTCATGTTGCTAGTATTTTAAAGGTTATTAAAGTTATTATATTTACCAGGGCTTTGCTCATATTAGAGATGAACAAGAAACAAATTTTATAATGACTTTATAATGACTAGCTTTAAATTTTGTTCATATAAATATTATTTACATACTAAAATTCAAAAAAATACTTATCGATTTGATTTCAGAAAGTAGTCTAACAAATGGACACATAAAGACCAATCCATTACTTTTGTAATCATTTTTACATAAATCATGATGTACTATCTACTTCTGAAATTCCCACGAATACACTGTATGTCTTAAACATTTTTCCTTGACAGTTGATATATATCTCATTATTTTTGTTAACCAGTGCATAATATTCCATAAGTAGACTTAGCCATATTGTATTTAATTGGTTTTATTCAAGATAAAAATTTGGTGATTTGCATTTTTTGCAATTACATACAATATATTCTTTCTCATGCATATTTAAAGGTGATTTTCTAGAACACTTTCAGCTTAACAGATTCTGCCAAATTGCCCTTGGAAGCATCTATATTGACTTATATTCATTAGCTTTGTCTGAGAGTGCATGATTCCCCAGATTTTGCCAAAGCAGGATATTGGGTGGAATTACCTGTCACCACTCTTAAGTAATTTTTCTGAGATTTACGCATTCTCCAGATGCAAGGGTTTTAATTTTTACAATGCAAAAGAAAGAGAATTAAGTAGGCCCTTTTAAAGTCTTCTGGAAAACACCTGGAATACTACCATCTTTCCATAAACACATCATAAAGTAGTGTATATTAAAATTCATTAGTTCATAGTTTATAATACATATTTTATAGTTAAAGTCTTTTATGAAACTGAAAAAAAATGAGACAAAAAAACTCAAAATATTGGGGCACCTAGGTGACTCAGTTGGTTAAGCGTCCGACTTTGGCTCAGGTCATGATCTCATGGTTTGTGAGTTCGAGCCCAGTGTCTGGCTCTGTGCTAACACCTTAGAGCCTGGAGCCTGCTTAGATTCTGTGTCTCCCTCTCTTTGCCCCTCCCCGTTCCCTCTCTCTCTCTCTCTCTCTCAAAAATGAATAAACATTTAAAAAACCTCAAAATTGTATCAAGATAAAGTATTTTTTCTGTAAATATTAATTATGTCCGTATTTGGCCAATTATAGTTTATTAAATATATGTAAGGCAATGGATTTCTTTTTCATGGAATCAAGGTAAGAAATTTAACTTCATCTGCCCTGACTATATTAATATAAAACCAGTCACATGATTTCAAGCTTCTTAGGCCCATCCCTAGAATTTCTAATTTAAAAAAAATAATAATGTTTATTTATTTTTGAGAGAGAGAGAGAGACAGACAGTGCAAACAGGGGAGGGACAGAGGTAGAGGAAGACACACAATCTGAAGTAGGCTCCAGGCTCTGAGCTGTCAGCACAGAGCCTGACACGGAGTTCAAACCCATAAACCGTGAGGGAAGCTTAACAGACCGAGCCACCCAGGTGCCCCCCATCACTAGAATTTCTGATTTAATAGTCTAGGGTAAATCCTGAGAATTTGTATTTCTGAAAATTTCCCAAGTAATCCTGATGGTGAAGGTGTTGATTCAGAGTCTGTACTTTGAGGACCACTGCACTAAGTAACCATGAAATGTTAATCAAATTATGGTCCATGAATGGCTCCTAGCAACATCACTTGGAGCTTGTTAGAAATGCAAATGTTAGGGGCTCCTGGGTGGCTCAGTCGGTTGAGTGTCTGACCCTTGATTTCAGCTCAGGTCCTGATCTCATGGTTCATGGGTTTGAGCCCCACGTCGGGCTCTGTGCTGACAGCTCAGAGCCTAGAGCCTGCTTCGGATTCTGTGTCTCCCTCTCTCTCTGCCCTACCCCCGTTCATGCTCTGTCTGTCTCTGTCTCAAAAATAAATAAACATTAAAAAACAATAAAAAAAAAGAAATGCAAATGTTAATGAACTAATGGGACTTCCTCAAGTTTAAAAGCTTCTGCATCGCAAAGGAATTAATGAACTATTGGGACTTCCTCAAGTTAAAAAGCTTCTGCATAACAAAGGAAACAACAAACCTAAAAGGCAGCCTACAGAAAGGGAAAAGATACTCTGCAAATGACATATGTAATAAAGGGTTAGTATTTAAAATCTATAAAGAAGTTATCCAGGAGGCTGGGTGGCTGTCTGTTGAGTGCTGACTTCAGCTCAAGTCATGATCTCACAGTCTGTAAGTCCAAGCCCCTGACAGGCTCTGTGCTGATAGTTCAGAGCCCAGAGCCTGCTTCAGATCCTGTATCTCCCTCTTTCTGTCCCTCCCCCACTCACGCCATCTCTCTCTTTCTCTCAAAAATAAAATAACTATTAAAAAAAGTAAAACAAAACAAAACAAGAACTTATCAAACTCAACACCCAAAAAACAAATAATCCTGTTAAGAAATGGGCAGAAGACACGAATAGATACTTTTCCAAGAAGACATGTAGATGGCTAACAGACACACGCAAAGATGTTCAATATCGCTCCTCAATCAGGGAAACATAAATCAAAACCACAATGCATTACCACCTCACACCTGTCAGAATGATGAAAATTAACAACACAAGAAACAACAGGTGTTGGTGAGGATGTGGAGAAAGGGGACCCCTCTCGCACTGTTGACGGGAATGCAAACTGGTGCAGCCCCTCTGGAAAACAGTATGGAGGTTCCTCAAAAAGTTAAAAATAAGAGCTACCCTACAATCCAGCAATTGCACTTGTAGGTATTTACACAAAGGATGCAAAAATACAGATTCAAAGGAGTACATGCATCCCAATGTTTGTAGCAGCATTATCAACAATAGCCAAACTATGGAAAGAGCCCAGATGTTCATCTATTGATGAATGGACAAGGAAGAGTTGGTATAGTAGTGCCTGGGTAGCTCAGCCAGTTGAACACCCAACTCTTGGTTTAGGTTCAGTTCATGATCTCACAGTTTGTGCAACTGAGCCCTACATCAGGCTCTATGCTGACAGCATGAAGCCTGCTTAGGATTCTCTCTCTCCCTCTTTCCCTGACCCTCTCCTCCTCATGTGCTCTCTGTCCCTCTCAAAATATATAAATAAGCAATTTTTTAAAAAAGGAGTGATATATATATATATATATATATATATATATATATATACATACATATACTGGTTTAATGCTTTTTAAATTCTATATTTACACCATCAAATATGGCAGTCACTAACTACATATGTCTCTTTACATTTAAATTTAAATTAATTGAAATCAAATTAAATTAAAAACTCAGTGTTTTAGACACAGGAGCCACATCAAATCCTCGATACCAACGTGTGATGAGTCGTGACCATATTTGCATCATCACAGAAAGTTCTACTGGACAGTACTATTTCATAGGAATACCAACGCTATGTATTTTCTTTCTTTTTAAATTTTTTTTAACGTTTATTTATTTTTGAGAGAGAAAGAGACAGAGCATGAACGGGGGAGGGGCAGAGAGAGAGGGAGACACAGAATCCGAAGCAGGCTCCAGGCTCTGAGCTGTCAGCACAGAGCCCGACGCGGGCCAAACTCACGGACTATGAGATCACGACCTGAGCCGAAGTCAGACGCCCAACAGACTGAGCCACCCAGGTGCCCCTACAATTGTGTTTTCTTTTAGGACACATAGAAATATATAGCACATTCATAGTTTTGTACTTGGAGGGCTATTAAAATACGACTTGTAATTTACCCAACAGCTTTTCTCCAAAGGGCTCAGTCCTTAGAGAGATAATTTCAAACTAATTCCAACTTTCTAGCTTTTATCTATCCCTTTCTACTCTCAGTAGTGTTGTAATCAATAGAAACATGTCTAACTTATTTGAACTTTCTAGGCTTCTTTTCACTCTGTACTGTAATAATGAACTTTGCTTCTCTGTGCTAAAGTCACTAGAGATGCAAGGGCAAGTCAAATGTTTCTTATGTTAAAAATAACTTTCACTTTGACAAAAAGAACCAAAATCCTAGGACTAAGATATGTTGCTTATAAAATTATACAGAGGATGTTGCATAAAGAGAATTAATTCCCTTGTGTTTAGGTGCAGCCCAATCATTGCAACTATTTATAGTATTCTAAGAAGCATCAAGACTCCTGAGTGCCAAAGTTCCTCCCTGGAGGCAAATTCATTATTCATGGATGACCAAGATTTATAGAAGATTGGAATGCCACCATGATCCATTATTCATAGAATTAGAATACAAAAGTTCCTAAAAATCCAAAGTGCTTTGGTAAGATTGTGGCCAAAAACGTTAGTGGTAAAACATGCACTGAATTGATGGGAAGGGGTGTTATGTTTAGCCTATATTAATCCTGTACAGTCTAACTATTCATACAATTTGCTGAAGAAATACAATTATGTTTGATTATGGGAGGTTACGTCAGACCCTTCTGGGAATATTTGCCTGCCAACTTTTTCAGTGGAATGTTGCTTTATTCGGGTCTCAAATAAAGATATAATTTTTAGAAGTCAGAGACAGTAGTACTCATATAATCCATAAAGGTTAGTATATTATGGTTGAGAATATCAAACAACATTAGATTTGACGTATTTGAGAAGGGACTACATAAGGGGCATTAAACCCAGGAAAATGTCCCTGCTGCAAGGACACATAATTCAGACTTGTGTTTACCTGTATGTGCACATAATTCTGAATTGTTCAGGGATAGATAGCCTATTAAATGGAATACTACTGATAAGCATTATTTTTCTGATTCAATTAATATCAAGTTTGCAAATAGTTTCATTGAATAATGTAAGTTTATGTATCAGGGACAATATTGGATGTAGTCCCACTCAAATGTAAGGTCAACAATGGAACAGTTATTGATAATTTGTTGGAGACATGAATGATACTTACTAAAATGAAGTTGAGCCGAATAGAAAATATGAATAAGTAAGCAGTATGTAGAAACATAAAGTTATTATCTTAAGAATTCATTTTTTCCTGAAACAAACATATTCAGTATGGTTTAAATTCATTAACTTTTATAATATTGTGTACATAAGGAAGCACTGAATTGTTATGAAAACAAGCTAACAATAGTGATAGTAAAGGCATATAGTGCTAATTATAAATAAGCAATATCTTCTAAGATACTCAAAACGTGTACTGATACCATATTAATCTCCATGTACCTTCTTAGTTTTAAATTCTAAGAGATAAAATATGTGTCAAGAATAATTCATAACTCATCTAAGACACAGGAGATTTCTTGCTGACATCAAGTGGTAAATATCACACTTAATTATTGTGAAAAAATGTGTTAAAATGTGTAATACTTAGTATAGGTTAAAACACTACTTATATTACCAAGCTGAATTCAAATAGAAAGCATTCACTAAATGTCAGCTACCTTTATTTCATTAATAGTCAAGTTCCTTTCCTCTCACACTGCCTAGATGACTCTAAATTCCACTCTACTTTTAGAAAGGATTCATGTTTTTGTTCTTATAATCCAATGGCTTTCAATGTCTTTATAATGTATATCTGTCTATACATATCTATTCCAAAATGATAATAAGCATTAATGTCTGCAATAAACACTCTAAGCACAAAATGCCACTCTATCCATATGTGAATGTTCTGTTTGCCACCATTCTTGTGATTTCCACTTTCAACTGCTTTGAGTGGGTTTAAGTTACAGAAACAAAATTGTTTTGCTCAATAAATAGAACAATTAAATGCCGCCAAATTTCATTGGTTGCCTCCTGAGGTAGTAAATTCCTCTTCCTTGAAAGCTTTGGACTGGAGTCTGGACGTTAAACTACTAAATGAGAAACATAATTTTGGATCTGTGATAGTTTTCAGTGAGGTAATTCTTAAAAATTAGTCAGATAAGATTGAATTAGTTTAAAATGCATTTCCAGGTCTTGCCTCCTGCAATTTTAATTCAGAATGTTTGAAAAGGAACTTGTTTTTATTTTTTTATTTTTTTTACTAAGTAACTCAAATTATGCTGATGTTGGTGATCAATAGACCATACCTTGGGATCCTCTACCTCAACAATTATTTAGTTCAAATCTCAATTTGCAAATGAGGAAGTGGAGCACAGTAATTAAGTGAATTTGATGTAAGTTATATAATTAATTTGTTGTTCATCTGGGCGTTGAAGTAACATCTCCTGATCCCTAGTCCATCGTTCCTATTTTTAAATAAGTCTCCAAATAACTTGTGGGAAGCATCTCTCTAAAATTTTACTGTTTTGCAGATTTTTTAAATGGGGAAAATTCAAACAGATTCTCAAATAAGATTTTTTTTCTTATTTTTTAAAAAACGCGTAAAAACAGAAACTAAGTTAAGCTCTCTCTCTTTATATTTTTTGTCTCCATTGGAAACTAAACTCAATTTATAAATAGACTTTATATTTACTTAACAGAAACTTATATTGTCACTATATGAATCAATCCCTATTCTGAGAACTTTAATAGTAATATTTGTAAATATTAATAAACAAAATTAATAAACCAACTGCTATTCTATTATCAGTGTTAATTTAATGTTGCAAATGGCACCACATTGCTGGAACTAATTTAAGGGCCACAACATGGACATAGTGGTAACTATTCTGGTGTTCTATAACCAATAATAATATCTGATTGTTGGCCACTGGACTCAAGAAGTAGGTTGGCCCTGTGAGGAACATGGCAGGGTAGGAGGGTCCTAGACTCACCTTGTTCCATTGATATACCTAGATAACAACCACATCAGTGTAAATAACCCAGAAAATGACCCAAAGACTGGCAGAACAGACTCATTACAGCTAAATGTAGAGAAGAGGTCACACTGAAGAGGGTAGGAAGGGAAGACAAGTAGTCCAAAGATAAAAAGACCCAAGGAACCCTGTGGTGGGGGGGGGGGAGGGGGGAGGGACGTGGTTGGGAGAAGAGACAGGAGCAGACTCCATAACAAGCATCCCAAGCATAGGAGACCTGCACTTCATTGGAAGATGAATCCCTATAACATTTTGCTTTGAAAAGCATAGGGGCCTAATGTGTCAAGTTCTTATAATCGGTAGGGCTTAACACCTGGAACCTTGAAAATTACCGGGCTTGGCTCTAAGAGAGCCAGAGGGATATAGGAAATGGAGTCCTCACTCTTTTTTTTGTTTGTTTGTTTTTAATTTTTTAATGTTTATTTATTTTTGATAGAGAGACAGAGCTTAAGAGGGGAAGGGCCAGAGAGAGAGAGAGACACAGAATCTGAAGTAGACTCCAGCCTCTGAGCTGTCAGCACAGAGCCCGATGTGGGCTGGAACTCACAAACCATGAGATCATGACTTGAGCCGAAGTTGGAGGTTTAATGGACTGAGCCACCCAGGCAACCCTGGAGTCCTCACTCTTAAAGAGAGAGCACAACAAAAAGCTCCACTGAGATACAACATAGAAGAAGCAGTTTGGAAAACACCTGAAATATAAGGGAAGGAGATTTATTTACTGATCTGAGCGAGTGCTGGAGAGGCAGACATCTTTGGGAGACTTCTCCAAGAGCAAAGGTGCTGGTGGGCAAAGTTAAAGGAATTCCTCAACCCTAAACCAGCCTCATAAGAAAAGTTAAAAGAGATTCTTTAAGTAGAAAGGTAGACCATAATCAGGAGTAAGAAAAGTGGGAAGCACAAAAGCAATAAAATTAAATATAATCCATAAAAATCAGTCAAGTGATTCACAAAATAAAAAGACGTAAAGTATGACACCATATCCTATGCATATAGCAGTCTATTTTAAGTTGATAGTTGCTTAAGTTTGACCCATTCTAAAACCACTAAATTTTTATTCCTCTCCCCCTCCACATTTTAGGTATATGGTGTCATACTTTACATCTAATGTAACCACAAATCAAAAATCAGTAATAGATATGCAAAAATAGAGAGGAATCCAAGTATATCACTAAAGAAAGCAAGCAAATGGTGAGAAAAGGGAGCAAGAGAAGAAAGGAAGAGAAAAGAACCGCAAAACAATCATAAAACAAATAACAAAATGGAAATAAGTACATACTTATCAATAATTACATCAAATGTAAATAGACTAAATGTTCCAATAAAAAGACATAGGAGATATAATGGATAAAAAAAAGCAAGATCCGTCTATATGCTGCCTACAGTAGACTCATTTTACACCTAAAGACACATGTAGATTGAAAGTGAAGGGATGGAGAAGCATTTATCATGCAAATAGAAGCAAAAATAAAGCTGGGGTACCAATACTTATATCAAACAAAATAGACTAAAACAGACTGTAACAAGAGAAGGTCACTATATAATTGTGAAGGGAAAAATACAAAAAGAGGATGTAAGAATTGTAAATATTTATGCACTCAACATGGAAACACTCCAACGTATAAAGCAGCTAACATAATACATGAAAGAAGTAATGGATATGGGCATCTCAGTCTGTTTAAGGGTCTGACTCTTGATTTGGCTTAGGTCACGATCTCACAGTTTGTGAGTTCAAGCCCCACATCAGGCTCTATTCTAACAGTGCAGAGCCTGCCTAGGATTCTTTTTCTCTCCCTCTGCACCTCTCCTGCTTGTTCTTGCATTCTCTCTCTCTCAAAATAAATAAATAAACATTAAAAAAAGAAATAATGGATAATAATACAATAATAGTAGAAGACTTTAACACACCACTTATACATCAATGGGTAGATCATCCAAACAGAAAATCAATAAAGAATCAGTGGTTCTGAATGATACATTGGACCAAATGAATCCCACAGATGTATTGAGGACATTCCATCCTAAAACAGCAGAATACACCTTATTTTCAAGTGAACCTGGGACATTTTCCAGCATATATAGCATGTTAGGCTACAAAACAAGTCTCAACAAATTGAAAAAGATGAAGTCATAGCTTGCATCTTTTCTGATGACAATGCTATGAAACTAGAAATCAACCACTAGAAAAAACCTGGAACTATAAGAAATACATAGATGTTAAATAACATGCTACCAAACAATAAATGGGTTAGCCAAAAAAACAAGGAAATATATATATATATATATATATAGAGAGAGAGAGAGAGAGAGAGAAAGAGAGAGAGAGAGAGAGAGAGAGGCAAATGCAAATGAAAACACAATGGTCCAAAGTCTTTAGGATACAGGAAATGTTATTCTAAGAGGGAAATTTATAATAATAAAGGTCTACCTGAAGAAGCAAGAAAAATGTCAAAGAAACAACCAAAACTTACACCTAAAAGAACTAAAGAAGAACAAACAAAAGCCAAAAGCAGTAAAATAAAGGAAATAATAAAGATTAAAGCATAAATAAATGAAATAGAAAGAAAAATAAACAAACAACTCCCCACCAAAAGAACAATAGAACAGATCAAAGAAACCAAGAGCTGGTTCCTTGAAAAGATTAAAAAAAAAAAAAAAGAAAAATGTTTAGCCAGACTCATCAAGGGGTGGGGTTGGGGGGGGGGGGGTAGAGGATACAAATAAACAAAATCAGAAATTAGGAGAAATAATAACCAACACCACAGAAATACAAAAGACTGTAGGAAAATGTAGTAACAAAGTATACACCGATAAATTGGACAAACTAGAAGAGATGGATAAATTCCTAGAAATATATACCTCCCAAAACTGAACCAGAAAGAAACAGAAGTATGAAGAGACCAATTACCAGCAATGAAATTGAATCAGTAATCAAAATAGTCCCAACAAAAAAAAGTCCAGGACTAGATGGTATCACAAGCAAATTCTACCAAACATTTTAGGAAGAGTTAGTATCTATTCTTCCAAAATATTTCAAAAAAATAGAAAAGAAAGAAAAGCTTCAAAATTCGTTCTATGAGGCCAGCATTACCCTGATAGCAAAACCAGATAAAAACACTACAAAAAATAAAAGAGAACTACAGGTCGATATCTCTGATGAACATCAATGCAAAAATCATCAACAAAATATTAGCAAACCAAATCCAACAATACATTTAAAAAGATCATTCACCATGATCAAGTGGGATTTATTCCTGGGATGCAAAAATATTCAATATTTGCAAATCAATCAACATGATACATCACATTAAGAAGAGGAAGGATAAAAAAATGATCATTTTAATAGATGCAGGAAAAACACTGACAAGTACAACATCCATTCATGATAAAATACCTCAAAAAAGTAGGTTTAGAGGAAACACACCTCAACATAATAAAGGTCATGTATGAAAACCCATAGCTGACACCATACTCAATGGTAAAAAACTGAGAGCTTTTCCCCTAAGGTCAGGAATAAAACAAGGATGTCTACTTTCATCCTATGAAAGTTTGAAAAATTTCATCCTATGAATTTTATTCAACATAGTACTGGAAGTCCTAGTCAGAGTAATCAGACAACAAAAAGAAATAAAAGGCATCTAATTTGTTAACGAAGCAGTAAAACTGTCACTATTTGCAGGTGACATGATACTACATACAGAAACCACTAAAGATTCCACCAAGAAACTCCTAGAACTGACAAATGAATTCAGTATTCTTATGATACAAAATTAATATACAGATATTTGTTGTATTCCTATACATTAATATTGATGTATAGAAAGATAAATTAAGAAAAAATTTCCATTTATAATTTCACCAAAAATAATAAACCACCTAGGAAAAAACTTACCCAAGGAGGTAAAAGACCTGTATTCTGAAAACTGTAAAACACTGATGAAAGAAATTGAAGATGATACAAACAAATGGAAAGATATACCATGCTCATGGATCACAAGAACCAATATTGTTAAAATGTCCATACTACCTAAAGCAATCTACCAGATTTAATGAGATCCCTTTCAAAATGCCAACAGTATTTTTCACAGAATTAGAACAAATAATCCCAAAATTTCTAAGGAACCACAAAAGATCCCAAACAGCTGGAGAAATCTTGAAAAAAAGAAAAAAAGAAAGAAAAAAAAGGGAACAAAACTGGAGGTATCACAATCCCAGATTTCAAGATATACTACAAAGTTGTAGTATTCAAAAGAGTATGGTCCTGGCATAATAAAAAACACATACATTAATGGTACAGAATAGAAAGCCCAGAAATAAATTCATGATTATATGCTCAGTCATCCTTTGACAAAGAATTTATAATGGGAAAAGTACAGTCTCTTCAACAAATGGTGTTGGAAAAACTGGAAAACTACATACAAAAGAATGATACTGGATCACCTTCTTTTACCATACAAAGAGAAAAATCTCCAAATGGATTAAGAGCCTAAATGTGAGATCTAAAACTATAAAAATTCCAGAAAAGAACACAGGCAGTAACTTTTCTGACACAAATCGTAGCAACATTTTTCCAGATATGTCTACTGAGGCAAGAGAAACAAAATGAAGATTAACTATTGGTACCACATAAAAATAAAGGTTCTGCACATTGGGGCGCCTGGGTGGCTCAGTCGGTTAAGCGTCCGACTTCAGCTCAGGTCATGATCTCACAGTGCATGAGTTCAAGCCCCACATTGGGCTCTGTGCTGACAGCTTAGAGCCTGGAGCCTGTTTTGGATTCTGTGTCTCCCTCTCTCTGCTCCTCTCCTGCTCTGCTCTGTCTCTCTCTCTCCTTCAAAAATAAATAAAAACATTAAAAATTTAAAAAAAATAAAAAGGTTCTGCACATTGAAAGAAACAATTGACAAAACTAAAAGGCAGCCTATGGAATGGGAAAAGATGTTTGCAAATGGCATATCTGATAAAGGGTTAGTATTCAAAATATATAAAAAAATACATAATGCAACATCCAAAGAAACAAATAATCTGATTAAAAATGGGCAGAAGACATAAACAGGCATTTCACCAAAGAAGACATACAGATGGCCAACAGACACATTAAAAGATATTCAACATCACTCATCATCAGGGAAATGCAAATCAAAACCACAATGAGAGATCACCTCATGCCTGTCAGAATGGCTAAAATCAACAACACAAGAAACAACAGGTGTTGGTGAGGATGTGGAGAAAAAGCAAGCATTGTGCTCTGTTGGTAGGAATGCAATCTGGTGGAGCTACTGTGGAAAGCAGTTGGAGGTTCCTCAAAAATTTTTAAATAGAATTACCACATGATCCACTAATTGTACCACTGTGTATTTACCCAAGAAATATCAAAACATTGATTCAAAAAGATATATGCATCCCTATGTTTATTGAAGCATTATTTATAATGGCCAAATTATGGAAGCAACCCAAGTGTTCACTGAGATTAATGGATGAAGATATGATATGCATATATATGTGTGTATAAATATATATACATATATACATCATATATGTACATATGTATATATACACATACAATGGAATATTATTCACAAAAAACACAATAAAAATCTTACCATTTACAACCACATGGATGGAACTAGAGGGTATAATCCTATGAAATAAGTCAGTCAGAGAAAGACGAATATATATGCTTTCACCCATATGTAGATCTTAAGAAACAACAAAGAAAGAAAAAAATAAACAAACCAAAGAACAGAATGTTAACCACAAAGAACAAATTAATGATTACCAGAGGGAATGTGGGAGAGTGGTTGAAATAGGTGACAGAGATTAAGAGGGCAATTATGATGAGCACTGAGTAATGTACAGAATTGTCAAACACTATATTGTGCACCTGAAACTAATATAACAATACATGTTAACTATACTGGAATTAAAATGAAAAAAAAACACATAAAAATACTAACCTTGCTGTATTTGATATCCATATTTATTCCCAATTAAAAAAAAAACACTTTTCCTTCTATGTCCTTTTAGGAACTTTTTTGCCATCTTTAAATTTGATAAGAAGACTTGTGCCTATAACAAACATTTAATTAATATCTCCAATATAGCTGAAAATAAATATTTTCAAACTAAATTCATTATGTCCCCCCAAACCGTGTCCTCCACTGAAGTTAGCACTACTACCTTGCTAGAAAAATCATAAATTCAAAAGTCATCCTAGATGCCTTTCCTCCATTTTCCCTATGTATCAAATCCTTCACCAACCCCTCCTTGAACAGGTCATGAAGCAGTCTGCCTTCTTTAATCTCCACTGCCAGAATTGCCATCAAAGTTACTGTTGTCTGGACTGGTATAGTTTTCTAACTGAGTACATTCATGGCACCTTCCAACCAATTATCTAAACTATTACCAGAACAATCATATGAAATGTAAATTTAATCACATAATCCTCTACTTAAAGTATTTCCTTTTACAATGAAATTAAGTCCAACAATTCTACTCTCAACTGTTTCCTGTCTCATCCTGTCCTATTTTCTTTCCTGCTCCCTGTGACCAGGTCTCCCTGATAATGAGTGATGTTTAGCATCATTCAACTGCTTATGTCTATAAAACTCACCATATTCCATCCCCTCCCTGCAATCATCTTTCTTTCTCCACCCTCTCCCATCTATGCCATGTTAATTTCTATTTTTCTTGCAAATTCTAGATTCATCTTTATTTGATTTGAAATGTGCTTCCTGACTTCCCAAATAAGG
The DNA here is from genome assembly GCF_018350215.1 of Panthera leo. Taxonomy (NCBI): domain Eukaryota; kingdom Metazoa; phylum Chordata; class Mammalia; order Carnivora; family Felidae; genus Panthera; species Panthera leo. Next base: position 124,523,672 of record NC_056682.1, on the reverse strand, counting down.
TTAGTGATCAATACCTTCTGGCACTATGTGCATCTCTTCTTTGTAGCAATGTCCACAGTGACAATTTTAAATTTACATAATGTGGCTCTCTGATTAATTTCTCATTTTCCAATTAGATGGTGAAGTCCATGAACTCTCCTTTATTTCTCCACTCCTATATCCCAAGGAATTTGAGTAGTAGATTTAATAACATTGCTATATATACATTGCTGAACGGACAGCATTAAATTCTGAATGCTGCAGAACAACACAAGGATTACCTACAGAAATCCTAGTCAACATTTCCTTACTTTACAGCATTACCTATAATTAGGAAATGTCCTATGTCTTTGGACTCCTAATGAATTCCCTATGTGAGAAATTCATTCAGGGCTTTTCATACACTTCCATATATAGATGTTATTTGTCTATATACTTAAAGGATCTTATTAGATAAAACTTTCTAGAAAGCAAAGACTGTTTATTGTAGATCTTCATTCCTCCACATCTCAACCCAGTATTTCATACGCAATATTTTGAACATAACACACACACACACACGCACGCACACACACATGCATGCAAGCTCACTATGTAAATAAAAAAAGAAACCACTGGATTGTTTTCTATATATTAAGTCTCTTTTATCAATTTCAAATTTCTCTGGAGAATTTTTAACATCACAGTTGAATAAAGAGTGTGGCCTTCCCTCTTCCACCTCCTTCCCTTCACCCCTACCTGATGCACATAAAAATACAGGTCCAGTCTATTTGTGCATTCTTCAAGATAAGTCATTGTGCTTCAGGGACATGAGAGATCAGTGGACATTGTTTATCCATTCTCAAGTAAGTTCATTTGTCTAAGTTTTTCATAAAGGCAACAGCTTTAATAGGTATTTTATTAGCATTTTGGATATAAAATTAAATAACTTCAACAATGTAACTCCTGACAATAATTGTATGTTACATAGAGTGAGAAGTAACAACAATGAGAAATGAAAGAACAAATCTAAGAAATATAGGTTTAAAAAGAGAAATTTATATACTAGTAGTTTAGAAGTTAACATTAAAATGGCTTTCAAAATTGTGCTATTGAGGATTTCTTTTTTTTTTTTTTTTAATTTTTTTTTTCAACGTTTTTTATTTATTTTTGGGACAGAGAGAGACAGAGCATGAACGGGGGAGGGGCAGAGAGAGAGGGAGACACAGAATCGGAAACAGGCTCCAGGCTCCGAGCCATTAGCCCAGAGCCTGACACGGGGCTCGAACTCACGGACCGTGAGATCGTGACCTGGCTGAAGTCGGACGCTTAACCGACTGCGCCACCCAGGCGCCCCGAGGATTTCTATAAGTTATTCATTTTTTATCAGTTTCAATTTGAGTTGGATTCTCACATCAAAGCAAAACTCAAATCATTTTTATATTCTGCTCCTCTCGAAAAAGTCTTACAAAAAAATGAACAATGCTACAAGATTTTTATTCTTACATACACACTTGTGTATTTTCTTGCTGAATGTTTATAAGTCAAGATAGATTTCTCCAGATGACCTGTAACGACATTCTTTTAGTTGGTCTCCTCCTGCTATTTTGCTTTTTCCTTCTCAGGACTGAAGACAACATAATTTCTTGTCTCTGTGAAAGAATGCTGAGACCAAACAAAAACATCCCAACTGGTTGCTCCAGGAAACTAATTGTTCCTAGAAGACTGTGAACCAACCAACAGCTCATTTATCTAATAGCTTATTCATTAATACTAGTTTCAGGACACGCCCTCACCATGAAGACCAACCTAAAAATGTTAGGTTATATACTCTGCCCAATACTAACCAGATGCATACCTTGCAAGATCTACCTTAAAATTATCCAGCCTAAGCACTAAAGTCTTTTTAATATCTCCCCCCAATACTACTAAGACTTCACAGTGGGGTTTTACCTTTCTGCCCAAATCTAATAAAATTAATTTTGTTTATTTTTTGTGAGCTTTTGAGAGGTAGTCAACATTTGTATTACTTTCCTATATTTCTTCTTTAAATATGTCCTTAGTTTCAAGGACTGTCCTGGCTTCTTGCTTGTTAACTGAATGACCTTGACTAGGTTACATCTTTAAATTTATGTCTCCATGAGCAACATGGCACCCTCATAGAGTTCTGTTGAGAGTAAATAAGGAAGTATATGAGGAACATTAACTAACACATTTCCAAGTATATTGACACATTTAATACTTACAATAATTGTGTAAGTCATTATCTATATTTTGTAGATAAATAAATGGAGGCAGAGAGAGGTCAAATAACTTGCCATCAGTCACAGATGTTATAATCAGTGATGCTGCTTTGCCTTATTGGTTTGGTTCAATTCTATCTTCATTGTTGGAAGAGGTGGCTCCATGTGCTCCTTTTCCATTTGAGTTATCATAGATACTAACACAATCATCTTTATTGTATAACAGGTGTCAAATACTCTTTGTGAATAGTGCTAGCCTCCAGTGATTAGAGATAAGTTGAGGCTATATCACCTCACTCCTTTTTCCCAGTCCTGATCCTACCTCATTTTAGGGAGGGAAAAGGCCCAGCAGATATGTCTGGAGAATTATTGGAGTATGACGCTTCCATCCATCCTGAAATTTGTTATTTTCTTCCACAAAGATATAGGCTTAGGGAGGAAAAATGACTCTCTACTTGTAAGTTAAGAAAAAAGAGAGCCAGAGAGAGAAAATACGGAGAAGAAAACTAACTACTTGAAATTTGGAATACATTAGTAGTAATAATAGTAGAAGAAACAGTAAGGTTGGCAAGACTATTAATTGCAACAGCAATAGTAGTAACAATTCCAACCTTAGGTAGTACTGCCCCTCATTCAAGTAACAAATGTCTATTGACCATTTGTTATGTGCATCGTGTTGTGCTTCATTCTGGGGCCCCCTGCTAAGAACACTGTTTCCTCATTGGCCCTTTTGTTCTTCATGCTTCTCCTTTCTATGATTTAACTATCACCTTTCTGATAGAGGCCCAAATCATTATATCAAATCCTCATTTCTCCTTTGTGCAGCAAAACCAAATGCTTACTGACAAAAGTATTTATTTCCAATAATAAGTCAGAAACTCAAAATTCACAGAAGTGAAAATACATCTTGTCTTCCCCCCAAATCCAGTCCTCCTTTGTTGTCGGTCTAAATGAATGGCATCACTTCCCATTTAGTTGCTCAGTATAAGTCTAAATATGAATCTCTGAGTGGTCCAGGACCTCAAGTCGTGATGCATATTGCCTGATGTCACCTCTTCCACACCTGGTCTGCTAAAACCTTACTGTCTGACATGTCACCATGTGCACCACACATGTTTTTTCCATGTGTCTTTTAACTCCACTCTCACAGAAGAACAGGGAAGGTCAGGATCCACTTTTACTTCTCTGTTTTGTAAATGTATATATCTCAAAGTTGAGTGAGATGTCAACCCTTATGATCAAGAAAGAGTCAATCAGTAAGCAAAAGGGTGTTTATAAACATTTTTAAATTGAATGAAAGGGATCAAAGTGTCCAGTGCTATTAGAGAGGGTCAGAAGAACAGAACTTAATTTCTTCATTTTCATAAGCTAAAACTGTTGCTAAGGCAAGGCTGCTCATTTAATTTCTCAATTGTTTTATTTGAAAAATATTTTTATTTTATAGGTTTTATGATAGTTAAGTAATTAAGCATGACAAGGCATGTCGTACTTTAAGACAGGGTGTTTATTGAATGGTTACCATATTCTATGTGTTTTTACATGTACCGCCTCAGTCCACAATTAGAAAGGTGCGATGGTGTGTTGTTATTTTATTAAATGACTCTTTCTAGAGCTCAATTTTAAAAAGTTTTTTAAAAAGGTGAGGGTCTAGACATTTGAACTTGAAGGTTTTTTTATCGCAAATCCCAAAGTCTTTCTAGTTTTCTCTTATCCTTGTCTTTTTAGCACTGTTCCTCCTTCTGATGTGCATGGTCTGTGTAATTCTTTTATCTCCAGCCAATGCAAGCAGAAAATTAGTCCAGCAAACATATTCTCTATTTCAGAAGCACAACATTGTTGCTTTGCTTCAAATGAGATGACTATATAACCAGAATAATATATCATCCCTTGAGGACCTATTGTTTTGTGTTAAAAAAGAAAAAAAAAAACTCATGAACTTGTACTGAGTTAAGTAGTACGTTGTTGAGTGTCCCTCCAAAGACTTGTCACATGGCTCATATGAGCTACACATTTTCACTCAGTCATGGGACACTTTTTGTGTACGTGTTTTAATAAAACTTATGCTTTTTGAAAAAAGGGCAAAAGTGGATCATGTTTTTCTATGCCATTGAGGAATCTAGGGCTTCATTTGTTAAACAAAAATTATTTGTGACACTTGTTAAACAACAGTAAAATAGATATTTGTCAGAAACATTGCTATGGTTGTCAGAACCACTGCAATGGGGTTTTGTAGTCAGGGAGAGAGATTACAGTCAATTCAGAATACAAGGAAAGGGGAATTTATAGCCAAGGATCAGGGTGGGAAACAGTGGATGAAAACTTACTTAGATGAAACATCAAGGGTGATGAAGAAGTCTGGCTATACAGACCTAACAGAATTCTTGCTGTAGGCAGGCTGAGGTGCCTGGGTATCACCTGCGTGGGGAGTGGGGGTGGGCAGGTGAGGAACCCCATTAGACAGCAAGGGTGGTTGGATACTGAAGATGGGGAATTTGGGCTAAACCAACTTAAGAGGCTGCTTGTTAAAACTGAATGTGGAGACAAACAAGGAAGATTAAATTCAGGGCCTATGTGAGAAGAGAGTTCAGAGAAACCTGAGTAGTTTGGTCAAGAAGAGAATCTTTGTCACAGTTTATTTTATTTATTTTTTTAACTTTTTTTTTTAAAAAAAAGTTTAGTGTATTTATTTATTTTGAGAAAGACAGAGACAGCACAAGTGGAGGAGGGGAAAAGAGAGAGGGAGAGAGAGAATCCCAAGCAGGTTCCACGCTGCCTGCACAGAGCCTGATGCAGGGCTCAAATCCACCAAGCCACAAGATCATGACCTGAGTCAAAACCAAGAGTTGGTTGCCTAACTGATTGAGCCACCCAGTCACTCCTCAAAGTTGAATAATTCCCATACATAAACAGAAAAAACAGAACAAACATATTTAAGAATTACAGTGATTTATCACAGTCATTCTTATTATGAAACATATACTGAGGTGTATAAGCATCTTTCTTCAAAATTTCTAAAGGTGGTGGTCAAAGGCTGTACACATTTACTTTGAGCCTGAACAAAGAAAAGTAATCTGTCTGAACACCTTAAAATGTGACTAAATTTGGAAGATCACCATTTTGAAGATAGTAATTTTCACTATTTTTGTAAGTGCAGAAAACTAAAGAAAGAGATGACATGTTCAAAGAAAATAGTATTTCAGAGGAATTTGATAGCACAGGATTAGTGTTATTAAAAAAATCTAAGAAAGAACTTACTTATCCGAATATGTATGAATTATTGAAATAATTTGGAATGGTTTCATGGAACTATATACAAGACAAAAATCAAATACAGCGTTCTTAGTTTAGACATCTCCCACCATTAGAATGTGAAATCTCTTGAATAAATCTTTTCCTGTCCTCTGGCCAGTCTGCTAAATGAGGCATACAAGGCAATTACTAAGTTTGCCCTTCCTATGTGAAGAGAGAAATACCAGCTCTGGGCTTTTGTTATTTTATAGTCACTCCCATTAGCATTACTAGCTGCATTGAACAAATAGACTGATGAATGGGGTATTGTTTCTGTGAGTGACTAAATAGCATTTAGTGTTCTGTTCTGAAGTTTAAGAAATTAGGAAATGGTAGGGCAGTGTTTGACATGTATTTATTTGTGAACACAAGGCTATAACAAGGGCAGAATTAATTAAGAAGACCTAGAAGTTCTTGTGATGATGATTTTACAAATTTTTTGCTTGTGTAGGTTACTTCCTTTATATATATATATATATATATATATATATATATATATATATTATATTTATACATATATATGTGTATATTTATATATATTATATATATTTTTTAATATTTTTAATGTTTATTTAGGTTTAGGTAGGTTACTTCCTTTATATATATATATATATATGTATATATATATTATATTTTTTTAATATTTTTAATGTGTATTTATTTTTGAGAGAAAGAGAGAGCGAGACAGAATGTGAGTGAGAGAGGGTCAGACAGAGAGGGAGACACAGAATCTGAAGCAGGCTCCAGGCTCTGAGTTGTCAGCGCAGAGCCCGATGCGGGACTTGAACCCACCAACCATGAGATCATGACCTGAGCTAAAGTCAGACGCTTAACCAACTGAGCCACCCAGGTGCCCCATTTCCTTTATATTTTTAAGTAGAAAAACATTAGTTTGATTCATAGACTCCTGAAGTAGACACATGCCTGTTCAATAATTATATAAGATGTTTCAGAACTTAAACTAAGTTCATTTAGCAGTGTTTAGTGGAAAAATTACTGATTTCAGAATTCAAATTCCTACCTTCAAATTCTAACTCTCTGTAACCATGGGAAAGTAGCGAATTTCTCTAAATTTTAAATCCTGCCTTTTTCAAACTCTGTCTTGGGTACATAATTTAAGCCTTCTAGACTCAAGTAACCTTGTCTGCAAAATGGAGATAGCAGTGAAAATTCAATGAAATCCATCATTTAGAAGTATAACGGAGCATAGAAGAGTGTTTATAGGAAAGAAGTTGGAAACATGGGTTCTGGAACCTGATGCCTCTGGCCAAATCCTGCCTCTTATGAACTTGAGCTTATTGTTTCACACTTCTGTGCTTCACTTTACACATTTGGAAGACTGGGATGATAATAGTAGTACATATCTCATTGGATCTTTGATGTAATGCTTATAAGGCACTTAACATGATGACTGGTACAATAATCGGCACTGAAAAAGTTATATTCCTATTATCCAGGGCAGGTACTAGGGTATAGCTCATGTTCAAAAAACACTTTCAAAAAGGAAATATGGTTACTCATACTTTAGAATAGCTGTTATAGTTATTCTTAAATATTGTCAAGTGCTTGCTCCCTCAAATATCACCCATACAACTTGTTGAAAAGACGAAGCTGTGTGTATTATCTACTGCACCAAAGGAGAACACCATTGCATTAGATCCTTAGTAACATCCAAAGAGAAAAAGACAAAGCTGGGATATTTATTAAGATCTTTAAGGCATGTCAATCAATGCATGGGGCTTGTTTAGGATTGAATAAGAATCAGGATATAATAATTTAAATATTAAAAAAAACCACAGTTAAGATGTGAATTTTGAGGTAAGGTTTTCAGAGTCTCCAGGTAATAACTATATTTTGATGCTTTCTATTGAAGACAGCATGGGTATTTCGGAAGTCCCTGGAATGTACAACAACTTTATTCACAACTTTTACCTTACTGGGACAATAATGATGTTATATTGATAAAACAGTGTACTAATAAGTCATGATATTGTAGATGGTGATCTGTGTGGATGATTTCAATACTCAAAAGTTGTATATAGCAATAAAGCAATCTTAATTTTCTGAATTATACACCCACATTAGCATCTAACAAGAAAACACTAATTTTTCAAATCTTAATCACACCTTCTGTTTTCTATATATTATTACTAAAGGACTTCTTTTCCTAAGTAAATGAAGACACAGGTGCTTTTATCTACCAAGAAATAAAAAAAAAAAAAAACAGATTCATCAAATCAATATAATTTTTAGAATGAACATTGACTCAAAATGGTCATTTCACTCTTCATAACATTGAAAAAATTGATTCAATCTTATGCATTTCTTTAATCGATGTCTTCATAATTATACTTCCCATTGTTATAACTCTGTTTATAAATAATCTTTAAGTATATTGTGCATTTTCTTGATTTCCTAAACTTCAAAACTAAATGCCATATAAACATTTACAGAAACAGTATTCTGCTCATCACTTTACTGGATTAGGTTAGTAATGTTAATAAGGGTGATTATAAAATAATAAAAGCCTAAGTAAGATTCATATTTTTTTTTCCATGTCAATATATATAGATCATGCTCATTATTAAATTTAAATAAGAAACTGGTATTTTGGTGTGAAATTCCTATAAATTTCTTGTGATCCACTGACATTTATTAAAATCCAGAGAAGTACAGACATTTTTCTGGAATTAAAATAATATAGGGACCTGGACAAGATAGTGTAGACTCATTTTTCCCTGCTGTTCCCAGGTAGATACAACTAAAAGCCATAGAGATTGCAAAAGGCAATCAAAGAAGATCTCTGAAAGGTGGTCAGAGGAAGGTAAATTGGTTCAGAATCCCAGGACTACAGAAAAAAAACAAAAACAAAACACAGCATTGTAGAGTGCCTGCATCTCCCTTCCAACAGAAGGAGGTGATTCAAACCTAGTGTTTCCAAAACCCAAACATAGCAGGTGAAGGAAACCCAGATAGGCCCATTCCTTTCCTGGATTGAATGGGGGTCCCTCCATTAATCTCAGATGAGTCTAGAATTATGGAAAGAGTGTTATTAGTAGAAATCCCGCTAAAAATAAGTATCCAGTTCTTTATTCTCTGAAGGTCTGAAGACCCCTTTTGCACTGATAGATACCAGGGCAGCCAGGTGGTACCAGCAAGAGGAACAACACTATAGTAAATAGCTTGGTTCTGAAAGTCTGTTTATCCCTGTGGGTTGAGAACCTCTTTTGGTTCTCCTCTGGTGTCTGCATCCAGGTGCCCCAGCCAGTGTTGCTGGGTGGACCAAGGGAATGAAAAGAGCCATTCTGCCACAATGAGCCCCTAGCTCTACAAGGAAGCTCCCACCACAAAAGCATATGGTCGATATACTTGTTGGAGTGATCATATGCAACACAGCAATGGCAGGGACTGATGGAAATCCCACAGAGACCAGATAAACCAAGCTGATGAAAATAACACCACGGAGGCTCTGAAAGCAAGCTGTGTTTAGAGGCACAGCCCACAAGTGTAGGTTAGAACCTACATGCTGAACATAATAAACAGGATGACTGCCTGTTAAATAAAAGATTTAATTGGGACTAAGAAACTCCTAATCTGATAGACAAAATATCCAGGATACAATTTTAAAAAAACAAACAAAACAAACAAACAAACAAACAAACAACACACCACTTGGATTACCAAGAACCGGGAAATCACATTTTTTAATTAAAAAAAAATTAATGTTTATTTATTATTTTGAGAGAGAGAGAGAGAGAGAGAGAGAGAGTGCAAAGGGGGAAGAGGGGCAGAGGGAGAGGGAGACACTGAATCCGGAGCAGGCTCCAGCCTCTGAGCTGTCAGCACAGAGCCCAACGCAGGGCTTGAACTCCTGAAGCATGAGATCATGACCTGAGCCAAAGTTGGATGCTTAATGAACTGAGACACCCAGGTGCAATTTGAATGAGAAAAGCTGATTAATCCTTATAAATATGTTCCAGCTATAAATTATGAATTCCTTTGAAATACATGGAAAAAAAAGAAAGACATCATTAAAGAATAGAAAAAAAGCCAAACACAAATTACAGAATTAAAAGATAAGACGATAAATTAAAACCTGCTGGATGGACTCCATAGTAGAGTGGAGATGACAGAGGCTAACAAAATCGGTGCACTTAAGGACAGAATATAGAAGTTACCCAATGTAAACAACAGAGAGAAAAATACCAAAAAATAAAATAAAATAAAATAAAATAAAATAAAATAAAATAAAATAAATGAAGAGTCTCTGGGAACTAAGGCACAATAATAAAAATCCAACATGCATACAGTCAACTCCAGGAGAATAAAAATAAAGCAGAGCTAAAAGAATTATGAAGAAGTAATATCAGAAAATGTCCCCATAGAGAAACACTAATTTATATTTCTCATCTGAAACCATAAAGCTCAGAGGAAGTGGCATGACATTTTTCAGTTGATGGGTGGGGAGAAGTGTTAATCACCAATTCCATTTTCATTAAAGTTATTTTTCAGGAATGAATAGAAATAAAGTCATTCTAAAATAAGGGAAAACTAAAGTAATATTTTGCTAGCAGACATACCCTTAAAGATTGCCAAAAAAAGAAATTCTTCAAGCACAAAGGAAATGTAAAAAGAAGGATTCTTGGAGCACTCAGAAGGAAGAAAGAATAATAGGAAAAAAAAAAGATATATTGGTATGTAGCATAGATAATCCCTATTCTCATGAGTGTCACAAAAAGTATTTGATGGTCAAGAAAAAAAATTAATACCATCTCATACACAACACATTGATATTTAAATCAAATAAAGGGGCGCCTGGGTGGCTCACTCGGTTGAGTGTCTGACTTGGGCTCAGGTCATGATCTAGTGGTTCACGAGTTAGAGCCCCATGTTGGGTTTTGTGCTGACAGCTCAGAGCTTGGAGCTGCTTCAGATTCTGTGTCTCGCTTTCTCTCTGCCCCTCCCCTGCTCGTGATCTCTTTCTCTCTGTCTCTCAAAATTAAATGCTAAAAAAATTAAAAATAAATAAATAAAAAAGAAAAAGAAAGAAAGAAAGAAAGAAAGAAAGAAAGAAAGAAAGAAAGAAAGAAAGAATGAACAAGGATCAAATTAGAGGCAAGTTTCCAGAGTTCACTCAAAATGGTAAACTATTGATACCAGTAGATGGCAATAATCTAGTTATATATACTGAAATACTGGGAACAACAACTACAAAAGCTATACAAAAATAAGCTCAAAAGCACCATAAATGAATCAGATAGAATTCTTATAAAAGGTACAAGTAGTCTACTGAAAGATAAGAGGAACAGAAGAATGAGGACCAGAGAAACCAACAGAAAATAAATAATAAAATAGCAGACTTAGGCAGAATAACATGTCCATAATTAATTTAAATGTAGTCTAAATATACCAATCCAAAGTGAGACATTCACAGTGGATTCTTTTAAATTACTAAGCTATATGCTGCTTATAACAAATTCAATTCAAATTTAATGATAAGAGAAATCTGAGAGTAAAAGCATAGCAAAACCTATAATACATAGACATTAATATGAAAAAAGTTCCAGGAAGAAGTATATTAATATCTGATAAGTTAGATTTCATAGCAAAAGAAATTACTAAAGACAAAGGACAGTGGATAATGATAAAAGAATCAAGCAACCAGGAAGACAAAATGATCCTTTATGTGTAGGTATATCCTACAAAAGAACCATAAAATATATGAAGCAAAGAGTCACAGGAGTGAAAGGAGAAAAAATTCCACAATGAATGTACTCAGCAACTGATGAACTTACTAAGCTGAAAATCAGCAAGATAAATAGAAGAGATCTGAACAAATAAATCAATCAATAGGATCTAATTCAGATACACAGAACACTTCACCTGACAACAGCAAAATGCATGTAATTTCAAGTTCTCACTGGACATCATCAAAAAAGACCAGAATGCAATGTCTGATGATAGTAGAATGAGAAATCAATAACAGAAAGACAACAGGAAAATCTGTAAACACATGAAATTTTAATAACACACTTCTAAATGATCCATGAGTCCAAAGGAAATTCTGAAAGTGTTTAAAAAAATACAAAGAACAAAATAAGCTGAAAGTAAATCATATTAATCATATGTGGGATGCAGCTAAAATAGTGATGAGAGGGAAATTTATAACCTCAAATTACATTAGAAATGAAGTAAGATCTTAAATAAATAAACTGTTTACACCTCAAAAAACTATAAGAAGGAAACTAAACACAAAGCAAATAGAAGGAAGAACAAATAAAGATATGATCAAATATAAATGATTTAGGGGCACCTGGGTGGCTCAGTCGGTTAAGCATCTGACTTTGGCTCAGGTCATGATCTTGTGGTTCACGGGTTTGAGCCCAGTGTCAGGCTCTGCGCTGACAGCTCAGAGCCTGGGGCCTGCTTCAGATTCTGTGTCTCCTTCTCTCTCTGCCCTTCCCCTGCTTGCTCTCTCTCTCTCTTTCTGTCTCAAAAATAAACATTAAAAAAAAAAAAGAAATGAAATTAAAATTTGAGAAAAAACAGAAAATCTATAAAACAAAAATCTAGTTCTTTAAAACAATCAGTAAAATTGATAATCATTCAGCAAAATGGACAAAAGTTTAAAAAGAGAAAAAGATTAGTCAGCAATATAGAGATTGAAATAGGATACCACCATAGACCTTATAGTTATTAAGAAGATACTAAGAGAATACTATAAATAATTTTACACTGATAAATTTGACAATTTATTTGACATGGAGTAATTACTCAAAAACCAAAAACTACTGTCAATCAATTAAAATGAAATAAACAATAAATACTTTTATAATCATTAAAGAATTTAAATTTATAATTAAAAAGCTCCTGAGAAAAATATCTCTGGTCTCAGATTGTTTCACTGCAGAACTCCACCAAACAGTTCAGAAGAACTAACAAAATTCTGCACAGTCCTTTCTAGAAAATAGAAAAGAGAATAATCTTTATAAGATTAGTATTACCTCAATACCAAAATCAGAAAAGTGGAGTACCAAAAAAGAAAAGAATAGAAAACTACAGCCCAGTTACTTTCATGAACTTAGAAAATAAAAGCAGATTAAATCCAATAATTTAAAAAAGAATTACACATCATGACCAAATGAGATTTTTTTCTAGGTAAGCACGTCTGATTCACTGTTCACAAACCAATCAATAAACCCACAGTATCAACAAGTTAAAAAGGAAAATTCACATGATCATTTCAATTGATACAGAAAAAGCATTTGATAATATCCTAAACACAGTAAAAAAACAAAGAAATAAACCAAAAGCAAAAAATAACTCTCTGCAAGTTAGGGGCAGAGGAGAATTATTTTTACTTGAGGAAGAACAACTACAAAAAAATCTACAGCTGACATCTTATGTAATGGAGAAAGACTGATAGCCTAAGACAAATCTGTCTGCCTTGACCACTCTTTTTCAAGTACAGTACTGGAAAAATTGTAGCCACTGCAATAAGAAAGAGAGGAAGAGAGAGAAAGAGAAAGAGAGAGGGAGAGATGCAAACTAGAAAAAAGAAAACTTTCCTATTTGCAGATGGCCTGATTATCTACATGGAAGATTCCAAGAATGCCACCAAAAAAGAATACACCCTCATAAAACTAAAAGTGGATTTCATAAAGTCTCAAGATATAAGGTAACACACAAAAATCATTATATTTCTTTATGTTAATTATGAACATTCAGAAACTAAAATTTAAAACAAAATATCAATTATAGTGACTCCCCAAAAATGGAAATACTTAGATAGGCACTTAGTAAAACATCTACTGTGTCTATGTGATAAAAACTATAAAGCACAAATTAAATAAAAGATGACTTAAACTAACTGAAGGTACACTATGTTGATACATTGAAATACTTATCATAGCAAAGGTATTAGCTCTTCCCAAATCAATCTACAGGTTTAATGCAATTCCTGTCAGGTCACAGCAAGGTTTTTGTAATATAGACAAGTT